>NC_064760.1:20538515-21201515 GCF_011397635.1 Epinephelus fuscoguttatus
AAAATTTAATAGCCTTATCAAATGTTATGCTGCAATTCCATTTTTAAAATTACATGTTACTTGTCAAATTAAAAAAAGGTTTTATTTTTTGTTTTACATGGTGTTCATCAGGGCGGCACAGTGGTCTGGTGGTTAGCACTCTCGCCTCACAGCAAGAGGGTTGCTGGTTCGATCCCGGGCGTGGGAGCCCTTCTGTGCGGAGTTTGCATGTTCTCCCCGTGTCAGCGTGGGTTCTCTCCGGGCACTCCGGCTTCCTCCCACAGTCCAAAGACTGTCTCTATGTGTCAGCGACCTGACACAGGGTGTACCCTGCCTCTCGCCCGATGTCAGCTGGGATAGGCTCCAGCACCCCCGTGACCCTGAATGAATGAATGGTGTTCATCACTGCATCACTTACAGGAAAAAAAAGCTTTCATTTTATTGACCATTATGTACCATGACAACACCAAGGTAAATTCCGCATATGAAAAAAGACTTGGCAATATACTACCTGTTTTTGATTTTTAAATAAGTTAACCTCAGTAATGTGTTTTCTATTGTTATGCTATATTGACTGTATTGTAATAGTGTTTCAGTCCATACCGAGGTGACAGGACTTTGACACCATAATAACTAAATAAACAAACAGATAAATACATAAATGAATGAATGTCATGGATAAATAAATAGACAAAGAAATAAATTCATTAATTAGTTTATGGGTTTTTTTTCTCTAATGAAAAAAAGATAAAATACAAATTCAGGTAAATAATAGCGTCACATATGATACAAATACACATGAAGAACACAAAATGATAATATTAAGAAAAATATTAAAATGAAAACAGGAGATCATATGTACACAACTATATATATACTTTGATGTTTAATAAACTATGTGATTTTATATAGAATTCGTTAGAAAAACTTAAGCATTAATTTAGAAAATTTCCGTTTATGAATAAAAAAAATTGCGAATAAAATAATGAAATTTATCAAATAATTTAAAAAAAACGCCTTTATCTTGATGAATAAATGAATAATTCCAGTCTGTGCCGCTAGGTGTCGCCAGTGACGTCAGCTGTCAGTGTCGCTTTTCGTTTTACCAACCACAAAGAAGTCCGTACTTCCGGCTTTGGAGCGCCCTTTCTGTGTATTTTACTCCTGATATTGGACAGAGAAACCCACTAAAAGCTGTCACAGCCGCTCCCGTCGAAGCCCCGCGGCCGAGAGGAGGATTTAATGTGACGCTCTAATATTAAAGGACCAAACGATGTCTGTGGTGTTTGACGGGAGTCCGCTGAAAGCGATGCAGAGCTCACACACTCACACACCGCAGACTGCCCTGAGGTGAGTGCTGCTGCTGCTGCTGCTGCTGGAGGAGGAGAGGAAGCGGCTGCTCTCACACTACAGATACACTTCACTCTATTAACTCAGTTTAATACACTTTATATTTGAGTTAACTTTACAGAGCTCAGCGGGTCAGACCTTTTTGTGTTCCCACACTGTTCTGTAGAGCCTGCTCGTGTATAAAGACGTCAGACGGACGTTACTTGTCAGTTAGTGGATTATTCATGTAACGTTACTCTGTGAAGGATCTGAAAGATGCACATGACAAGATGTTAGAGCCCCAAATGTTGTTTTACAGTGATTATATGTCCAAATTAACGACTGAACACACTTTAAAATGATATCAGTTGGATCAAAACTCACTTTCACAGCTTTTTCTATCCCTCTTTTATCGATGTTATTATTTATTTATCTATTTTTATTACACTTTGTTTTATCTGGCTTTAACCTGTGTTCAATTTCATTATTATTTTTATTTTCTTGCTGTTTTTATCTTGATGGTGTTTGATATTTTATCTGTCCCATAAAGCGCTTTTATTTTTTTAAAGTGTTTTACAAATTACAATTATTTTTAATGATATTATTTATTTTTCATTCTATATTATATTGTAATTATTATTTTTGTATTAGTAGGAGTATTTGTACAGTCATGTTTAGCAATTTTATTTTTTATTTTTTGTTTTGTTTGTTTTAATTTATAGAGTTATATGTCAGGGCTGCTATGTTGATGATAAATATTTTTTGTAGAGTTTATGAGTTGATTAATCAATTAGTTGTGTAATTTTTTTAGTAATTGATTTATTTATTTATTTATTTTTCAATTGAGAAATGGCCACTTTACAGAGTAACACCCTCTTAATTATAAGGATTTGCTCTGTTTGTCTTATGTGATAAACACGACAACATCTTTAAGACATTTGCTTGGACTGAGCAATTAATCAATACATGAAGAAAAATGATTTTTAAACTGCTGCTTTTTTCTGTTTTTTTTTCCATTAATCAGTCAGTCATCTAGTTTTTCAGATTTCAGACATTGTGAAAAATCGCTTCTGCAATTTCCCAGAGCTCAATGTAACTTCCTTAAATTGCTTGCTTTGTCTGACTTTATAGTCAGAACTTAAACATATTCAGTTTCCAAAGATAAAAAACAGAGAAACAATGCTTGTCAAGTTGGATATAGCACATGTTTTGTCATATTTGTTTGATAAATGATTTAAATTATTAATCAGATACCAAATTGTTAAAGCATTAATTTTTCTCTTGATAAACTGATTAATTAACTGACTATAATTTTAACACAAGTATAGAAATATTTTAGAGCTACAGTGTCTGGTCAGTCAACATGTTAATCGATAATTAAAGATATTGTTAGTTGCAGCCCTAAAATATATCATTCTCTTTCTTGTTAGTAGAGGTGTATAAATTGATCTTTATAGGTAAAGAACCTCTCACACACACAGGCACACACTTTTTTTCGTTCCTTCCCCTCATCATTTTCTGCTTGTGTTTCTAAAATGTCGTCATGTCTCTTCTTCTCCTGTAGCGCCCAGGAACTCTCCCAGGAGATCAAGTCCTTCATCAGTGGCGTTGACACCGTCCAGGGCCGAAAGCTCAGCGTCCGTGAACATGCCCGCTGTGCTGTACGCCTGCTGCGCTCAGTCCCGGCCTGTCGGGGGGCGGTGCTGGAGCATCTGAGGGGTGTTTATGATGAGCATGTCTCCGCCTTCCTGCACAACCTGGAGACGGAGGGTGATGCCAGCTCCAGCGCCAACCTGGAGGACATCATACAGGTGCGCTGACAAGGACACACAGCACTTATAATAAAACTGGTGCCTTGTCTTGAAGGGATGAAAATATTTAAAGGTTTATTGGCCCACCAGAGTACCAGATCCAAACCCTGTCCAGTCTTGCTGACCTAAATATTTTCCTTTATCCATAATAACATAATGGTTGGAAAATTCCCCAGAAAATTGTTTTAAGTATTCCTGTTTCTGTCTGTAGGAGGTCCATGGCGTGCTGTCAGAGTTCATTCGTCTCAACCCTCGGGCCTGGGCCCCTCTGGTATCCGCCTGGGCTGTGGACTTGTTGGGCCAGCTGAGCAGTAAGCACGCCGGCCGCAGGGTGGCCCCCCACTCCTCCAGCCTCAATGAGCTGCTCCAACTCTGGATGTCCTGTGCCGCCACCCGATCCCTCATGGAGGCCTACTCCCAGTGTCTGGCTGCTATGCTGGCCTGGTGTCCTGACGCTTGTGTGGATGCACTTTTGGACACTTCAGTGCAGCACTCTCCGCATTTTGACTGGGTGGTGGCTCACATCGGCTCCGCCTTCCCCGGTACTATCATCAGCCGAGTGTTGGCATGTGGACTCAAGGACTTCTGCTCTCACGGCGCTAAGGACCAAGGGCTAATGGTGATGGGAGTGGACAAAGGCAGCAGAGTGCCAAAGATTGGCTCAGTGGTGGGAATCCTCGGACACCTCGCAGCGCACCACTCAGACAGCATCAGGAAGGAGCTGCTCAGGATGTTTCAGGAAAGCCTGTGTCCGTCAAGCCCTCTGTCTCCCACCTCATCCTCAACATCTTGGGAGGGTTCCCCTCAACTCCGCCGTGCTGCAGTACCATTTCTGCTACAGCTGGCTGCAATGTCTCCCAACCTCTTTGGTGCGGTGTCTGCGGAGCTGGTGGAGCTGCTGCGTCCTCCTGTCCTGCTCCAGCTGCAGGCCTTGCTGCAGGGCCTCCCCAGAGAGGAACTGGATAATATGCTGGGGCTTGCTGTCCACCTTATTAGCCAGAGCCCATCAGGAGGGTCCAGGGTCCTCCGTTTTTTGGCAGACACAGCGACCCCGGCTTCAGTCATTATCTCCGGCCCTACACCCTCCCCTCACGAGGGAGTCAGAGAAGGTTGCGATCGCCTTCTCCAGATGCTGCTTCTGCATCTCCACAAGCTGGTCTTCAACCGCTCAGATGGAGCTGAAGTCATCCCCCATCACTCTGCTTCCTTTCAGCCCCAGAGGGTCATCCCCTTCTTGGAGGAGCTGCAGTCTCACGTAGGAGAGCTCTGTGCTGAGACACTGAGACTGGAAAGGAAGCGTCACCTCTGGCTGCACCAGTTACTGTGTCTGCTGTCGGTGTATGGGGGTCCCAGCGTGGCCACTGAGGCCCTCTGCCAGCTGCTCACCCAGGCCCACAACCCAGAGGAGCTGGCTCTGGCCTGGCAGCTCCACACCACGCTCTCCTCTTGCATGGCCGGACTCATTCCTGCTGCTGTAGCTCGCTGTGTGGCCCAGATCCACACACACACTCTGGGCCCCCGGCAGCTGAGGCAGCTGTTGCTCAATCTGGCCGCAGCCATCCAGAGTCAGGATGAGGAAAGAAGAGGAGCAGCCGGCGCTCAGTCCTCCATGGCCATCCAGGTGGGCTCAGCAGTCTCAGGACACCTCCATGATTTTGGCCCGCTCCTTCTCCACGGTGACCCGGCTGTATCTCATGCTGCAGTGCGCCTCCTGTCCTGCAGCCCACTCCCTCGCACCTCCTCCCCAGCACACCTGCTCCTGCTCTCTCGTGCTGCCGTTACTCATTTCTTTCTGGCGCTGCGGAGACGAGGGGAAGCAGGGAAAGTGGGGAGAGATGGGGGACAGGCAGGCGAGGCGGTGAACTGCTCAGTCCTGCTCCTGTCCCGTTTCGCGGCATATTCTTCGCTCACCCTCAAAGCGGTGCTTCAACAGCTGGTTGAAGGAGCGCTACACAAAGGCAACGCTAGCCTGTTTGGAGGGCAGATCGCAGACATGTCGGGTGCACCCTTGCCTCTGCCATCTGTGTCTCCTGACATCGGAGCCTCTCTGCTGGACATCAACTGTCGGTTCGGTACCACCGTCAACTTTTCTGGGAGCGTTTGGTCTGTGTTTCATGCCGGGGTGATTGGCAAGGGGCTGAAGGTCCGCACTGAGACACAGATGCCTGATCCATCGGGGGTCATGCAGGTGAGTTGCACAATTTAAGAAGTATAGTTTATCACAGCTTTGCACCCTGTATCTAACTGTTATCTCAACTACACCTGAAAATGATTTAAGGTACCAGCATTTGTTTAAAAAGTGTAATTATATGTAGTTTGTGTTTGATGATCACCATCATCTTCTTCTCTCTGCAGAACATCCAGACTCTGCTGGCTGTCGTAGTCCAGTGCTGCAGCTCCTCTGGTCTTAACGGCTCTATCAATGGCTCACGACCACCATCTGATCCCGATGAGCCGCTGCCCATCAACGCAGAGGCAGCTAAAGTTGTTGCCGTTACGTTGGTAGAGAATGTCTGCCCAGATGTGGCCAACGGTGAGCTGTCTTGGCCCCCAGAGGAGCACGCCCGCACCACGGTGGAGCGAGATATACACATTCGTCGTTGCTTCGAGGCCCACCCGGTGCTCTTCCCTCTGCTGCAGGTGGTGGCAGCTGGACGCCCGGCTCTCTGCTACTGCTCAGCCGTGCTCAGAGGCCTTCTGGCCACTCTGCTGGCCCACTGGGAGGCGTCACGCGAGATGCTGTCCACAGACTCCCCGTGGCACCTCCAAGCCTCTTGCCTCCTGGTGTCCTGCATGGGAGAGGGTCAGCTCCTGCCTCCTGTGCTAGCCAACGTCCACGAAGCTTTCCCCCACCTCACTCCTTTCGAGGTGAGGCTGCTGCTGCTGGCTGTGTGGGAGTACATCAGAGGCAACGGGCCCATGCCCCAGAAGTTTGTGTTTAACCCAGAGAAGGCGCTGTTCTGCAGGGATTTCTCACGGGACGGTGACGTGGCGAGATACGTGGCACCGATTCACAGCGTCCTGCATAAAAACATTGACAGATTGGGACACCTGTGCTGGCGGTTCCAGCTCTAATGGATAGTGGAGAGCAAACAGTATAGAGCAGGTGACAAGGAATAAATAGAGACTGTAAAATAGAGGGAATACTGTGTTACATTGCTCAAAGAGTGGACTGCAAAGTTACTGTCACTGTACTTCAATTTCAAGTATAGCTGTGTGCGTGTGTGTGTGTGTGTACCTTTTGTACCATATTTTTAGACTTGATTTGATTCTGTGACAAAGACGAGGGGACAGTTAAAATGGCACACATGTATATTGTGTTAATACAGACTTTGCTCCACACGGTATGCAGCCTTAATGTGTCATTTTCTGTGGAAAATACGACATAAATAATTTATAGATTGTTTTGTATCATTTTCAGATTTGCTCACGTTCAAAAATTGTGGCTACAAACAGCTGTGCATCTCGTATTTCGCCAAAACTGTTGTTTCAACCACTTTACAAAATAAATCATTTTGATCTTAGAGTGTGTTTTGAATTGAGCGTCCTTGTTAATGCTGAAATGTTTCGTCAGTGATCACCTAAAGTCGTATTACCATGTTCTCTATACCCTTTAGATTCTCTACGCCAGTGGTTTCTAACCTTTGTTGTTTGTGACTGCCTAATACGAAGCATCAAATCACAGGAAGTGGTTCTTCTGTCTGAGACTGTTTCAATTGAATAAAAAACTATATTTCACAAGAAAAAGCAAACACTGGAGAAATTTTGAAAAATAAACATAGCTGTGACTCAGAATTTAGTTAGTTCTTATTTTATATCTCATTAATAATCTTGTGACCCCCAGGTTGTGAACTGAATAGGGGTTGTACTTCCGGAGAACAAAATAACATTTTATAACATTATGTAACACCATAAACTGTGGCCTTGAAAATCACCATAGAGTTAAATCAACATTCTCTTTTCACAATTTTTTTGTGACCCCTTAAAATAAGTTTATCCAAAGGAAAATTGCCATGTAGCAGTTATGGAAAAAGTGCAACTGTAAACAATAAGGAGCAAATTCAAAAATATATACAGTGCCAAAAACTGGTGAACAGTATGGATCTATAATGTGATGGATATGTGCTTTTAACACTATTAATGGTGTCAAACTGAAGTGACTGAGTGAAAGTTAATGCTTAGTTCCACCAAAAAAAAAAAAAAGTGTCTAATATGGTCTCAGTGGAATTGTGGTCTTTTGGAGGGCGTGAAACTATTA
This sequence comes from Epinephelus fuscoguttatus, assembly GCF_011397635.1. Taxonomy (NCBI): domain Eukaryota; kingdom Metazoa; phylum Chordata; class Actinopteri; order Perciformes; family Serranidae; genus Epinephelus; species Epinephelus fuscoguttatus. The sequence goes on from NC_064760.1 coordinate 20,545,893, forward strand.
CCTAACAGGCTGGAAGATGGCTCAAAGTCATGTGTACATATATAGTCAGAGAGAGTTTAAAGGTCCAGTGTGTGGGATTTAGGGGCATCTGATATATAATATTCATAACTATGTTTGTCATTTGTCTATAATCACCTGAAAATAAGAATTATGTTTTGGTCTGCACCACAGTTCGAAAGAGCGTTTACACCACTCCAAACAAACCGAACTATCCGAAGTGGACTAGGGTTTGTTTAAAGCAGACCAAATAGCACCAGTGTGAATGCGTCCTTACACACATCGCATTTTACTGTGGAATGGGCAATTTTAATTTGATTTTTAATTTCTATTTATGCACTTATTTTAACTTATTTTATGTCTATTTCAATACCACTGTGTTGCTGTTGATGAGGGGAAGTGTGGTTGTTAGTTTTGTTTTTTTTTTAAGCTGTTGGACAGTTGAATTTCTCTGAGGGGATGAATAAAGTTCTTTCTATTCTCTTCTATTTTCTCTCTCTCTTCTATCCTATTCAATTACTGCTAGATGCCACTAAATCCTACATACTGGACCTTTAACATTGCCTATGAAACAATTAAAATATTTGGAGTATTTCATATTTCTTGTAGAGGTTGATAACCTGCTTTGGGGACATGGTAAAATCAAGCACATGTACCAAAGAAAATAGCTTAGCAAGCTTGAATATATATATATATATATATATATATATATATATATATATATATATATAATGCGCATTATTCTGTGTTTATATGATAAAGAAGATCTTAATCCAAAATTAAAGCCATTTCAAATATGAGGAAGTAATTCACTGGGACAGATGTATTGCCCCATCTTTTTTTTTTTTTTTTTTTTTTTTTTGGACTGCATTAGACTGTACACGTGTTTCCACCGCTTGTTCATTGCACTGGTTGGAAATCAATCCCGTTCAAGCAGTGGGACAAATCCAGAACCAATGTGTGCACTTCACTGAATGGAGCCTGAAGGTGACGTGTCCGCGTCTGAGAGGAGGAATATGCAAACGAGGCCCACGTACATCCTCCTTTTATCACCAATATCATAAAAAGATAATTTCCAAAAGTAAATGTTGTAATATAACAATTCAATTCACATTAAATTCACTATTTCAACGAAAATAAACATAAATATTTCAGTCATTTCATGAGAATCTTACTTTTTAACGATCTTTGTTGCGGACTGAAATGGGCGGAGCCAAGCGGAAGCATAACCAAGATGGCCACCTTCACTGAAAGGTAAGACAAAGCAGGTCCGCCGTTTCATCGCGAATTTATCGCTATTTTGATATGTTATCAGCACGTCCCATGCCGGGGTTTATCGCTGTGGGTACACACTAACCAGACGTGTGAGCATTACTCACAGTTCTGGGGTTTAACGACCGTGAAGGGAAGCCATAGTGGAAAGGTCTCGAACCACCCTCAATTGAATTAACGGATTGACAGGCTGACTGTGCCGCTGTTAGCAAGGTTAGCACGATATCATGACCCGGAGAGGTGATTAACAGCAACACTGCTGTCAGACAATCAGGTGTTAGTCTGGCTGTAAAACTCTGGTGCATTATCCTTCTCAAATTAATAACTTGAGCCTGTTTTCTGATGTATTTTATTCAGATATCCGAGTGCGTGCTAGCTAACGTTAGCACACATTAGCTGATACGTTCGCTAATACTGTCTGTTGGCATTATTTCAAGTACATCACATCACCCGGTTTTGACAGGAGGATGGCGACTGGAAATGAGTCTCAACATGCACGCCCGGGGTCTGACATGAAAAACTAGATTTTGGTTAACGGTTTAGATGTTAATATATGCAGACTGTGCAGCTGCAGCAGGATGAGGAAACGGGAAATGGGTTAGCTGCTTGTGACATTTTCAGGCGCTGTTTTTCACGTGAACACACATTTACCATCATAGAGATCAAAGTCTGTGTGTGTGTGTGTGTGTGTGTGTGTGTGTGTGTGTGTGTGTGTGTGTGTGTCTGCCTCCTGCCTGCCTGCCTGCCTGTCTGTCTGTCTGTCTGGTTGTCTTCTGTACACACTTAGCTTCTGTATAAGTGCTACACTTTGGCTCTTGCCCTCATGGGTAGTCACTTGAGCATTGTTAAACCAAAGGTGATCATCTTAAGTTTAAGTTGCCTCCTTGATTTTCTCTGAAGGATGGCGCCTGTCTTGGTGCTGTGGCTGGCCGTGTGCTTCAGTGGGACATGGGCTGTGGACAGGGGCAATTTCAAGACCTGTGACCAGAGTGCCTTTTGCAAGTGAGTGCAAGACAGAAGAATAATCCATTTATTCAATTAAAGACAGAAAAGCACTCAGTCGCTGATTTATCACCGGTGTCCGCTGTCTTTTTTATTAAATTTCAAACAGACGTCAGCGAGCATTGAAGCCTGGTGAGTCTCCCTATCGAGCCCTGCTGGAGACCATGGAGCTGACCAACACCAGACTCACGCTGCAGCTCATCAATGACAACAATAAGGTAAATCACACATACAGAAGCTGCTGACAAAGTGAACATTATGGCTGCAAGAGGCATATGGCTCTAACTGCTCAACATCAGGATTTGCAGGTGCACTTTAAAGTACCACAATCAAACATCTGACTAGAATGCCAGATATAGCCTAATGTTAAGCCTGTTCCCAGATCAGGAAATTGGTATACTATTATAAAGGCACAGGTTACAAGTTCCCCTTCTTTGTGGTATCAAAACCAAATGCCTAATAAGGCAAACCAAGTGTAGTGCTGAAATAAACTGGCCCTTGGCTGAACCCATTTGCAGACCTCTGCTGCAGTGCTCACAAGATAATAATAATACCCTCTTTTGCTGTTCCTCTATATCACCCCTTTCCTTCTCATTCGTCTCCCTCTCTCAGGTGCGTCTGCTGCTTGAGCTCTACCGTCTCCAGGGAAACATAACAAGGGTGAAGATTAACGAGCTGAAGCCGCTGAAGCCTCGCTATGAGGTCCCAGACGTGCTCGTCAGGGAGCCGCCTACTGAGCCGTAAGTCCCCAGAGGGGGTTACTCACTGTGTGGTGTGGCGTTGAGTGGGTGCGTGGATGGAGGCTTTGATTTAAGATCATCAAAGTGAAAAGGCAAAATTAACACCTCCCAAATCCCAAAACTGCTGTGATAGGATGCCTCTTCCAGGATAGATCGATTAACAAAAGATAAAGATTAAAATATGCAGAGTAACAGAAGATTTGAAAAGAGAATATAGACCTGTTTTACAGAGGACATTTTGACATGTCATAGTAGGGAAAGCACAGATAAAAATAATGATGTTTGAATTCCATTGAGCTGCTTCAGTGTCAGGGTCCTGGGGTTGTGCATGTTGGCTCACTGTCATGGCGTACTGGGACATCTGAGTAGAACAGAGCCATCGCTAATGTAATTAAAACCCATGCTTTTCAAAATCAGACTGACTGCTTTGAAAAGAGGGGTTAAGTAAGTAACTTCATGTTTCCAAAGAAGTGACTCATAGGTGTGCCTGAATTGGGTAACATCTCATAACTAAAAAAAATCAGAAACAGTTTGTATGACTTTGAATATTTCATGAAAACAAAACATCCTTGTGTTGTTCAGCAGGTTGAGGCTTGCACCCACGGTGCATAACCTGATTGAAATTCTTCCAGTGACGCAAAAGAGCCAGTCATTTCAGATAATTGCCTTCAGGCTTTAGTTTAGTTTTGCATCACCAGGATCTAATAGGTCACACCTACAGCATGTAGACACACTCGGTTTTTTTTTTTCTTAACCAAATCCTCTCTAACTTAACTTCCTCTCTCCCTTTCTCTTTCTCGCTGCCTCAGCCTGTCCCTCTTGTCTCAGGACGAGAACGGGGTAGTGCTCTCCCTGGGGGCGGAGTCTCAGAGGGTCATCGTCAGCGTCCGGCCCTTCCGCTTGGACATCATGGAAGGGCGAGACGTGCTGATGTCGCTGAACTCGCGTGGCCTGCTGGCGTTTGAGCACCTGAGGATGCGCAAGGACACGTGAGAAAACCACGCATGCACACACGTTGACAAATGCCAGCCCTTTCTTTTAATCCACGTCCTCACTGAGTGGATGATTTCTATTTTTGTTCCCATGAAATGGTTTGTTTTTGAGTATTGTCTCTGACTCGTTGTTCTGTCCTCTTCTCCCTATCATCCTAGTTTCTCCTATAAAGTAACTAGCACAGTGGCTAGCGTGTGGGATAATATCAAGAGGGTATTCTCTAGGTAAAGACCCTTAAGATTTGTGAGTGTGTATTCTGTTCCTTGTGCTAATGCTGCCAATAGTGACAAAAATCGTAGGGACTCCCATCACACCAAATACAGTGTGTATCCTCCAATAATTGTGACTGAGAGTGAGAAAGGGGTGTGGGTGAGCGTGTGCATGTCGGTGTTTAATTTGATCCAGAATTAAGAGGTCAGCTCAGCCCCCTGTTACCATCCTCATATATTAAAGGATAATTTAAACTAATAATAAAAGAAATGCCACTTAGGAAGTTGATTTTTTTTGTCTTATTTCATGAAACAAAGAAAAAATCATCCTGATCATGAAAAAACACATTCACCTGAATGATGTAGGCTCTGCTCTGCCAACCAGTAATTTTACTGTTTTGTCTGTTTTAACAAAATCGTCCACATAGACGTACACATAGTGTCACTCCAGCAGATCTAACACTGCAACTGCATGACTGACTGTGTTTCCAGTTATGTTGCCTGAAACTAGTTTTCACGCTTGCTCAGCTGATGGTGAGAGCTAACTGCGATAGATGGAAACTAATGCTAATGGTAGCAGGCACGGACCAGTTTAGAAGGCACATAGAGCAAAGCTTCTCTATCGTCACACACATGTAGCCTGAATCCCACCGTGGTTAGTGTCTCATTTTCAGGTACTGCGGCCCAGTTCCCAAACCCAGCAGCAACCTCTCTCTTTGTGGTTATACCTCAGTTTAAGGGGTCAGAGTTTTCTATACTGGGACATTTTCTGCAGTTTTTCTGGGGCAGCACTGCTTTAGAGTTCTAAAGCCATTTTCTCATTACTGCGGGAAACAGCTCTTTGTAGGCGCCTCCATCATTGTTGTGTTTGTGGTGTGACAGCCCCGTACTAATGTATGCAGCGTGGCTGCAATTTAAGATGGAGGCTAAATTCATGAGGAGTGTTACAGAGTGTGATCATCAAATTGAGATCAAACTGAAAACGTTTGAGGAAATATCAATCTTAAGATTTTGTTACTGTGTTTGATACAAAAATGCAGTTTGAGTCTGAGCACTACCAAGATGTAGCGGGAGTTACTACCAAGTATTATTGCCTAATGTAAAAAGGTTATATAAAGCCTTATGTGGCTTCAGAGGGAGCTGTGCGAAGTCTGAGACATTGAGCCAACTGGGGTTAATGTCTTTGAAAATGAATTTGAAAATGAAAAATAAATACAGGGATGTGTAGTTAAAGAAGGGAAAGCTCTGTAGCTCCTTATCTTAAGGCCACAGACTCAAGGCTACATTAGTTTGCTTGGGTCTAGACCTTTGAATCTGCCCACTCCACCAAGTTGACTGACGCTTCTGGCATCATGACATGGAGCAGTGGTTTCTTGGTTGACAATCCATCAATCCAGTGAGTGCCGTGGGGGGACTAACGTGTTGTCAAGCTGTTGTAGAGCAGTGCGCTGGAATCAAAGAGGAGTAATAACGACAAAGGTTACAGCTATATACAAGGTAGACGCTAGTGTTGTCCAAAATATTGATTAATCGATACATATAGATCCTGAATATTTGAAACTGTTTCAGTACTTATATTCCACAGTATCAGTACATTACTTATTGCCAGTGTTCACCACAGTCATTCAGATGTTTTCTGCTACTGACCAAGAAAAGAAAAGTTGGTGATGTCATATAATAGCCTTGTTATATTTATTTTTTAATAAATAATGTAATCCGTATGCCGCCAGTGTCAATATTTACTTTGGTATCGCATATTTGTCTTTCAAGGTATTGTATCAAAGTTAGAATCGTCATATCTTCTCAGTATTGCCCAACATCATTGTTTGTTTTACTTTGGTTTGCTCCAACCTGAAAACCCAGGCAAAATGATTATGTTGGCATGGCTACACATCAGTGGTTGTGATTGGTTCGGGAAAATCGAATCCCTTTCCTCAGCCGAAAGAGATTAGAGTAGATGTCAAACTGAAGATGGAAATATATTTAACAACGTGGCAATTCTTCCTGATATCATGCAAACATTAGCTGCTACTAGCATAAAACACCCAAAACTTCGGCTTAACTGTAGTCAAGTTGCATTGTGGGTAGGCACCAGGTTTGTTCGTCAAGAGCCTTGTTTTCCGCTGCAGTGTGAACATGGCGTGAGACTTTTCAAAGCACATTTTGGCACCAGTGCCTCTTGTATGCACCTTCGCAGTGACTGCCTTGTTTGATGGGTCTTTGGTGCAATGCCTTGGCCTCAATCACACCCTGTTATACTGGGGATCCACTGGGTACTAGCAGGTTCTGTAAGGAGCCTTGTGGGTGTTACGTGCAGCAGCCTCTAGAGGTCCTGTCCCATAGTGTTGAGCTTAAATAGCCACAAGGTAGGGAGTTGCTCAGTCCCCTTTGTCATTAAAGTTAAGTCAATGAAGACCTTGTAGAGTATCTGTTAGATGTCATCATTGTGGAGTCAGGGAGTATTCACCAACCTCCCTGTTTGTATGTCCTTTTCCTTTTTATCAGAGTATAATTAAACTCCCATATATTGTCACTCGTCTCAAGATATCATGGCTTTACTTATGTGGTACATCTTTCTTCTTCCCATATCCCCTTCCTCACCCCTCCCTGCACTCTTTGTACTGTGAAGCAGTCAGGCAGACCCAGAGGCCGAGAAGAAAGAGGAGGCTGATCCGGCAAACCAGGCTGAGGTACTACTGTCTAAAATGGGTTTACTCTTCCTCTCATTATTTTAAACACTGCACTTAAATGCTGTATCTCAGTCTGGATCTTCTCTTGTAAATGACATTACTGTGTCTCTGTTCGCCTGCCAGACAGCTAAAGAAGAGGACGAGAAAGCAGAAGACGGGATGTGGGAGGAAACATTTAAATCGCATTCAGACAGCAAACCTAGTGGTAAGTCCTGCTTATATGTTCACGTTTTCCTATTATATCTGAAATAAGTCTCGCTTGTAAATGATGATGATGTCTCCTCTGATAATTGGTTGCTCTCGCCTCACAGGTCCATCCTCTATTAGTTTAGACTTTTCGTTGCCAGGTGTGGAGCACGTCTACGGTATCCCAGAACACGCAGATACGCTCAGACTTAAAACAACAGAGTGAGTATCATCAACTAGTCATATTACATATACAAGATGGAGGTTGAGTTGCCTTTGTGTTCAGCGTAGTCTTCACAGGATTGGATCAAGCCTGAGCGTGTGTTTTTCTGTTTCAGTAATGGAGATCCGTATCGGCTCTATAACCTGGATGTGTTCCAGTACGAGCTGTATAACCCTATGGCCCTTTACGGCGCTGTCCCGGTCATGTTGGCCCACAACGCCCAGCGGACCACAGGCATCTTCTGGCTCAATGCTGCTGAGACGTGGGTAGATATCAGCTCCAACACAGCTGGAAAGGTATGTCCCTTTTTTCCTTTCTCCGTAGTTCCTGGAAGTGTTGTTGTCAAAAATAGCCAGTGGTAAATGTCTGCTGCACCAAAGCCTAGAGCTTCACTCACTCACTTTGGTCTCTTTCCAGACCGTGTTTGGAAAAATGCTGGATTACGTTCAAGGCTCCAGTGAGACTCCACAGACAGACGTGCGCTGGATCTCTGAAAGCGGCATCATCGATGTCTTCATTATGCTTGGACCAACACCCAAAGATGTCTTCTCTCAGTATGCCTCCCTCACAGGTAGGAAGATGGATGACCAGCCATTTGCACGAACACTTAAAGGAGTATTTCACTGCTGGCACGATGGTCTTTTTTATCCAACTGGGCTGTCTATGCAGTAGACAGATCCAAGTACTTTTGAAATTGATGTTACATGACCAGAGAAAACAGAGGAAAGGGGCTGTGGTGTTTGCTTTGCTTAAAAAGTAAAAAAGCTACAACTACCAGAATGCAGTGTGCCACACTGGACCAATAAACGCTCCAGCTGGTTGGTGACATAATGCAAGCTTGTTCATTTTGACAAAGGACAATGTCACCTTCATGTAAGTTTAGGAGATATGTTAAAAATGTTTAACTGGCAGCCCAACAACTGACAATATATTTGTGCAAGCAGGTGTGTTCAAGCAGCGAGTTTGCTGTCTTCCAGAAGCTCTATTAGCTTTTTTTAATCTATTAAATAATTTTAAAAACTCACAAAATGTCAAAGGAAATTTCTTTTTTAATTATTTTCCTTATTAAACAGAAAAACACAACCATACACTTTTTAAACTGATGACCTTGTTGACTGACTGTAAAGCACACTACATTCAAACTTGACAGTCTTCGGTTTGTCTTTATATTGCTCCAACAATCACCCATCTGGTTAGGTTGAAATAAAACTTTGATTCACTGAGTTAGATATGAAAGTTTGCTGGCTTTTTACGCTGTCTCTCTCTGCCATTGCTGGCCTCTTTGTGCTTATTGAATGAGAGTCTGTTGCTGTGTCATCCTCCATAGCCAGACCTATCTCCATGCGTGATTTGAGCAGTGACTCTCAGTCATTCTTTGGAGGCAGACCATTAAATTAGCAAAATAAAATCATTTGAAAATTGCTCAAAATACAAAAAAACTGTCAATTTACTCAGCCTGTTGCTAATACTCTTTATATTCATCAAATTGCCCGACACTAATTTACTACTTGATACCAGTGTGGGTATCTGTCATCATTTGACTGACCTCCTCTCGTCTTCTTACCTCTTCCTGCTGTGGTCCATCAGGCACCCAGTCCTTCCCTCCCCTGTCAGCTGTGGGTTACCACCAGTGCCGCTGGAACTACAATGACCAGGAAGACGTGCAGGCGGTGGATGCTGGCTTCGATGAGCACGACATCCCCTATGACTTTATCTGGCTCGATATCGAGCACACGGATGGCAAGCGCTACTTCACCTGGGATCCTCACAAGTTTGCAACACCAAAGGAAATGCTGCAGGGTCTCTCAGACAAGAAACGCCAGGTACATACGACAAATAATCCAACATTACCGTACGTTGTTATGAATGTGAGGATTCATAGTTCTGTGGGTTTTCTGGCCAAAAATTCTCCAGTATCTATTCTACTTTCTATTAAACTTTACCTGAAATCTCAGTAAAGTAAATCACCTGCAGCCACCTTCTTGACATGACTTACACTTTCAAGACCTTCTGCTTATTCTTCTTCTTCTGTTTTGTTCTAGATGGTGGCCATTGTGGACCCTCATATCAAAGTAGACAGCAACTACAAGATCCACAATGAAATCCGCAATCGAGGTTTCTATATCAAGAATAAAGATGGTGGAGACTACGAGGGCTGGTGCTGGCCTGGTAAGAGACTGACAACTCATAACAGTCACCAGCAAATAGATAGAAAACACATTTGTAAATAAGCTTCATGAACTGGATTATTACTGAGAAACATGACAGTCATAGTGACGTGTTTCTCAGAGATTATTACAGTGAATATTTTTCTCACAAGCCTCTTTGTCCTTGGGACGGTTAATGTCCTTCAGGTAGTGCCGGCTATCCGGACTTCACCCGTACGGATATGAGGGAGTGGTGGGCCAGCATGTTCGCCTACGATCAGTATGAGGTGAGGACATTTGTCAGTTACAAATTTGCAACTACATGCATGAGTGAGATACTAAAGATTTGTCATGTTGGCTGTTGCTATGTGACAGCCTGCTATAAGAAAGGAAAGTAATTGAAGAACTCTCACATTAATACAGCACGACACTAGATCCTTTTTGCGTTTTGTTTTTGGAAACCTTTGTTAAACCGTCACAGGCTCTTTTTCCACAACACTCAGTATCATTAGCAGTCTTTCCCATTAAAGAATAAATCTCAAAGATTTAATGTTTTTTTCTAAGTCTCTATCACCAGATAAGGTAACACAATGATGATTACGCCTTTGGCCCACTGATGAAAGCATTGCAATATTTACATATTCATTCACAGGAAATGCAGTTGTTTTTCAGTGAGCGTAGCACTTACCGCTAACATTCATCAAAATGGGTCTACAGAACAAAACAACAATCATTCAGCAGTGAATCAGTTTGAAAAACTGCAGTGAGTAATGGAACAAAAAGGAGCAGCCACACTGAGCTGTTAGATGAAGAGCTGCAGGCGACAGGCTGCACACCTCCAGCTCAGCGAGGTAGCCAACTCCTTTCATTGTGTCCTGCTGTTTGTAGACTCACGCTGTGTGCAGCATAAAATCAGATGACGGTTGCTCACAGAATGTTGGAGAAAGGCCAGTTATTGCTGGACTTGTTTATTAAAACAACAGTAGTTTGTTTTGCTGCACCCAGAGCTCTGTAACCTGTAGTTTTAAATCATATTTATCATCTCTAGTAATGACAGGTGTCGCTAAATCAACCAGGACTGAAATCCTCAAGACTGCCACTTAAAAATGGCACTTTTTTTAAGGTTTATCTGTCCTGAAAACGTATATCCACAACTTCTGCCCACCCTCCAGGGTTCAATGGAGAACCTGTATACCTGGAACGACATGAATGAGCCGTCAGTCTTCAATGGACCAGAGGTCACCATGCACAAGGACGCGATGCACGGAGTCTGGGAGCACCGTGATGTGCACAACTTATATGGCTTCTATGTGGTGAGTGCACAAGATCTGACTGTGGCTTTGTGTCAAAGACTGGACCTCTCTCTTAATTATTTCTTTGCATTTCATCCTCTTTATGTTTCTTAGTCTTGTTGAGTATTCACGCATGAAAGTAACTATTAGGCTGCTGTGGTTGAGTTATTTGAGAATTGACTATCGAAGCATGTAGAACATGTTGAATGAGACACAATTTAAAGTTTTAGCAAAATAAAATGACCTGTGGCCATCAGACGTGGGCAGCTTTGGGCAGGGGAAAATATCCTCATACTTTGATGACGTTTATTTTCCAGCAGTGGGAATGAAATGAGTGACGTTGTGATTTTAAAACATTCTGCAGCAAATGGCTACAGCGGAGGGTCAGATCCAGAGGTCAGGCGGAGTTGAGCGACCATTTGTGCTGACCAGAGCCTTCTTTGCTGGGTCACAGCGCTACGGTAAGCCCCTTACTGCTTTTACTTCTTATTCCACCTGCTAGAAAACCTTTTGTCAGGTTATTTTATCCCAGGGCCCTAAGTGTTTAAGTGTGTTTTTGTCTGTAGGTGCTGTATGGACCGGAGATAATGCTGCTGAATGGGACCATCTGAAGATCTCTATCCCCATGTGTCTGAGCCTGGGCCTGGTTGGAATCTCTTTCTGTGGTGGTGAGTATCATCAAGCTTCACTGTCTGCTGTTACTCTGGTGGTTTGTCCATTTGGTCAGCAGAAACATGCTAGATGAACAAAATATTCAGAGGACTGCTGAAAGGTTTTGTGGCTGACTTTTAAAAAGAGTTTGTCAGTGTTTGTGTTTATAGCATGTGGAGTTTAACTCATGTTGCTGTAGATAAATCAGCACAAGCACTACAACGTAATTTATTTATTTATTTTCTAAGGAAAGAAATTAATCCATTGAAATCAATATTCTGAAAATAATTTGACTTGGATCTCCCAACAGTGTTTTTTAATGTTGTCATGGAAACATGGCCACATAAATTGCATGAGGTGTCACCATGGTGAGAGCGCAGGTTCCCTGGGTAATCTAACTGCAGTTAGATGAATCAGTCATGCTGGCTGTGTGTATGAAGCTAGTGTTCACGGTTTTTATGTCATCACACCCGCATTAAATAAAGATAAATTAGTACAAGAACACACTCATTCATGTCTCATTCCAGCCATATGCTGCTAAAACTAGAAGCTCTTAGGAGGATGTTGTGTCTGCCTGTTTTGTTTTCCCAAGACAGTTTATTTATACCATCCTGTGAACAGCCTAGACCTGACACTAACAGTGACCCCCATCTGTCTCACAGCTGACGTTGGTGGTTTCTTCAAGTCTCCCAGCACTGAGCTGCTGGTGCGTTGGTACCAGACGGGGGCGTACCAGCCGTTCTTCAGGGCCCACGCCCACCTGGACACCCCCCGCCGCGAGCCTTGGCTGTTTGGTCCTGAAAACACAGCGCTGATCCGGGAAGCGGTGCGCCAGCGCTACACCCTCCTGCCCTATTGGTACCAGCAGTTCTACCAAGCACATCGCACTGGAGAGCCCATCATGAGGTGAGGGCGGAGCAGCAAGCTTTGTTGGTGTTTGTGTCTTTGTCAAGTCATCTTCACCGTAATGGTGAGCTCATATATCAGCACCTGCTTGTCTTTGGTGTCCAACTAGAGATCATATCGCTCTGGCTTTTTGAAGTAACAATACACAACTAAACTACTTCCTGTTAGAAAATAATTAAGCCTTTGCCAGTAAATCCTAAGGCTCCATTGTATTATTTGCAAATGAAAAGTAATCATTCACAATCTAATAACCAGTATCATTTACATAAAATAACTTGGCTACTTTATAACTTTGTGCCGGACAACACACAGATCTCTTCAGTGATTTAAATCTGACAGAACAGAGTGTAAATACCAGTGTGTTAAGATGTCACATTACTGCAGTGTACTACGTAATGGAGCTGTGCATTTATTATTTATTTCAATGTTATATTTGCAGGGATAGTGCACTATCAAAAATAATTGCAACAAAGTTAGCTAACAGCTAATTTGCATCTGTTGTCCTGGGCAGTGGACAAAATAATACCCCATATAATATCCCAGTGCACAAAATCCAGTGTGTTGTTGGTTTGAATTCTCTGCAGATTTCAGTCATTTGCTTTGATGCAGCTGAAAATCTTTTGAAGTCGTGTTACTCATCTCTGCCCACCTGTGTCTCTGTTGCAGACCTCTGTGGGTGGAGTATCCTCAGGATCCTGCTACCTTCGCTCTGGATGACGAGTTCTTGATCGGTGAGACACAGAACACCTAAACTTTAATGTTTCCTGTTTGAATAGATCCATACAAGAGATCTGTTTATAATTTTAGTTTCCCTTCAAAATCATGTCTGATCATCTGTCGCTTTCAATAATGGGTCAAATTAAATACAGAGTCTGTGCTGCTCAGTTGCACAAACCTAATGTGGTGTTGTAACTTCATGATAGCATGTGTTGGGTGTGGATCACGTCTGTGAAGTGTGCAAACAGCCGAGGTACAAGATGTTGCTGCACAGTATATTGTTATTTTATCATCATTGCAATATCAACTTACAAGATAAGCACATTGTGAAAGACAGCAATATTTTTTGAGTTAGTTGTTAGTTTCAGTAGAAAACTGCAATTTAAAATCTCACTATCATTCTTTTTTCTTGGTGCCTTTGTGTTCAGTTCAGTGTTCAAATTTTTCAGTAAAATATGTTAGGAATAATATCCTTTTAATTTTTTTATTCAACAACCAATTTGTAAATGTGTCTGTTTATTTGCAAGTCACATCATATTTTCCTCATATTGCGCAGCCCTAATACTAGAGGACAAACTATGATAGAATGAAAACTTGCGTATCAGTTATTAGAGTAAGGCAGACAAGGTTTGACATATTTATCAGATCCACTGATGTTACTTAACTCTGCTGCAGGAAGAGATCTGTTGGTGCACCCAGTTACTGAGGAGGGAGCCAGGGGAGTCACCGCCTACCTACCTGGCAAAGACGAGGTAAGACGAAGATGCACAGAGGCATCAAAGGGGAACACCACCTAAATTATGAATTCCAACATGTTCTTCCCATGGCCTAGGAAAGATCAATCAGTATTTGTGAGCATGAGCTGCTCTCTCTCAAAGCTGGAGACAAGAGAAGTAAAGCAGGATTTACACTCTTGCATCAGCTCTATGCAGAGCTTACGCATGTGGCCTGCACCGTTGTGAGCATTTATGCTTGTTTGGTGGTGTGTCTGTGTCACTCTGCAGTTACACCTCCAAACCACAAGTTGGTGTCAGGGTTTCTGTAAAGTTTAGTTGATTCAAAACACACCCAAAACTCACTTTAAACACACATTAAACATGGCAGAGACAGTTTCAAAGACAAGAACACAAATCAGCTTCATTATAACTTATAACAGCATTCACAGATAAAGCATTTGTCTTTCATAAATTTGAGTTTTGGCACTCCAACCTTGTACTTTGGAAAGAGTTGTTCATTTTTACTACTGTTTATGGTCTGTCTTAGACTGTAGGAATAACATGTATGAATCCTGAAAATGGGTGCAGTTCCCTTTAACACATCTTGCTGAGTCTTTCTGATGTCAGAGTGAACGTCAGTGTTGAACTTGAATGATTCTGCCTTAAAGGTGATTCATATTGAGGTCTCCTTGTCTTAACTTGTGTGTGTGTGTGTGTGTGTGTGTGTGTGTGTGTGTGTGTGTGTGTGTGTGTGTGTTCCTCAGGTTTGGTTTGACGTCCACACCTTCCAGAAGCACAACGGGGCCCAGAACCTTTACATCCCTGTCACTATAAGCTCCGTAAGATGCACACAATTTCTACATTTCGACATCTTTCAGAGTTTATATTTTCCTAATTTCCTCTGGTTTTAATCCTGAGCTTTCTGTCTTCTTCTCAGATTCCTGTGTTCCAGCGTGGCGGCTCCATTATTCCCAGGAAGAACCGAGTTCGCAGGTCCTCCTCCTGCATGACACACGATCCCTACACTCTATATGTGGCTCTTAACCCCCAGGTAACTCAGTGGTACACACCGCGATGACAGCTGCACAATACAGCTGTCAGTCACCGCTGTTTTGACATACTGCATCGTCACACTTATGACCTTCTGTCTGACAGAGAACTGCAGAGGGTGAGCTCTACATTGACGATGGCCACACCTTCAACTATGACAAGAAGGAGTTCATTCACAGGAGGCTTTCCTTCGCCAACAACATCCTCTCCTCTGTGTGAGTGGTCAACATTTTCTACCTGCTTCTCTTTAAGTGAAAACACACCCTCAGATGGGCTCTTAGATATTTCAGTTCCCTTCAGATCTTTGTTGTGTCACAAACCTGAAAGTAGAAACCATTTATGATCTGTATTACAGCTGTTACTTTCTTATGTTTGTATTGTAGTATTATATTAAGTATTGAATCCATGTCCCTGCTTGGCTCACAGTGACCTGGTTCCAGACGCCCAGTTTTCCACCCGCTCCTGGATTGAACGTATTGTCATACTGGGGGCCAGTAAGCCCAGTAAGGTTACTCTGAAGACTGCAGGTGCGTGCCATATTCCTCGCAGTGCTCTCATTTTCCCCCTGAAGGTCTTCTTTCTCTAACTCCGTCTCTTTTCTTCTGTTTTGCAGATGGTCAGGAGAGCCAGCTAGAGTTCGACTTTGACGCCTCCATGTCGGTGTTGACGCTTCGCAAGCCCGGCATGAACGCAGGGTTAGATTGGAACGTGGTGCTCCAGTAACCATGGAGACAGGAGAGGAGGAGCAGGAGGAGAAACTGACTGAAATGGACTGAACACGTGGAGAAAGAGAGGGAGAGGAGGGAACAGACACAAGGCGCTGATGCCCATGACTAACTACAGCGAGACAGCAGGATAGCCATAATGGGAAATAAAGGACATAAATGCACACACACACACACACACACACACACGACACATAAATACACACAGTTTACATCCCTACACACACACACACACACACACACACACACTCATGTAGACCTGTCAGTTGAACTGAGCCATGTAACGTCTCTGCCATGTCTCTCTTGTGTTCAGTCACACTGTAAAACCTAACAAAAAGAGGCTACTACTAGATAGATAATTCTGTTTGTCACATTTTTCAAATAGAGAAACAACTGAGAAAAATCATGTCATTGAAATGAATCTCTGGGGTAAAGAAAGAAAACATTCAGGCACTCTTCTTTTTCGTTTTTCTTCTTTTTTTTTTTTAATATCGTCCACTTGTATCCATCCAGTCTGCCTCAGAAGAAAGATCGCTGCTCTGGAGGATCGCTTGCCATTTAAAATGAAGGTTCGCATTCAAAGCACACGCTCCACCTGCTGGTGATTCCCTCATATCTCTTTTTGACTTGATGCTCTTCGGAAAAAAATTCATTCCAGCCCTTGTTTAAGCCAAGCGTTCAGATCAGCTCAGAGCTCAGCCTTCTGCACTCGTGCCACATTTCATATGTCTTGGGGAGGGCTTGCCAACAATCAGCTGTATGGCTCCACACTTAAAGGGATAGGTTGGATATTTTAAGGTACTTATCCATAGTCGGTGTATCACATAGAGTAGATGGTGGTCGGCATGCCCTCATGACTGGATAAGCAGACAGGAATACCGCCACAGAACCTCATTAGTGTGCAGTGGCAGCAAAGCGTATTTTAGCCACCTAAACAGAATCAATAACGGTTAAATGTATGCTGTATTTTGAATATTTCACCACTTTAACTCGCCATTAGACAGCCTTTTAAGACAGGGAACTACAGCTATTAATTGCTTTCTTCAAAGCCACCAGACTCCATTGACAAAAACAGTAATTTTAGCTGTAAGGACACGGGAGCTGCTGGTCGACTGCTGCCTCGATTTATTAGTTTGTTTGGGTTATTGTGTGACTTTGGGGAATCTGAACTAAAACTTTAAACGCTAAAGTCAAAAAAAAAAAAACAACATAAAAGTGAACTGATTGAGGCAGCGGTAGACCAGCAGCAACTGTTGTCCAGTGAGCTTAAATTACTGTTTTTGTCAATGGAGTCAGGTGGCTTTAAAGAGACACAATATATAGATGTAGCAGCTTCAGTGTCCCTTTGGAAAGAGCTGTCTGACAGCAAGGTAAGGCTGTGGAAATATTTTTAATTTAGCTTACTGAAACTGAGTTGTTTTTTTTCCAAGATGGCTGAAATACATTTTGTTGCTTATGTCTGCTTAATCCTGCCTGTTTCTCCAAACTGGGGGTGTGCTGACAGACGTGTACTGTAGCTAATAGGCTGACTATGCTTAAATATCTCATACAACCTTACTTAAAAAAAAAAAAAAGACCTATCCCTTTTCCTTTCATCCTGCAATATTTAATCTCACCACAAAATGGAAATAATTGATTATGTCTCTTACCAATCCTGTCCACTCTCGTTAGCCCCTCCCCGAGCTCGTCTGATGAACTTGTGTGCATGGAAATGATTCAGTATCACCGCTTCACTATGGAACTGAGCACGTCAGGTCGTTTTCGGCTTTTCTCTTGAACAAGCTTGGCAGTGGGAATCGCTTCAGGGGACTGAACCACTGATGTTTGCGGATCATCCCGTTGATGTGCTTTATTTGTTTTATCAACTTCTTTTCCCAACGTTGTTTACTAGATTATTTTTAATGCACTTGACGAAGAGTGAGAACTTAAAAAGTTGTTTAGATTTTCTTGTGTTACTAGGTGTCGGGACCGTCCAGGATTTCCAGTGTGTCACTTCAATCATAATGAACGGGTCAGATTTTAACTTTCAAAGGTGTCTCACTGGTAAATGTTCATTTAAAGCCTGTTGATTTACACAACAATCTTGAATGCACACTGAGTACTTAGAAATATTCAAGTGACTCTCTGGAGACTCTGGACCGTGTCCTGTCTAGTCAAATCATTGGACCTTTTTTTTTTTTTTAGGGACTTTGTTGTTCTGAGTTTGTCTCCTTGATTGTTTTTATGATCATTAATGTACATGTTGCTGCAGTTTTGTTGGTGATGGCTTGAACTGGTGGAAATGGAAGTGAAGGAACAGACTGTCAATCAAAGTTGTCAGATGTAATCTAAAAGATAAGACCAAGTGAAAATAAAGTTGACCAAATGTAAAAGAAGTCCCTGTTCTTTTTTTTTTTTTGGTTTATTCCTTCCTGACCACATGCCTGTAATTTATGGAGACTTTTTTTTTGACGGGACTGGATTGTATTCATATTTGTTTGGGTCTCTTTGACATTGTTTAAAAGCAGGTTTGTTTTCAGAGAGATTTTGGGTAGAGTGTCACTGTAGTGTCACAATAAAATAAGATGCAGCATACACACTAACCATAGCCAGCTGTGCTGAAATTACCCTGATAAAGTAAGTGGTGGAATGAAGTGATCATCAAGGATTAATGTTGGAGCAATGTTCAATAAGACCAAATCCACCAATTTTTTTTTCACTGAAATTCTGCACTGTGTTTTCTAGACATAGAAATGATTATGTAGTGAAATGTTGGACTAGGGTTAGGGTTAGGGTTAGGGAATGTAAAAGATTTTAAGCTTAACCAGTGTAGTGTGTGAATTAACAGATCAGTGGATCTCCTTTAGACTAAGGTCCCAGCTCACTCGTACAATAAAACTTTGCATTGAATGAGGGAGGTTTGACACAGTGTCATTTTATCAGAGCCTGTATTTTTAAAGTTTTAAATACTAATTGACTATGTGAGTATGCACATGCTGCTGTGAAGCGACAGCACCCTCCCCTAAAGAGTGTACTATTGGGAAAAAAAGGACTTCAAAGACTTAGGAAAAGACATCTGATATGTTAGATAGGGGCACATAGACGCTCCAATGTTAATACCGTTTTACCCAGATCTTGTCGCTGTAAAATGTTAAAACTTTGTTTTTGACCTTTAAAAAAATGTCCCACTGACTCCATAAAGGTAAACTTAGGATGCATTACTCCTGCCATTTCCCCTGGGTCAGGCCCTTTGGACTAAAACTGAGCTCTGGGCCCTTGTTGGTGCCCAGGTTCCTCCCTCTCACTCTGCAGTGTATATATATATATATATATATATATATATATATATATATATATATATATATATGTATATATGTATATATATATACTTATAGTGTGTATGTAGTTGTGTTTAGGTGGACACGAGTTTCAGTGCACTCAGCACAAACACTGGGCAGTTTCATTATATTTGGCCTTGAACCCCAGAAACTGGTCAGTGCTTCTATCCTGACATACTATCCTGTTTCAAGCTTGCATCATTAGGTTTGTGGTAATATGAGTATAACCATATATGTATTTAGGAAGGAACATGCAATGTAAGCGGAATATCATCTTAAATAATAAAGGTAATAAAACTGGACTGTGACATCTTTGTAAACAAACTGAGGCAGTTAGATAAAGTAAATACAGGACCACACCCTAAAGAATGATACATGGCTTTATTGGATAAGACTTTAACACGTTTTTCAGCATAAAAAAAATAGTGTTTGTGTTATTAACTTGTTTTAGTCACTTAGGCTGATATAGGCCTTGTCTGCCAGGGGACCTCCTATGATACACTTAGTCCCTTCGCTCTCTCTCAGATTCTGAGAAGTTGGTTTCTCTGATGCTCCACTGTTGTGCAGGTTCCCTCAAATTGCAGCTACACCTGGATCCTGGATCACTGTAAATATATTATGTTAGTCGGCTCTGTTCTGTACGACATCTATTGCACGTCTGTCCGTCCTGATTTGTGATAATGGGCTTTATAAATTTTTATTAAAATTAAATTAAAAATTGAAAGTTGACACCATATTTTAAGACACTTAAGATTTTGACATTTTAGAGTAGGGTGGAATCAAAATAAAAAAGCTGGAATATCTTTAATAATGTGACCACTAAATATCACTACAGCTTCTGGGGAAATATTAAGTTGGTTTCACATTTCTAAGATTCTTTCTTGAAATTAGGCCCTATGTTCCCACAGCCCTATGTTCCTACATTTCTAAGATTTTTCTTGAAATTAGGCCCTATGTTCCCACATTTCCCACATTTCTAAGATTTTTCTCAAAATTAAACCCTATGTTCCCACATTTCTAGAACATTTTCAGGTCTTGTGTTCCTACATTTCCAAAAACACTTACCAAGAGAGTAGCGCAGTAGCCTTGATGACACTGACACGGTAACACAGAGGAGTTTTCAAATAGGCATCCTCCTTCCTTAACGTTTCCTCCATGAGCCTATGATGCCTCCAGAGGGCTGGAAAGTGACTCCAAGCATCCCAGGAGCACCCCCCCTCTATGCCAACCTGGCTTTCCAGAGGTAGGATGCACTGCAAACTATGGTTTGTATTCGACTGATCTGACCAGAAGCTAGACAATGCAAGGCCTCTGTGCTACTTAGTTTGTTTATTTAAAAGGACAATGTGCATTTACATTAAATGTTTGCAATAAACAAAGATTTAGCTAAAAGCTACATTCCATCTGTAGTCCATTGCTACTGGATAATAGGTTGGGTGTAATTGGCTACCGAATTGGGAGAAAGGAGGATAAAATCTGATACAAATTTATGAATAAGGAAATGTGGGAACATAGGGCTGTGGGAACATAGGCACGCTCCCAAATCATGTTGGTTGTGCTAAGTGAATTGAGTTTGCCAGTTGGATCTACCTAAAATGATGCAAATTGTTACCTTAATTTTTTTAAGTTGAACTAGTGGATTCTTTTTTACAGTGCATTTTAGCTTTTTATTGTGTTTAAGTGATGTATATTTTCACACCCACATAAACCATTGACCACAAACTAACAGCCACACAATGACCTTGGGTTATCCAGGTTTAAATTATCTAATAAACATATATATAATTGACCATAAATCAATCACACAGTCCAATACATATTTATAGCTCCCTTCATCTTGTCGCGCGCATTAACTGTGCACACAGGCCGCGCGCGTCGATGACGTCAGCAAGTCGTTTCCCATCATGGCGGCGGAAGGCTGTGAGGAGGAGATGAGCGGCAACGGGGAGCTCGAGGAGTCTTCAGGTAGTTTAATTAACGTTAATGAATGTGAAATAAAGAGCTGCGTAGTTTCGGAGATATGAACGAGCTTTAGTTTCAGCTGCAGGTGTTTAAATTAAAGGCTCAGACCGGAGCTCTTTTAGGCACAGGCATGACAAGCTAGGCTAGGCTAACGTAACACACACCGCGACAGAGCACAGTGTTCTGTACACCAACTTTAACTTACTCACCTTCCCGTGTTTAACAAGGTGCTATGCGGATGCTTGTAACGTTAGCCTTTTGTCACAGGTTAGTTAAATGATGTCCACAACAACCTAACAGTACTGGAGTTAGCACTGTAGTGGAGAACAGACCGGTTTAAAGTCAGTGCTTCAAATGAATGAAACATCCCTCTGCAGGAGCAACCTGGGGGCGTTTCAGGAATAATAGCCTTAAACTACTCATTTAGGTTTTGCTTTGTTGGTTTTTTTTGTAGTAGTTAGCGGTATAACTGGTTTAGCTGCCCAATGTAATCTTATAAAATGTTGAGCTTTCATGAAATCAGTCGCACCGCACCATGTTTGGATTTGACCACAATGTTATATCTGCTTAAAATATGTTTGATTGATTTACTTCCAGTTTGTAATAATTATTGTAGCATGTGCTCATGCATTGGTCATTCTCACCTTGTTACATTATAGGAGCACTTGTTGGCCCCTTTGTCACAAAACTATCCAGGAAACAGACGAAACTTAATGAGTTACATCACATTTCATTCAGAAATTGTGAGAGTATGTTCAGTGCTTCTTCTCTTTTACCATGTAACAGAGAAAAAACAGAAGCACTCAAAGGTTTGTTTCTGAAGCCACCACACCTTAAACAAACAAACAAACAAGTAAGGAGAATGGGAAGACAAGGTGTTGAAAGATTGAAGATGTTTCATTGTGCAGTGAGAGTACAACCCAGGAGCGTAAATATAGACAGTGCAGGCAGGTGTGTTACAATGGGGCCTGTGGGGGTGTGAATGATTCAGACAGCCACCTTGGAACTCCCCCTGTGTTTATACAAAAACACACATTAAGTTAAAAATGGTGCCATTTGCTATAACATGCTAACCCATCTCCGTCATAATTTTCTTTTCTTTTTGAGTAAAATAGTCAGTAGCAATCTATAACTATATTTAATGCTTATTCTTCAAAAATATAAACACTCTGAGTAGACTATAAATACCTACAAAAAACTACTCACTTTAATGAAAAATGTCTTATTCTCTTTGATATTTTTGTCATATACAGGTATGCAATGAGGATTGTTGGGTAGCGTATATTAATGTTGTCCAAGGTCAAGTCTGTATTTGATCATCTGACAAGATGATACGATACAGTAGGTAGTTTAGGTGCAAAATCTGTCAAGACTGACAAGCTGAGCTCATCTGCAAGCCCCAGCATGCAGTCATGCCTTTTGAGTATAAAAGCAGCAGTAAGAAAGGACAAGAGAGAAACTAATAGAAGGACAGCGAATCAACGCTCGCTAAATTAGACTCCTTTGCCATTAGTGTGTGTTTGCGCCTTATAACTAGTAAATAAGGGTCCATCACAACCAACTTAAGCCACTGCAACAATGTTGCAGCAAAGTCATTGTTGACTTCTCAGTCATGTGTTAATGAGTGAAAATTACGGAGCCTTGAAAGTCTTGAAAGGGGAAATTTTTTACATTGTGTGCTCAAGATATAAAAAAAGAGACCTGTTTCTCTTTTGGGAACAACTTATTTATCTTGTGCACACAAATTACTTTTAACTTTTTCCCTCAGTATAATTTACCTTGTGTGCACAAGCTGAAAAAAAATTCACCTTTCGGGACTTGACGGGTTGTTGAAATGGCTGACTAACACACTAGATATCCATGGTCAGTGGTGAAAACTTCACCTTAGTAATGTGTGACTGATCAGTTCAAAGGACATTCTGGAGCCAAATTCAGGGCCACGCTTGTCTAGTAAAAAGTAGCCTATGTTCTTACTGTAAAAGCTTCACGAAAGATGTTTCAAGTTATGAAATAAATGAACAAGAGGGGCTCATCTGTAAAAGCCTTTAATTATGTAAATAAAGACCGACTGATTTATTACCCTTTCATCTTCACCCCCTCTTTAGCCATGGAGGCTTCTGACGATCCTGCCTTGTCTTCGACTGAGATGGCAGTAAATTCAGAAGAGAACGGCAGTCTTGCTGTGGCCCCTGAGGCCCCTGAGGCCCCTGTAGGCTCTGACCCTGCGACCTTCACCATGCCCCAAGCTGCAGAAGAAGAGGAGGGAGAACTACCTGCGGACTTTGAGCGCCTGTGGAAGGCTGCCCACGACAATCCTCAAGACTTCACCAGCTGGACCGACCTGCTGCAGTATTGCGAGCAAGAGGTGTGTGTTTGTTATTTTGACCTAAGAGAGACGGAGGAAAACTGATGGGCTCAGATAAAAAATGTAGGACACCATCATCTTGTCTCTCAGTAATGATAAGGTTGAAATACTGACCTTCAGTGTCCCCAAGAGGCCACAAAACATGTTTGGTCTGAAGGCTTGTTGCAGCCTCATTTGGATCAAAATTTTCTTTCATCTGTTCAGAGTCATGTCACAGCGTCACGCAGAGCGCTAGAGGCTTTCCTCGTTCGCTACCCGCTCTGCTACGGCTACTGGAAGAAATTTGCTGATCTGGAGCGCCGCGCTGGATACAACAATAAGGCAGAGGAGGTAAGGAGGTGTTTCTTCTTTCCCATACCATGAATACATTGAAGGGCATTTAGACAGTGTTTTTCACTAAATGGTTGTGGTGTGTTTTGTCAGGTGTGTGTTCAGGGTCTCCAGGCGATCCCCCTGAGTGTAGATCTGTGGATCCACTACATCAATCTGCTGCTGGGAACACTGGACATGAACCTGCCTGAGTCGCCCACACGGATTCGCAGGTACTCTCACATACATACACATAAGACTCGTTGGGTCTCATTCATGAAGTGTTAGTAAATCTGTGAATAGATTTCCACAGAAACAACGTTGGTACTAAAAACCCACTCTGGATTCATGAATGCCGCAGAAAGCTTAATGTTCTCATGTTTTAATTGTTCTCTGACCTCAACACTCAGTGTGTTGGAGGACGCGGTTGTGGCAGCAGGTCTGGACTTCCACTCAGACCGGCTTTGGGATCTATATGTGGAGTGGGAGAAGGAGCAGGGGAACATGAAGAACGCAGCAGCCGTCCTGGACAGAGTCCTCAAAGTCCCCACACAGCTTTACAACACCCACTACGACAAGTAAGACCACACAGACATGAGCCAAGCCAAACTTCATTTTTAAAATAAACATAGTGATGCATTATTGTCTGTACCAGGTTTACTATTGTAATGATAAATGGTATATATGATTCAGTCACCATAGGCTTTTTTAGGGAAATGTTAAGTCAACATACTATAATGATCTGTCAAATACTCTCCTCTGACTTCAGCACCATTAATCAAATTTACATCCTGCTCTGTTTTTCCCCTCCTGCCCTCCGTCAGGTTCAAGGAGCACCTGAACGGCCACGAGCCCAAGGAGGTGCTCTCCTCAGAGGAGTACGAGGAGCTGAGGGCGTTGTGTCGCCAGAGTCAGAAGGCAGAACGTGCAGAACGGGCACAGGAGGAGGAAGAGGAAGAGAGGCCGCCGGGGGAGGAAGAGCCCGCCACACCTGAGGGCACAGACTCTGTGAGTAACCTCTGACTGCCTCGCACTTGGTTTCAAACATGTCTGCTAGTGAGACGTGAGTGAAAGAGATGGTCACATAGGTGATTGGTTCTGTGTGTGTGTGTGTGTTTAGGAGGAGTTAATGCAGAAGATAAGGGAACAAGTGCTGATTCGAAGGGACAAAGTTTACCAGGACAACGAGGGAGAAGTCCGCAAGAGATGGCACTATGAAGACGCTGTGAGTTTTTTGATACTTTCTTCTTCACTCTGTTATTTTATTATTTTCCTCATCTTCCTTCCTTTGTCATTCAGTCACCTTTTCTATTTTTTTGAAACTCAAAACCAAGAAAACAAAATTAATTTATAGGCACTTTGTTCTGAAACGTTATGAATCTAGGGATGAGCAAAGTATTTTGATTTCATTTTTTTCTTTCTGGACACGTTACACACTTTGATTACATGCTGATTTATTCTTCTGTGGCCCCTAGATCAAACGTCCCTACTTCCACGTCAAGCCTCTCGATCGCCACCAGCTGCGGAGCTGGCACTCCTACCTGGACTGGGAAATCGCTCAGCTGAGCAATGACACCAAAGACCCCCAACAAGGTGACTACATGATAAACATACTGTCACATGTATATACAGTCTGAGCGATTCTACAAGTTTCTGTTAACATCTGAAAGTGTTTTCATGCCACTAGATCCAAACCAGGCAGCCGCAGAGGGGTCAGAGGTCACAGCTCAGCCTCAAGAACAATCAGAGGACACTGCAGTTGCCACTGATGATCACAGGGTTCGCATCCTCTTCGAGCGCTGCCTCATTGCCTGCGCTCTGTATGAGGAGTTCTGGACCAGGGTAAGGAGGAAAAGCGTGTTGAAGAAAGCACAAGAGGGCATACACAGATTAAAACAGTGTATGATCACTGGTGTGTGTAAAGCTGTGATCTCTGTTTAACGTGTTCCTGTACATGTCGTCCAGTATACTCAGTACCTGGAGCCGCAAAGTGTGGATGAGGCGCGGGCTGTTTTCAAACGAGCCTGTGAGATCCACCTGATATACAAACCAAACATCCACATGCAGTGGGCCACCTTCGAGGAGAGACACGGTACGAGAAAACATGAACGCACACCAACACACACTGTACAGACACAGCAGCAAACAGTGTAGACAGTAAACATGGAGGGGACTCCAGGGAGGCGCAAGAATGTGAACAAGTCTCAGTTCTCTTGTTCTGGGGAAAAGAAGGAGAAACTGGTGGAGTGAAAGAGAGTCTTTGTTTGCAGTGTTTCCCACAGAATTGTAATCTCTGTGTGGTGGTAGCTGAGGAGTAGTGTGGACAATTGATCAGTCGATCTGTTCAGAGCTGATCAGATCAGATCGATGAATGAGAGGAGCAGCTGTTTGTGAATGAAAGCAGACTTTTAGCCCCAGCGCAATGCAGAGTCAATATTCACTTTTACGGCATGTGACATTCTGCTGCTCAGACTGTGCCTAGAGCTGTAGTTCCCAACTGGTGCAGCCACAGGGACCAGATTCCTCCTTAGTCATTAGTTGAAGATCCACACGGTTAAATATATTCAGCGTCATACTTGTGTTTGGCCAAGTCATCGAGCTAGTTTGCTGTCTCTGTCAAGTAGCTGCCCATTAGTCACTAACTTTACAGCAAGAAAAGGCACTTCAAAAAGCAAGAGTTAAAACACTGAATTTCCCCTCAGGGGGATTAATAAAGTGAATAAACTTAAACTTAAACTTAAAAATAAAAGCTCTATGCTGGCAATTCACTGTACTTAAAAAAAAAGTGTTTTTTACACATTTGACACGTTTATGAGTCACTTGCGGTCCATTCAGAATGGACCTGCTACCCACTTTTGGACCACGACCCACCAGTTGGGAACCACTGGCCCAGAGAATGCTCTGTGCTGTGGGATTGTGGAGCAATCAAAGCGTATTTATATTCCAACAGCACACCTAATAAACGATCTGGCTCCAAAAATAGAAAATCAAAATGTGGCGGCAGATGTTTTAATGTGGAGGGCCGCCACAAATAAATGAATGTGTGAGAAACTCTGGCATTATTCAAGTGAGAAAATCCTGAATTTTGAAATGACTTGCTTCTCATTCCCATGGTCTTCTCCCACTAAAATAGCGCAGCTAACCAGTTGAGGCAGCAAAATCCAAAATGTAAAGCTTATACACAAATGCAGTTTATCTTAATGGATTATATTGATGCCGAATTAATAAGAATACTGTCGACATATGTCGCCTTTTATCTTGTGTTATTAAAGTAATGTGTTTTTGCAGATACATAAGGAATTGTTAATATGTTATTTCTTTAAGGTAGTTTGGTGTAATATTTTCCACCAAACTCCACAGGGTGCCTGCAACAGTCAACACTTGTGCATCAACCTAATATTTAAATGAGTAGAAACACCTCTTTCTAATATAATATAATTTCTTCATTGTCATTGTACTGGTGCATATTATAAAATTAAGAGACATCAGTATTACACAGAGTTAGGTATTGTACAGTATAAACATTGTCCATGGTAAGGTTTACTTTGGGTCCAAAGATCATTGTGGTGATGGCCCGAGGATACAAACCGTTGGTCAATCTTATGCTGTGTGGTTTGATGAACCTGTAGCACTCTTCTGAGGGCAGAGGGACAAACAAGTGCAGGGTGGGGTGAGATGGATCCTTTAAAATGCCAGATGCTTTCTGCAACCAACAGGAGCTATAGATGTCTTCCAGGGCAGGCAGATATATGTTAATGACCTCCCTGTCAGCCGCAGAGCTGTTGCCATACTACATTAGGATCCCATGTGTCAGGACACTCAGTGGGTAGCAGTAGAAGGACACCAGCAGCTGTTGTGGCAGGTTGACTTCCTGAGTGTTCCTGAGGAAGTTGAACCACTGTCCCTTCTTAACCAGAGAGTTTATGTTGGTGCCCAGGAATAAAGCCGTCTGATGCAAAGTGATGATGATGATGAAGTGATAATGGAGCTATTATAGACAATTGTATCATGAAAACTCCCTCATCTTCCCTGTCAGGTGACTTAACCGAGGCCCGCCGGGTGTTGGAGGCCCTGGAGAAAACCCTACCAGGGTTGGCAGTGGTCCGTCTTCGCAGGGCGGCTTTAGAGAGGCGAGCGGGCCAGCTGGACCAATCAGAGGCCCTGCTGCAGGAGGCGGTGGCCGAATCCAAAGAGAAGCCCACGTTACACGCTTTTTATTCCATCAAGCTGGCTCGTCTGCTGCTGAAGCTGGGCAGGAACCCCAGCAGAGCCCGCACGGTTTTACAGGAGGCGCTGGAGATCAGTCCGGTGAGATATCAACGCTCAGTAATATTCAGCCAGTAGCACCATCGCAGGATTTTGACCAGTCTCCTCTCAGAATTTTGTTGTTGTACAGAGATCTTTTTATTTTAAAGCTGAGTTTAAATTTAAGGAAGTTTTAGTGTGGATGTAGCCTAAGACACATATAGTAGTAACTGAAGCTCTTAATTGCTGCCGTCTTCCTCCTCATGACCGTGTATCCCTCCTCAGGATAACGATAAGCTGCACCTGAACCTGCTGGAGCTGGAGGTGTCAGGCGACCCCTGGGCGTCAGCTGAGGCGGTGCAGGAGTGTGTGACACGAGCCCTGGCAGCTCCCCTCGCCCCACACACCAAGATCCTCTTCTCACAGAGAGGCCTGCAGTTCGCCGAGGACTACAGCAACTCTATCCAGAGGTCAGAGTTCGACATAGGTCTGATGTAAACCCTGATGGTAACTAACAAACTATCGTCTTTTACTTGATTGTTGTTCATTATTGTTTCTGTGTCATCTGCAGTGTGCTGTCCGTCTATGAGGAACACCAGAAGCTGCTGAAAGAGCTCGGTGGAACGAAGAGAGAAGCAGAGAATGGGTAAATGTTGCAGCTGGCAGTAAATAGCGTCATAAATAGTTGCTTATTTGGCTGGTTTCAAGTTGCCAAATTAATGCATTACATATAAAACTGAAGTTTGTTCATATGTTAGCTTTGTAACTTCAGTACTGACTTGGAAAATCATGCATGCTTTAGAATTTAAGTGTCATAATTACCCAGTTTAGGGCTTTATCTAAAGAAAATCTCAGTCTTAAGAAGACTTTGTCTTATTATTGAGTCCCTGGTTTTTTTTTCTTTATAAAAAGCAAAACTAAATCTGACAGCAGTGTCTTATGAGTTTACTTTTTCTGATGCACATCGACTTGTTGCACAAATTGTCTTGACTCAAGTGATGTATTGATTTGTTCTAGCTGCTCTTTTGATGATTTATCTCAACCAACTGGGGGAATCAGTTTAAGACAAATAAGATTTGAATTCTGCATATGAGAATGATAGTGATTGGAATTTTTTGTGTGTGTAAATAAGAACTTTCTTTATTGTTACTAATAATTACATCATTTTTAATAATTTTAATGATACTTTTTAGGGATGAGGACCCGGAGAAGCTGAGCAAAAGTGAGGACGGCACCGCTGTTGCCGTGTCTGCACCCACCATGCCGCATGTCCCTATCACCACGCCCCCTCCTCCTGTGATGGGCACAGACGCCACCTCACAGGCCGCCTACGGGGGATATGGCAGCTGGTACCAGGTAGGATTTAGATTATATCAAAGTCAGAGACAAAATAGTAGATGATTGTTTAGGTGAAAAACCATTAGGTAAATCTAAAGAAACATTTGCACAGTGAGCTTTATTCAGGTGCAGGACAATAAAGCCCATGAAATACATATATCACGTGTGGGGTGGGCAATATATTGAATATACTCAATGTATTGTGAGATGTAGTCAGTGACTATATTGCGAACATCAACTATAAGTGTCACGCAATTTTTTTTAAAGCCACTGGCATGACATTTCCTTCAGCGTTTTGCTTCTCTTGCGCTTTCCTATGGCTCTCTCCCTTTTATAGACACAAAAAGAAAAACTCACATAGTCTAGACGTAGTTGCCTGTTTTGTATTTGGGGGAAGCAGGAAACAGAGAAGGAGCCTAGGGAGAGCAAAAGAAATGGAAAGCGTTGAAAATGGAAGTGGATGAACTGGTTCTGATAAGAAACAGCACTGGATCCATTCACTTGCAGTGGTTTGGATATCGTAGGGAAGATGCTGAACAAACAATCGTTATCTCCAGTAATGCAGCAAAACCCAGTGCCACAAAAGGTAGCAGCACCTTCACCATTTGAAATGCCACCCACTAAACACCAAGAATGCCTAAAACTCTGCATGTCCACATCTCCGCCCACACAAAGTAAAATGTGGTCAAAGAAACCAGAAACAGGAGCAAATGACTCAGTGCTCTTTGTTTTTCCAAATGAATCCCATATGACATAAAAAGGTCCAACCAGCTGTTAAAGCCCACGTGGGTGCAATCGCCCAGTTTGGATAAATACTGTGTTGTTAAGTGTAAACTTGTTTTGTGGTTGTGATTCTCACTTTTTCATGTTCCAGTAGAATCCACCAATGAAAATGAACAAGAATGTTACAGACATAGAGTATGCTGCAGGGACTAATAAAATTAAAATGGTTTAAGTTGAAGTAGAACGACTCCATAGAAGGGTTTAGCCACAATCAGACAGTTTGCAGCTTGCTGCATTTTTTTTTAATTGTTCCTAAGCAACCGCTGAATCCCCTGTTGTTAGCTTAACTGCTATTTAGCTGTGAAGTAAACTAACAGAACTGTACCTTATAATCTGCATGAAAATTGGACAGTTGGAGGGCGGAGGGAAACAGATCTGTGTGGGTACATTAGAACCTCAGAAAGAAGAGAAATCACAGAGAGTACCACCGGCTGGTCAAGGAGCTTCGTCTGGATGAGCGTTGGTTCAAGGCCTATTTTAGGATAAGTTGGTGACAGGTTGACAATCTGCTGTCAATCATCGGGTCTAATTATTATTGGTGAAATGTTACAAAGTAGCTGAGGCAACAGTTTGTCCAGATAAGTCTTGCAGCTTGCAGCAGATGAAAGTGAGCTAATGTTATCTTAACGCAGACCATGTACGCTACGAAGGTTTGCCCCTTACAAAGTGTCCACAGGTACCAGACAGTTAAATTTAATGCCTTTTAAGACCCGATCAAGTCACCTTTTAACCAAGTTTAGGACAGCGTTTTGGACCAATCATGTTGTACTTATTCAAACATCACAGGTAAGCATTGCAGGGAAGTAGTATGTATGTGGTCTTGTGCAGAGGTAAGTGTTATGTAGGAATATGGTCATTAGAGTGAGTTGAGTCAGTCTACATTTTGCCAACAGATAAGTGCAAGTATGAAGTATTAAGTTTTTTTTTTTTTTTTTAAAGATTTGTAACATTAGAAATTTGGACTTTTACATAGAAAGGCTTCACTCATTATCACATAAGGAAATCATGTTTGCAGTAGTTATGACCTCACAAATTAAAATTTAAGACTATTAAGTGACTTTAAAGTCCTTATTGTTGAGTTTAAGACACTTTAAGACTTTTTAAGGACCTGTAGACACCCTGCTCTCAGTTTAAGCTCCGATGAAATTGGGCAAGTTTTTTTCCCCAAGTTTGCTCCTACAGAATTGTGAATAGTGGAAAAATGTAAAGCCCACAGCAGCGCAAAAGCAGCGAGCCAAGTGCTTCA
Source organism: Epinephelus fuscoguttatus (assembly GCF_011397635.1). Lineage (NCBI taxonomy): Eukaryota > Metazoa > Chordata > Actinopteri > Perciformes > Serranidae > Epinephelus > Epinephelus fuscoguttatus. Next base: position 20,576,974 of record NC_064760.1, read on the forward strand.
CTGTCATTGAAAACAATTGTAAACGGCTGTCCCAGGCTGCTAAAACACGCTCTGTCTGATGGGGGACCTCAGGGTACAGTTTGAGATGTTCACCTGTTTACCTTATGACCTGTTTGTGGTGTTTGTTTTCCAGCAACCGCAGTACGGCAGCTACGGCTACCAGAACACCTGGAACTACAACCAAGGCTACTATCCCCCCAGCTAAAGTGACTATGACACCAAAAGAGCCACAGGAAATGGTTTAACCCAGGATGATGACTCTCCAACTGAACAACAAACTGAACCACCCGGTCCAGCCGGTCCACCTGCTAAAACAACATCCCAGCATCCTTTCCTCTCCGTCCTTCCTCAGAGTGTCCTGGATTGGTTGAAATAAGGGACAGGAGTCGAGCTCTTTTAGCATGTCGTGTTATGTCAGTGTTAAATCTGAGGGACAGGTGCAAAGGTGATAAAAGGAAACAGTGACACTCCCATGCTCAGTTCATCAGTGTCTCTCCATTTTAATCAGAACTATTTTTATATTTGTTTGACAGCCTTTGCTCCTGTTTTAACGTCATCCAGATTATCCAACTCTACAGGTGATGTATGATTGACATTTTGTACCATTCCAGAGTAGGCTATATGTTGTTTTTTCTAATGTATATAAAGGTGTTTTATAGTGTGTCACAACTGAACTGCTTTGTGTCTGTGTTTCTGTTTGCACACATTTCCCATAACGGGTGAAAAATCAGCGTCACACTCATTAATAGTGAAACTAAAACTCTTAGCCTGAGTCCTGTTCACTACTACTACTACTTTTTCTAATAGGTTTGGAAAGAGTTTTCTCAAGAACCACTCCTGAACCAAAACCACGAAATGCAAAACTCCACCCACCCCACCACCCGCACATATGACCAATAAGCTTTGCAGCATAACCCTGAAACTGGCTGCGACCTGAAACCGCAAATCCTAATATAACCAAGTGCCATTCAAGTAATTTGGTTAGGCAGCAGGTTTAAAGTGATTACTTTCATGCACGTGAAACCAAGATGTTACATTTTATAATGAGGTTAACTCAGGAAATACATTTTAAATGAACCTTTTTTGGGATATGCTCATAATATTGAGCAGAACATCTCTATAGGTGACATGCCTGTTAGCAACACACTTGAATGAAGCAGCTCTAATATTAAGAGAGTATCATTTCCAGTTTTTATCAGTTAGATATTCAAACAGCCAGCAGGTATCAGAGGCTTTAATCTTCACCTTAGTGGTCTGGAAACAAAGGAAGGAACCGGTTTTACTTCCCATTTTATTAAGTCTCTTGAGGTCCTTATAGGGCGCTACAGCCCAAAGCAAAAGTTAAATGTAAGCAGGGCAAACTCTCACATTTTCTTCCTCTAGGATCATTGGCAACAGTCCACTTATAGACTGTTTCAAACTTGACATCATAAACAATCTTAATGTGTGTGTTAATGCAGTACCTGACCGGAAGTAAACAGCCATTGCCATAGCAACAGAACAGCAGTGACACAGTCTGTCCACACACATGGATGTTTCAGGCTCAGGTGAAGGGAAATTAGTGAGAGCTCACCTTACTTACTTACCTGTGAATGTAAACGCCTTTTACTCCAGGCTGTCAGCACGCTAAGCCCATTTTCTCTCACACACACACACACACACACTGTGTTAACCAATGGTTAACCTCAGCCCGAGGCCATACAATTCACACTGCTCCTCTTCTAGCCCCGGGTTAACTGTCAGTTGGGATGCATAACTTATGTTAACAGTCTGAAATTTGTTTGTTTACTTGGTCCTGTCTCACACTTGTCTCACAACTTGTAGCCACAGGTTAAGTTAGGGAATAAACCTGTAAACTCGAGAGCAGGGCCAGAAATCCCATGGGCTACAGTCGGGGTTAGCCCACTTAAAATTAGTCAGGGTTGTGCCAGTGTGAACACTACTACGTTCAGCTACACTTACTTGGGGCTAAGTGCAGTGTGAAAACCAGTTTCTTTGCTCTGAGGTTCCCCCACAGCCCTGTCAAGTGAACTCACGTATCCAGTCACTGATTCCCAGTGTATGTTCCGAATGTATAACGCCATTCAGTTTATAAAATTGGACGTTAATACATATTTTTTCATATATTTTTGAACTGTCAATATTTAGATTGGTTTATCATTTGAACTGCTCAGTCCATTTATGCATTTCTTACTCATTACTTTTACCTGGTCAAACTTCTGTGCTCACTTGCTAACTAGCTTTCACGCACTCTTACTCGTGCAACTCTAACATGAGGTATTCAGGTGTTATAGCTGACTTGATTTGTGGCTGTATTTTTTAATCAGATCATAATTTCCAATTCTCAAACTAATTGAGCTACTCTACAATCTTTCCATGTCCACCTGGGAGTCACTGCTCTAAAGGACAGCAAAAAATTCAGTGTATTTTGCCCATTAATTTGATTATCTGACTTTTATAGAGAAGACTTCAGCCTCTGGAGCCCACCGGCTGAATACACCAGCAGGCCTTTTATAACAGCACACACTTAGACTTGTCATAGCTGACAAAAACTCAGGTGTCACTAACATTAAAAATGGCTCTGCTCTATTCAAGTGTCCCAGTGAGTCAGCGCGCACAACACCAGGATCTTGAAACTGAAGCAGCCATCACTCACTTTATTATTTACACCTGTGTTCTTCCTCCTGACGCATCAAACGGTCCTCTGGGAAAAACACCCATTAATATTTCACTTCTTTTGTGTGTCCTGAGATTCCAGATGTTTTTAAATCCAGTGGGCAATCCTACACAAGTATACTGTAGATGCCTGTTGGTCTGTGACCTATTCCAGTTATACATAGTTCTTTTGGTCAACGAATCATATGAAAGACAAGCGACGCAATAATCTCAGCAGTTTCTGACTTCTCTCCCTTAACCCCAAGCCCATTTGTTCCTACGTAAATCTGAGAGACTTAAATCTGACAGACAGACAACCATTCACACTCACATTCACATCTACGGCCAATTTAGACTCACCAGTTAACCTGCATGTCTTTGGACTGTGGGAGGAAGCTGGAGTACCCGGAGAAAACATATGTAATTGTTAAAAAAACAAAAAAACAACACTCCACCCTCCTGATTCTCCGACTCAGCTTTATTTTAAGTAGATTCTTGGTGATTATGCAGACATAACTGTCGATAAATTTTAACTTATAAAAAAACTGGCAAAGTAGAACGTCACAAAAAACAGGAAGATCATGGGGATTAAATTTAAGGCCCTTTCAGAACCAATCAAGTAGGTCTCGTGTGGTACTTTGCCATGAAAAGATCGGTTTAAAATTAACGACTCTGTTCTGTATCGTTTTTATAAATGTGTTGTTGAAGAAGTATCCGTCAGAAGCCAGCTATCTTCACTCTTTGAAAAAGTAAAAGTCAACGTCAGTCTCACTGCACACAAACCAATTCACATCAAGTGCAATCAGTCAGCCCAGAATGGCATCAGGCGTCATTCAGTTAGCCAAACCGCTTGTCGCTGTAAACTTCTTAAATGTAGTTACACACAATCTGAACGCAGCCTTGAGTGACGTCCCTCTGCTTTAGTTCAGTTAGCTGGCTTATAGAGTGATACTAGGAAGGTGGTGGTGGTGGCTCTGTTCCCGGTTCAATCTGTTTGTGGTGTCTCTTGTGTTGATGATGAAGTGGAAGTGGTGAGGTAGGCTCACAGAGCAGATCCTCCTGATCTCACTTTTTGGTAACAACCAGCACAGCTGAAGGCACCAAACCTAAAAAAGACATGAAAAGAAATGTCAGATTCAGTCTGTAAAGCCCGGTTTCCACCAAGCTCAGTATGCTTTTTTTCCGTCTCCACTGTGAAAAGTTGTGGATGGTACCAATGGAACCCCTCTGTACCGTCCCTATTTCTGATCACCCCTCTGTTGGGGGACTTTTAAGGTGGAACGTTAACTTGTAATTTTACTCAATGCATGAGGTGACAACATGAATCAATCAGCAGGGTCACTTTTGGTTCCAAAGGTACCATATCGAACGTGTTAGGTGGAAACTAGGCTTTAGTGTCTGAGCTCAGCAAACCTGTCTCAGGTCCAGGTACAAAGACACATACACTGACAATTATTTAAAGATGGAGTGCAGGACTTTTTCACTTCTAAATAAACATCTGTTACGTTAAGTTCTTGCCAAACGAGTTTATACAATACTGATTAAGCCTCTCGCTACAGGGAAAGCTCTCCGTTTTTCCCCCATACACTGGAGTTGTGTTGACTTGTGTCTGTAATGACTTTCCAGTGTAGTCGCAAGGGAAGTGATGCATTTTACATCACTGAGCCAGAGCTAAAGGGGCAGAAGGGAGGAGAGACCACAGTGACGGAGCAGCAGTTTGAGTATGGCAGAAGCTACGCTAAAATCCGAACAAGCATCCAAGAGAAGTTTCTGAAGTGAACTCTACTTTCAGAGGAAAGTTTGAAATTAAAAACAGAAAGTGATTGATGGTGTGGACAAACACAGCTCACCATTGCTATAGCTTTTCATTGTTAAAGAGTGCAAAAGCAGAGAAGGAACTACGAGCAGACACAGATACTGCATTACTGCTTGCTCTTATTTGCATGGGAAGACCTGAAGAGAGCGCTCCTGGCGTTGGGGGGATGCAACAAGTTAACCTGCAGGCATACGTCATGAGCACACGTCAACAGTGCACGTGTAAATACTCTTGCTGCCAGAGGGGGAAGACAAAAAGTTCAGCACTCCAGCTTTACATGATGTGTCTTACAGTAAGCATGCTCTGTATTCAAGTGTAGTTCCCAGCCCGGCGCTCACCCAGTTCTTTAAGGGGCTTCTCCATGTCCAGTTCAGTGTAGACGTGACGGGGGTAGGGCGACAGCAGCGTGAAGTCCTGACCCTCAGGTGTGTTGCCGTTCACCTGCACGTAGACGCGCACTGCCGCCAGCGGCTCCTGGGCCTTGAAGACTGCCATGATGGTCGAGCCGTCCAACAAACGTACCTTCAACAAAACAATGGATTAACACAGGAGCAACAGAAAAAATGATCATTTAAATTCAGATTTGAGGTCTTAAATTAAAAAATAAGTCAAAACTAATGATGAGTCTTAAACGTCTGTTCTGTTTTTAGTCTATTCATGTGTGCTGAGGTGGTGTGAGGAGCAGCATGTGGGTGTCACTGAAGCTTGTACCTGTATCCTGGACTCATCATACTCCTTCTTAGTGGGTGGAGGGCCGTGACTAGTGGGTGACGAGGGGCTGGGCTCGGCAGGTGCAGTCGTGCTGGGGGGTCCACCGCCTCCAAACTGAATGGGTAAAAAACAGAAACAAACAAACAATCATCTTAATTGTTACTGGTTCCAACAGAAGTGGTAATAGAGAGAAATATGAAGAGGACAGGGAAAACTGAAATTGGACAAGAAGCGAGATAAACAGTTGGGTTACCTTTTGTGCTCTCTCCTCTCTGTCTCGTGCAATCTTCTCTTTAACCCTTTGCCTGACAGGAAGAGAAGCAGCACAATAAGAGGCATGAAGAACATACGTACAGTAGTTAAAATAATTTTCAAATTTTGACCGTCTGATGTGAAGTTCTAAGTGCTGTAGTGTGGGATCACCACTGTGCTGCTGACTTAAACTGAAAACGGAACATGTCAGGGCTGAACGGTTAATTGAATTTTATTTCAATTATGATTTTAGCTTCCAACGATTATGACATAACAAGATAATCGAGATGTGCAGCATTCCGTTCCACAATGACGCTCTTGTTTTGTCTTATGTGATAAATCCAGCACACCTCTTTCCTTTACCCAGGGTGTTTACAGTAATCAGACACTTACTTGAATGCTTTTTAACACCTTTTCACGATTATTTTTTTCACCAAATATAAGTCTGATTTTTGGACAAATACCTTGTTTTTTCTTATTCAAGCATTTCAGGGGAGTATTAAGTAGTATATGTGTGGTCCTATGCAGTTGGACGGTTTTATGTAGGAAAGTGGTTATTAGAGTGAATTTAATCTACATTTTGCCAGCAAGTAAGTGCAAATAAAAGATGAGGATTAGTGGGAGGTTTAAAGATTTGTAGCATCAGAAATGTGGACTTTCATACAGAAGAGTTTGATTCATTTTGATGAAAAGAATCTAAAAGACAGATTCATTACTTTACATAAAATGTTTGTAGTGATTAAGGCCCCACAAATTCAAAATCTGAGACTATTTAATGACTTTTAAGGCCTGCTATTTATAAAATTGAAGATATTTTAAAACTTTTTAAGAACCTGCAAAAAACATGTTTACCACAGTGTGCTCAATGATGCCAACCTTGCGTCTTTCCTGCTAAATTAGAACCCTCTTTGTGACTTCCTAATAAGCAACTAGCGACAAATTTTGCAGCCTGTTTACCAGAGAAAAAGCGAGGATTATATTTGAATATATCAGAATGTAATTTGTTCCCATGATTGCTGCTCAGAGTAATTACAGTCCACGGCTCACAGAGTCTTTAGTAATTTCCTTTTTTGGTAAAATGTTCCTTTTATAGTCTTCAGAGAGAAGTTAAGTAATTTCTTTAGGGAACAGAAAATATGAAGAGTGGAAACATGTTTGGATATTTAGGTACATTATTATTTCAGCCCTGGTCAAACATGACAATGTGGTCCATGAAAAGTACTGTTACTAAGCCCCAGTGTCACAGACATTATTATCTGAATAACTGTGTTATAGCGAATACGTTACCTTGCCAGTTTGTCCTCCATCTTCTCTCTCCTGCGCTGATCAGCAAGTTTTTTCATGTCATCATCCTGCATCTTCTGGCGAATCTGCTGCAGCTCTTGGCCCTGTTTCCTCCGCTGCTTCTCCCTCTCCAACTCCTCTGCCCGCTCTCGCTCTCGTCTCTCCGCCTGCTTCACCCGCATCAGCTCCTCTAGCCTGAAAAAACACGCACGCACATGTGCCTTTTTTTACACGCTGCAGATCTTCCAACAGAAGGAGGAGGCATGAATGAACAGAAACGTATTTCCACATTATGTTTAGCAAACTGATGATGGCGGATTATATTTGCAGTGATTTTTAGGTGAAGTAAAGTGATGTTATGTCAGGAGTAGAGGCTGTGAGTTGGACATTCAGCACTGGAAGGATTTTGTCAGTGGTGTGTGCACTCTGACCTTTTAACTTGCTCTAGTTTCTCCTCCTCCGTCATCGGCCTCTTTGCACTCTGGTCACCCTCCAAGTCTCCACCTGCTGTCCCTGCAGCCGAAAAGAAATGCACATGAGAAAGTGAAAGAGGAAAAAAGAGAGACAGAGAGACATACTGTGTGGTGTTAAAACGTCTTACTGTCAACCACAATTCAAAGCAAAAGTCGCATGCTGACAGAATAAGGTTACCTAACCTACACACCTGACACCACAAACCTTACACCCCCAGTGTGGACTCAGAAAACCTCGACAACAAAACACTAACAGAAACAAACAGAGTGAGTCGACCACTTCAAGGTGATGACAATAGAAAGCAAAAACTGAAGGGTGTATCATGTTCAGATCAAATTAACAGTAATGCCCACCTCATTTACTCAAACTAATTCAGAATTTATGCCTCGTTTATAGATATGAAATACATGGTACTGAACATGTGACTATAAGAGTGGGCAATATGGAGAAATTCCTGTCACATTGTGTGCAATTTTTTTTATCATTATATCAATATATATCCTGTTACAGTTTTGTTTTTTTCTTTCTAATTTTGTAGAAGATTCCTGTACACTTTTTGAACTTTATCTTATTAGATAAAACTGATGTTTTTCTTTGGGGATATAATTTACAGTTGAAAAAAGTAATACATCGCAATATAACGCAATCAGTTTCACTACAATACTCAGCATATCACAACATATTAAAAATCACAATAATATATATATTTCCCCACAGTATGTATATATCTTCATATTGCACATCCCTAGATGGCTTTTATGTTGGTGTCTGATGTGCTTCCATCGCCCTGACCTTCAGCTGTGTCTGCAAGCGACGGCTGCTCTGTAGTCGACTGGCTGTCTGCTTCTCCTCCCAGGACGTTCCCCACAGGAGGCACATAGGGCTCATCAATGTCTGGGTCGTTCTCATGTTCCATTAACCTGAGGAGAGCACATCACAGGGGAAAGATGAGAGCTGCAGCTTTGTTGATTACAAGACAAATATGCAGGTGAATCAGCAGCACAGGTAAGTGATGACAGAGGAGCTCACAGGTGGTTCAACACTAGCACGGTCACTTCTTCTTTTTTTTTTATGAACACTTTTTACGTTCAATACGTATACAAACAAACAAAAGAAAAAGAAAAATGAAAAGCAGTACACCAGGGAAAAAAGACAAATATGAGGTCATGGGATGTTTGATACAATAATCATGTGGAGTCTGTCTCACTTGCTAAATAAACACATCATTTTCTCCACTGTTTTTCTCCCAATTCTTTTTGATGTCGTATGGAATATGTCATCTGTTCCAGAAGATGTAAGTGTTTAACAGTATTAATAAAGAGACTGGCAGTGGGCGGTATTTCTGGAGCCAGTATTTGGTAATGGCATTTTTATTTGCTGTCGGCAGGATCTTTAGTAGATAGATATCATCTTTACTTAGTCTGTTAAGGATGTGTCCAAGAGAAAGGGACATGAATGTTTTTGAGATGATTGTTGCTACTTCCTTCCAGAACATCTGAATAAAAGATCAAGACCAAAAACTATGGGCATGGTCAACCAGGATTTCTCCAGCGGAAGTTTGTCTGGTAGTTAGTGGAGGTCAGCTGTGTTTCCCAGGCATTCAGCTCAGGTATTGAATGCCTAGCTCCTTTTCTCCATCGTCGTTTCACTTAGTCTGTACTGTCCTTACTCAGTGAAGTGATGCCATGGTAGTAGCATGGTCACTTCTGTGTGTGTGTGTGTGTGTGTGTGTGTGTGTGTGTGTGTGTGTGTGTAAGACTCACCAGTCCATGGCTTGCTCTATCCCCTGGTTTCCTGTGTTGGCCACAGCCTTTTCCCTGAAAACACGTGACAAAGGACAGTCAGGTCCACTCCAGTGTTACACAGGTTTACTTTCACGTCTCAGGAAGCAATCTCAGTTCTATGAACTACATTAACCAGGATGAATGTTTGGATATGGTGTCACTCACGCTCTGTTTCTGTCAAAGCCCATCTCCAGCAGGCTCTCTAGTGTTGTTAGCTCTGCCATTTTGACCTGAAACAGATTGTATTCATACCTTCACATTAACAAGTCATTCAAGTTTCATTTGGATGTACTGTCACTCTGCTGTTAGCTCCTGATAACAGAGGGTAAGTCACAATATTGAACCAATACGATTCTGTAAACTTGTAACACTATCTAAAAATCAATACAACAGCTCATGACTTTACTTTAGCTCAGTCCTGTCTAAAGGAGCTGTATCACCACTGTAGTCTGAATATAACGCTGTATGAACACATATTATACAACCTCACAACACACTTGTTTACCCCAGCTCGCTAGTTGCAGCCATTTAATATCATAACTGTCGTTATGCTGAGTGCTAAAATTAGCATTAATGTGGCTAACGTTCAAATTGCGAAAGCTAGCTGAGAAGCCTCGTTAGCTAGCACGATTAAAAACGACCCGGAACTCTCGCGAGCTCTCCGTCACTACATCCGATAATGTCTGTTCATATGTTACATGTAAAGGCACACATGTGTGTTATTTTATTTCCTACAGAGGCAACATAAGCTAATATATTCACGGAGACAACGTTAGTTAGCTACTCACACATCAGGCAACACCGCTTCAACTATACGGGAACACGCATGGGTCAAACAGAACCGCACGAGAATAGCGATTTTTTTTCGGGCTCTCTGTGCGGCTGTTCCTGAAACCATCTTCTGAAGTCTTCTTATGATGTTCTTATAATGTTTGTGCATTAATATATCTACATCCATCATACCCGTTATTAATGACACTTGACAGTAGTCAGATATTCTCAGGCAAAACATGAAGTTTCCCACTCTACCATTTTGTCATATATTGATATGTATTGTAACAGTCACTTTATATATACTTAGGTCACTGTTTTATAAACGTTTACACCTCTTTGTACATATATAAATGAGGCAATGGGCCCCTGGGCACAGATATGCAGAGGGCCCCACCACCTTTGCAGCATATGAGCAAGGCAGGTTTTGGTTTTGTCTTGTTCTTGCATCTCTTTGTAGTTATGCATCTCTTTGCGGTTTTGTGTCTCTTTTTGTTGTTGTTTCACATTTGTCATCATTATGTGTCTCATACATAGACTGTATAAAAATAAGAGTCTCATAGCAGTTCTTTTGCAGCCCTTGGTGGTCTTTTTGAGTTTTTTCCTGGCTGGTATGAGTTCATTTGAGTGACATTCTCTTTATCTGAGGAACTTAGGTGTCTAGTTTCTGTCCTTCTTTTGTCCTTTCCTTTATTTATTCATGTTTATTACACACTCTGATTTGTCTGCACTTCACTAAACTTCAGTGTTTGTATTGCTGTTTTTATTTTGATGGTGCCTACTATTATATTTGTCTCATAAAGCACTTTGTAACTAAAGTTTATTATTATTGTTAGTATTTTGCAGGTAAAGGCCAGAGGGGCCCTGACTCTTTGGGACCCTGGGCCTGGGCCCATTCAGTAAACTATCCATAGGTTTACTACATTCATGTTTGCATTCAGTTTATTAATTTGTAATTACTCTCTAATGTATGTTTATATTACTTTATTCTGTATTTAATTTATCTTATATGTAATCCCTTATTTTAAAATCCAATATGTTATGTTTAGATTCTCATTTTGTTTTTACTTGTGTGATCTTCTTCTTCTTCTTCTTCTTCTATATATATGTAATTTGCATTCTTCTAGGCAGCCTGAGCTTTTCATTACCAGCAGCTGCCTAATTTTTGTGCATAGGCTATAATAGATAAAGAACTTTAACTTTAACTCTGACAATAAACTTGACAAATATGACGATAGATTATTCACCTGTGTTGGAAGAAGTCTGCAGATCCTTTGAAACTTAAATGTAAAACCACAGTACAAAAATACTCTTATAGGTTACGTAAAAAATCCTGAATTTAATATTTTTTTTAAGTGCCATATCATTATATATTTGATATCTTGGAGTATCATTGATGCAAGAATGTGAGCAGCTAGCTATTAAGAGATCTTAATGACTTTTTGTCCTGCTGAGCAGCCAAACCTGTAAAAATGTGCAGCAATATAAAGTATAAAGTTCAACACCTGCCTGTGAAATGTATGAGATGTAGAAGTGTAAAACACCATAAAATGGAAGCACTCTGGAAAAGTACAAACACCTTGCCTGTGGCATTGTTTGAATGACCAGTGCAGCTACCTCTGGACTTTATCTGTACAAACTGGAACACCCTTTCAGTGTCTTCCACACAGGTTGGGTATAGATGTCTTCAGTGGACTCTCTCGGGCTGAGTTATATACAGATAGGTGACGAGAGGGCGTCAAAAGAGCAGATGTCCCCCCTCTTTGTTAACTGTTTTATGAATTTTTTTATTATAAAGTCACTAAACACCAGTTAAAGCCACACGAAGTGATGCATGAATTCTTGTCTTTATGTGTAGCGTCTTCTTCACAGTAGACTTAATACAAATATATAAAGTTATATGTGTCTCTACATGTGTTATACAACAATTGTGACAAATGAAGCTGCAGGCTCAAATTCAACCACCGCTGTAACATAAATATTTTGATATGTGATCCTGGGGGACAGTTAGTCTAAATTATGTAAACAATGTAAAACAAGTTCAACAGGTACTTTGTTTACTCTTAAGAGACAAAGAAGGAAGGAAGGAAGGAAAGAAAAAGAACTAAACTTTGACTTGCGCATCTTGGGTGCATCAACTGCAATAAACTCTCTCTCCACTTGGTTGTTTAAACAGTTAATTATAATTAGGTCGTCCCCATATGAGGTATGTCTCTGTATGGTGTTGAGAGAATGTGACAGCCGAGGCAGGAAGCAGTGACACAGTGAATGAAGAGGCCTAAGTGTGAGGAGGCTGATTTTGAAGTGCTTTGGGGCCCGCTGGTGTCTCTTGTTGGCTGCTCTCCATCTTGTGTGATTTTTATCCTGTCTTCATGTGTCTGTGGGTGTTCAAACAGAGTGCAATTTGCTGACTTTTATGGGAAGGTTGGGTCTGTTACATATTTACAGTGAGTGTAATGATTAATTTTTTCGCTCTCCCCCACGCAGTCTTAAGCAGCCATCATTCACAAGTCTGCCATTTCTCAGGAAAAGACTCCTTCCTCAGCCTGCTCACTCCTATCTGACTACTCTCTCCTCTCATCACTGTTTTTCTCTCCTGTTTGCCATTTATTTCTTTGGCTTGCTTTTCCTCTCGCACTCAATCTGTCTTTTTATTCTGTTTAGCACTTTTCTCTCAGAATTAATGACTGAAATGAGCCTCATTTGCAGTATTTTCTTGGTGAGTATGAACTTTTTATATACATTTAAATGTGAATTGTAACTTAGTAATCAAAGACACTGTTTTATTTTATCATATATCAGCCACGTTACACATACATAGGACAGATCTAGTTGCTTTTACACTAAGAGTATCGTGTAATTTTGTATTGATTGACTCTGTAAGCAACCTGTCACTGGAAGATCTGTGATTGGAAATGTCAACCACAGATCATCCTTTGAGCAATATTGCCATCAAAATGGAATGAAATGCAATCTTTAACTTTGTAGATTTTAACCTGTGGTAACTCCTATCAAAAAAGTCAGAAAGGCAAGAGTGAAGGTGTCTACTATTGTTGAGTTAAGCCTTGTTCAAATATGATACTTCTTCTCAATTGGTCACAGTACGGACCAGGTCAGACTCTTCACCACAAATACATCCATGCTAATTTGAATGCTTAGATTCCTGATATCTCTGAATGCACTACTAACACATTCACAGTGGAATAATCTAGTAAAATGTGTGGCTGGATGTGCAAAGTCGAAGGAGTCAGCAGGGGTGAAGGTCTCTTTAGTCCACCCTTAAATTACTTTATGGCCCTGTTTTTCATCGAAAGACAGGGTTAAAGGTCAAAGCTCAGTCGGCATAACTTAATTAGGAAATGATGCACGTTCGTGTTTACTGCTTGTGCTCAAAGTCATATCAGTGTCTGTTTGTAAAAGATTAATTTCAATGGTCTAAAGGCTAAAATTCATGTGCTGGGGTGGCACTCCCTCCTGACTCCTATCACACTTTCATTGAGTGAATGACCCTGATTTTTATTGGCATCATAAGGGTAACAAGTTTCTTAGACGCAGTAAAGAGCAAGATCAGAGGACTGTGATGGGTGATATCTTAGTGACCTTTTATTAGGTTAGGTGTGGCTAGTATTATCACATGAGCGTGCAGATAATAAAAATGCAGTGAAATGATTTCATGTGGTCAACACAGCCAAAAGAGGGCAGCATTATTACACATGTACTTTATAACTAGTGTCATGCAGCTCAGTGTGTAGCATTGTGAAATTCTTATCTTTGAATCATTGCAGGGATATGTAACTTTATGGGTATTGAAACAATAATCCTTTAATATAATCCGTCAAAGGCCTGAAGAGTGTCTTTAATGTGTATTTTAATTGTCAAACAGGCATAATCACATAAAAGAACAACTTTCACTCCTCATAAATATTTCCAAACACTTGAAGTAACCACCATCTATTTGTCTAAGTGAAATGTTAGATATCAGCAGAAGGATGTAAAGCCAATATTGTGGTGAAATGAATACCACCACCACCACCATGTTCTCATGGTGCTGCCAGCTGTGCTATGTCTGTGGGTCTCACCAGCTGTAACAGCATCTCCATATGGAAAAAACTCTGGCTTCCAGTGGAGCTGCTGTTATCTGTGGAGGGACACCTCTTGTCATCGAGAACCTGCTGGGACACTCTGAAGCTTACAATTCACACATTTCAAAAGTCAGTGGGTTGTGTGCAATAACATCTTTTTACTATTTATACAGTATGTGTTTTTTTATCCTTATTTCTGTACAGGTTGCTGGACGAAATAAAATTAAACTGGTCCTTTAAATCATGTGAAACTGTCTTTCTGTTTTGTTATTGTGTTTTATGCACACAGAAAACAAAAAATGACATTGAGTGACACCACACTTTATCATTAGCCTACATATTATGTGTGTGTATGATATGAAAAGAAAAACGAAAACTACATAAGCAACACTTAAATTGTAAAAATGTACCAGATGTTTTAGTGAAAGTAGTAAATTACTGTTCTTTAGACACTACTGACTTTACACAGAGGCAAAAGAAAACAAAAAGGAGAGCAATCAAAACATATTTGCACTATTAGTTGTTATTTAAATAATACAGTATCAGATACGACTTTAACAGATTTCAAACTGACTTAACAGCAACCCAGAGTATATATACTGGTAATATTATCAGTTTCAATGTGGAGAGTACATAGAGAGTGCAATACTTTTATTCAAGTGTAACACAGGAGGCTTTCAAGATGCATTACATACAGAGGCAAGAGAAAAACATAGTATATCACATGTAAGACTGAAAAACATTACAAGACCTTCATGCTGATATAATGACACCACAAAGGACTAAAATAGAAGACTCTTTTCAGCTTCTGGTTGAGAGTGAAATTTTGGTTGAATTTAAATGAATTGTACGACTATTATAATAGGTCAGGTCAAGTGTTTTATTCTACCGATGTCTTCAAAACTAAAGGACACATCAAAGTCTGACTAAAAATCTTCCCGAGGCACAAAATTCAAACCACAAAGGATGCACATCACCCCGTCTGAGAGATAGACAATATTAACAACATAAAGTCAAGGCGAAACAGAAAGTAACCATGGGTATTACCGACCACATCTGTGTGCAATTAGATACAGCCATTTGAAATTAAAACTAAAACCATGTATAAATATGAAACTAAGAATTCCCATCAGAGGTAAAGGGTTACTGGAAGTTTCACTGACAGGAATAAATGAATGAATGCATTTGTGTCCAAAGGCTATAGGTCAACACATAGCACATCATGATGGCACCATAGAACAGAGCAATACAATTATCTTCTCAGTTTCAGGGTAGAAAAAAAAGTATCTGTGAAAGTATTTTTGGGTTAAAACTAAAGATTGATAAATATTTTTTATGCTACTATACTAAGAGGTTTTAGTTGTATTTAGGATCCCCGTTAGCTGCAGCTATTCCTCCTGGGGTCCTGCACATATTCTTATACAGTGCATATAACATGTAACATTAAAACAAAACGCAACAAAAAGATCGATATAAAATAAAAAAAAAAATATGATAGTAATTATAATAATAATAGTAATCTGACAAAAAATAAAGCAAATTATGGGTAGAAACAGTGAGATAAATCAAAGTGCATCTGCTTTGTTATATTTTACAGGCACATCAGTTAAACACAATTTATTTTGTCAGAAACTTAATTGGTTGCTACTTTTTCTTGTATTTATTCAGGAAATGCTTTTTACAAACAATGTGAATAGCATATTCATGATTACAGACGACAAACTTCCCATTGTGCCCCCTTTTATGTGGCTGAGGGTTATAATAAACATGCACTAGGCTGTCACCGATGCGGCTCTTATCGTGAAAAATATGTGTACCATTTCCGGCGTCCGCGTGCCAACCAGCTATCTCCGGAGGTGTTCACTAACTGACAGTCGGTTCGAATGCTAACCGAGTTAGCTCCCTGCTAACAGGAGTTGGAGCGGTTATACAGTCACAGGTCTGTAGTATTAGACGGCGGCCAGCTGCCAGTGTTTGTGGTGGACTTTAGTTGGCTCTCGTACATTAGGCAACGTCAGCTGAAGAGGGAGTCCTCCCTGAATGAGTGACTCGTAGTGTGTGTGGCTAGCTAGCGAAGAGGAGGGTGGGGACAAAAAAACTTCCCCAGACCTCGCCCAGCCGTTGCTTCATTCCAGCAGGCAGCTACTCTCTTGACGGTGGGAGAGATCCACACCACCTAAACCAGACAGTTATTCAAGGGGAGACCCACGCAGTGGTGTCAACTAAGGGCAAAAAATCAGTAACCATGTTCAGGAAAAACTTGAAGAAGGATCCCGAGCTGTTTCAGAACGTGTCGGAGGGTCTGCGGCGGCTTTACCGGACCAAACTGTTCCCGCTGGAGGACACGTATCGATTCCACGACTTCCACTCCCCTGCACTCGAAGATGCCGACTTCGACAACAAGCCCATGGTGCTCCTGGTGGGTCAGTACTCCACCGGGAAGACCACCTTCATCCGGCACCTCATGGAGCAGGACTTCCCCGGTATGCGGATTGGCCCCGAGCCCACTACGGACTCTTTCATCGCGGTGATGCACGGCGAGCAGGAGGGGCAGATACCGGGTAACGCTCTGGTTGTCGACCCCAAGAAGCCCTTCCGCAAACTCAACGCTTTTGGCAACGCGTTTCTTAACAGGTAAAACTAGGTCCTCAGACCACATTAAAGAGCTTACACTGAGCTATGTGAAAAATGTAATACACTAGGATTATAGGAACTGAGCGATTAGAGCCCTACAGCTATTTATTAATGGGTGATTTAAATGAATATGTTAGGTAAATGTCATGGCTGCCTTGAGATGTCATTAGATAACAGCTGTTTGTTAAGAACCGTATCATGACAACACATCACCCATGGCCATGATTTAAATGCCCTCCCTGCATGTCCTTACATGTACCACTCAGGTAAGTTCACAGTATGCTGTTGCACAATGTTACCAGCAGTCTCAGCGCAAAGACTTTCCCTCTTCCATCATCCTGAGAAAATGTTTTGTGTCAATAGCAATGTGGAAGAGCCACTCTGTGTATGGCAAAGCAGGAAGGAAGGTGCTTTCCAACACCTGACCCCACTCTCTCCTTTTTGTCCTTTCACTTTGGATCAAACCCTGCCAGTTAAAATTGTACCTTGCCCCTCTTCAGGCACCTCCTCCTCGAAGCACCTGGCAGAGCCACTGGCGGTGACAGATCGTTTTGTCCCAATGTCACAGCATGGCCCCAGCATAGAAATAGTTGTAAGTGTTGCTCAGCAACAAGCTGACCTTGCCCTGCCCTCGGATGGAGGTACCACAAGTTTCATACCTCATGGTCATATAAGTGTTCCCTCATCGTTAGAAGCCGACAAGCCAATTCCTCTACCTGTGTGTGGGCCTTATGAAATCTTATCGCAAAGGGTTAAAGGTTTTTGGTGTGACAGTCACTCTTCTTGTAGTTTTGTTTCATCGAATCAGCAGGTGTTCACTGAGACATTTGGCTTATCTGAATTTGTTCCACATGACTGATGAACCAGTGATTATGAAGAAACGTCTAGAGCACAATGACACTTAGGCCTGGTATTCAGCAGGATGTCAAAGTGTTCTCATGGCAAAAACTCAAATGACTCATAAG
The DNA here is from genome assembly GCF_011397635.1 of Epinephelus fuscoguttatus. Lineage (NCBI taxonomy): Eukaryota > Metazoa > Chordata > Actinopteri > Perciformes > Serranidae > Epinephelus > Epinephelus fuscoguttatus. The sequence continues at coordinate 20,594,402 of NC_064760.1, forward strand.
TGTTGCACAGGTGGGGCTTTCACTGACTAATGCAAGATGAGAAGGCAAAACTTTTGAAATTGTAGAAAAGAACAAAATAAAAGCAGAAGAGAAAGTGAAAGAAACAAAAATAGAACAGAGGGAGAACTCAGAGTCCAAGGTGAGACCGCACAAACCAGGTACTGTGAGTCAGAGCCAGCGTGACGTTTTTTGAAAACATCTTAATCCAATGTATTGTCTGTGGATTTATGATGACATCAGATGGCTGACATGCATTTGTTGATGGTGTCACTTCCTGTAGAGGATGTTGGTATATCCCCTCTCTTCCTGGTGGCCAGTGGTGTCACCCTGCACAGGAATCGCAAGCCAAACAGATGGACAAATAATACACAAATGACTGACTTGTGGACAGACGTAATCTTAATCTGTTATTATGTTGTATTAGTACAAACAAAATCTCAAGTTGACACTTCCCCTGTTAGCCCTATTTCCTGTAATCCATTGAGGTCCTTGCCCTGAATTATGTGGAATATGTTTTATCTTGCATGAGTGTAAGCCTGTGTCAAACTGCATCAGTCAAACTGGGAAAAGTGAAGTCATGCATTTCAGATAAAACGTTTAGAAGAGTGGGGAGGTGTTAGACCTCAGGGGCCTCGATTCACCCCTCTGGAGTTTATTACAGACGTGAGGGGAAACCAGATAAGATTGTGTATAAACAAAGGCTATTGTCCATTGTAGCATCATTTGTCAAACTGTTGGACGCAGTCCTATGATATCACGGGACTTGTGGTTTGAATTCAGGCTCGAGTGGTTTTTCATTGGCTCAGGGAAAGCTCACATGATCATATATGTAACAGAATATGTGTGTATGATGATGACAGCTTTGTGTGTGTAGACCTTATAAAGAATGAATCAGTTGTGATGGCACATACACCAGAGCCGTCCGACAGTTGATTAAAAGTCTGTCAAGAACCAGATCCAGACGCACATTTGGAACTGGGCTGCATGTGGCTCAGACTGGGCCAGTTTTCCACTTTCCTTTGAGGAGGCCAAAAGTATTTGGATTGGCCTTCAGCTGCTGGTTGACTGAATGTGTTTGTACTCATAGATGTAGATATGAAGGATCAGACTGTTAAATATTGACGTGTTTAAGGTGCAGGAGAAAATACCATGTCAGAGGAGCACACAAGGTCTTGCTCAGCGCGATGGTAGCTCCACGGTGTCGCTCTTTAACCACAGTCATTCAACCTGCAGATTAGCCTTTAACTACCGGCCTCAGATAGGACTTAGTCTCTACATAATCAGTTATTTATGAAGAGAGTAAACAGGAATCAGCCATGTGATTCACACACCTACAGTTTGCTCTTGGATTTGGTAAAACCAGAAGTACCAGTGGCTGCTGTACTCTGCCAGCTTGCCAATTTTTATAGCTTTATCATTATTTCTATTTTGAAGCAGCCTTGTTTCAGATTGTGTCTCATAGCATGTGCACTGATTTGCAAATCCTAAATGCTTCCTTAAAAGTAATTCCAGATAGACACGCATATTTCATTGCTCCTGCTTCCTTTTGGTTAAAATACCCCCGCAGTCAGAGGCCCTCGGTGTGTTTGTGCTCTCTGTAAGCCATTAGTCAGTAAAACCTGAGTCAGCAGAGTTTAAGTTCCGCACTGGCCTGCCCTGGCCTATGCTGTCCCGCTCTGTCCTGTCCTGCTCATGGCCTTTCAGTCCAGGACACTGACTCTGCACTTTACTCAGATAGGGGCTGACACATGCACAGCCTTACAGAGCACATAAACAAATACATGAGCACATGTGTGTAGATACAGATGTATGATACATAGATCATTTATTCACACACACACACACAACATTTTAGAGGAAGAAAGCATGGAAAAGTGACAAAGTTGTAACCTCCCTGCCCACATCCCTAGCCCCAGCTACAGCCACCCTGTTTCCTTTTCTCTACAGGAAGTTGAGGTTATGATGTGAGGGAAGGTCATAGGTCAGGTGGTGCGGCAAGAGCGGAAGGCCCTCTTTCATGAGCTGGAGCCAGACCCCCAATCACATGACATGAAGTATTAACCCACGCCTTCTTGCCAGGATCGCAGCCTCACAGAGAAGATGGGGTTTCTCACTTTCTAGAAACATGATCAAGCAGCGATTGATCTCAGATAGCTGAGGGCTCTCGGGGGCCCCCTTGTCTGTCAGGGTCCTCTGTTTCTAAGAATTCCAGCTCCAGTTCATCGGAGCATTTTTTCCTACAAGCTCTCTGTGGAAAATGTCAGGATAGATAGTTAAATGGAAAAGTGGTGCCAAAATTCCAACTAGATATCATACACCACCAGCTATGAGAGGGAGTGGAAAAAAGCCTGTGTGTTTGTTACCTTTGGCAGTCAGTGTTATTGTAATGTAATAGTGTGCATAGGATCACTATGCAAGGAGGCCATCTCTCAAATATCTTTGACTTGTTCATTGTCCTTGGATTTTCCTTTTTCCTCCCTACGTGTGGTAAGGGGTCTCTGTTAGGGTTTGTGGTGTGTATGTGTGCGCATGTGTGTGTGTGTGTGTCTGCCCTCAGTGTGGTTGCAGCAGGAATGTAAAAGCACGGTTCTCCCGGTCTTATGACCCTGTGCCTCTGAGCTCATGTTGTGAGTATCGGTTCAGATTGAGTGAAAGAGCAACAGAGCGAGAAGCAGTACTCTAAGCTGTGGGGTGTCTTAACAGTCCCCTTCTTTGTCCTGAGTGGGACATCGTGGGTTTATGCAAAACCACTCATCCTCCCACGCTTCATAGTGTGTATGTCTGTCTGTGTTTGCGTGAGCGTGTGTGCCTTGGCTGGATTTCTCTTGGAGAGCGGCACTCCCCTTTAAAGTTTAAACCTGTGTGTCCCGGCCTTAAAGGAAAGCATTGTGTAGTGAATTGTGTTACGCTGTGAATGACTCAGGCCTACAGTTCATAACTTATAATGTACTGTCCCAGTGTTTCGCGAACATTCCTACATCAATGGTAACCTCTTACAAGCACGCCACCCACCACCCCCTGCTGTTTGGAAAATCTGACTGAATCATCATGTTGTGTTACTGTTGTTGCAGACCAATAAATGTGTGTGCCATATTTGATAGCATATTGAATATCTTACATTTTTCTATTCTTAGTCAGAGAAAACAAGCAATTTAAAGATGTCACCCTTGACTTAGGAAACTGTGACTGTCATCTTTCACTCTTGGGAAATTAAAGAAACACTGCATAGGATTTAGCGGCATCTAACGGTGAGGACTGCTGATGGTAACCAGCTTAAACTTCTCCCATGTGCCAAACGTGAGATCCCACTTAGGATTCCTTCAGTGTTTATTGTTCAGGAGGTTTTTACCAGATGCTGAATTATCCACAGAGTTCCTGTCCTCTCCAAAACAAGCAGACCAGATGATTTAAACTGGTAAAAACACTGAATAAAGCAGTTTCTAGTTCAGCTTTTTCGATGCTGTTAGGCTTGTAGCAGATGGGCTGTTAGCCCAGCAGCTGGTAATGGGTGCTCCCCTTTTCCCCCTGATATCTTAAGATTCAGATGTTCAGGAGGTTTTAACCAAGAGCTTAATTATCTGCAGAGGACTCTCTCTCTCCTAAACAAACAGACCTGGTGGTCAAACTGGTTAAAACACAGAAGAAAGCAGTATAACATTAAATAATCTGTGTTTTTCTGACATTGCCAGTCATGAAGGGGTTGCTAACTTTGGCGGTTGATGCAAAAACGTGAACGGCCCTTTCTAGAGTCAGGGTTTGGTTTGTCTGTCCTGGACCCCTGTAGAAACATGGCGTACTCTGTGGATGAAGAGCCATATCCAGTGTAGATATAAACGGCTCATTAGGGGAAACATACTTAACATATCACATTTCTGCCAATATGTCTCCCTAATTTCTCCACACTGGACCTTTTAATAGGCAGATGAATCAGTAATTAGAATTCTTGTTAGCTGAAGCCTTCATGTCAAAGTCAAATTATTCACCAGATGTCAGATGTGCAATGTGGGAAAACCCTGATACTTTGGCATTATTATTTTGAAATCTAAGTGGAATTTTTTTACAGGAAGGACTTCTGAAAATGGGGTAGCAGCAGCACCCTGAACCCAAACCTTCCTTTACCTCTACTGCTACTTTGTGTTTCAGCTGTGTGTCTTATCCAGGAAGGGCACTCCACTTAATGCATGAGAGCATGAAGGTTGTTACTGAAAAGCTCCAGAATAATGTCTGTTTAATGCTAAGCTTATGTATAAACACTCTCACCTGACTGGTTTTTGGCGTCTCTCCCACCCTCCCTCTCTACCTCTATGTCTCATACTCTTTGTCTTCTCTTTCTTTCCACTTGCTTTTACTTTCTTTTTCTCCTCTGCCATGCACTGCCATCTCTCATCATTGTATTTTCTTGGCAGGTTCATGTGTGCCCAGATGCCTAACCCCGTCCTGGAGAGCATCAGTATCATCGATACTCCTGGAATCCTGTCCGGAGAGAAACAGAGGATAAGCAGAGGTTAGCCTAACATAAACATCTACACTTTATCCATCTACTCTCTAGTACTACTACTGTTACATAGAGCCACACCCTCTCTGCTCGGAAACTCTGAAATACTGAGCTTGCATGCACGCAAAATGATCACAGGAAGTTACAACTTCAGATATGAAAAGGAAGCATGCTAAGACAACTTACATGCTCTTTATTTGCCCAAGTCGCTCTGGTATTTTTGTTTGGCATGTACTCTACAAAGTCAACTGTAGCAGTCTAGTTCACAGTGTTGTCAAACCCGTATTTAACTCCTAAGGCCCGCGGTTCAGAGCCCAACCTATCAGGTACAGCGGGTGCAAACCACATTGAAGTTCATTTCCTGTCACTGTACCTGTGATTTTCTATGACACCATTCTCTTTCACATCCTTCTTTTTTGTTTTTCTTTCTGTTTTCAGATCAGCCTGTACCCAGGTTTACAATACAAGATAGAATTAACAACAATAATCAAAAACATTTCCTCCATGTAGCTGTGTACCCTCTATTTGTATCATTTATCACTTTATATCTGAGTCATTTCCCTGTGTTAATAAACCAATTCACATTTTTATCCATTTGTCCACATGTTGCAACAACTCTCTGCCCTACAGGGTCACTTCAAAATTGCCACATACACAGTTTTTCTTTTACTTTTGATGATGCTACATAACTCAGGCAGAAGATAACACAGCTGAACACAACTTCTGCTTTTTCTACCTGATCTGAGCCCCTCTAAGAGGAAGCACACGCACAAGTTTTTTTGTGTACTCTAGAGAAAGGATGTGGAGTAAAATGGCAAACATAGGAGAGAGTTTCCCAAGACTGCGCCCCTCCCACCACCTCCTCCACCACTGCCTCACACAGCTAATACAGTCAGTAAATCTGCTCTTTATTACAGAGTCGGATTTCCCACGGCACACAGCAAGAAGGGGGAGAGAGAAAAAATATTAAGACATAGAGCTTAAGTGAAAGTCAGTCAATACATAATTAATTGACAGTTGTTCACATAATTATCATCTTTTAAGGCATTTTTTAAGCAGGAATGACGAACTTTCTCTGTTTTATATCACTATTAACTAAATATCTTAAGAGTTTGGAGTGTTTAAAGCACACAACAAAGCATTTGAACACATTACTTTGGGCATTTGTCTTGTTTTCTGACCTTTCATAGATTTAACAAATAATCAGTTAATGGAGAAAATAGTCATCAGGTTAACTTGGACTGAAAAAATTTAGTTGCAGCCTCATAAGAAGCAGAAGACGAGACGGAAATAGTATGGGTTGGCTGGCAGAGACACTGAAAAGGCCACAAAAGCGTCTGTAAACATGCAAGTGTAAATTACCATCTGATAAGAAGCTCGAGGAAGTGTGTATGAATGAAAAGACTGTCATGTGGAGGTGACCCATTCAAAAAGAGGAGCAGGTGAAATCTTATACCTCATACCTCATTTTTGTGTCTATATATACATACTTTAATATTCATACTCTCCAGAACAGAGAGACATGCACTTCCCGTCTTTCTCAATCCTGCACACCCTCACACACACGTTATCCTTTTAACTGTTTCTATATAAACACATATACACTACTGTACTACCCAGACATACTGTACTCACTGTGTCATATTTAAACAAGACAGGTTGGATTGCAGCTGAGGTGTGACGGGCATGTGTGCATGTGTGTGTGTGTCAGTGCAGACAGCTTTACAATCACATACACTGAAATAGTGTTGTTCATTCATGGACGGTTTGTGATTGCATAACGCTTTGATTTTGGATTCATTTTTTGATGAGGTCAGCAAGTGTGGCTCAGCGCTTGTTCCTTTGTGAAACATCAAGTGTTGAAAACTATAATGAAACTGAATTTGCAGAACTGGTTTGCACCTTCCCATAGCGGCTGCTGCTGATACAGTTAATGCCATTCAGCAAATTTAGCCTGTAGAAAAAAATGCTGCCAGAAGCTTAGTTGCAACTTCTAGACCTTGCGGCTGTAACGTATCCCTGTGTCATTGTTGTAGTAGTTAGACATTTTGGCATCATGTCTGTACACTAAATATGAAGCTGCCTACCTTCACAGATGTTTAGCTTAGCATATCTTAGCTTAGTTTAGCTTAGCATAGACTGTAAATAGGGAAACAGCTGGCTGGTCTGTCTGAAGGTAAAGAAATCAAGTAAACATGAAAATCACTAATTAACATGTTATATCCTGTTGGTTTACTATGAATAAAAACTGAAGTGTGTATACAACAAGTTGCGTTTTATGCGCCAATCTATTCCTTTCAGAGCTGAAAGGTCAATTATTTGATTAGCTGATCGACAGAAAATTAATCCACAAATATTTGGTAATTGTTTATGTCATTTTTCAAGCACACATGCCAAAACTAGCTCTTTTCCCCTTTCTCCAGTCTTAATGCTAAGCTAAGCTAACTATATACCCTGCATGTATAAAGAGAACTGGATACAGCTTTGGAGGCAGGGCCCTGTTCATTCCTCTGAAAGTTGCTCAGTGGCACTGGCAGCCAAAAAAGTTCAACTGCTGCATATGAAATTACCCAGATGATCGGCTCTCCCTCTACACTGTCGGGCCCATAGAGCAGGCGCACTAGAGACTTCCACCGGCTGTGCGACTAACTTCTGGTTAAGCATTCTGCTAACTTGAATGGGGATAAAATGATTCAATCATGCAGCTCTTCTGGACATTCAAAATGTTATCGAACCGAATGGATCAAATACTAACAGTGAAACAAGTCATTTCGGGGGGGTTGTGACGCTCAAAAAAAACTGATCCATTGATTTCCAGACATCTGTTTCACAATGTAAGTCTATGGGAAAGTCTTTTCGGGCCACATGGCATCAAGAAAAGGGTGTAATTCCACTGTTTGGCGACTATAAAAATTGGCTACAATGCTTGGTGCACCTCTCAGGGGACTGATTCATATTTACGGCGCTTAAATGGGATGACATGGTATTGATCCTCTCATCTTACTCTCACCAAGGAAGTGAATGAGTGTATACGCTAAATTATTTAAAAGAAAATGTGTCTTCTAAAATTACCAGATTTTAGATTTCTCAACAAGACAAGTAACTTTACAGCCTGGTATTTCAACTTCTCTGCTGTCCGTCAGTGATTGGCACATTATTATGAGGCCTGTCCAAATTTGTCATGAGTCCTCGGCTGTATCCCTACATGTCTATGCACATGGTAGAGACACAGCAGTTGTTGATGCTGTGTGCTATAAGTAAGCCTAAGCTCGAGCAGCTGTCTCTCTGTCTGATTCCCTGACTTGTGTTTAAAACAGACTTGAGAGAGAACGACTCAGCTGGCTCCCACAGGGATCTTGGACTTTAAGTATTCCCCCTTTATCCCCCTCTACTTTCACATTTTGTCATGCACACAAACAGGCTCAAACTCCTGTTTGTCTAAGGTGTTTTCCTGTGTTGGTGTTTGTTTTTGTTCTTTCACTTTTACTCAACCCCCGTCATTCTCTCACTCTCTGTTCTTGTTTTATCTATATATGACAGTCGGATTCTGTCCATCTACTGTATCTCTCTGTATCTCTCTTTTGTATACATGTGCTCAGACACAGACAAAAGCCAGCTATGTTGGAATGCATGTGCAGCAGATCTGCCGCTGATTGTGCGATAGCCGAGATGAGCTCTCGGAGCAACTGCATTCTTCTCTGATCAGATGACACACAGACGTTAATCAGAACCATAATTCTCTCTTCCTTCCTCAGTTTCTTGAGGAAAAGGGAAGCTTAGTCATTTGAATTAGTCCTCTTGTTTCTCAAATGACCAAAGGAAGTGAGTAGTAGGGCAAGTTTCTGTACTCCAGCTCAGGCTCGACACATTTTAGAGTAATCGTCATCTGTGTGACACTGCGTAGCATTTTATCCTGTTCTCCTGTCTGTCTCGAATGTGCTCTCTGTTGGTTCCTGTTCTGTCTGTCATTAAAATCGAGCTTGTTTCTTATCAGGCACATTGCTGGAATATGAGGTCATTTCATTCTTGATGCATGCTATACATAGACTAGATTTTCAACTAGATTTTGAAACTGTCTTAACCTTTATACAGCTCTCATGCTGTCCCAGTAAAGCTAGTTAATAGGTAACTTGGGGGGAAATAGTCCTGCCTCTTGAAAGCTCTTATCTAAACATCAATGGATCAACATGACTTGGAATATGGACATAGAACCCACAATTAAAACCTGCCCACATACAGTTATTGACTGATTAGAGCCATTTAACTCTTTGTAGGTTGAACTCTTGTATTTTTCCACACTAACATACCTGGTGTAGTATTTGTAAAAGCAGCACCAATGCAAAATATGAGACATGCTTTCAGACTGACAAGAAAGAGAAATCTAAATGATACAAATAATCCATTTTTTTCCATCTTTATTAAAACATTTTTATGACATTGCCATGTCAGTTACAACAGCATAATAAAATAATTAAACACTTGAAAGATATTAAGAGCTAACGAAACTAAAACTGCCTGTGTAAATACACATTTTTTCAAACCTTAAAGATCAGTGTATCTATTGATTACTGTTCCAGTCCAGTGTCGATGACAATTAATTTTAAGTTACTGCACATGCTGGTGGGGTACGTCAGTGTACATGTTCCTCTGTTACAGGCTCCATTCTGAATTGAATCTCACTCAGCTGATTACCAAAACAACAAGACATAAAGATATTACATTGACAAATAATCTTTACAAGTACTTTGGAGTATTGGCCCAAGATATCAGTGAACACTGTGCAGTCACATGTGTTAGGTAAGACAGCATTAAAACAAGTAAAGGCAAAATTATTACTAAAAGAAATGTCCGACTCAGACAACAAAGAAACAGAGTGGTTGACATGACAGGGCATGTTAAATCTGAATACTCCCTGCCCTCACTCACATTGTGTAACAGTAATGCAGCATCCTTTTAAGGCAGTTTATTCCCAACATAGCTTGTTTGTTGTATTCTTAGTATTTATCCTTATTTTTTATTCTTATTTCTGAAATTCATTTACTTTCCTCATTTACTTAAATGTCCAGTGTGTAGATTTAGGGGCATCTATTGGCAGCAATGGTGTATAATATTCTTTACTATGTTTTTATTAGTTTATACTCACCTGAAAATAAGAATCATTGTTTTTTTTGTTACTGTAGGATAAGCTGTTAATATCTGCATACAGAGTCCACCATGTTGTTCTACAGTAGCCCAGAATGGTCAGAACCAACGTTGACTCTTGATAGGGCCATTCATGTTTTTGTGTCCATCACCGTAGTTCTTGTACAGGCTTGGCACACGAGAGAAGTTTCAGTTCCGCACCCTCACCGCTAGATATCAATTAATCCTACACACTGGACCTTTAATTTGCCGGATTTTATTTGCGTGAATCCTAAAATGTTTTGATCCTGGTTCAGTCATGTAAAGCAAGTTTTTCATTAATATTATTTTGTAAAGCTAATGTCAGGTAGTTGTTTCCAGTCTAAATACATACAAGATTAAATGTTACTCTGACCTGATGTCAGTCAGTCATTCAGCTCAGAGAGGGGAAAAATGCAGTGATTCAACTGTAAACAAAGCCAGTAACAGAGCAGTGGTGCAGGCCATTAGGGCACAGCAGTGTCTGTGCTGTTCCCATTTTTAAACACACAACCTCTTTCCCTTTTCTCTCTGCAGGTTATGACTTTGCTGCCGTGCTGGAGTGGTTTGCAGAGCGCGTGGACCGCATTATCCTCCTGTTCGACGCCCACAAGCTGGACATCTCCGACGAGTTCTCAGAGGTGATCCGAGCTCTGAAGAACCACGAGGACAAAATGCGCGTGGTGCTGAACAAGGCGGACCAGATCAGCACCCAGCAGCTGATGAGGGTCTACGGAGCGCTGATGTGGTCTTTGGGAAAAATCATTAACACACCTGAGGTAAAAACCATTAGAGCCTCACATTTGTGCCTCTGTGGAATCCACAATGTTAACTAAATGGACAACATTTCAATCTCAGTCAGATCATGGACTGAAATCTTAATGTTTTAGGAAAATGTGACTTGTAGGTGAGCCTGATCAGAAGTCAGATGACTTTTCCCAGGATGCCGTCATTGAATAGTGACAGATTTTAAGATTATTCTTTCTAATGTTCTCAGTTTGTCTTGTAACAAAAGACAGTGTAAAAAAACTTGTGCTACCTGATATCATGTGACCCAGCTTGTCTTATGATTTTCCCCTGACTGTTTGGTTAATGTTTGATCTGCAATATTCATAAACCGATCCCAGAGAAACCTTTGGATCATGCAGAAAATTATTCATTGACTTTGAAAGTGCATTGTATTGTGAAGCTTCTCTACAGAGTGTGAAGCAACGAACACATTTTAAATTTATGTTGTTGCCTCACTGTCAACCTCACAGCGTTGTCACACATCCTGTTTGTCTATTTTAAGTATGAAAATGTATTTTTGTATCTGTTTAAACATTCTTGTCATTTGACTTGTGAAAGAATTTCCTCTGGTGTGGGTGTGGGCAGTGAAGTGTAACCTGATGAACAGCGATGATTAAAGGAGGTTAACTTGTGCAAACTTTATTCCAGGTGGTACGCGTGTACATTGGGTCGTTCTGGGCCCAGCCCCTATTGGTGCCAGACAACAGGAAGTTGTTCGAGGCCGAGGAGCAGGACCTGTTCTTAGACATCCAGTCGTTGCCACGTAACGCAGCTTTACGCAAACTCAATGACCTCATCAAACGAGCACGCCTTGCCAAGGTAGGCATTAATAAGACTGAGAGTCTACAGGCAAGCTAGCAGCTCTGTGAGCCACAGCAGTGCTTTGAGCTTAATGCTAACAGTGACAATGCTAACATGCTTATTTTCACAGATATAATGTTAACCATCTTACTTTAGAGTCTTAGCATGCTCACATGTGCTAATTAGCATTAAACACAAAGTACAACTTTGATGAGGATGTCATTAGTTTTGCAAGTATTTGGTTAAGTATTGGACTAATAAACATTTTGACCTGATGGAGGCATTAGGTGAAAGGTCACTGCAATTTATCCTGAGGGGGACATGAATGTCTCAGCCAAATGTCTCAGCAATCTATTATGTATTTTTTGAAGGATTCCACTTAAAACCACAAAGGTAAGTTGCTAAAAAAAACCCTGATTAAAAAGCTGCATCAATGCATCTTATTTTCACTCTCATTCTCTCAGCACTACACCCCGTCCTTCAGCCCCACATGAAGGGGATTGCACAAAAAATGTCCTGTTTTCAGCTTTGTTTGTATTTAATTTTCTAAATAACTAAAGGTGGAAGTGAGCACAATCATAAGTCTGAAGATTAGAGAAATGTGATGAACCGATAACCTTGTAACACTTACAAGAAGGGAAGAGGGATGATCTGTTATTTCTGCTACCAGGCTATTTCTGGGTATTTCATAAGTTCCCAACTTTAAAAATCCCTGCCGCACATGTTTGAAGACACTGTTTGAAGTACAACTTATGTCCGATAGGTTTTTTCCATTAACAAAACAATCTTGTGATGCATCTACTCCTTCTACCTCATTGAAAAACCCCTCCTTTTTAACTGCTGGACAAAAGATGTCTCCCAGTTAACTGAGAGGTCCTCATTCTCACTGTTTGTGTCCTGGAGGCTTCATGTTTCCACATCACGCTTGTGTTAGCGAAGATTTTTAAAGTTCAAATTAGGTATTAACAATACAAACACAGCAATTTATGAGGGCAGTTGACTCCCAGTCATCCCATTCTTAATAAACATACACACCAATGCCTCCATGTGCTTGTTGTGATGACAGATTTTACCAAATTGACAAAGACTAAAACTTCAGATTTTTCCTGTATACTTTTTTATTTTATTTTAGTTAGCTTTGTGGGTACACAATTTCATTTCAGTTAGTTTTTGTTTTTTTCTAAGGTCTAGTTTTTTTTTTTCCAGTTTCAGTTATTTAAAATGTTTTGTTCACACCTTGTTTTAGTTTTAGATATAAGTGCTATGTGGAACTGCAGCGGTTTGTGTCACATGAGAGAGCGAACAAGAGCGAGTGTATCGATACTGCGGAAGATGAGTATTAAAACCGTAAAAATATTCAGAACCGTTATTTTTGACAGAATAACAATAGAGTGAAGCTTCAGCATCCAAGTAAAGTAACAATAAGCAAGATACATTTTTTGACTGGAGGGATACTTAAAACTTATTTTTGGTAGCATCAGAAAGCCCCTGATTGAGATGATGATGACATGTGAACTGTTTTTGGGGGACTCTAGTCAGGTCTCTCCTTCGGTATTTTACTCCAGACTCAAATCCATAGAGGATATGTGCCTTCGAACACCAAACTCAGTTTATTCAGTCAGTTCATGAAGTAGTTTCCACAGAAGCTCAGTTCAGTAATCACTCATAATACGTCTGTCCTGTTTCCTTTATGGTGTCCAGGTGCAGGCCTACATCATCAGCTCTCTAAAGAAGGAAATGCCGAGTATGTTTGGAAAGGATTCCAAGAAGAAGGAGCTGATAGCCAACCTGGGAGAGATCTATCACAGGATCGAGAAGGAGCAACAGATCTCTCCTGGTGACTTCCCCAACATGGCCAGGATGCAGGTAGAGATAAATTTAAAAGGAAAAAAAAAAAGATAAATTGAGTGATAAATGGAGCCACATACACAGCAGACTTTGAGTGTTAGATACTTGATGAAATAACAGCTTTAACTCTATTTTGGGGTGTTATATAAAGTGTTAGATACAGGTTCAGAGTAGTATGACCTTCTGACCTTTACTCTCTTCACATCTCTGCCCTTCTTTCCTGCCCTTGCCCTCCAGGATGGGCCAGGACGGGGATGAGATTTATTTTTCCTGGTTTGTCAGGAAATCCTGCTTCTTGTACGCTACACCCATCGGTAGCCATTGACTGATCTATTTCTATCACCAATTCCTGTTTTCTCTCCACTTTCAGGAGCAGCTGAACGGTCAGGACTTCTCTAAGTTCGCATCGCTGAAGCCCAAGCTGCTGGAGGCTGTGGAGGACATGCTCGCCAACGACATCGCCCGCCTCATGGCCATGGTGCGCCAGGAAGAGGCCGCCATGCCCAGCCAGTCTGTCAAGGGCGGAGCCTTTGAGGGAACCATGAGTGGCCCCTTCGGTCACGGCTACGGAGAGGGCGCCAGCGAAGGCATCGACGAGCTCGAGTGGGTGGTGGGTCGCGACAAGCCTACATATGATGAGATCTTCTACACCCTCTCTCCCATCCACGGCAAAGTGTCCGGCGCCGCGGCCAAGAAGGAGATGCTTAAGTCCAAGCTGCCCAACACGGTCCTGGGAAAGATCTGGAAGCTAGCAGACGTGGATAAAGACGGCCTCCTCGACGAGGAGGAGTTCGCCCTGGCCAACCACCTCATCAAGGTGAAGCTGGAGGGCCACGAGCTGCCGTCAGCGCTGCCTGATCACCTTGTGCCCCCGTCAAAACGTGGGACAATCATGGAGGCCTAAAGGAGGAGGAGGAGGAATGGGAGCAGCAAGGAGATGAGCCATGTCAACGCTTTACATCACCTTCAGGACTCGGCAGACAAAAGTCCGACTGCAAGCATGAACAGCGTCATCCTCCATCAAGCTGTGAGTCTCCAGGCTTCCTGACACACCAGGAGGAGGTGTCGCTGTGATCTTTTTCACCAGAGAGAGACTGGAGGGGTTTGGGGGGAGGTGGGAGGGAGGGGAGGGGAGGTCCATCTTTGTGCAGTAGGAGAGAATATTTAGGTATCTATTACAAATAAATGGAGAGAGTGAGGGAGGGGGGTGGGGGGTGGGGTGGGGGGGGTGTGATTTGCAAACCGCTGAAAGGACATTACCGTATCATCAACTAACAGATAGATGGAGGTTGCATGACGGGGCCGAACATGGATTTGTGCATCCTGTGTAAAAGATGTCTTCTAAGTATACAGTCCATATTATTATATGTTGATCCAAAGAAATATAGTTTTTTTCCATTTGGAGAGAGAAAGAGGAAATAAATCGAAACAGCTGTTAGAATTGTTTTATCTATATTTTTGTATTTCCTGACTGTTAACTTTGACTCTTTCCAAATGCTTCCCTTTTTATTATTTTGCCAGATAATTAAAAAGGAGTACTGTACCATCTGACTCATTTGGTATGTGGATGTTTATTGATTTTTTCCAATGATACATGACATTAATTGGATTGACATGTTTGACGCACAGAGGAAAGACACAGTAATTAAAGTTGGGACAATCAGAGCTTTTGTGGCTTTAATTTGTAGTCACAGTTTGTCAGTGAGGGTCACGCCAAGGACTGTGTCACGCTGAGGTCATCCCTTTTATTCCTTTTATTTTGAAATGTCCTCATTTGTGATAGTTTCATTGAAGTGTGACGCCCTCTGTAGGACACAAAGAGTCACTGTCAGCCCTGCCACGGGACATATAAGGCCATTTGCCCATGACACGAGTCCCCTCTGCATATTTCTGAGGGCAAATTGAAAACAGCAGTGGAGGGAGACACTTGTGACTTTTTCTGGAGCTTTTTTAAGAACACATGGAGACAATTTACAGAGCCAGAAACTCACTCCAGGCTCAAGCAGACGAGCACAAATCATAAACAGAAAGACAGGAAGCTGTAGCTTTATTAAAGTCACATCTGGAGTCTGAATAGAGATCTAGCAGACTGCTTATAACGTCACTCTACATTCACCTTGTTAACCTGCACTATTATATAACCTGAGCAAGTCCAAGTCTGCTCTGACGTCTGTTTGCATAATTCAAATGTACGTAGGTGCAAGAAACTGAAATGCAAATCAGATGCACCTCAATGTTAGATGGTGAACCTTGCAGCAGCCAGGTGACTGATGCAAGGCCAAGAATGATGTAAACACATTCCCATACTGTATCTTAAACTACATGTATGTTTACATTTTTCCCACATCTGTGCCTCTGTCTCAACATCACCTGGTTGTTTTCAGCACCAGTCGTCCTCTGTAAAACACAATGTGATTCTCCACGCTGCACTCAGAGTCATGCGTCTCTCCCTCAGCAGCAGCACACTCAGCCCTGCGTGGAGACTCATTAAAATTCTGCACACTGACTCACTGGGTTATCAGTCAGCGTCAGACACACATGATGCTCACCAGCTGGGTTTTTTTCCCCACAGTTGCGGCAGATTTCATCTTTGATAAAGTCCAGAGGCGCTCTCTTGTGTCTTGATCAGTTATTGCAGGTATTGTGTTTCGATAAACTCATGTAAGGGCCAGTTGTAACATTATGCACTGTATGGTTATGGACTGTCTTTGCCAAAACAGCAGCAGCACTTATAACAGCATTTCCAAACCTTTCTCTGTTGTGATACTTCGTGATCCCCTTGTGTCACAGCTGTGGATCAAAGTGTCATTTCTCTTCTTGGATTGTTTCATTTGAAGGATTCATGAAGCCTCAAGAGGTGAAATTATCCAGCATTTTGATACACACACACACACACACACACACACACACACACAAAAATGCAAAAACTATTTGTGTGAATCTGGTGACTTTACTTTTTATTAATCTATGAGCAGTGTCATAGTGGATGGTACACGTAGGTATAATGGGTATACCCACCTCTTATTCTGCCCATTTATGCCTACCTCATCAACCACCACTATACCACTGCCCCTGACTACACCATAGATTGGTGATGCTCAGTTTATGGCTCTCAGAATAAACTGATTCTCACTGGGGTATTTTGAAAACTTTGAATAAGCATCAAAACAGAGCTTATCAATGAAACAAAGTGCCAGGGTAGGTTTCCCCCATCCAAAGAAATAAAGCCATTCAAAAGACTTTTCCCCAAATTCGAGAGAAGAGGTCCAGACTAAAGCATCGGTCCTGAGCCAACAAACAAATCCTGGAGGGCGATACCTTACCAGAGTGGACTGGGTTTGAGTCTGACCCAGGGTCTTCCCCTCTCTCTCCCCTTTCATGTTAGTTTCTAACAATCAATAAAGCATGAAAATGCAAAAAAAAAAAATCTCTTAAATAAAGAAATCCTTTAAGTTTCTGTTAAAATGTTGTAAAGCACTGACTGTCTGTTGCATGTTATATGCTTTCAAGCATTTCTGTAGTTTACTGTAGTTTATGTTATGTTATGTTATGTTATGTTATGTTACGTTATGTTATGTTATGTAACCTTACAATTGGTTGAAGTATCAATATATATGTTTGGTATCTTAAAGAAAAACAATAAGTAAACTAATGCATTGAATTGTAGTCAAAATCATCGTGTTTTACTTTTTACAAAAATATATTTTCTTCAATAGAATTTCAAGAAACAACAGATACACAACTATGTCAATATACAAACACGCACACGACAAATAAAAAATACATTAAAATACTTAAAAAAAATATAAATAGAAACTAAAATAAGATAAATTTAAAAACTAATAATAATAATAATAATAATATATGGCACTTTTCTTGATACTCAAAGATGCTTTACAGATAACAAGAACAACAACAAAAAACAAACAAAAGAAAAACAAACAAAAATGAAATAATCCATTAGGAGGGAAACAATGCAGAGAGCCAGAAGAAGAAGAACACAGTGTTTTAGAGATTATAAGCGATTTACAGTCCAGCAGGGGTGGCAATTTGTGAAGATTCTTGACTATGTGATCTACACTTACATTATAATTCAACATCTTTCTCTGCATCATTTCAAACAGTGACTTCTGTGTTTTCCCCTTTTTGTCTGATCTTGTGGAAATAAGTGCTGCAGCTTCAGTTTGTGACGAGCATTACTACTGACAGCATTAGATAATTTACAGCTGGCAGCAGCTTCAGGGTTCCTCTTGTTCCGCTCTGATAATACATTGACAGAAAGTTGCTTGAATGCCCACAGTGGTGTGAAGTGACTGTGCGTCCCTGTGTGTGTTTGGATAGCTGTGTCACTCCCCCACTGCATGTATGTCTCTCCTATACAGTGTTTCCTTTTTCCTGTCGTCCTCTGTTAGGACGTCACTGTCTTTTTCCCTCTTCCCTCCGTTTCTTCCACATGTTTACAGCAAGCAGCTTTTCCCCTGTTTTTCTGCGTCTTTGTTCTTCCTCTGTTTCCCTGTCACTCCCCTCCGACTCCTTCTCTTTACCCCCTTCTCTCTCACACACACTTCTATGTCTAAAAATAACCCCACCCAGCCCCCCTGACACACTGACCCCTGCAGGTAGTTGACTGGGTCAGGCTTATATAACGCAGTCATGTGGAGGGAGTGCAAACTCTCAGAGACAGGTGAGGAATGAGGCACCTGTGTGTGCGAGTACAAGTACATATGAGTAAAAGTACACTGTGAAATCATTGCACTTCAAGTGTAACAAACCCATAGATGCAACTGTGGTTAATACAGTGGAGCTTTAACCACCCAAAAACCCCTAAAGGATCATAAAAAACAGTGTCTAATGTTGAAGTTTTAACTAAACATGCAGGATTAAACAGTTTGTCTGTGGTTTGACAAACTTCTCAACTGCTCAAGCTGCATTCAGTGACCCTAAAAACATCTGGAGATCAAATTAAAAAACGCAGCAGTCACATGAGAAGGTGACATTTTCATCTTTTTCGAGCAGCAACATAATATCACAGAGAGTCAATAAATTAAAAGGACAAGAGTTTATTTTTTGGATACAGAACAAATCAGAGCAACAATCAATTGACATCCATTCTTTTTAAATAACTGCCTCAAGAGCCTGAAGCACAGATTCACATTTTTAGGGAAAGACGAGGATGAAGACGGAATCAAAGACAGGAGAGGAGGACGAGGGAGATAAGTGCTAAAAAGGAGTCTGATTACCAGCAAGACATTGACCCCGTTTGTGTGGCGTGGAGAAGAGTTGCTGTGGTTTCATATTGAACTGGCATTACAGCAATGTGACAACAAGTGTGTTTGCATTGAAGCTCGATGTTTCGGAGGTAACCGAAGGGTAGATATGGACCTTTTTTATCAGTGAGGACATAAATAAACAGAAAACCTCACATTTACTTTAAGATTTTGGAGCAACAGCCAATAAATTGCCTATCAAACGATCAATCTGTCTTAAAAACAGCATCATTGGGGTGAGTCTTGTCCATCCCAGTCTGTTTCAAGGTTTGAACGTCCAGGAAGTCTCATGAGGTAGGCTGACATGCAGTTTGGGGCTCAAAAAACTGGACAAAAAGTCTCTGTCATGTGGTGTCTCCACTGATGATAAAGTTTATTTCATGTGCTTCAGGCTCAGCAGGGCGGCCTGGCTGCTGGTCGAGGTGCTCCGAACATCTCCTGGGAGGCGTAGGTGATGTAGAGGAAGCCGTCGGTGTCTCTGTGGCGGGAGTAAACCTCCCCCATGCTGGAGGACATGCAGGACATGCTCTTCTCTGCCACCAGGAGGAACAGAGCCTGAGTGGACTCCAAGGCAATCTTATTCCTGAAAGAAAGACAAAGACAGTTGGAGAGGTGGATGGAAAACAGCAGATGATTTTAGGACAAAGGAGTACGAGGGAGGAAGAGAGAGAACAATAGCAGAGCTGACAGCTTCGGGGGAGAATGGGGAGATAAGGGAGGGTTGGAGTGAGAAGGAAAGAGCTAGAAAACTCAAGCTGGCTGAGAGAAAGTCTGTTGATTCTACGAGCACATGGTGTCACAAATCATTTACCTGAGCAGGCAGAGGAACTGACCCAAGGTGAGCTCGAAGGGAACCAGGAACTTTGTTTTGTCCAACAGGGGGAGAGTCTTTTCACGGATGTAACGCTCAACAATCACCTGAACACAGAAACACTCATCAGGGGTCAGCTGGTGGTGCGTTCACATGCCATAGAAAGTTTAAAACTGGCTTTATGTGTGCATGGAAACTTACCGGCAGTTTGTTGGGGAATTTAGTCCGAATGCTGCACACTTCATCTTTTCTTGTTTCTGAAAAGAAGTAAAGTATTTTATACACTTTGTAAAATCAGCATCAGCACATTATGAGGTCATGCAAGTAACAAAATGTGACTTACCGAGGCATTTCCTTTGCTTAAAGGGCATCATTTCCATTGATTTCTCATAAGGAGCCATGTTTAATTTGAAGCTTTGGGCGGTGTGCAGAGACCAGCGGTGATGGAGGCGGTGCGGCGGTCTTGCCCGGGCTGACGGTGAAGTCCCCTCGGGTGGAAATCAGCAAACCCCACTGAGCTGCTGAGACCACTGGTGTTTTATAGCAGACAGGAGCAGGGAGGAGTCAACATGTGACACCAACACACACTGACACACTCCTCGTCCTGGTGGGCAGTGTGTGTGGATGCAGATTCACACATACTAGTTATCTCACAGGGCATTCTCACACATACTGGTGATATTGGGCGCCACTGTCACGTACACATTCGTAATGGGGGGTACGAATATGAAGACAGGAGTGTAATGAGGGCAGCCCACCATGTGAGGAACATAAACACCACATGATGTTCAGACAAACAGGGACTCCAGACGGACC
Organism: Epinephelus fuscoguttatus; assembly: GCF_011397635.1. Lineage (NCBI taxonomy): Eukaryota > Metazoa > Chordata > Actinopteri > Perciformes > Serranidae > Epinephelus > Epinephelus fuscoguttatus. The sequence goes on from NC_064760.1 coordinate 20,614,389, forward strand.
TGCTGCCATCTTCATCATGACACGTGACCTTTGACCTCACTGCCACATTACAGTTGTCACACTATTGTTTCATCAAATTTGAGAACAATCATAGTCAATAGTTACACTCACTGGAGTGATGATGTGAGTCATTATTCCACACTGCAGTGGTGAACGAAGTATTCAGCTCCTCTACTTATGTAAAAGCACCAATACCACCCTGTGAAAACACTCCGCTGCAGTTAAAATGTTACTTACGTAAAAGTATGTGAGTATGATCAGGAAAATGATACAAGATTACAAAATCAGTACGGATCTGATTAATAATACAGAATATAATCAACAAAATGTAGATTAAGTTAGAACTTTATTGATCCTCAGGGGCATGGACGGTTTACTCAATGGTCCTACTGGGAAAAAGCCGAGGGGGCAGGAGGCCCCCCTAATCTTCACCAGCAAATTGTCACTCAAATCAACACATATTGACCAGAAAGAGACTCCGAATGACCACAAAGAGACATAAAAAGACCAAAGAGATGTAAAGGCACTGAAAAGAGACACATAGTAATTACAAAAACTGGCAAAACAACCACAAAGAGAGACAAAACTACTACAACGTGACACAAAAAGACTCAGATTTATTCCAATAAGATAGAAAATGACCTAAAAGAGACCCAAATACCTACAAAAAGACACAAAATTACCTCAAAGAGACACAAAACAACTTCAGAAAGACACAAAACAACCACAAGGACACACAAAATGACTTCAAAAAGATACAAAATGACCTTAAAGAGACACAAAATTACAAAAAAAAGACACAAAATTACTACAGGGAGACACAAAATGACTTCAAAAAGATACAAAATGACCTCAAAAAGACACAAAATCACCTTAAAGAGACACAGAATGACTTCAAAAAGACACAAAATTACCTCAAAGAGACACAAAATTACTACAGGGAGACACAGATTGACTTAAAAAAGACACAAAATCATCTTAAGGAGACATAAAACAACCACAAGGACACACAAAATGGCCGCAAAGGAACACATAAACAACAAAAAGATGCATAACAACTATAAAGATGTGCAAACCCACCGAAGTCTGTGTGTCTTGCTCCTGTGTCGATTCAAAAGCTGCCCAGTAGTGTATGAAGAAATAAAAATGAACTTTATCTTTACTAGCTGCAATGTTATTAATGATAAAGAAATAATAATACATTATACTTACATAGCGCTTTTCATGGCACTCAAAGACGCTGTTAAAGTGATTGACACATGAATGCATGACTAGTTACAATCAATAGTATACCTAATGGATTGTCTATTAATCTGAAATGGGTCATTCTGCATAATTAGTACAATTTTGAACACAAAACCTCAACATGTAACAGAGTACTTCTATATGGAGGTATTACTACTTTTACTTAAGTAGCTTACAAGATGTGAGTACTTTGTCTACCACTGCACACTCAGTTGCCTGTTTAAAATGTAAATGTAGCTAAACTAAAGCAGTCTGATACAACAACTCTGCTGTGGATCCGACCTTCAAAGAAGTTACAATCATCAGTTTTGTTGAAACTATTTAAAAGAAGTTTTGTTTTAACAGTGTGATGGTGTTGGAGGCTGCTGTTGAACTCTGCAGCATTGTGCTTTTTCTCATATGCTGTCCTCTCCACTGTAAATAAACCCACAACTGTTTGTACACATAATTTAACCCAAATATGTAAAAGCCTTTTTCCTGTTACAGTTCAGGATCCAGCAGCCTGTAGAACAGATGGCTGTGGATGAAGATCACCCTCTGCTGGCTGAAAGGTGGCACTAGGGCAAAGTGCACTGCACCTGTCAAACTCACAGCATACACACACATAACTGATCAATCATTATCATATTAGATGTTTTTCCCCAGCAGCTTCACCATGAATTAGTCTAGCTGATAAAACCTGAATAATCATCCTTTTTTTTTAACTTTGATATTCATAAATGGCATGACTTGTATGAAGTGTTTAAAGGAATGTAAATGCAGCTCAAGTCTGTACAACTTAAATGAGGATTATGCACCATTTGAACTCAACGTAAACTCAAATAATACAGTAAAATATAAAGAATAAAATGAAACATAGCCTATAACTGCAGATACCTGACAGCCATTACACCCAGAATTTGAGCTGCCATCATATGTCCTTTGATTTAGTGTCGCAACAACCAGCGGGAACATTAGAAGTCCTTTATTCCCTTTGTCATACAGGTACTGCACACAGAATAGCTGCATATGTTGATTTATAAGATGTGCTCTCTTTTATCATTTATAAAACATATCCTCCTCAGACATTGTGTCCTCATATGAGGACACCACATTTTGGGTTTACTTGACCTTATATTTCATTCTACTGAACTTAGACCTGCTGTCCTTGTTTGTGGATGCTTTTTGTGCCATCTAGTGGTAGTAAGTCCACAATATACTAATCAATCTAAAAACAAGATGGCAGCCATCTCTGCCAGGTCAAGCTGCAGCTGACTCCAACACAAAAATGGACAAGGTCGAAAACCTGATCACATTTAATGGTTGGGATGTATTTATTTATGATTAATAATGTTTGTAGTTTGATATGGCAACAAAATTGACCAATTTTAGCAACAGGAATGAGATAAGATGCTGTTAATTAAGAAGCACTGGTGTGAGGACACTGGGACTTCATTATTGCCTCATTTGAAGACACTGGGACTTATTAATCGTTGACTATGTTGAGTTTTTTCTCCCCCACTTTATTTATTAGTTTCCACATTGAAGAAAACATGTATACAAAAAATTATATCTTTTCTAGCTGCAAAAATTGTAACGTATTTCTGGGGGGGTGAATGTGATGACTGTCTTCACAATGAAAACCAAAAATTGCTGTGAGAGGATTTGGATCAATTCTTTTTCCACATATTTTGGAAAGGGCTTCAAAAATGGAGAACCAGTAAACTGTGGGACCTGGGCAAGACCAGAGTGTATGAGCTAGTGTGGCAGGAGAACTTTTACGTCTATTACAAGAGTCATCAACTGAGGGGTACATCTGTGAGATTTTGACTTTAGCGAGATGAAGTCTGTGTACCACCTTGAACTGAATCAGGCCGTGCGTGGCACATACTGATGAGAAATGTATTCTTGTGAACAGATGGGGTCCTACTGATCCCAAAAAGCTAGGAAGAATTAAAAATACACACCAAACAAAGGTTCAGGTCTCAGGAGGATGTTGCTGCTACCTGCCTATTTGCACTATTGCACCTTTGTACTTTTTTAAAAGTGTTTTTTTTATGTATTGTTGCTGTGTTTGAGAGAAGCCAAAGACAAATTACCCCTGAGATGGACAATAAAGTCTTTCTAATCTAATAAAACTACATCTGGCACCTTGTTTGTGTTGCAACAGGCCTTTTAACCTGTCATAGCAGGACAAGTACAGGTGTTACTGATAACACTGACGATATTCATGCGCAAAACCATCATTTTTACACCTGTTTTCTTTCCTACTGTGACAAAATGTCCTGAAAATGGTGAATCCCCTTCTCAAAGGTTGAAGTTTTGCCTTTTATACTAGTTTCCTGTTCAAGATGACACCACAGATCATGATGAGGTCACCTTTTGACCTCACTATCTCCATGGGAACACTGTAGGAATGTGTGTCTGTCTTCTGGCATCCTGCACAGTGAAGTTGGACAGTCTGGGGGATTTTTCCATGCGTCTATTCGAAAAACTTCCCCGTCCAATGGGTGCGCAGCGCTGGTGCAGCGGCTCCTCCTCTCCGCTGCCTGCTCCCACATGTAACGTTATCACCCTCCGTCTGTCTGTTGCATTGTCTCATTGGGGACGCAGCGTACAGGAGCACAGCACCATGGTAACTCCTCCGGACCGGGAAGCTCATAAGTGACATTTAAGAGAGAAAAAGGATCGAGTCAACAGGAAATGGAGACATGGCTGGTTGATGTTTCCTCGGTGTGCCGGTGGACTCATTAATTCAGTGCCAGTGCGCAGGGCCGCCTGAAGCTGTGGCTGCATGGCACGTTAGAGATGGTGATTATATTTTCTTTATCGCGTTAATTCAAGCGGGTACTATGCTGCTGTCGCTCGTCCGGACCTGTGTTGCTCTACCTGGAGCTGCACCTTAAGCCTGCTCGTTCCTCTCACCCGTTGCGCAGAGACTGAGCGGTGGTCAGCGGTGCGCCCCGGTTCCGCCTGCCCGGCACCCCGACGAGGATGGCCGGCCGCCGCGGCTGCGTGAACTCGCTGTGGTCGGGCACCGAGCGAGTCCGCATCGGAGAGCGCCTCAAAGCGACCCTCGCCGGGGTGATGGAGCTGGAGCTGCTCAGGTGCAAACACCTGGAGATGGTGGACGCCGCTCTGGAGGACCGAGCCGCTGAGGAGCCGCGGGCGGCGGAGGAGGAAGGGAGCGGGACCCCAGAGAGCGCCGCCTCGGAAGCGGAGCATGGCTCTGCGACATCCCGCAGGCAACAGGTCAGTCAGTGCGTCTGTCACCGAGCTCTACATGACGAGGTTATTAAATATGGATGCGGGGATGATGGTGATCTGCCAACAAACCAGTCCCTCTGCGGCTCAGTGGGCAGATTTTATCGCTGCCTGGCGGCGCATGGCTGTGCCGAGGGCTGAGCACCCAACTGATTGAGGTGGTGCCAGGGACCATCCAAGCATGCAGCCCGAGCATTTTCCACAGCAGCAGTGTGTGACCGTCACATGGAGCAAATGTCATTGAGGTCAGGGTGTCAGGACCAGCTCCTGTCTGGCTGGCTCTGTGCCCTGCCTCAAGGTTAGACAGGAGGATGTGGTGGGATACACACAGGCGCTAAAATCAGGTGCAGGTATTAACGCACGAGCCAGCAACCACACACTGCTGCAGATTTTTTTTTTTTTTGGCTCTTGCCGGTAAGCTCATCAGCTGTAAAGGTCACTTTGGCACACTGTTTGCATTCAGATCACAATATGTGATGACAATATGAAGGTAGTCTCCATCACTGCCTGTCTACCTGAGCTCAAAGTGCAGGTTTGATCCTTCACTGTGAAACCCTGAATGCTCCAATGGAGTGTGACTGAAAGGTTATGGATGTGTGATCTTCAAACACACCCACATATAAAGTAACCCATTCACCAGCCCTGTCCCGAAATGCACACACAGGTCTTTTTGTGTTGAGAGTGAGGGGAATGTGACATGTAATACAGGAGGACAGGATGTGAGCAGGTCCCGTCCTGAGGCTGTAGGTGCTTTGGACTGTTGTTTGTGAGCATGAACTATATTTGAGCGTGGGAAGTTATCAAAAGGCAAAAATCTGTTGGAAAGGAGAGGATATAGGTGAGTGTGAGTGCAGGATTTTTTTGGTTAGAGATGGGAGACGTGTTAAATGTTCTAAAATTGGCATTGGCAAGAAAATACTGAATCAAGAGCTGAAAATGTAGTTGACTGGTCAGTGGGAGGACTGACAGCTTAAAGGGAAATGTAGGTGATGTTCACCCTGTTTTTGTGTCTAAGTTACTAAGAACAGTTTTTAAAATTGTTCCAGTATTGAGAGAGACTGTGAAACTGCAGTGTAACCATGGGCGGATTGTGAGACAATGGGCCCCTGGGCACAGGTATGCAAAAGGCCCCACCACCTCTCCTACACAGGAGCAAGACACACAGACTTTGTGGTGGTTTTGCCTTTTGTGTGTGTGTGTGTGTGTGTGTGTGTGTGTGTGTGTATCTTAGGGTTGCAGTGATATATGAGCCTGGTCTCACTCTGAAGTTGTCAAAATCCGTCACTTGGGCAGTGACTTGCGGCGACAGAAACCAACGAAAAAAGGCATCCTTTAATGTTGGCATGATAGTTTAACAGTGCGCTGCAGTGTCTGGGGGAAAGGTGTCTCTTTGTAGTCGTTATGCATCTTTTTTGAGGTGATTTTGTGTCTGTTTTAGTCATTTTGTGTCTCATTGTGGTTGTTTTGTTTTTTTGAGTAGCGTTTTGCAGATGAAGGCCAGGAGGTCCCGATACTTTGGGCCCCTCGGCCTGTGTCTGGTAGGCCTGTTCAGTGAACCATCCATGAATGTAATCCCTATAATCAACTCTGCACTGTCAATTTATGTCCATTACAGTGCTTGTTTTTGCCACTGACAGGCTCAGATTGTCTGACAATACTGCAGGAAAGAACCCATCAGAGAAATTAAACATTTTTCCTCACCTTTCACTGGTCAATTTATTATTGTGACCAAGTTTTGCTCCAGGACAGGTCTGGTTCTGAAATGTCAAGAGAGGTGGCTTTTTGCATGAAAACAACGTTGGGAATGTTTATAAGATTTGGAGAGAGGAGTGCTGGGAAGAGTGTAGCTTAGTGTTATCCAAAAGGTTTTCAATGTCATGGCTGAGTATTTCGGCAATGTGGAGTCTGCAAGATGTCAGGACAAAACTTCCCCTTGAGCAAGACTCGGTTACACACATTATAAAACACACAGATGGTGTATCGAAGTCTGTTCTCCTGTCGAATAGTACTTTCCTTTAGTGCCCTCCTTCAGTGGTCAGGGTTAGGGATCGGGTTTGGTGCAGGTTTAGGTACAGGGAAACATACAGTATATTGAACGGGAAACAGTCTTTGACACAAGGAAAATGTTTCATTTCTCTGCAGGGTCCTTTCTGCAGTGTTGTCAGACACTTAACGTAACAATCTGAGCCTGTCAGTGGCAAAACAAGCACTTTAAGTGGACGTACGTTGACAGTGCACAGTTGCCCGTAGGGATTACGTTCCAGCCTGTTTCGCTGCTGCCAGCTGCAGCGGTTTGTCTCAATATTGGACCAGTTCCAAAAATAGTCATTTTCATTGATCATTTAGAAACAAACACATCTGGAGATAGGGTCCAGGTTGAAAAATATATTTTGCAAAATGCAGAAACGGATGAAATTGACAGCGGTTTCGCACATCAAAAATTGGCAGACGGTCCCTAGTTACAATGTATTAATTTGAGGACTTGCAGCTTTTCTCTGTCATTTTTTCTTAAAGGAAACTGAATATGTTTTAGTTTTGGACTATTAGTTGGACAAGACGAGCAATCTTGTCCCCTTAGGCACCGGGAAACTGTGATGGACATTTTCTCCCCATTTTTTAAACCATAGGGCACAATTGACAGCAATAATTACGCCTTTCTTCACACAGATATCCTTCTTTTTATGACACAATCGTCTTTCCAGCAGTGAAATTCCTCTTTAAGACTAAAACATCATTAAAAAACAACTGACTCAGTTTTTCCCATGGACCTAATTCTCTGCATTGTACAGAGAGCACAGGGATGTGCGTGTTATTCTGTCTGTCACGGATTATCTCGACATAATTTCCAGATCTGACAAAGCAGTGACATGACAGGTTTGTGTTGTGTTCAGCGTCTGCTGGTGTTGGGAGCTTTTCAGATATTAAATCCTCGGCTGAGATATTAACATTTGATTGTTATTCTGAGAAAGTAACAGGCACTCCATCCTGGTCACTTTGCACAGAGTGTTGTTACACTGTGAATATGTGTGCCTGATACTAATGAGCCGTATTAGTCAGCAGCCTGCAGCACATTAGTACATGTTCTGTGTAAATCAGGCCACAGCTGAGGTCACCTTTCGCAGAATGGTGTATTTATTTGACAAAATAATATTAAATCACATCCCTTACAGGCTGCACTGAAGGGAGGAGGACAACTCTAATAATAAAATGTGTTTTTATCAGTGCAGGGACAGAAATGGCAGTCCCATCTGAGGGCATCTGCATGGAAGTGCGGATCGTAATGTGCCGCCTTCCTCGCCGCCCACCTCTCAACATCTCCTCTGTAGTTCCCCCCGCGGTGCTGAGAGATCCTGCGGAGAGGCCGAGCAGCATTGCTCATTCTCACCTCTGAAGGGAGCTGCCAGTGTAGCAGAGCAGGCTGGCTCTCTGCCCTCTGCCCGGGCTGACCTCCGCCAACACACACACAGACAACATTTGCATAAATGGAGACAAATAGTTGTTGTAAAAGTGACCAGCTTTATTTAGACAGTGCAGCAGCTGGGCAGAGATAAAGGAAGAGAGGGTGGATGTTTATTTACCACCATGTATGTGGAGAAATAATGCTTAGTGTGAAGGTCTCATCCCCAAACACATTATATTCATTTCACCTGGAACTCATTACTTATGACTTTGACAATCGCAGGTTGTTCCGCTTTTAAAAATAAAACTATTCTGTAAGCCGAGGATTAGATGACTCACAACATAATGCGCTCTACTTTAACACCAGCTTTGTTTTTTTCCATTTTGGAATTAAACTCTTGAAATGTGATTCACCTTTTCTCTCTCTAATAGCACAGAGAGGGCCGGAGTTATCACTGTACAAATCCTTATTTGGCAGGTTGGGATTATGGCTGTGTGGTGTCATCTGTGATGGAAAAATGCAATTCAAAATGACATCTTTACGACCATGTGATGTGCTATGGCATCTGCTACACACGCAGGTGTTTGAAAGAAGTAATAACACCTCAAAAACAAATGCTGCTTTAATATTTTTATGGAACGGAAACATTTAATTTGCATGAACATGTTTTAGCATCATGAATAATTCAGCTCTGGGGTTTCAGTCTGTTTGTGAATAGATCCAGCTTTGATTTCCAAATGTAATATTCTGCATGTTGTGTAAACTAGAGGAGAACTTTTTGTAGCTTTTTCTTTTCACACTTTGCTGCAACTCTTCTGTCCTTCAGAATGGGTGTCGAGGCCAAGTTGTTGAAACACTGATTCAGTGTTCAAAAATAAAATTGTCCTCGCTGAAAAAAGCAGGACATGAGTGGGGGAAGTAGTCCTAATGCTGCAGAGCTTCCGTTCGTTCACATAAACAGTGGAGCTGCAGCAATAATTTGATTGACTGATAGAAAATTAATCGGCATCTGTTTAAATTAAAGCAAAAATGCTGAAACCCAGTTGCCTTTTCTTGTCTTGAAGGGACAGTTCACCACAGCATCAGACATACATATTACTCCTCTTACCTGTAGTGCTATAGATTGTGTTGGAGAGTGTTGGAGATATCGGCTGTAGAGATGTCCGCTTTCTCTCCAATAGAATGGAACTAGATGGCACTCAGCTTGTGGTGCTCAAAGTGCCAAAAAAATACATTTTAAAAACTCAACATCAATGCCCCTTCCAGAAATCATGATCTGGTTACTCAAGATAATCCACAGACCTTGTTGTGAGCAGTTTCATGTAGGAACTATTTTCTTTCTACTGAACTACACCCACCAACCGTATTATGGTGCAGAAGGAAGAGTGCATCTACTCATGGGCAAGAGGCTTGTGCTCATGATAGTGTGAGACATAAACATTAATGGGGTCAAGGGATGGGTACCAAACTTGGTACTTTTAAGGGTACCAACCGAATTACATTTGCACTGCGCCTAATGTTGGTAACTGAGAGTGTATTTGGGTGAGAGCCCTGGGTTTAGACGAGAGGTGAAAGTACTGCCCCACAGCCTGGAAGCCAGCCATGGAGCACCGCAGAGCCGCTGGGTTCAACCTTACACAGGAGGGAAAAAGCACCCCAAAGCCAGGGAGCTGGTCAAGGAGCGCCGTAGCCACTCTGTCCACTTAGCAGCAGGCCAAAACTCACCGCAGTGCCAATCTACCGCAATTGTTGCCGTGTCTACTCTGATTTCTTTTCTATATTATTTTAGTAATAGCGTAGTACACTCTATATTTTATGTTATTTTGGTATAGTACACACACACACACACAAGCAGACACAAGATTAGTTCTATGTGTGATTCGAGCAGAGGAGCAGATTTGCATTTTAGTTTACCACGTCACCCCTGCAAAAAATTTTTTATTACAGAGAAAGTATTGTACAGAAAAAAGGTACCATAGGATACCAGTACCAGAACCAGTAAAAACTTGAATGTTACATAACCCTAATGGCGTCCTCCTCAGCTGAGCTGTGTTACCTCTCTCAGTGACAGCGTACCGGCTCTGAACCATTGTTGGGAACATTCTGGCTTATTAACATTAACTACCTTGGCTCGTTATTAGCTGGTAACTAGCTTCTAGCGGTCTGGACCACTCTGCAGAAGGAAGGATGGCGAAGCGTTGGGGTGCTGTTCATCAACAATGGCTTCATTGCAGTCTTCACCACAAGACAACAAACATTGCCTTCTCATGAGGTCGAACAGTACCCCCTAGCTTATATAGACACTTAATTTTGCTGGCTAACAACACTCTTTGCGGCCTGCTGTCTTCACCACAACGCCCAGAGAGAGCTGCTTCCCTCCACACACGCTATAAAGTACACGTCACACCCTCACAGGTTACCCACAAGGCCACTGTCCTTAAAGGGGAAAAAGGGTGAGCCGGTAACATCTGTAATGTTGGCTGCCTCGGTGGTGCTAGGTGAGCTAGGAGTAGATGCACGTTTCCTTCTGCACAGTGATACAGTTGGTGGGTGTAGTTCGGTAGGAGGAAAATACTTTAGACCATCTGACCTGACACCATCGGAGGGTAGTATTTTTGATACTGTCTTACACATTAAGGTTTTATACATATTTATTGGAAAGAGATTGTAAGCAAAACCTCATGGTGGAGAGCATTAAATCCGATAATATTTTTCAATTTATTGACATTGCATACCTACAAAACGAGGCCTGAAAGAGACGTGCGCCACTTCCCAAAAGTTGTGATGTATAAAAACGTGATGGGAGAAACTCTGACCCATGCTCATGAACATTTTGGAGATGGAAAATTGGCGATGCAGACGCGTAGGTGGAAGCCTGATTCTAGGAATTGTCAAATATTTTTGGGCTTTTGTTCGTACATATATTTTTAGTACAGATCCTACGCATTGTTTTATAAATGAGACCCCAGGTCATGATTTTAGGAAAGAGACTTTGCTGCTGAGTTTTTCAAATGTATTTCTTTGGCACCATCTCATTATATGCTATTATATTCAAGAGAAGGCAGACATCTCTACGGCCGATATCTCCAACACTCAGCAACTCACACCAAAGCCATCTATACTGATAGATATGACTACAGGTTTGATTTTGGGGTGAACTGTCCCTTTTAACAGTGTAGTAAACTGAATGTCTTTAGGTTCTGGGCTGTTGGTTGGACAGTAAAAGCACTTGATGACATTATGTTCAGTTTTATAGACCAAATAAGTCATCAGTCAATCGAGATAATCATCAGATGTTAAAGATATGTGTTGTAGCCATAATACAAAGTATGTGTCTGTGAACCGTCTGCAGTGCTGTGTGCACTCTGACTGAAGGCAGCCTGTCTTGAAATTAGGTTTAGTATTGGAAAGCATCATCTTACATGGAGAGCCATTACCCTGACTCGTGGTGTGAGACAGCTTTTGTCTCTTTGCTTCTTGCCTCAGGATCCTTCTGAGCTCACCGAAACAAAAAAAAAAAAAGTAAAGCTGATACTTTTATGTGCACTGAAAAATTCACCTGAATGTTTCAGAAAAAAAAAAAAAAAGCCGGAGCGCATCTCATTCTGCTCGGCTGGTGGAGATGAAGATGCACAGCGTGGGCTGTCTTTAAATTTCAATAGCACATTAATAATGCATGAAACAATAAACACTGCACCGTGTAGAACAAGCGAGCACTTCTCACCAAACGCTCGCTGCTGTTTGACCAAATTATTCTGCCTCAACGTGGCAACCGCTGCCATTTGTCTCACAGTGAAGCACTTATTAAAGAAGAGGTGTGTGTTGCTTTGTGCAGCTGCGATCACTGTGGCATTACAGTCCAGCTGACCCGTACATGTGCTTCATATTGTTTCAGGGGGGCTGTGCTGCTCCCTCACATGCAGGAATATCATGTTACACAGCTCTGAGCAGACCCCCACTCACATGTCTGTCAGCCTCCTATGATTTGATCATGCACTGGTCTCTGTGTAACATTATATCCTGTAATGTGCAGTGCATTATATTGTTGGGGGATGATATGGAGGAGATTTCTGCACACATTCAAGAGACGTTTTAAACATAGCAGAGAAGGGAAGGGAAGGGGCGAAACTTAAGTTGAGGCCTTTACAAGTGCAGAAAGCTCCATCATGGCAGTGAGGAGAATTTGCAGTGAGTGGGATTGTGCGGCACAACAGAGAATAGTTCATCCATGCGAGCGAGAGTCACAACAACGCTGGATTGTGTGCGTGCTCAGGCTGAGGATGAGTTAAATCTTTCGCCGGGCCTGTTGTGCTGTTGTGGTTCTGTGTGGGAGGAGAAGCGAGTGAGAGTTAGAGAGCGAGCAGCTGTAGCTATGGTGAGCACAGGGCGGCTGGCTCGAAGGATATTACAGAAGTGGGTGGGGGCGGGTGGGGAGGGGGGATTATTTGTCAAGGGGAGTGTGGGGGAGGTGGGGGTCCTTCAAGATGCCCTTCTCTCTCACCCGGCAACCACTCAGCCCCCCCCTCCCCACCTCACCCTCCCTACACCGCCTTCACTCACTCAGTGACTCACTCTTCCTCTGTCTCTGTCTCTTTTTTTGGTCCCTTTCACTCATTTTTTTTTTTTATTGGTCACCCACTCAGCTTCGACTCATTTTAGATTCACTGGAAATGAAAAAAAAAAAAACAGGGGACAGGAGTGAATTAAAGCTCCTAATCTCACATAGGAGGAGGGGAGATAAGCCCAAGACAGGTCAAAGTCTGTAACTCCTTCTCCCACTTCTTTTCCTCCCCTTCCCTTTTCCTCCTCCCCCCTTCCCTTCTGCCACTCCGGCTGCTCTTTGTTACGTCATCTGTCTTCTCCCATTATTTTCTGCGCCCCCCCCTCGCTCTCTCCCTCCTGTCGCCCCAGCAGTGAGTCACTACCTGTATTGTTTCCTCAGTAACTGGAGGATTGATCAGTGCCACTCACAGTGTTCCTGTTGTCTGGGCTCGATCAGGCTAATGCAGGAGCTCCTCTTGGCTGCTGTCCTGCAGGGGTAAAAGATTTGGAGGATAATTGGAGGAGGAGGGGGTTACTCCACCAAGTGCTCACTAATCTAGGAAATGGAGGCTCTTTGCTTTTCTTGACAGGGTGATTGTTGTTGTTGCTGTTGTTGCTTTGTGTGTGTGTGTGGCCTCATTCCTGGCTGTTCCGGTAAGCGGTGTGACGTCACCGGAGCGTGTCTGGTAAATGATATCGTGGATGTGAATCCCTACATGTCTTTCACACGGGTCTATCCATGTCTCTAGTCTGACAAAGACCTGCAGTGCCAGGCAGTTGTGTGGTTGAAGCAGTGGCCTTATTGAGAATGGTGAAAAGTAACTTGGTACATTTACCCAGACATTGTACTCAAAGGGACAGTTCACCCGAGAATCAAAAATACATATGTTTCCTCTAACCTGTAGTCCTGTTTATCAGTCTAGGTAGTTTTGGTGTGAGTTTCAGAGTGTTGGAGATATCAGCTGTAGAGATGTCTGCCTTCTCTCCAATATAATAGAATAAAAAAAGTGTCAAATTCTATATTTAAAAACACTCAACAGCAATGTCTCTTTTCAGAAATCATGACCCGGTTGCTCAAGATAATCCACAGACCTTGTTGTGAGCAGTTTCATGTAGGAACTATTTTCTCTCTGCTGAACTACACCTGCCAACTGCATCACTGTGCAGAAGGAAGTGTGCATCTACTCATGGGCGAGAGGCTCTTGCTTGTGACAGCGTGAGATGTGAACATTAATCAGCTCCTCCAGGATGTCGTGATCAGAACAATTAAAGCAAATTCAACCAATCTTCTTGGATTCTGTGTGACCCTGCAGTTTTGTCCAATCACCACAATTTTCTGCAAATTTGACCAGTCATCGTAGTTTCCTGTAAGTTTCACCAGTCATAGCACTCCCCCACATAACGTCACCAAACTCCCTGCACTGTGAAGACGCAGACATATGAAACATAACATCTATCATTTAACAACAAAAATAACTGTTTTGCACTATGTGCAATGTTGTGGTGGAACAGAAACATCGACTGACGAACACTTTCCTAACATTGGCTCAAAACACAGCCGGAGAATGAGACACATTAACAACAACAAGACAAATCACCATGACAAAGGCTGTTGCGTCCAAATCTATTACATGTGCTTGAACATTCAGAGTTAGATTAGATATACATCGGTAGTGGTACCATTAGTGTAGTATAAATAAGAAACTCAGAACACTGGGGTTTTATTCTTACTGAAACAAGTTTCCTTCAATTTTAAATGAATTACACCCAAATACCAGAACTACCTTTTCAGTTTTCACTTGTTCCCACAATTTTATTGCAAAAACATAGGAACATGCATCACTTTTTGGTTTAGAAAAGCTGCCATGAAATGAGGCATTTTAGGCCGCAACAATCCCCCAAAAAAGCCTGCGAAATCCTGATGGGACTGACAAATGTCATCCTCCTTGGCTGAGCTCAGGTGAGCTAGCAGTAGATGCACACTTCCTTCTGCACAGTGATACATTTGGTGGGTGTAGTTTGGTGGAAAGAAAATAGTTCCTACATGAAACTGCTCACAACTAGGTCTGTGGATTATCTTGAGTAAGCGGGTCATGATTTCTGGAAAGAGACATTGCTGTTGAGTTTTTGAAACGTACATTTTTTGGCACTTTGAGCACCACAAGCCGAGTGTCATCTAGTTCCATTATATTAGAGAGAAGGCAGACATCTCGACGGCCGATATCTCCAACACTCTGCAACTCAACAAAACAATTGAGACTGATACATAGCACCACATGTGGTGAACAAAATGTATGTATTATTGATTTTGGGGTGAACTGTCCCTTTAAGTTCAGTTTTTAGGTACTTTCTACTTCACTACAATTCAGTGGGAAATACTGCACTTTTCACTCCACTGCTTTTATCTATCAACTATATAGACAGCAGCTAAGATTTTACATAAAAAAAACACATGATACTGTACATTCATAAAATATAATAATTTGTTAAACATTAAATCGATGGTTCCTGACTTTTTTGTCTTGTGACCCCTGTAGTATCTATAGTCAGGGCACCCTTGATCCACCTCATAATGCTTAAGATGATATGCAATAAGAGGTGAGAGGTACCAGCACATGAAAACAATGCTTCCTCAATACTGTTTGTGGAAAGACAACTCATTTAATTTGCAGAAATATGTATAAATATCATAAATAATTCAGTTTTGGGGTTGTAGTCTGGTTTTATAAATAGAACCAGCTTTAATTTCCACATTAAATATTCTGCATGTTGTATAAACTAGAAGAAAACTTGTTTGTAACATTTTTAGTCTTTTCACACTTTTCTGAAACTCTTCTGTCCTTCAGAATGGGTGTCGAGGCCGAGCTGTTGAAACACTGATTCAGTGTTCAAGAAATAATTGTCCTCGCTGAAGAAAGCAGGACATGAGAGGGGGAAGCACTTTTGATGCTGCAGAGCTTCCCTTTTACTTGCAGCAATTAGTTGATTAATCGATAGACAGAAAATGATCAGGAACCGTTTCATTAAAATCTTTTCATTTCATTTTAAAGCAAAAAATGTCCCAAATCCTCATTTCAGCTTTTCAAATGTGAAACTCTGCAGCCTTTTCTTATCATAAATTGTGATTCTATGTTTAAGCTCTTGACTGTTAAAGTGCTTTGCCTTTATTTTTATTTATTCCAGATATGTTACTGTGTGTTTATTGTTACGCACCAATCACCAAGGGAAATTCCTTGTAAGAGAAAACCTTCTTGTTAATACATCTTATTCTGATACTGAGTCATGCTGTACGTACACGTAACCATGGTCACAGTGTTAGATATTGTGGTGAAAGATGTTGTAATATTTGATTGTCAGTATTGCTCAGTCCTAACATGTCACATGTTTTCTTTTTCTCAGGCTCCGTCTCCCTCAGACATTGCGGTGTTGCCCTGTCAGAGCAGCCCAGAGGACTGTGGCAGTAATTCAGGGGACGGGACGGTCCACTCCGCATCTGGCAGGGGGAGTAACTCACGCTGGTCCACTCTGTCCTGGGACGCCCCCTCTGACCTGCTCTCTCCCCCAACACCAGACCCCAGTGGTATGGTCCATCTGGACAGTGACTCCCGACCTAGTTCAGGTAAACACACACACACCTACACACTCCTGTTCAGTGTGTGGTCCGCAGCACTGACCCGAGCAGTGACCAACACACTGGTTTGTCACCTTCTGGTATCACTACAGCTCACCTTGTGTACAAGAAGTCTCATTAAACATTAACTGAACTCTTGTTACTTTGTTGACCTGCGCTTTGGGACTGGGCTCTGACTCATTTGTTTCTGTCTCGCTCGTCAACTTTTCAACCTCTGTTGCTAAACTCTTATCCACTCTCATTGTGACTGCGGTCTCTGTGTCACTACACCCAGCGCTGACATTCCTCTCCCTGCTGCGCACTCACACACCTTCTTTTAGACTGTTCTATACTGTCTGAAAACTTAGCAAGTGATTCAACTCAAACCTAAAGACCTGAAGAAGTTAGATCAACTTTTTATTCTTCCAAATCTTAAATTCTTTTTTCTTCACTGTGTTTTGTTAGGTTATGTTTATTGGCCTTTCGTTCATTTTGAATAAACAGAACAAACACCATCTCTCCCGTCCCAAATAACAAAACGTTCTTGGTAAAATGAGAAACTCTGACAAACGTATTATCAAGTAAAAGTTAGCAGATACTTAGAGATAAGCAGGGCAGCAGCAGCTCAGTCCATAGGGACTTGGGTTGGGAACCAGAGGGCTGCCAGCTCAAGTACCAAGCATGGTGTGTTGACTGGTAGCTGGAGAGACGCCAGCTCGCCTCCTGGGCACTGCCAAGGCACCAAACCTCCAACGGCTCTGGCTGCCCGTGTATATATGACAACAGGTTGTTAAAATTTAATCACCCTTCAGGGTTTAATCATGTTCTTCTCTTCTTCACAATTGAAAAAACAAAAATACATATATATAAAAAAGGGGGATGGAGGGGTTTATATCCCAAATCTTAGTTTGTAGTGAAGATTTTTCTGATATTTTTGGAGCTACAGTCAGTGTTTACAGCTGTTGTGTTTTTGCACTGCGGTACCTTCATGTTAGTCAAACAGTGAGTCCTGTACTGTGACGTCTTTCTCCTGGAATTTAAAGTGCTGAAGTTTGAGTTTCTGTCGCTGAAGTCTTTGTTGAGCTAGTTTTTACTGACCTCTTAAATACCAATGTCTCTTTATGTACATCCAAACTACATAAAACATAATTTCCTTCCCAGGAAATACCTACCACACAGAATATAAGGAGCAGTGAGCAACATGTATGATATTGTTGGATGTGTTTTGTCACCATTGTTTTTTGTAAAGACAATAGTGCAACAGTAAAGTAAAAGAAAAATTAGCATCACAGAGAAGGTTTTATGTATTGAACCAGTTACACTCAAACATCCATTACTAACCCCACTCCATCATTATCCCCCTGTGAGCTCACCACAGTTTATAGTGCTGTAGGGTGTGGCTTGCATTTTCAGATACAGAGCTCAAAATATTCAGATCTGTACTATTCCATGTAAAAAAAAAATACATCACTCATGAAATAAAATGAAATGGAATAAAATAAATTAATAGATCAAAGGCAGAATATGTCAAAGTCATTCTACTTCACGGCCAACATACAGCCCAATTTGATCTCAAGTGGGCTGGACCTCTAAAACCATTGCAGAATAATCTATACGTTACAACACCTCCGATTGTCTCCTGTGCTTTTAGTGTAAAGAAATACATTCTCAAAACATTAATCCATTTACAAGACAGATGATGGGACAGCCTGAGATATCTTAAGAAAATAAATCAGCAATATGTCTCAGTTTTTCCACATTCATTGAGTCTGTTACTCATATGTGCATACATTTCCACTCCTGTGTAGTAATGCTGTCATCACCACACCAGTTATACCCTGCCGTACAGAACATTTACAAATCTGACATTTTGGCAGTGCCTTATCAAAAGGGTTTCACCAACATTGTTTTAAGATGGAAGTCTGATACATCTGCTGATTCACAATATTTTACAGTGTTTAATATCTTTAAATATGCCCACAATAAATATTTATTCTTTTCTCAGAGAGCTGTATTCTGGTTAGGATGAATAGTCTCTGAAGCAGCATTTCACCTGAAGTATTTACTCACTGTTTAACTTTCTCCTGAAAGCTGGCACCTCTTAGCCTTCACTAGTGCATTAATACTAGGTGTGCAAAGTCATCCAGTGGGCCGGATCGGACACTTTTCCAGGCCGGTTCTGGCCCACATGCAGTACGTTTGACACCCTGGACTAGATGGTGATGTTTACAGATGTTTAAATTTAGAATTAAAACAGAATTTAATTCAAATTAAGCATGTGAGCAGGCCAACAAAGAATAAGAAGAAAACCAACAAAGCAGCAACAGCACCAAATATGAATTAATAATGGGCAGTGTATTACATCACAACCAGAGAGGACAAATGACTCTAGGTGCCATCATCAAATCAAATTAATTGTTGGATATTGTTTCCTAGATGTCAGCACAAGACTGAACTTCTTCTCCTCACTCTTGTTAAGGTTTCTATTCAGTGAGCGGGAGCTCTCTGTCGGACTCCTGCTACTCTGTGTCCAGTGATGCTGCTCAGGGAGGATCGGCGCCGCTGGCCAGACCGCTGAAACTGTGGGAGCAGCTTCCTCTGTCGACTGACAACACTGACATCCTGTGGTCAGAGGCTGCAGTGCAGCAGCAGCAGCAGCAGCAGCAGCAGCCTGCACTGCAGAGCAGCCAGGAAGACGCTGAACCAACAGAAGAGACACCAGCTTCAGGTGAGCTGGTGCAGACAACAGAGCCATGTCTTGTTAGTCCATCCGTGTCATTATTAATTTGCAGTAGTTGACTGAAGCTGGTTCAAAAAGGTCAACTGAAGATGGTTCATAGTAGTGCTCTGGCTATAAAAAGATTAATATATAAATATTTAAGGAATGATGATCTATAATAATTAAACATGTTTTGTCTAAAGTTTCTTCTTCTCTTGTCTCTTACAGTCCAAAGTGACATCGAAGGGACTGGTCTGAGCTTCCTGACAGACCTCTGCTCAGGACTTGGTGACTCCCTGATTGCTTCCCTCCTCCAGCTTCTCGACGCCACCCCCTCTTCCTCCACTTCCACCTCCACCCTCCCTCAAAACCCCCAGCTGGACCCTCGCTACTGCACGGACCTGGTGTCCCGTCGGACCAAAGAGGTGTACCCCTTCCCCAGCCCCCTGCATGCTGTCGCCCTCCAGAGCCCCCTCTTTACCTCCCAGAGCCAGGAGCAATCAGCGTCTCCGAGCCCTGAGGGTCTCCAACTAGATGAACCACAAGAATCCAACACTGATCCAACTCTGCCTCTCCACCCTCACCAGCCCCCTGCCCAAGCTTCTCTCACCCAGCTGGAGCAGTACATCTCTCGACTGGCTCGCCAGTACCACAGTCGGGTAAACTCCTCCATCTCCGATCTCCCTTCAGCTGCCACCCCTGGTCAAGTCAGGCACAGAGGCCTTTGTACCCCTGGCAAAAGCCATGGTTCCACCCAGTCCCTTTCTGCCTTCGAGAGCCGCAGTACACCCTCCACCCTGCCGGGGGGCAGCATCACTCCCTGTAAGTCACTGCTGGGAAACTCTGCCAGAATCAGCCTCAGCACCACCGGGAAAAAAGCCACTAGGAATTCAATCAACCTGGGTAACCTTCCTTCAGCAACCGGAGAGGACTTGAACATAAACCTGCATCTCAACCTCAACTTGAACCTGACTCCAGGTTTGAATTCTAGCCAGGGACTGGCGGACAATCCCAAAAATGGCAGCTGTGGAGCTCTGAGGAGCGACTTCACTTCAGCTTCCACTGCTTCTGCTACATCACTCTCCACCACTACACCCACCCCAGCACTTAGGGCTCGCCCTCGCATTTCAACATGTCCAAGCAGCCTGAGCCACCGCAGCTCCCTGGAGGTCACTTCAGCGTCTGGACCCAGTCCTGGATTCGGGTCCTCTAACTTCTGTCGTTCATTAGACTGGAGCAGTGGTGCTCCACCTGAGACTGGACCGTCAGCGTTTGGTACAAATTCTGGATCAGCTCCTGGGTCTCAGCGCAGTAGCTTGATCCAAGAGTCCAGCTCCAGTCCCAAGCTAAGCGAAGATTCTCCCATGGTGGGGGAGATCTCCCGCCTCTCCGGCCTCTCTCGGGCTGTTGTGGTGGGACTGATGGAACAAGGTGTGGAGCTGGATATTGACTGCTTCCAAACAGATACTGCAGGCGAGGTGAGGGGTCACAGTAAAACCCACCTGACACCCCAGATAGATCAGTCGCATGACTATACTAGACTGACCGACCTGAATCCCCAGAGACCAATACAGCTGTCTCTTAGCGTCACCCATTCACCCCAGTCTCAGTCCAGCCTCACCCCTCCTCTCTCACACTCCAGCAGCCCCATACACCCTTATCAGTCCATCCATATTGCCCCTTCTCACTACTCCTCACACTGCCACTACCAGCAGACCCCTTCCCCATCCGATCTACCCTCTTCTACAGCCTCCTCCCCTGCCTCCCGCCCAACTGCCAGGGGTCGCTCCCCTCCCCGACCTCTCCAGCCATCTCCTCTGGGTGCCACACCGCTTACTGTTTTCCGACGGGATGCGCCCTTCCAGTGCTCCCTGCCTCGCACCAATACAAGGAGCTCTCCTTTGGAGCACGGCGGCATCCAACACAGGGGTGGATCACTTCGGCAGAGTGGGGGAGGAAGTGGGGGTAGCGGTGGGTGGAAGAGGGCAGAGGGGGAGGGGCTTTATAGAGGAAAGCACGCCTCCCACAAGTTGATCCGGGCAGCCACAGTTAGCAGCTACGCCAAGAGAGAGGACTATAGCTCCGTCTGGGCTGAGGAGCAGGAGAGGGAGCGGTCAGCAGCCCACACGCCCAAGAAGAACTCCAACAAGCTCTGGAGGGGCTTTGAGGGACGCCTTTGGAGCAAAGAGTCCGAAAGCGAAAGGGAGGAGATGGACAGAGCGGAGTATGGCTACGGATGGAGGAGGAACAGTGTTGGGAGCTGGAGGAGAGAGCATCGAAGGATGAAGGCTTCAACCAGCAGTAACGACAAGAGGCCGAAAGTAGAGAACTCCCCCATCTTCTCAAAGAAGAGAGGGAAGGAAGACGGAGAGAGACGAAGCGCGAGCCTCAGGCTTTCCAGAAGGGCTTTGTTCAGGAGCGAGTCTCAAGGCCTGCTGGTGCCTCGTAACCACGGCGAGGAGCCCACAAGGCGGGCACACTGGGTCTCCTCATTAGATGTGGGGCAAGGTGGCCTCAGCAAAGACGAAGGCCTCAGACTGCTGAGAGCAAAGGAGGAAGACAAACGCCTGTCCTCCACCGCCAGCCTCTTTAACCTCTCTCGCTCTCAGAGCCTGGAGGGCAGCTGCCACTCCCTCTCCCCTCTCTCCTCCCCTTCCTTCTCTCCATCCCCTCCTCCGCGGGCACCCCTCCAGCGCTCTCGATCACTGAGGGACTTGGGGAGGAGAGTGTTTGGCTCCATGAGGTCCCTGAGTCTCAAACGGAAGCCATCCAAGAAGTGAAGCTTGTACAATAAATAAATGCATCTTCCATGTGTTACGTTCAAAACACCAGTGACGGTTGGTATTATATTTCATGTAAAGGGAAGTGCCATCATTTTAATGCAATACTTCCTCCCCCAAATGACCATGTATGTATCAATTCCTCACCCAGTGTTACACTAAATTTGTGAAGCTTTTCTTTTCACATGCCTACAGTGAATAAACAATCCAAAAACATTTAACAACAGCACAACTATAGATGGGTTTCCATCAAACTTTAACCCGATTTTTTTAAAAATCTGCAAAACAAAATGCGAATTTTTGCGTTTTTCTATCCCCTACTAAATACTGGAAGCTGGTTCGTTGAGGTTTGCAGAAGGTGGCACTAATTGTCTGATCAGGTGCCATAATAACACTGCAGAAGAAGAGTGCCAGTTGAACTTAAGACGAAAGAAAACAGTTGATATACTGTATACATAATAAAGGAGAGCACATTGGTCAATGAAATTAGAGTTTTGAACAGCTCATAGTACAGCTATGTGCTCCTGGAAGAGTTCTGGTAACTGTCCTGAGTACATAAGGGTGTTAAAAGCCTCCAGCAATAACAAGGACAGCTTGCAGTGGCCTATGCCATGATAGTACGTCACGACTGTGCATCATCATTTATTCACTTGGTCTGTTTCCACTGCACTTAGTTGCCTTTTCCTTTTATTGATACACAAACTTTTCACCTCGTCCAAGCTTTTTGTGAGATTTTTTAAATATTTGCTGTTTCCACTCATGTCGTAAATTTAAAATGCGCATAAAAAGAGGCGGATGGAAGCACACCTTATATCAAAACATCTATTTATAAACTGTCACACACGTTGTGCAGTATAATCCAAGTGTCATTTCTCCAGTCGTATGCTAAGTACTCTCTAAACAGACAGCCCTTCCTGATGGGGAACTGAACTGAGAGTGAAACATGTCTGTACTCTACAAAGCCAGACTCCATTGACAAAAACAGTGATTTTACCTCACTAAACACAGGAGCTGCTGCCTCGATCAGTTAGTTTGTGTTACTTTGTGACTTTGGTGGGGTTTTTTTTTCTTAAACTACCATTTAAGGCGACAGTAGACCAGCAGCTCCTGTGGCAGTTTGTGAGAGACCATTTACATGTACACGGTGATTTTGATAAACGGAGACATCTTCCTTCGTTTCTGCCCTTTGTTTACACGCAAACGGAGATTTCTCCTCTGAAAATGAGTCTTTCTAAAAAACTCCAGCCAGAGTGGATATTTTGGAAAACTCTGGTTGCGCGTTTGCATGTAAACTGAGATAAACAGAGATAAACGGAGTTATAGGCAGTCGACGTCACAGTATGCGCCGGAACTTGCGCCTGTGTCAAAAGTGCGACCTATGTTGCTATGGTGACAATGGATACATGGAACGCTTGAGCTTCTTGTTACACTGCCACCTACATGCTCTTGTGTGTATATATACACGGGTAAGTGTAAACAAAGATCTTTTTGAAAACGGAGACGGTGAAATGTCCGTTTATGAAAATAGCCGGCAACATGTAAACGGCCTCTTAGAGGCCTCTCGATTGTTTTTTGCTCACACTAAAGGTGCAGCAAGATTATCTAATCACTTTCAGCTGTGTGACAAGGGTTTATCCTATTCAGATCAGTGTGCCTCAGTATGACTGCTGATTTTGGAGAAGGACTGAGGGCCCAAATGTTATCCGAATAAAAGAGAAATGCACATGGAGCCAGAAACTTGTTTCCTTCTTTTAAAATTACTGTTTTTGTCAATGGAGTCTGGCTTTAAAGAGAGCACTGATACATTTCACTATCACTCAAGTTACCCATTGTTTGGAGGTCCTGAGCATACGACTGGATAAATGAGACTTGGATTATAGTCCACGAGTTGCGTCAGAGTTTATTAACAGATGTTTTTATATACATGTTTTGCGGTTGTTAAACATGGACCCCTATAACTTTAATTCATCAAGAATTTTCTCCTTTTTTGGATTCTTCGTTCACCGGCGGCAAAGTTTTCTTCACGTATTCAACGTAACACAGGGTGAGTACTTGATACACAAATAGACATTTGGGGAAGTGAAGTATTCCTTTAAAGCTTCTGACTGATCAGACAGATACACTGGTTTAATAATACTGGCCATAAGATATCTGCCAGTTCTTTCATCCACTACTAATACGATGGAAGCTCCTCTCAGGCACATAGTCTGTAAAACCTGCTATTAATTTTGCTCTTGGCTCACGTCATTCATCTTAGTAATGTTTTTGTAAATTTTTAAAGACATAGACACTTTTTATAGCCTCCCCAAAAAACTGCAAAATGTCAGAATTCTCCCAAACAGGTTCTGCAGTATAATCACAGTGCTTTGCAGCCAATTGGTCTCACTGTCTCCCAAAGTCATTCCTCACTGACAATGTTTTCTTGTAAACTGTACACGGGGGTTGTCACGATACAGAATTTAAACTTCGATACAATACTATTATAAATGAGATGCTCAATAGTATGGCAAAAATACATTAATTAAATATACACAGTGCTGATACAGAAAAAATAACACGTGACATGTTCGCGTAGTTGCTGGAGAAAATACCGTGACAGCCACAGGTAGAGGACCAGATGCTTTTCTTTCCTGTTGTTTTATTTGTGCAGCCTTGCGTTGAAAATCTGATTGTAGATCTGTTTTAATTTTATAGCTTTGATGCTTTTGTTACTATCAAATATAATAATCAACAAATGGTATTGTTTCAAACATGTCGTATTGAAAAAGTCTCTACGTATCGATACCTTCGACAACCTTATCGTGCATCCTACAATAGCAGGCAACAGCACTGAAGGGTGCAGCGTGACCCACGGAGAAATGTCAGTGAAGGAAACATGGGTGACAACTTAATTTAAGAGTGAATCATTCCTTTTGGAGGCTGCAAAGAACTACAAACCTTTTAAAAAAAACGTAGTGTGGGTTTCAGTGGAGTTTTTCATGGTGTGAATGCCGTTTTAAAGGATTTAATATCTAAACAGAACACTATTCTGGGCTGAGGAACAGCCCAATATAAAGATAATGAATATGAACTCATGATATTGGCTCTGAGGAGAATCCTCCTGTAACCATGAGTATGAATGTGTATGTGTACACTCCCCCCTCTGCATGCTGCTCTGTGACTTGTTCAGTGATTATAGCTATTGTGAGAATGTGATATTCCTCTTTGTTTATGGGCGACAGGGCCTCTGAAGTACAATCACATTGGCCAGATAATGACCAAAACCAAGCAAATACTCTTTAACTTGATATTGTGCTCAGGATTTTCAAATAAATATTGAATGATTAAAAAATATTGATGAGTTATTTGAGACAAAATGTGGCTTCTCATGGCTTATGATTAATAAAAGGAACCTATGACTCAACTTGTGCTGTGCAGTGTGCCTGAAAAGTATCTGTGACAATCAAATGAGTTTGTGAAAGAGACATCGGAGCTCAGAAGTTATTTATAAAAAAATATTTTACTTGAAAACTCATGAAATCAACATTCACAGACCAGACAACTGCAATCATGAAGGCATAACCAGAACTTTGAGTAGTGCATGGAGAGTGTCACTTTAGCTTTAAGAGGCATTTCTGTGAGATACCCAAACTGAATTACAGCTTTGCTTCCATGTTGCTAGGAAACTAACTTTCCCGTCCTCTCATTTCTATTTTCAGCAGCGATATCTTTAGTACCCTATTGACCGCTTCCCAGTATTCTGGATAAATTACAATTCTTACTTCCTATGCTCACCTCCTAAACACCCAAAGGAGACAAAATAAAATGATTCAAGATGTGAGAACATTCTTCAGTTGGTTTGTGATCAGCTGATTTGAACACAGTCTCTGTCAGTTTGAGGCTTCATTTGGCACGTTGAGCCGACGAGCTCAGACTCCCTCACTGGCTCTGTTGGTTTGGTTAATCTCTTCTCCGGAGCCGCTCTTTAGGCTGAGGGAAAACATGCCTCGGTACATGGCCCGCTCTTTCTGCAAGTCCCGACTGAGTTTCTCCTCAGCTCGCTGCAGGTGTTTCCTCACGTTGGCATCTGAGACAGAAAAATGAGGAAGTTTAATTTTGGAAAGTCATACTTTCCTTTATCCCACAGGTGTTCAAATATGGAGAGGGCTAGGAGAGAAGCTGCTGAATTATCCTAGAGACATTACACGTATGGATTTTTCCAGCAACTCTGTGAAAGAGCCAAATGTCTTTGAGTGAAAATCAGCATAGCGCAAATAAAAAGTCACACTGTTGGTCTTTTAAAAATGAACAGAAAGTAATGAAGTAATGGGTAAATCAGTCAATGAAATAGAAACACAGATTGCAATCTGGTCTTTTTACAGAGCATCAAATATTTTATCTTAAAGACCTTAGACACAGGATGCATTTAAAGTTGTGTCTTTGGGGCGCCCTCTGACTCAGCCTTAATGATGCCAACAAGACTGCCTTTCCTGCATGTTACTTACACTCTTTTTCCCACCAATATTAGCGGGTATATGCATGTTTTTTAAACGTAGAAAATCCTCTTAAAACAGACAATAGACTCCTGTCCCACTGCCAGTACACAAGTATGCTATGTTTCTTTTTTTTACTTGTGTGTCATGTTCAGAGCCATGAATGCACTGGAAACAGGCTGGTAAACAGTAGAAAGCAGCATGGAGGCCATTGAAGATGTTAACAGTGGCTATTTCCTCTCTTTCTCACTCATTCATGTTTGAGCATTGCTTGGACTGAGATGGATGGAATTTGTGGCAACAAATCATTGCATCATGGAAAAGGACTGAAAATTTGCGCCTCCACCTTGGTGTCGTATTTCCTTTGCTGCCAATCAGAGCTACAGCTGATAAATACCTGTTACTACTGCAGTAATCTGCCTAGGAGTGAATGCTGACTGTAATCTTTCCCATTACACACGACAGCCAGGTGTTAGTGGGTGTTAGTGGGTTTTCTGGCCAGTGAGAAAGGAACTCTGTCAACGACCCAACAGCTGTGCTCTCTCCAGCACCAAACAGGAAGCAGCAAACCTTGAGGCAAATCAGGGGAGGAGCAACAACGTAAACAAGTCTTGGTTCTCTTGTACTGTGAAAAAAGAGGACAAACTTGTGGAGTGAGCAAGAGTTGGTGGTTAATTTGGTGTTTATCTAATTCACCAACCAGCACTTATTTTACTTAGATATGCCGCACCTACCCAGAGGAGGCTGGATGCAAGTTGAGGTATCAAAATCCAAAATGCAAAGTTTCTACAGAAATACAGTTTAAGTTTATGGATTATATTGATGCCAAATTAACAAGAATAGTGTTGACACGTCACCTTTGACATTGTTTTCCATAGCTGTATGTTCTTGCAGACACACAGAGAATTGTTAATGTCATATTTCTAAAAGGGAGTTTGGTGTGATATTTTCCACCAGGAGTAGGGTGGGAAATAATCTCAAAAGGAAACTAGGTGTAGTCTCGCAAATAGTGACTCTACAAGATCCCAAGTCTCTCCAAAACCTTATAGTGTGTGACTAAAAACTCATATTGTCTTAAGATGTGAGAGGGTGTCAGACTTAAGTCTTTCAAAAGTCTTCTAGTGTACAGTAGGCATTGTACAAAGAGAGGGAAGTATCACAAATAACAACCAACAGGAACGAAGTATTCATTTGATTTCAATATCCGTCTAAAATGATCTATGAAAGCACAACATAACAGATGATAGACTAAGCTTTCTGTGGATGACCCCTGTGTGCTTCTCTTACCATTGGGCTGCTCTCTGCAGGCCTCGGCAAGGTACTGTTTGGCAGTCTCTGCATCTCCCATCTCCAGAGTAGCTACTCCTGCCCTGTACAGTGCTTTGACATCACCTGGTCGCCACTGCAGCACCCGCAGGCTGTAGTCCCGCACACGAGAATAGTCAACACTCTGTCTCTGCAGCAAACAGGCTGAAAGAGATATATTTGTGCATATATATGACTGTACGTACTTTACCCAGCTGTCAGTTACCCTCATAAGCCAATTAATGAAAAAGCTCTCTCTTGAGGAAAGTCACCTCTTTGGAGCGTCACTGAATTGTAGAAGTAGTGGTTGGTTGGGCATTTTCTTATTGAAATGATTAAACTAGCATGAAACTACTTTACTGATACTCAAAATAGTTTAGGTAGTAGATTCAACAGATATATTAATCTTGCATGACTTTGCATAGTTGTGATTTTTTTTATCTACCAGCTAAGTTGTTGTAGCAGTCCACTTGTGTGTTTCTCAGTACAGCCTCCTGTTCAGGTGTGAGAGCAGGTCTCTCAGGTCCAAACCCTTTCACTGGCTTCATCACATCAGAGTCGAGGCCTCTGAGGACCAGCAGAGCTCGGTGGTATCGCCCGATGGCTGAGCGAATGTTCTTCTCTCTGTAGAAAGCATTTCCTTCTGTTTTCAGCTGGGCTGCTTCCTCCAGTAAAGTCCACACCGGCTTTGCAGGAGTCAGGCATCCAGAAAAGCTCGGCTCTGGTGCTGCTGCTGCCCCCTGCACGTCCATACTGTCATCTCCTCCTCCAGCCTCCATGTCTGCAGTGGAGCCAGTTAGCTGTTGAAATTAATAAGTACACAAAAATACAAGGTTTAAGTGACCTTGTTAAATGTACACTAGGCCTGTCACGATAATTACGTTATCGACTCACTGATGTCAGCAAAAATGATCATGGCCATGTCCATATATCGTACAGCACTGCCAATTGTGTTACATAAGAATGTCACCAAAATTTAAGCCAACATGACGCCAGAAAAATCACTCCAGAAACATCAATTGTGTAATGTCAGATTGGGCTCAGGACTCTGAATCTTACTCAGAAAGATAGTGTTAAAAATGGAGACTAATATATGTCTTGATGTGATTCTTGATTCTGATCTAAGCTTCAAGTCCCACATTAACAAGGTGACGAAAACATCATTTTTCCACCTCAGAATCATAGATAAGGTACGACCATTTCTTAATGAAGAAGATGCCGAGAAATTGATTCATGCCTTTATTTCAAGCCGACTCGACTTCTGTAACGCACTTTTTACTGGCCTCCTAAAAAACACCACAGACAGACTTCAGCTCGTTCAAAACTCTGCAGCTCAGCTATTAACCAGAACCAAGAGGAGAGAGCACACCAGGCCAGTCTGAGCTGCTCTGCACTGGCTTCCTGTTACATTTAGAAGTGATTTTAAGCTCCTCTACCTTGTATACAAAGCCCTACATGGGCTGAGACAGAGCTATTGCTAATTCCCTTGTTCACTATTTGCCTCCAAAAACTCTGCAATCATCTGCTGCTGGTTTATTGGAGGTTCCCAGCAACAGCCGGAAGAAGATCAGGGATGCAGCCTTTGTCGATTACACCCCCAAAGATATGGAACACACTACCTATAGATATTTGGGCGGCCAGCTTGCTAAATGTTTTTAAAAGAAATCTAAAAACTTATCTGTTCACTTTGGCATTTAACTAGCTCTGAACTTCCCGATACAGGTCTGAAACTCTTTCCTTTTACCCTTCACGCTGCTGCAACTCTTCAAAAACATACTTTATTTTATGATTTATAGTTTTACAATTCTAGGATTTTATGTACCAGTTCTGTTTGATGTTCATTCTATTTTCAGTGCTTATAATGCCCTCATTGCCCTCTTGTATGAAAGGTACTATATAAATAAAGATTATTATTATTACTATTAAATAAGTGATTGAACCAGTCAACATCGTAAAAAAAATCTTTAAGATCTATCCAGAATAATTGTATACATAGGCATTCATAAAATAAATGGCAAATAGTTTAAATTCATAACTACGAAACACATATTTCCCATCGATATCATTTCTAAATCTGGTTTTCAGGATAAATCAGATGTATAATTTTAGATGAGACCTCTCTGATTTTGTTGGTGACACAATATTTCTTGTCAAAGTTCCATTTAGTATTTACAAGTCTAGAGTACCAAAATATCTTGGCAGGGGGAATCGTGGACATCTGGCAAAGTCTCCTAAGATGACTACTGGTACATTTTTTTGTCTGTGATGCATCCACCATCTTACATAAACATGTATGTGGAGAAAATTTGTGTTTATAATTAATCAACCAGTATAATAATACTTGTTTATGGTAGATAGTTTTACAGGTATCCTATTAATATCAAAATTGCAATGTAAGAGGAATTCAGTACCACCAACTGCAGATGGTGAAAAGTTATCTTCCGTCGCCATGTTGGAGTCCAGAGCAGAGTCAGGCTGTGACAGTACGCAGAACTCATTTGTAACGTTTATTTAACGGACTTTAACGACGGTTACTTAGCGTTAAAACAGAGCTTTAGCGGTTTGTAGCTAACGTTAACGTTAACAGCTAACCGAGCTAGCAAAGTTACCATGCTAACTTCACCTGCTCACACAGTAGCTAAGGCTCATACTGTTTAATTTAGTATGTCTAGACATTTTAACGGTGTGGTATGTTACAGTGTGATGGATGAAATGCTCACCTGATCCATCAGTGGAAGATAATCACAGGGCAGCTACTTCTTCTTATGGTTGACAGCCATTCTGCTGCTGCTGCTGCTGCTGTACTACAGTGCTGTACGGACACTTCCTTGTTTTCTTTAGAAGAGGTCAAAACTTCAACTTCATGCAGCGCTACTGCCACCACAGGGCCGAACCAGGAATTACACCAACACAACACAGCGACAGTTTGGTGAGTAGAGGATGAACTGATCTCCAAAAGACATGAAGTTAAAGAGGAAACAGTCTTTTTTTAACATTTAATGCAAGATTAATGTTTTTAATGTTTAGAATATATATATTTTAGAGTGAAAATAATAAAAGGGCACCATGCAAAAGTTTGGCACCCCAAGACATTTGAGCTCTCAGACAACTTTTACCACAGTCTCAGACCTTAATAAGTGGTAAATAAACTGCTCTTATATAGCGTCTGTCTAGTCTTTTGACCACTCAAAGCACTCACTGTATCACATTAACCCATTCACACACTGGTGGCCCAGGCTACGATACATGGTGCCACCTGCTATTCAATAAACTTTTCACAAGTTCTCACACACTAATGGAGCTGCAATTTTGGGGTTCCCATGTCTTGCCCAAGGATACTTCTACATGCGGACTGGGGGAGCCGGGGGTCAAACCACTGAGCCCCGCTCTACCTCTGAGCCACAGCCACTTATTAGGGCTATGGCTTGTTCATAATCAACATTAGAAAAGACCAGATGATGCAAATGGCAAAGCTTTATAAATACTCTGACTCCTGAAACCTTGTCCCAACAATCAGCAGCCCTGGGCTCACCTAAACAGATGAACAGCACTCTGAAAACTAAGATAACTGATGCACAATGCAGGAGAAGGTTATTAAGAAGATAGCAAAGCTTTAGCTGTTTCCTTAGTCTGTAATAGTGGCAGTTAACAGGAACTGTAGAGATCAAGTTGAGGTTTTAGATTTATCAGACTGTGGAGTGGTGGTGCACTGTTCTATTGTGCAGCAACACCTGTACAAATATGACTTTCATGGAAGACTCATCAGAAGAAAAAACCTTTCCTGTGTCCTCATCATAACATTCAGAATCAGATGTTTTCAAAGGATCGTCCAAACAAGCCTGATGCCTTTCTGAAACAAGTCATGTGGACCGATGGAGTTAAAATATAACTCTCTGGCTGCAATAAGCAAAGGTGTGTTTGGAGAAAAAAAAAAAAATCCCCCCAGGAGAATTTTTTTTTTTTTTTTTTTTTAGAATTGGACCACACAGAGCACAGTTTGTCTGTTTTATGACTAATTTTTGTGACACTTTATAAAAACTATAACAACCGACAATGATATAACATACATAACACTCATATTACATTCAGTTTTGCACTTTTTAATACATTTGGAGAGAAAGCACAGTGCTTGACATTTTGACCTACCCACAGCGGTTGAGCAACAGCTTCTGGTGGGGTATGGCAGCACCACCTGCACAAACAGAACCACAGTACACCGTATTAGTATAATCAGTGGTAATTATGGCATTTGTAAGATTTATTTATGATTATAATTGCATATGCTGGTTATTATCTGGCAGAGAATGGCAGAGATGCTTTCTTTCGCGCGCGCGCGCGTGTGTGTGTGTGTGTGTGTGTGAAACCCCTCTAATAAATATTACAATTACTGCAGTAACATGTGAAGACGTGCACAATGTATTCCATTAAAATAAATGGTATGCTGGAGGGCAAATACCTGTGCATCCATCCACCTATATGCAGGCCCAGTGCATAGATGTCCCAACATGCCATATGAAAGGAAGGTGTGGGTTCATAGATTTATCCAGCAATTCCTTTCATCCCTAATTTGACTGTACATTTATAGACAGTTTCACATTTTCATTTATTCACCTCCAAGCTTATTTGGGCTTTTATTTATAGTTCAACATAAAAATTCATCAGTACCAGAAACAAATTCAGTGGACTCCATTTATTCAACCCACATCAGGCAGAATAAAAGAAATTAGATTGAAGCACAGTGGTCTTAGAAAGTAAAAGTTGCAATACTGCACCTTAAGAAATACTCTGTTACAAGTAAAATAAAAAAAAGTAATTGCAGAAAAAGTACAAAAGTATTACCATCAAAATATCCCTCAAATACCAAAAGGAAAAGTTGTCATGCAGACTGACCCATTTTAGAGGAATGCATTTCTATTATAATTACTGATGCATTAATGTGTTTATCACTTTAATGTTGCAACTGGTAACTGCTGGGATGCTTGTGAATTTCCCCTTGGGATCAATAAATTCTCATCTTAATCATTAATGATACATAATAATGCACCTCAAACTACCTAAGTAAACATAATTAGGGTGCTTTCAGACATTGAGTTGTCTTGCTTTGGTCCGAATCAGTGACTCATTTTCTTACAAAGTTGCATAATTGCCTAGAGTTGGTTCGTGTTCTCATGACAGCATTTACAAGTGGACCAGATCAAATGCCTTGTGTGAGAAAGCTGCTCTTGATTTTTCAGAATTTCCATGCGGGAAAAATCCAGGAAGCAAACAAAACACTGAAAAAGAGTATATTTGCAAGATAAATGAGACACTTTCTAATGTCACAATGGAGGGACAACTACGCAGGTTGATTTTAGCGCTGCTCATCGTGGACTATATTGCTGTCATTGTTCATTTTAGTCAAACCATACAGTTTTAAAACGAGGCGCAGCTCCAACTAGAAAACAATGTTTTGATGCATTGGATGTGCTGAATGTGCATATTAAGGCAGTACAGGAGGAGGTGCACATTAATAATCCTCCAGGACTGTAACATGCTCATGTTTAACCCAAACAGTGTGTCATGTGACTGCAGTTGGTTCGGATCGAGGTCAGAACACATTCTGACCGCAAACAAACTGTGCAAAAGTTCGTTTGTAACCGGTCTCGGTCCGCTTGTTTTGTTGTGCACCCAAGTGCGATTGCTGTATTCACACCTGCCCAAACGAACCACACTTAGGGAGCAAACGAACTTGAGTTCGATTGAAACGAACCAAACAGGGCAGGTGTGAAAACACCTGTTACTTTCCACCACTGCCAAAGCAGTTATTATAAATTCACTAACACATCCACTTTTTAAAAGTGATGAACACTTAAGATTAAGTATTTGGTATATAAATAGAGATATGATAATAAAGCACCATACAAAACATGTTAGCATCCCATTAAATCGTGTCTTTCAAGCCTGCTGATTTGTGTTCAACATTAATTCAGACTCATTCTGAATCTCAGGTTTATCCTCCTCGTCTGTTCTGGTGATGCCATTGCTCATTAGCGTTAGGTTCTGTGGTGGTTTGTGGGTTTTCACTTTAAATACGTCCCATCTCTCAGGAATCAGTCCTTTGTTGAAGAGCTGTGAAGCCAGGTAGGAGAACAACAAAGTGGCAAACATGTTGGACAACATGCAGATAGTCTGAACCGGGGCGCGCTGGACATATACGCCATCCTTGAGAGTGCAACCTGGGAAGTGGAGAACAATAGGCAACCCTATTGATGGCTCACCGCTCAGCACTCTCAACAACACGGCAACAAGCAAGCCCATGATGGAGCCATAGCCATTGGAGATGTCAAAGTAGAGGACACAGATGAGTTGAGGGAACATGATGGTGTAGGTTATGCCTGAGCCCAGGATCCAGAAAGTCATAATGCTGTTGTGTAGGATGGTGAGCGCTGTGCCAGCTACGCCCACTACCACCACAGTGACACGGATTACCCACTGGAGCTCCCTATCTGAAGCCTGCAGTGGGAAAAAAAAGTCTGTAAGCTTAAACATCAAAGGAAGGTCAAGACAAGTCTACTCTTCCTCTTGGGTCCCCTCTTACCTTGGTCCTTAGCATGTTCTTGTAGATGTTGGAAGTGAAGATGGAGGCGGCTGACAACAGAGCAGAGTCTGTTGATGACATCACGGCAGCAGCGATAGCTCCGATACCGATGATGGAGATGTATTGTGGGGTGAGATACTGCAGAGCAATGGGCAGAACTTGACCAGCCTCTCCACGCTCATAAGGGGACAGGGAGCCGTACCCGGTCATGTTCCAGTCTGTCACCAAAAATGTGACATGAATTGGCCAGAGTTGGGTATAACATACTTTGATTACTTTTTGCAGTAACAAGTAACCTAACGCGTTAGTTTGCTGTTTGAGTAATCAAATACTTAAGTACATTTTCAAACAAGACATCAGTTACTTCCGTTACTTTTATAACGCTGTTCTTCAGCTCCGAAACAGCAACGGCTGTCGTTTGGTTCTAATAACGGAGATAACGTTAAACCTATCAGTCTGAAAGAAGCCACGGAGCTTGTGGCTCGCTACATGGTCGGAGAAATGCTGCCGTTGTCTACGGTGGAGTCTAAATAGGTGGAGGAGGACTCGCTGACAGACATATGTCAGACTCAGGACTTGCATTATGCCTGGTACACTTTACACGCTGGTACTCACCAATTATCCCCGGTCGTCTTTCACGGCGTTTGTGATGTCATCGGGTTATTCTTGTCCTGTTTTTATTACTTTCACTATTATTTGAGTCACTGTGTCTATTCATGTGCCACAGGAAGTTCTGACAAATGTTTCAGAATAAAAGCCTATTTAGAAAATGGGGGGATTCTCTCAGCGGAGGTTATAAGGGGCTTTTAATTTGAAACAAGTGTTGAGTTTGAAATGACGGTGCGATATGTTAACTTTACAAAGACAACGGAGCAGATAAAAAGTAAATATATAAACACACAGAGGGATTAATAAATAACGGAGCGTCTATAATGTAGTTTGTTTCAAATGAAGCTGGGAGCCTCTGCAGTTGTGGTGAATAAAATGACAGTAACGTTAACTCAGCGGGTTGTCAGCAGTGCCTCTGCTGTTTCACACCATCATTTCCCCCTTTTACTCTGTGTGGTAACATCCCTAGAGGAAATATTAAAAACGCTGGGGTGTTGTTGTCATACAGTTGTCTATGGCAGCAGATCGTTGTGTGTTTCTACTGGTCAAAGTGACGGCTGTGATGGGAGAATTGGATCTCAGTGAAGGGCAAGTGGTCCATAACTTTAATTTTGGAGACAAAAAATGTAGGCTTAGCACCCTGTGGTCCATTGCCCAATAGGAAATGTAGAATACTCAAAAGTACTTTAAAAGTGCTTGAGTTACTTTTCTCATGGAGTAACATTGGAAGTACTTTTAAACCAACTGAGTTGCTTTTCTCAGGGAGTAACGCAGTAAAGTAACTGGTTACTTTTTAAAAAAGTAACGCAGTAACATACTTTGATTACTTTTAAAGTAACCCTTACCCAACACTGGAATTGGCATAGTCTCTCTATGGTTTTCTGTTTAATTCTACTGGTGTACCTGTTGATGCTGCGGCTGCTCCAATCAGTGCAGATGGGATTCCGAGTATGAACACGATGGGAGCTGCAATAAAACAGGTGATCCTGGCAGTGGCTGACGAAGCAGCTGACAGGGTCCTTTGGTGGAAGTCCTGATATCCAAGGTTACCCAGAGACTTAGAAAAAATAAATAAAAGCAACTGTTACACTCTGTACATTCTGGACAACAATGGAAATAAGTCCTGTGTGCAGCATCCTGACCTTAAGCAGATGTGTATCTTCCACAATGTATCATCAAGTGAAGTTAAGCAGGTTAGGTTTAGGGAAGTAAAGTTATGTGGGTTAGGATTAGGGAAGTAAAGTGACGTAGGTTAGGTTTGGGCAAATAAAGTTATGTGGGTTAGGTTTTGGGAAGTAAAGTTATGTAGGTTTGGTTTAGGCAAATAAAGTTGTGCAGGTTAGGTTTGGGCAAGTAAAGTTACGTAGGTTAGGTTTTGGGAACTGAAGTTACGTAGGTTAGGTTTTGGGAAGTAAAGTTACGTAGGTTAGGTGTGGGCAAGTAAAGTTATGTGGGTTAGGATTAGGGAAGTAAAGTTACGTAGGTTTGGTTTAGGCAAATAAAGGTGTGCAGGTTATAGGTTAGGTTTGGGCAAGTAAAGTTACGTAGGTTAGGTTTTGCTAAGTAAAGTTACGTCAGTTAGGTGTGGGCAAGTAAAGTTATGTAGGTTAGGTTTTGAGGAAGTAAAGTTATGTAGGTTAGGTTTGGGCAAGTAAAGTAATATAGGCTAGGATTAGGCAAGTAAGGTTACGTAGGTTAGGTGTAAGGAAGTAAAGTTCCGTAAGATAGGTTTAGGCATAGGAAGGTATGTAGGTTAGGTTTAGGCAAATAGAGGTTTACACAGGTGCATTGTATTCTCTATTCTTGGTCACCTTTATGCATTTCAAATGTAAAAAAAAATAAATAAATTCAGGCACACATGCTTTTTTGATAGGTATGGTCACATCACACTTTTGTCCTAAAAATTTTGGCTCAGTTTCCCATTCATTTCTATTGAAGCCCTTACGGCACGCTAGGGATGTGCTCTGTCGGCCAATAGAAATGCTGATGCACATGTTTGAAACTGTGACATATCAAAATGTAGTCCTTACCAGTATTAAGAAATTATCAATCCATCTCCATGCTCTTTCCTCATCCACTGAACCAATCCAGGGGGCCTGGTAGGTGAAGTTGAAGGCAGTCTTGGTGATGTCAGTTGAATGGGGGTTCACAAGGACGAAGGGGACACATAACCACTGCAGAAAAGTCAATGAACCACTGACTTTAACATTTCAAACATGTATGTTCATCTGAGAAAGCAAGGTTGTGTGTCAGACTATCCATTCTGGTATGTTCTGTTTGTTTATAAAGAACTGAATGGTTTAGGGCTAAAATACATGCCCGATCTTCTGCTGCATAGAGTGGTGCAGGAATAAATCCTAAAACCTGGAAATGAGTTAGCATTTTAGCACTCCTGGTTCCCTCGTTTTGAAGTCAATGTTTTTTTTTTTTAAGTCTGTGGTTAAGATATTGTCATGTTTTTCTTCTATGACATAAAATATGTTAGTAAATACCCCACTCATGAA
Source organism: Epinephelus fuscoguttatus (assembly GCF_011397635.1). Lineage (NCBI taxonomy): Eukaryota > Metazoa > Chordata > Actinopteri > Perciformes > Serranidae > Epinephelus > Epinephelus fuscoguttatus. The sequence continues at coordinate 20,651,395 of NC_064760.1, forward strand.
TTTTTAAGCTTGTGCGTGTTTTAAAAAAGGCAGCTGCTAACAAGTGGCTGAACAGAGTGTTACCACCCTAAATAAAGTCATACAGTTATGTACTTGTGGTGCTGAGACTGAAGTCATGTGACTGTGGTGTATTTCATTTATAAAGTTAACGTTTTACTTCTTATGACTGCATTTATGCTCCAATAATCATAAAACTGGTGTTCTTTTGTAAAGATTATTTTGCTGAACGAATGTTTTAGTATCATAACCTTTTGTTTGCCACAGATTTTACTTTCTGAGATCGTCTGTCCCCAGCGTCAAAACTAAACATGGGGTAGCAGCGCACAGTTTTTTATGGAGAAGAGATCTGAAACAAAAGCAAATAATTATTTGTTTCTCACACTGCACTGTAGTGTTTTAGTCATTTCTTCCTTGATAATTTAATACAATTTGGCAAAATATAAAATAGCCACAGTTGTTAAGCTACAAAATATCACGTTGTTCTGCATTGATATCAAAGTAAAATGTGATGTTTTATATACGTGACTTCAAGGTATTCATTAACCCACCACCCTATTAATCTATTCTCTCTTTAAAGGAATACTTCACCCAAAAAACGACCATCTATACATCAACCACTCCCCCATGTTCGGTTGAATTCCCCAAGAAAGTTTTTCTCGTACGACAAAGAATCCAAAGAATTGATAAAATTCTTGACGAACTGAGGCTTTCTACTTCTTGTGATTGCATTTGAACTTCAAAAATCAAAAGTGATGTTCAAAGGGCCTTTTGTTGACCCAATCTGTCAGTCATTTCTTACACTGCACTGTAGTGTTTTATTGCTGTATTTTACACCTGTCTTGTTCTATTTCAGCTCATTTTTATTGTGTATTCTCTTGGCGCTTTAACGCTTCCGCGCTTTTAAATTGTATTTAAATGCCCTTTGTATCTGGAGCACTTTGAATTTTCCTGTTGCTCTCATTTATTATAAACCTGCCTTGTCTCGAAGGTGTGATGAGCAGATGTTTATGGGATTAGCTGGATACCTTGGAGAGGCACCACAGAGAAATTCAATAAGATATAAGAACGAAGGTTACAATACTGTAACCCTCAGGCTCCACCCTCTACTGGACTCCATGGTGATGTTTTCCTCTAATCAAAAGCCCTCTTTCGCCCCCTGATTCATGTTGTCATTGGAGGAAAAGTTTTCTTGAATTGTGTGCAGTTAGGGTAAACTGCAGGGTAGGCTATAACAAGCTTCACGATGCTTTAGCTGAATGTCGGAAGAAATTATCTTTAATGTGAGGAAGGAACACACCAAACTGAAGAATATGAGGGTTAGCTGTATGATGTCTGTGTAGGCGACCGAGTAGAGGCCTCCCAGAAGTGTGTAGATGATGGCTACGGCGGCAGAGATCCAAATGCAAACCGTATAGGGCAAATCCAGGATTACACTCATTGTTGCACCTATAAAAGATAACACAACCACATACATGCAGACTTACATACACATTATATACATTTCTAAATGATTGCTTATTCTGTTCAACCTCATTTATTGATTGATTACTCATATTATAGTACTCCATGACAGAGATCAGTGTAACTGTGAAATCTTTTTATCCTATCATGAAACATGCTTCAGCATCTCTGCCCTAAACACAAGACGCTTGTTTCTTTCCCGTAAGTGCGTAACACCGGGTGTGTCAGTTTACTGGTAGTGATTAAATGCAGGTTTGTTACATGTTTCAGATTAATGATATTTATGACTTAATGGATCGTGAATGTTCGTCACGGTGCAATAAGCATAGAACGGTTCCATTGGTACCATCCACAACTTTTCACTGTGGAAACAGAAAAAAAGTGTATCGAACTGAACTGTACCGTACTGCTCGGTGGAAACAGGGCTTAAGAGAAAACCGACGTCAGTGTGATTTACCTAATCCAATCAGAGTTCCCGTAACCCAGATGATGTCAGAGATCAGCAGTGCCACAGACAGAACTCCACTTATACCATTTCCATACTTGGTCTGGAACGGGTCCATCATTGTCATATATCTTTTGTCTCTCATCTTCTTGGCGAAGAAAAGTCCACCTAAAGAATTTAATCACGAACAATGACTCAGCATTATGTAGTGTATTTCACCAGCCATACAGATCTGTTTAACATCGAAACCTAAATATCTACAAGGTCATCTTATAGTATCTTAATCTTTAGACACCTGGAGCCTCTTCACGTGTCTGCATTGTGACGGCCCCAGGGTCTCCACTAGGGTTTGGTGTTGGTGTTGTTGGCGTATGTGTTCTTTTGTTTCAGAGTGCTGGTGGCTTGATTGGTCCCGGGGATTGGAGGCAGCTGGCCACTGTCTTCAGCCCTTTAAAACCTGCCCTCCTGGGAACTTGGTGTCTCTTCTTTTTTCCCCTGGCATCATGCTGTGCTGACTGCATTTACTTCATTCCTTAGTTTTTGTATAGTTTAGTTTTGCATTATCTTGGTTATATTGTTTATTCTTGAATTTTTGTTAAAATAAATTACTTATTTTCTCCCCATGTGTGACCATGGATAAATCATACGTTTATACAACTCCTATTATTATACATGATGACATGCATATACTTTCTTATTCAATAAGTCTCCACAGCAGCTATGTTTACATGTATACTAATATTCAACTATTATTCTGAGTATGACAGTAATATGGATATGTGCAAACATTGCAACGCCAACCATTTCAGGAATGTAGGTGCAAGCATGTGTTCACACGGACGAACAACTCTGCCACCAGTGGAAAAGTTTTTAAAAACCATAACACAAGCACCAGCCATTCCACTTTACTGCATCTTTACATGATAAAGGACAAATTACAAATTAATGCTATAAATTGCTCCAGAACTGAGTCCTAAAACAAAGAAGTGAGTTCACATTTTACCACTCCCAGTTCTGTTATCTCTGTCTGTTGTTTTTGATTGGGTTTGTGGATAGATGCCTGAAATAAGGTCTGTGATTAACACATCTTAAGAGAGGACATAAAATAAGTCAATAAATATGCCACTTTTTGATTGGGTTTGTGGTTAGATGCCTGAAGTTTAAGAGACAACATAAAATATATTAATAAAAATGCCGCTCGTAAATTATGAAGCCATCTTTAAAAGGGACGGTTGCTAACAAGTGGTTACATGAGACAACGGAGCGTCATCACACCTCACTGTGCTTAACTCAGCTTGCGAAGTTGAAGTCATGTAACCGTGCTGTCGTTCATTTAGATAGATAGATAGATAGATAGATAGATAGATAGATAGGATCACTTTACCAAGAACTCAGCCGCAGCATAAACATGTGTTTATAGCCTAACGTTGGCTTTTTTTCCTGGTGATTTCATTTAGGCCTCAAAAATCATATTAGTGGTGTCCATTTGTGAGGATTATCTCGCTGAACAAAATGTGCAAGTATCCTAAATGTTTGTTTGCCTCAGAGCATATTTTCTGTAATCCAAAATCCAGTGCAAAAATCCCACAAGGTTTTTGTTGAGGGAACCAGGGTGACACTAACTTCCATGCTGGCCTATAATAAACATCATCCCTGCAGCCGTCTACTGTAGCCTCAAGCAGAGATGAGGAAAGGGCTACAGACGCCCCGTTTCTTTTTAACTTTACGCCCCCAGGTTTCTTTTTCATTGCCAAATTTGTAGTCTTCTGTCTTGTTTGAATTTATCAGACTTTACACAGGAGCCTCAAAAGGATTAACTTTCCTTATAGCATATACAGTAGTATGTAAATTCATGTGTCAGTTGTTGAAGTTCCTCTTTAACGTATATTCAAATGATGCACATAGCCTCAGGTAGATGTCTTACACAGACCTGTCCGACCATCACCAGTCAAATACTAACAGGATCATTAACTGTTTCAGTGAACCAAATGAATCATAAAGATTAACAACAACAAAAGGACATAACTATAAAAATAACAATGGAGAAAAATGCATATGTAATTAATTGATATAATATGGCAGGATCTATAATCTATAACTTAAAAGTTAAAACTACATGCATTGAAGTAACAACAGAAGAGCCTGTATCTGACAAGCTCAGCAAATGGTGTTTTATTTTTATCTCCATGGTAATTGATGTATATGCAAGAGGGGCAAAGTTCAGCATGCACTGTAATAACAAAGTCTTAATTGTATGCATACTGCCTGCAGCAGTACATACTTTGAAAGGGCAGCTGCAGTACCTACTGACAGTAAAAAGAAGCAAGTGATTCAGAGCACAGCTTTAATCTCTGCTACAAACTCTGACTGAGAAAAGTTCAATATTTCAGATTTTTACATATTTGTTCAACTGTGACATCATACTGAAGGACAGTGTGATGTCACAAATGCCCCTCACTGTGTCTCAAGTTGGAAAAAATAATTATATTTAATATCAATTTGAGCAAACAAACTAAACACGTGACGCTTATTATGATGGAAATACTGTCTTACCAATGATGAAAGACGACGCTGCTGTCACAGGTATGACAGCCCATGTCAGTCCCATGGTTGGAGTGTACACTGCCTCTGTCATACCGATGATGTAGCCTCCTCCAACAAATGTAGCTGTAGGAAGCACGCACAAACATAAACACAAACACACCTACTGTATAGATGAATATTGCAACTACAGGAAACAGACCAGGTAATGCTAAAATAATCACACTGTAATCCTCTGTTGTTTAAGCTAAACAAACCTCTGAGAAATATAACATGTCCAAAAAATAAGTTGTAGCATACAAAAAAAGTGTCCTTTAACCAGTTAATCTTTTTATACAGTTTGTATTAGTCCACTTATTCATAACTTCAGAAATAAACTAGTTAATTACTCATCATCCAACAGTAAGGGACTGTTTGTTATTTATTGGACGGGGGGGCATGTCAAATACTTTTTGATTAATTAATGTAATTAATTTTTTATCAAGTATTGGGCACGCACTTTTTATTTTCGCTAATCATTTGATTTTCAAATTTCCGACAGTCTTTGGACACACCATCAGAAAACGATTGTAACCCAATCTGAGCTTGAAATAGTAATATTTCAATTAAAAAAAAACAAACAAAACAGGGGCGTTGGTGGCTTAGTGGTAGAACAGGCATCACATGTACAAGGCTGTTGCCGCAGCGGCCCGGGTTCAAATCCAGCCTGTGGCCCTCTGGTACATGTCCCCCCCCCACCCCCCCCACACACACACACACTTCACTATCCTGTCAATTAAAGGCAAAAATGCCCTAAAAATATCTTTAAAAAAACAAACAAAACAAAACTACATTGTCTCATTTAAAATTTAAATTTGGCCAAATATAATATAAAACAATTGCACAAACTTTTTTCAACTCCAGGATTTCATCCTCAACTTTTACTTTTTAACTTTCAAATGTCAAAGGGTCCATTCTAAAAATTAAATAATTCATGGTAGAAAGTGGAGTCATTTCCGCCGTTTTCTGCAAGTCACACAGGCTGGACTGACTGGTGGAAGGAGGAAATGTTTTTTCATCTTCAAAGGGAGTGGAGGAAAAATATTTGTATAGCTGTTTTAGTGTTTTTATTGTTTTTAATTGTTTGTTTTATGTCTTATGTTTGTATGTTTATGTTCAGCACTTTGTTTCGGCTGATGTTGTTTTTAAAGTGCTCTATAAAGAAAGTTGAGTTGAGTTGAGCTTTGAGAAGGGTCAAAAACAAACCAAAAAAAGTAAAAAAAAAAGTAAAGAACACTCCCTTATAATTAATAACTTATTGTACATTTGAAACACCACATAAAACTAAAGAATATGAAGTCTAATCTCTTACACTGGAGGGCTCTGCTTTTCAGATTTATATTTTATTTCAGCTTGAGATGCACGGTAATATCGGCACGTCATCGGTGTTGACCGATATCGGCTTTAAAATGAACTATCAAAATTGGCCAACATGCTTTTTCTTAATTTGCACAATGAATTAATATTAAACATACTGGAAAAAAAGTTATATTTCATGTCTCCATCTGCTGGTGGGCCATCCCGACAAGAGTGTGCATGCGTGTTAATTTCACTAGAAACTTTTTTTTTTTTATTATTTTACTTATGGTACAAAAAAACTATATACTGAGGGGGGAAATAATGATTATCAGAAACTAAAGACATAGTGAACGCCACTGAACTGAGGGGGGAAATGTTGCAAAAACGGGTAAAACTTATCATTTTAGTAAAACACTTGAAAAGTTTTAGTCAAAATGTCTTTTCATCTTGGTGACTGTATGTATAGCCTTTAGTTGCTGAATGCAGTTACTGGTTTAACCAATAAATTAAGAGTCAGACCGGAGAAGACGCTGCTTGAAAACGGTGTAAGCTGCAACGTGACGGTATTGTACAACTATAATTATAATCACGTTGTTGAGATTTAACATAAACAACACACAGTAAAGCTTGAGGCAACCACGCGCTCCAAGCAGGTCCGCGCGCAACGTGTCCTATATATTTCTGCTGTAACTTCAATCATGGCTTTGATGTAAAAAAAAAAAAAAAAAAAAAAAAAAGTTCATAAAGATGTTACCCCGAAACTCTTCTACTTACTCTGATTTAAATGTGACTCCTTAGCCCCCCACGCCCGCACTCACCTGTCATGGTGAAGACTCCCACCGCCAGGCTGATCCCTCTGTTGCCCAGCAGAGCCACCTCTGTCCGGTCCGCCTGGCTCCTCTTGTGCAGCCGCTTGGACTTCACAGACGCCCAGATGCCGATGCCCAGCACCAGCAGGTAGAAGAACACCATCACCACCAGACCTGGCACGTTGAGGCTCATCTTGCCTTGACTGACAGACACTGACTGACTGACTGACTGACTGGTGCCTCCCACTGCCTTCCTCAAACTCACTGTTAACGAGTTGAAACAAGCATGACTGGATTCCAGATGGAGGACCAGGATGGTGTGACTCAATAAAACCAGCTGAGGAGGGGGAAAAAGCAAACCTATCAGGAGAAGTGGAGAAGGTCGATTTTTTTTTTTTACACAGCAGCCTACAGCTTTATAATTACCTCCTAATCGAAATGTAAGTTTATTTCAAGATCAACCACACTGTAGAAAGTACTTTCATTTACATTTTTGAAAAAAAAAATCCTTTCATTCATTAATGACATTGTGATACAGCAGAGCAAACTTAAACCAGTCTGGCCATTCTCCTCTGACCTCTGGCATCAACGAGACATTTTCACCCAGAGAACTGCAGCTCACCGGATACCTTCTCTTTTTGGAACCATACTCTGTAAACCCTAGAGATGATTGTGTGTGAAAATCACAGTAGAGCAGCAGTTCCCGACAGACCAGCCCATCTGGCACCAACAACCATAAGGAAGTGCAGTTGCAGTTAGGAGGTGTTCTTGGTCTGTAACAGTGTTTCGGTGGATAGTATGTGTCAAGTGGCATCCACAGGAATGCCAAGGGTGTGTGTGTTGGCACATGGCCTTTGAATGACGATTTTTCAGTTGTTACACTTGCAACTTTGTATGCGTCTTGTACTTGTACTAGTCTGACTTGTCTGGTCAGACTAGTTTCAGCCTAGTCTGACAAGCATGAACTGATGAAGCCTCTTGGATAAGAGGTGAAACATTTTCTAAGACAAAACTAAGTCCAGTTGCGTTCGATTCAGTTGCCTTGAGATAACTATGACCTGGATAAATGAGAATATCCACAGGAACATTTGTGACAGCTTACCATACTTAGGATTATCTGACCACTCTCACATTTGACTTTAAGATGGCAGCTGCCAAAAATGTGTTTATTTCCTTGGGTGAAAACTTTAATATTTTATTTGGCAACCAGCTCTCTCTTGCCCAGACTGCTGAGATTGGCAACAATGGTCAACAAATGTTGGCCTTCTCACCATATTCCCCTGAGAGTATGGGAATCCACTGAGCTGGGCTCCCACATGACATTCATCAGCTGTTAAAACACCACAAAGTGAAATCTGTTGGAAACAACACAGGCAGGAGCACAGATGCTTTGATCCAGTTCATTCTCCAGCCTCATGACCCCAGTATACCCAGTGATGGCATATGTATTTAGACTCCTTGCTGAAGTAAAATTACCAATACCACACTGTTAAAATCCTTCATTACAAGAAAAAGTCCTGTATTCAAACCCTCACTTAAGTAAAAGCATGTACGTATTATCAGAAAGGTGTATTTAAAGTATAAAGGTTAAAAGTACTCAAGTGATTTCGGATCATTTTCCCGTCTGGAACACGTCCGTTTGTGTTTCGTAGCTTTCATAGGTGATTTTTTTTTTAATGGTAGAAAATTTCTTAGGGTTTACCACGTGTCTCCATGGTAAACCAAGGCACTTTAAAATCATCTTCTTCTTCTTAGTTTGTTTTTAGAGGCAGTTTGCATCCAAAATGTTGCATTACTGCCTTCTACTGGGTTGAAAATAAAGCCCCTTTGACATAGAACCAAACAACTGCAGCATCATGCCAAAATTGTGTGTGATTTTAGACAGCATGCCTATTAGATAAGCAAAAAAGGCGCGATGGGTGTGTGACGTGTAACACAACAGCATCGGCCTCTATAGTGTGACATAAAACATATGCATCAACAGTGCTTTATAAACAATAGAATGCTGCAGGGGTGACATTTTTTGTTGGACAACTCACAGGTTAATGTTGTCCTTGTTCCCTCGACTAAAAAGCCAGTCATATTTTTCCTCTGGACTTTGGATTATTGCAGAAAGTCTCTGTGTTCTACAGAAGTTTATGATAGTTACATGTTTTGTCCAGCAAGATAATCTTCACAAATGAACACCACTTATATGATTTTTGAAGCATAAATGCAATCGCCAGAAGTAAAACACTAATGTTAGACTGTAGACAAACGACACTGGCTGTAAAGCCGTGTTCTGTGTGATGATGTTCTGTAGTCTCATTTAGCCACTTGTTTAACCGCCTTTTTTAAGACACATAAAGGCGTCAAAATTTCCAAATGGATTACTTACTGGCATACATTATGTCATAGAACAAAAATGTGAAAGTCTCTTAAGCTTGTGTTAACCACAGACCTTATTTCAGGCATCTAACCAAAAACCCATTGACTTCGAGACGAAGTAAGAGGCAAAAAAATGCAAACTCGTTTTCAGGTTTTTGGACTCATTCCTGCACCATTCTATAACAATGGCATAACGTGGCAATAACAATCTTTTACTGCTCCTGTTGGGAACTGCCCATTGGTTCGACAGCCCATTGGTTCAACATCCCATTGTTCCGACCATATTAAACTCATTGTTCCGAAGTCCGTTCCGAAATCATCATGATGCCCTGTGTTTAAGGTCTGGTTAGGTTTAGGCACAAAAACCACTTGGTTAGGGTCAGGAAAAGATCATGGTGTGGGTTGAAATGAAAAAGAAAGTGACAAACACATAAGCCGTGAGCCTGCTCTGCCTCAAGCCGGTCGCGGCGCACCATACGCCCGCTGCGAGCCGTTCAGCACCGCGTACAGTCGGACTAATGGGATGTCGAACCAATGACATGGACCCCTCCTGTTATGGTGGTTAATCTCGTCCTCTGCTTGAAATAATATCATATTTTTGGAAAAATGAAGCAGTGATTCCAGAGAGAAGCAGACAGAGGGGTCTACAGTCTGTGTTTGAAGGATATATCCAGGATGTCAAACTGACTCAGCAGCAACAACAGGTTCAAAAGACAAAGATAGTTAGAAGCTAAAGCCGAACTATAGGCTACAGATCACAGTGTACAAGTGAACCACCACATCACTGCTGATCCCCACACAAGACAATGAATATAAAGGGAAACTTTGCTGATATTGAACCAGCTGTGTGGCATCGCAGCGTGTGCAGATGAACCGTGTTTGGCTTCGTCACCGTGCCTCTGCCAGCACCTGGACATCCACTGCCGGATGGGCAGGGGGAAGTCAAACAACATTCCTCTGCGCACAATGTGATGACACAGCTGGTTGAATATCAGCAAAGTTTCCCTGCTTCCCTTCACTGGTTCCTGTACAGCAGGGTTGGTCTTTGTTTTATAATCATTAAAAAGCAAAAGCAGCATGTGTACATTCAGTGGGCTATATCTTCAGTAGCTAGCTAGCTAACCCTACACTTTCCAGGGTCTGATTTTGGTTTTGGAACAGGGAAGAAACGTATATCTTTTTCCAACCCCTCCAGGTAACAAGTATCATTAATACATGACGTGTCCCAGGCACAACATTTAGCTCCAAATCCACAAAACCAGCCTGAAAATGAAGGAAATCTGAAATGACCGCATTAGAGTCAATGGAGCACAGCTGTGTTGTTGTCAGACCCTGGTCTGAGCCGATCTTATGCTATGTTATGATTGGCCAGTCTGTGTCTGGGGGCGGGACTTAGCGAACGGTCAATTTCGGCCACTGTTCTTCTTCACTGAATTAGCTGCTAACTGCTAGCTGCTCTTTTAAGTCTCCCAGCAGTTAATCACACATAAAACACATGTCACTTATCCCGTCCATGATCCTGTCCTACCAGCTGTCCCTTTAACACATACTTTGATTCAGTGCTGTTACTAGACGAGACAACTCTGTCCCCACCTTCTGTGATTACCTTCAATATAAAATGGTGAAGCGAAATAACACTGTGAAATTCCTGCCTTAAACAGGCAGTGTAAACGGGACTTATGACTCAATTCTCCTGTCCCCTCATCCTCTAATAAAACTAGCCTTGTCAATCCTGAAAGCCTCCCTCAACAGCCCCTGCACTTCCTCTCCTTTTCCCATGATATCCAAAAACCTTCTTGTAGCATCATTTCTACTCTCTCAGATTTTCTTTTTGCCTCAGCAGCACAGTTACTCACCATGACCAGAAATGCTAAGAACTCATCTGTCTTTACACAAACAGTTTTCATCATGTTTTCTACCTGATTTGTTCTCTCTTACTCTTTCCTAGTTGCCTCCTCATGACTTATCCTTTTCTTGGATTTGGTCTCCACATATGTATCATATCCACATCTCTACAGTGATGTAGTATATGAGCTGACTGTCATCAAGGAGTTCTGTAGAACACATACAGTACATGAAAGCAACATGAGCAAAATAGCAGAAGAAGACAAGAGGCATACAGGCCAGCAACATTCATATCACATTCCACATGAGTCAAGGATTATGTAAAACAGCTACATGTTTCCAACGGGGCCATTCATACAGACCTTCACAGATACTCAAATGACTAATCATTTGAATACCCGAATAACCGGTAGTTGTTGGTTGTCAGACATTTCCACATTTTTCATTTCCAGTGAGTCCAGTGAGTCATCCAACAGGTGAGTTCTTCTTAAGAACTCAAAACAAAATATCTTCCTTCCTCTCCAGAGCCTCTCTGCAGATCATTACCATACCTTTGTTATCAATCTTTCTTGTAATACGCCTTTTGCATCGAGGCAACGCACAGAGAACAAGGGTTTTCCACCTATAACAGTATAACCCTATATGGGCCCTAGGCCTTTTTGGGGTATTTTTACTGCCTTTACTTTTAAGCTCATATCACAGTCATTATAAAGGCTACATACACATGCTATATCTTGTTTTTTTCAGGACAATCTGGGCTAACCAGATTTACCATCATTCCATGTCCTCCTATGTGCCTGTATTTTATATTAATTTTTATATCAATGAAAAAAACAAATCCGTATGACTAAATTCTTACATTTACATTACATGTATCTCACCATAGCAAGTTGGAAGAAGACATATTCTGCCATATATGAAAAGGGGGAGACTCTCTGGAATCTGGCAATATAAGAACCATGATGGTGGGACATTCTGTCACTTCCCAGCTGTCCAAAACATGTGGTTTGTGCCAGGCGGACATAATTGCCAGTATTTTTTCATTATTGCAAGAAATTCCATTGACTCATTCACAAGTCAAAAATGTGTTTTATCTGAAAGAAACATGCAATATTTACATCTAAGATAATAGAAAAATAGTCAACCAAGTGCAATGATGTCCTCCAAGAAAGGTTATATACTGGGGGGACATTTTGGGCATGGGGGGGGCATGTCCCCCGCAATGTATATGGTGACTACGGCCCTGTCAGCATGCATAATTAGGCCTCAGTTGTCTGGGTGCGCAAAGGTGAAGTGGCTGATTTTGGTGATTGAGGTGGAGTGCCAACTGGACAATATGGAGATGAGATATTTGCATCTTGAAAGCCGGACTACAAATGTGGATAGACAGGGAGAAACACACACAAGCCTAAGATGTGGTAAGATACAATATTCCTCACTATATGAAGTGACTGATAACAAGATCTGTATAATGGATTGTAAAGAAATTCCTCAGGTTTTTATTTTGTAGACAATTAATCTGGATTTATAGCGTGATGGGATGACAGCACAATGATGTGTGTGGTATCACTGGAAAGCTCTGCTCCTGCACTTTCATGAGATATGTGTGGCATTTCTGTGCAACCCTGCATTCGCGAGTAATCCATCCAAGAGTAATGTGTGTAACTTTACTACTGACATGTGCTTGGTCTTCTCGGGAAGCTACGATTCCGCTGTTTCACGTGATATGAATGGCTTCTCGCTATGACGAACGGTTGCGGAGAAAATCCACAGAGAAGAACGGGTGTGAATTTGGACGCACTATGCGTCGTTCGGGCCCATAGGGCTAACTAACATTTACTTTATTATCGTTCACTCTGCTGATTATTTTCTCAATCAATTAATAATTTGGTCTGTAAAATGCTAGAAAATTGTTAAAAATGGCCGCCACATTTTTTTAAAGCCCAACCTGATGTAATCATTTGCTCAAACATTCTAAAATGAAAAGATATTGAAGTTACTATCAAATAACTCAAGCTGGAACTCACATAATTAATGATATATTATAGTATAACTGATCGATTAATCGATGAATCGCCGCAGCTCTTTGGTTTGAAGTGGTGAGCCAGCTATCTGACTTGCTTCTATATGCACCCATGTTGGTCCCATAGGAGATACAGACAGTGAAGTCATACATTCAGCCTTTTTTATGTCACAGTGTGTACTTTACTTGTACGTTCCTCTATGACAAACTGAATGTGGCGCCACTAACACCTCGATCCATATTTCAGGTGCTGATGTACAGACAACATAATCTGACACATCCCCGTGTAAGACTTTAGCTGTTCCAGAAAAAAAGTTGCATTTTAACTTCGGGGAAGACATTTAGGACCTGATCAAACCACTAAAAATCTTATGTCTTGACAGGAAACTTGCAGGTTGGTGGCCCCTCAATGTGTACCACAATGATGTAGGATAAAAACCTCTCTATAAAGTACAGTTACATCTCCAGCCATTTTGGTTATATGCCTATATTAAATAAAGACAAACTGGATGTGAGGTCACATTAGGGAGAGCGGCAAATAGTACATTTTTTGTTTTTAATTGTTGCTAATTGTTGGAGTTTATAAAGCGGTTTATTATTGGACACATTTTAAATGACACGTAGAATAAAGTTATTTTGATTAAACATTACTATTTTAAGTTCAGATTGGGTTATGTTCTTTTTCTGACAGAAGCGTTTGTTGCACATGATGTGTCCAAAGAAATCCAACCCTGATTTCTGTTCTTGGAGTTTCTGACTATGAGAAATGGTGTAATTTTGGAGAATTTTTAAAAGGAGTCCTAATACACTTCTTTTTGGGGTCATATTTGTAAAATTGGGGTCTACTGGAAAAGATTTAGGTGCTTTAATGTTCAAAAAACACTTTATTTTTGCGGCACCTCTGTCTGAAATACCCTTTTTTTTAAATGATCCTCATCCTCCTTAAGAAAACATACCTCCCAAACCAACACATTCTCACTTCGACCTCGTGACATATCAACGTTTGGTCATGGACCTTCCACATCCCCAACCCCCCCCCCCCCCCCCCCCCTTCCCTCCAAGGAACTTTTTCAAGGAATGTCTGGGGTTGAGGGAATGTTTTTTATCTGGGTAATTTCGGTGGAAACACACAGAAATGATAAACGCTCATGCGGTGGAAAAGGGGCTGATGTCTTCTTTCAAAATACAATTCTGTTTTCAAAGGAAATTTAACGTTTACATATAGTTTCTTTCAAAATAAAAGCACTTTTTTGCACCACCCTCTCCCCTCTCACAAGTATAAACAGTCCCTAAAATGTGGGTCAAGGTGGCACCCCCTGCCCTTACAGGCTAGTGTTGGGTAATTTAATGAAAAAACAAGTCACTGTATTTTATTATCTCACTATGAAGTTTTAAAATTTTGCAAATTAGTAACCAAGTTAAAGCCTAACTGTAACTGTCTAATAAAATACACTATGAGGAAAAAGTAACGCCACCTGAAAAGTAGTTTCAGTATAAAGTAACACAAAATGGATCCAAGTAATAAACTTTGCAGTAAAATTGCTTCAGAATTATTAGGACTATATAGGTGAGCTGTCATTCCACTACTGCTGACTGGGTCATCCCCCTGAAGTTGTACTGAACTGAACTCAGTGTTTGCTGTATGACAGCCAGATAATGTTGGCAAACACAAGCTGGCAAGTTCAATTCACGGTCAACGGCTACAACTTTAGCTGTAAGTATATAAAAGTAGAATGAAGCTGGCTGTTCACTGAGAGAGGTTTCAACAAATGAGACAACTGAATGAATGTCGCTCTCTGTTTAACTCACCAGTCTGCTGAGCGTCTGGTCGGCTGTCTGTGGGAATGAACAGTGAATCATCCAGTGATGTTTATCTGAATGTTTGTCTGTCTGTCTGTCTGTCTGATGTTTGTCAATCTGTCTGTCTGTCACTATAACCCCATAAACAGACAGGCAGCCTGTTTACTTGATAAAAGTTAACTGGGGGGGATGACATATTTTTATGTCGCTGCTTATTCATAAACTCATGCCTTGGTTCAGGACGTAAAGAAAAAACAAAAACACCACAGTTCAGGTATTTTGATTCAGCTCATCTCCTTATCTGTGACCAATCTCCTGTTTGGTTATTTCCTTGAGAGAAAATAACTGTCTATGAAACAGACAGTTATTTTCCTTGAGAGAAAATAACTGTCTGTTTCATAGTACTGCTGTTTACTGTCATAGAAAACTGATCCACATTTGCAGATGTGCAATGTAATGAAGTAATAGTACTTAGGTGTTGTTGGTTTTTTTGGAGTATTTGCTCTTTACTTAAGTTTTAATATTTCAACTTTCATTTTTACTCATCTTCATTTTCTTGCATAAAATGTTGGAAAAGGCCTGCCTTTACTCAGATACATTCCCCATAAGCATCTTTGTAACTTACGACGAGATAGGGAGGGAAAGGAGGAAGGAAGGAGGGACCAATGGAGCAGACCTAATTTTTCTTCAACTGTAATGTAAACTCCATTTCTAATGTCATGTAGGCCTACGTGTTAAGAAGAAATAAACTTCATAATCCTCAGAATTCCGACGGCTAGCATTTTCAGTAGGCTACCAGAACTTACTTGAACTTTTACTTTCAATACCTGAGTACGTTTAAGATCATGAAATTACTTTTGATACATAAGTACAGCAAATATCAGATACCTTGACTTTTTCTCAAGTAATATTCTGATAGGTGACTCTACCGAAGTTATTTAATGTGGGATATCAGGTAAAATGGGACAAATTAGGTTTAGCATCTTGGCTCTATAAGCAGCCAGTAACAAAACATGTTGTTGTATTGTTACTTCAAATGTGCTTTACATTAAAAAACAATCATTTTGATTGGTCCGTGATGACTAGTATGGGCAAGGGTTAAAAAATTCACTGGTTCCAGAAGTTGCAAGGTAAGCCAGGTAACATGTTGGTTTTCTCCTTCTCATAATAAAGATACAGCAGCTAAAACAATAATAGTATAACAAAATGCTAGTTGTAGGATGTTGCATTTTATTAACTGTCTGACTTATAATCAAAATATCACACAAAACACTACTTCTCATGGGGAAGGGTTTTGAGTGAGTACTTAAGTGAAACTAGCATGTGTTTGGGCTTCCAGGCGCCCCAAAATCATGAGCTGTGCTTTTGTGTGTCACTCTGTAATATATATATATATAAAAAGATATGTTTCATATTTTTCTTATGTAAAAGATATTAAAGATGATGCGGTGAGTCCATGTCTGCAGGGCCGGCTCTAGCCCATTGGCTGCCCTAGGCGATATTGAGAATAAATAAAGCTATAGAGACCAAAACCGTCTTTTCTATCAGGCTGTAAACATGTTTATTTCTACTGTAAAGTTGGGCATTATAACATGGGGGTCTGTGGGGATTGACTGGCTTCTGAAGCCAGCCTCAAGTGGCCATTCAAGAAACTACAGTTTCTACAGTTTTTGCTGCTTGGTCAGCACTAAAGAAAGCTCTTATTATATGGGGGAAAACATGCTCACAATTGTCTTGGACGAAGCTAAGCCCAGGATGCTGCCATGCTGCCCTTGTGAAACAGTGTCAGGGGTG
Source organism: Epinephelus fuscoguttatus (assembly GCF_011397635.1). Classification (NCBI taxonomy): domain Eukaryota; kingdom Metazoa; phylum Chordata; class Actinopteri; order Perciformes; family Serranidae; genus Epinephelus; species Epinephelus fuscoguttatus. The sequence continues at coordinate 20,667,818 of NC_064760.1, forward strand.
AACTTGTTTAGGGGGAACATTTGCACCTGGGTAGGTGAGCAATGTCACTCTGTGCTTCAACTTTCAGTGATAAAAAAGACAAAGATTATTTGATAGTCAGTGCCCTAGAAGTGAACATGACTGAGTTCACTGGACCCATTAAAGCCCCAGACAATATGCTAGCAGTGTGTGACTCTTGTAGAAAATTATTAAGACCATATCACAGAAGCTCATGTGAAGTGGAATGAATCGGCACATTTGTGAAGTCACTGTCACTGGCTCAAGATGCTGCCAGAGTTTAAGGATGTGGCAAATCGACTCAGATTGGCTGTGTCAGAACGTTGGGCATGAGAGTCCTGCGAGATAGAGTCTGGACTTATCGGAGGTGCATTCACAAGTTGTTTTATTTGAAGTAGATCTTTACAACAATTCACTGAAAGAACAAAGCAGACATGCATCATTGCAACATCCAAATCTACGACAGAAGTTGCCACTGCCAGCGTGTAACTTGATAGCTGGGAGGTTGTTGTTGTTGTTCCCCGGAACAAAGGGGATTTGGAAATGGTAACACGCAGATAGCAGAAGGAAGGGAGAATGCTGGCTGAAAACAATGGCCCAGTGACAGGCTTATAGCCACAGTCTACACCTGGTCAGACAACATGCAAGCAGGCACACACATGCAAGCGTAGACAATATGTCACCAAGGAAACAGGCAGCAAGAGAACAAGGAAAGCATGAAAAAAAGCTGAGACAATCTTTTTCAATAAATGGTTAGGTTAGATTAATGACTGAATAACTAATGACTAAACTGATAAATGGATTTAATAATTTAAAAAACAAACAGGACTGTCCCATTTTACCTGAACATGTCATTAGAGTGAGGTAGAATCAGAATTAGAAATACTTTATTGATCCCTGAGAGGAAATTATGATTCATTACAGTCGCTCCGATGTAAAGAATAGAGAATTATAAGAAGTAAGAATAGGAGTATGAAATAAAAGTGTATAAATATAAAGCAATAAATAAAATGAAATAGAAATGAAATGTGCATTATGCTACTCCTTACACTACAACTTAAGATATAAAAATCAACACCTTGAAATGAGGCTGTAATTGTGAAACTACAATATATGCATTAGTAGAATTAAACAACAATATAATTAGAGTAAACATAAGAATATGTGCAGTCATGTGCATTGTTCGTTGACATAATATGTACATTCAAGAAGTGAAAAATATTGCAAGTTGCAAACTTGAATAATTGCACTCAACAGATAATTATGAATTATAAATGCAGTAGGTTTAAAAAAGTCCAAATGCCAGTCCACTGACTCAGAGAGGCTGACACTCTGAGGGAGGAGTTGTACATGTTGATGGCAACCGGTAGGAATGACTTCCTGTGGCGCTCTGGGTGCATCTTGGGAGGGTTCATCCCCTAAGAAGGAGTTCTTGACGTGTTTCAGTGTTCAAAGTTTTTAAAGTGTTGTACTTGACAGCATATTTTCTTTATAGAAAGTGCCCGAGTTACTTGACTTTTTTACACCTATAATGATTAAAATAACAATGTCAAAGACATTTTGTCAATTGTAAATCCAACTGTGGAGATGCATTTTAAAAACAAACCAGGTGCTTCAGAATGCTTCAAATCAGATGTTTTTTTCAAATCTGATTATAACATGGTCTCAAACAAAAGATAATTTTCAATGCTCACCTAAATCCAAAAACTAGATTACTCAAAACTCAACTTTGTGATGTCATCAGGTATAAAGTCTGGAGCTGCTTCACAGACAATACATTAGAGCACCCAGGAAATTGTTCTGAGTATATGGGCACATTTTCTGTTTCACAACTGAGAACACTTCAATAGAAGAAAGCTTATTTATAATCTATAAATCTAAACACCGTTTATGGACGGTCGGTCAGCTAAACATTATCAACTTATAACAGACAGTGACACCTCTTGGAAAGTTTTTGTGGCACTTATCTTTCAAAATCTGTGCAGGAAGGTCAGACACACCAGTGTTTAAAGATTAATTAATCGATTATGCAGTGGCTTAAATTAAAATCTAAACATCATGGAAAAAGCTAAAATAAATGAATAACTCAAGATTTAATTTGGACTTGGGACATTCAGAGGTTTTTAAGGACCTGCAGACATCTTGATCATTTTCAACACATCACAGTCTGCCTCAGTGTTTTAAGGTGAGCTCAGAATGTCCAGACATTCATTTTAAATAGCTCAGGTATGTATTTTGACCATTGCATTCTGTGTATGTTGGCCGATTAAATGAAGAGTAAGGTAATAGAAAATCTGGACTTCACTTCACTACCTCATGCTGCCAGGTTACATCTCACAAGCTCAATTTTTGCCACAAGATTCAAGTCTGGAAAGACATCCACTTGAGAGTCAATTCAGCCTTGTCAGATACACACCGGACCAATCAGTAATCATATTTCCCTCTCCAAAGCCAGATTAGGCAATGTTGATTTTAAACGAAACACAGTCATACAACTGCAGGTTTTCTGAGGATACTTTTGACAGCTGCCATATTTTTCCAGTCGTGGAAACTGGAAGCAAAGTTGACGGCCCAAGTCAACAGTGGTGTGTTTGTCCAGTCAGCAGAGGCCCATGATTATGTCTGGGTGAGAGACAGAACTGTACAGAAACTCTATTGTCCAGCCTACTTGAAATGGCATCTGTGTCCAGATAGTTTATCTGTGGCTGGAGGATTTGGTTTGCTATTTTTAAATAATGGAGGTGGTGGGGGGAACACATGAAAATAAGGACAAAGTAAATGTCTGATAGATTTTTGGGCTGGTGATGAACACTGCACCTGAAACTTGCCTCTTAACAGGGTCAGGGTGTAATAGTTACAATAGGTTTGGTCGCATACAGTTGTTTGGGGTCCCTGGGGCAAAGAAATCTTCTAATGTTTTTTGTGATTGTTTTTTTATTGATGTGTGTTGCTGGTTACATATTCCTGCTGCGTTCTTGTTGCTTTGGGTCCTGCTCTGTGCTGTATTGGTAATTAATTGCGGAACTGCAGCTCTGAGTTCAAAACGAAACTCCCAAAGAGGACAAACACAGTAGATCTTGATTTTGATCTTCATTTTGAGTCCAATATAAACTCAAATAATAAAGGTTTTATCGGACTATCGGTGGGCTGATTGATCCCTAAAATTTTCAATACTAGCTAGTACTAAGAAGCTTCTCTAACTACTAGTAGCACTAGTAGGGGAGTGGCCCGGGTCGAACCCAGGCCACTGCGGCAACAGCCTTGTACATGGGGTGCCTGCTCTACCACTAAGCCACCTGTGCCCCAGCACTATTACCACTAATTACTGAAGCTACTAGTAGCTTCAGTGTTCGTTATAATAGGTTCAGTAACTTCAGTACAATAGAACTGACTCTGACAAATCACTGAGTAGTAATGACAATGTATTCAGAAGCAGCCTATGATGCTGTCACCCTAACATAATGACTCACTGCCCTCTCCTACGTGAAAACAGAGTGTCCCAGGAATAAGTCCTAAAATGCGGTAATGACCTGCCCTACTCCCTTCATGACTGGCTAGTACTCATTGTCTTTGTTGATCGGATTGGTTAGGTTAAGGCAAGAGGAGTGATAGTGGTTAGGGTTAGGGTTACAGTGTCAGGGTAAGCCAAGCTGAGGCAGAGTAAGGCGAGCCATTTCTTTGCTATCCTAAAATTCGCAAATTCACTCCTGGTTCCTTTGCCTTAAAGTCACTGTGTCTTTTTGAATTGGTTTTTGGTCAGATGCCTGAAATAGGGTCTGTGGTTAACACAAGCTGAATAGACTTGACTTGAAGAAGAACTATTTGTTGGCACACTGGGAAAACAATGAGGTCTGGGACTTCCCTCCAAGCAGAGGACGAGATCAACTACCATATAATAGGGGATGTAAATGATTGTTATTGCTATGTTATGTCATGGTTATAGAATGGTGCAGGACTGAGTCCTAAAACCTGGAAAGGAGTTACCATGTTTTGCTGGTCACCTCGTCTAGAGGTCAACAAGTTCTTGGTTCTTGCTTGAAATAAGGTCAGGGGTTAACACAGGCTTAACAGAGTGTCACATCTTGTGCTACAACTATGTCAGTAAATAATCCACTTCTTATTTTGACACTTTTATGTGTCTTAAAATGGTCAGTTGCTAACAAGTAGCTAAATGAGACAACAGAGTGGTCAGGAAACAGTTGGGCTGTGGACACTGACTGAGTATGACTGTGGAAAGGAATTGAGGGATTTTAGTGAAAACAAGGAGATAATTAAGGAAAAGTTAAGAATGTTAAATATAGTTTGACTCATCTAAATAATAATCTAATTGCCTGTAGAAGTGCCTCACTACATGCAGCATTGCATGTAGCAGCTGTTAAAACTGTACTTCATGTTTTTCACCCTGGGAGGCAGTAACGGTCACTAACGCCTCTGCGCAGGCGCAGTGGCACTTCACACAACCGCAATAAGCAAACATGGCGGCGGCCGTCGACAGTGTTGTGAAAGTGTAAGTTTACCTTTATTTATTGTAAGAGTAAAACGAGCTTTCATAGAGAGGTGAATGTATGATTGGTTAAACATCATGTTAGTGCAGAGTACTGAAAACTGTGAAGAGCGCATCCTCAATATTCAGCACAATATTTGTCCCAAGAGAATAACGTTATCCACTGAGCTAATGCTAGCTTGTTAGCTTTGGGCAAATCTAAATGAGGCGAGCCCATTATGGAGCTGTATTTCAGCCACAACTTATCCCTAACTTAACCACTCAGGGTATGTTTAAGATGGTGTTACACACATTATATTCACGCTGTTACTAGCCAGCTGCCTGTAGGTGAAGAAGGTAGTTAATTTAGTAGTAACCTGTCAGCTTGGCGGGTGCTTTGTTGTGACGATAGGCTTGCTAACAATCAACCTTTTGTTCTGACATCCCTCCATCGTTACTGTCGGTGTTAGGCATTGTAATGAAGTCAGGCTCGGCTATGTGTGTGCTGGTAATAAAAGCAGGGATAGTACAGTCAGAGCAACAGTGTGTGAGCACTCTGAGAAAGCAATGCGACAAATTGGTTTCAGGAGAAGCCGAGAATTAATGAATACTGTGTTGGTGAGGAAGGGCACTTACTCCTGTAGCATAGCGATTATTCATTCATTCATTCATTCATTTGGTTACACCGCCACATAATTATGATAATATTTAAAAATGTCAGAGGGGGAGTGAGAATTATGAATTACGGTGCAGTATGTAAGTAATTTAGCAGTAGGTTGTCCATTAAAAGCATTTACAGTAATTCCACTGCTCCTATTGTAGGTCAGGTTCTTTGTCTATCATATGCACAGCAGTTACAGAGAAGCAAGTTTTGGCAATAAAAATCTTAAGTTTTAGGCTCCCTCCAACAATGCTGACTAAAGCTGTATTTAAAAAAGACGATAAGTAAAAGCAAGAAAAAGTAAAAAAGTAAAACATGGCAAGTATGTGTACGCACAATGGTGTAACCAGTTGTAACAGTGTATCAAGTGGTAAGTGAAGTGAGGATCATTAGACGCCAATTTGTGTGGTTAGTTATCACATAATCAAAGTTTAGATTACTGCAACATATAACCATTCAAGAAAATGTGTTGAATGAGATTTTTTTTCCTTTGCTCCTAACTCTGCTATGTTTACAGTTACAAGATCTGATAAATTGGCCAAACTGATATCTGATGGCTGATATGAGCCCCTATGAGGATAGATCAGTATCAAGACTTTAGTTTGGAATAAACAGATAATAAAGATATTTTATGTAAAAACATTCTGAGGTTAAAAAAAAAAAAAAGTGCTTGCTGTTACATAGTTATTTGCCCAGAGGGCTCTTAAAAGTTATTTTTTTAACTTCAAAATATCTCACAAAGTAAATATCTTGCCTTGGTCACAATTTCTTAGAAAAATGATGGCGTTCTTTATGAACAAAAGACAGAAAGAGGCAGGAATTTCTCAGCTACTATTCTCAAGGTCAAGAACTTTGTTTGTATATGAAATGTGCTTATGTTAAAAAAAAACAATACAATGAAATCTGTGTCAGAGGTTGCAGAGATAAATGTTGCCAACAAGTTCAGTGCAACTCGCCATTAAAAGAGCAAAAAGTATGGCAATAGGGAGTGGAATACATAATGCATATATTTTACAGATACTACTTGGATACATTAAAGTAATCGCTTAGTAGTGTTTGTGGCACACACTTTTTTATTATTTTAAAGCTTAATTTGCAATATTTATTCATCACTGATTATTATTAGTCTACCCTGAGCTTTGTAATTTAACTTGTCTGTTTCCAACTTTCACATTTCAGGCTGGGAGAGCAGTATTACAGAGATGCAATGGAGCAGTGTCATAGTTACAACGCTCGTTTGTGCGCTGAGCGTAGCATCCTCATGCCTTTCCTGGACTCTCAGACTGGTGTAGCCCAGTCCAACTGTTACATTTGGATGGAGAAGAGACACCGGAGTGCAGGTATATAACTAGTGCAGAATGATAATTCAGCATTGTCATTAATTGACTTTCAAGTCAGTGATATAAAGATGATTCAATCAAAGTCATGTCATCATGTTGCAGATACTACTATATGCTATAATACTCCATGTTTGTACTGTACTTTGAAGCATGACATCTACACAAAAATCACAAGACACAAGAAGATCCAACTATTTAATAGTTGTAGTAGTTGACATTACACCAAAACTTACTTCACCTGCTGGTTCCTCTACATGTTCTGTGTCTCATCAGGTGTTGCTCCGGGGCAGCTGTACACCTACCCAGCCCGTCGCTGGAGGAAGAAACGCCGTTCTCACCCTCCTGAGGACCCCCGCTTGGCTTTCCCCCCTCTTAAAGCAGGTATCGCCTCTGATGGAACAACCTGTCTCCCATCACATAACCAGTCAAGTTGGGTTCATTCATCCTGCTATTACCTTTCCAGTAAAATGTTACGAATATATTTACTATCTGTTCATATTTAACGGTTGGATGTGGGACGCCCTTTCCTGTTAATTAATTTGGGTTTGTTTGTGTGTCTGTTTCTATGATCATGTCATGTCATGCATGCATTACATTTTTAATTGGTATGTGTAGCAGATTTGGAGATGAGTCTGAAGCGCGATGCGCTGGGGGCGGTGGACGGCAGCAGTCTGGAGGCTCTGCTGAAGGGGGAGCCCCTCGACAGGAGGAGTGGAGTTTCTGACATCCGTGGCCCTGAGGATGACTCAGCAACCGTGGAGCCACCTGCTACCTCGACAACCACTCACACGTCTTCTGGGCGTGTTCGCAAGGTATGGCTCAAAGCTGGCTGAATATTCTTGTTTTCTGTCAATGCAACTGATGTTTAGAGCTTCAAAGTACCACTAATGACGTGAAAAATTTTAAAAAGCAAATACCACCTAACAATTGGTGTCGACGGGTAAAAAAAAAAACTTACAGTTGGTCTAAAAGGATTTCATTTAAGGGCAGAGGACAAACAATGGATTTAGGTTGTAATACAACTGTCTTGTGTTAGATGGACAACCTGTGAAATCCTGGAGGGATTAAACAACTTGGAGTTCCTCCCAAGCAGTGTAAATTTTAAGGAAATTTTAATTTTAAGGAAATTTAAGGAAAGTTAAGTCAGTGGGACTTAATCCACACCCTCTCACGACAGAGAGTCCTGGACCATGATGACTACTTGGACGATCTGGATGATGAGGACTTTGAGGACGAGACCCCCAAGAGACGGGGCAAGAGCAAGTCCAAGGTGAGTGCCGCATAATTTTGTGCAGTCAGTTCCTTGTGTATTTGATGTTTCAGTGGTGTACAATGTGTCAACTGTTCAATGGGTTCCTTAGGGCCGCAGTGACAAGAACGGCAAGAAAAAGCAGGAGGCTGCAGCTGCAGCGCTGGAGGAGAGGGACAAACCTTACGCCTGCGACAGTGAGTAGGAGTTTGCTTTGCAACGGCTGTGTGTGTCATGCATGTCAGCAAGAGAGGCTTTTGCTTTTTCCCCTGACAGACAAAAACAAGCCTTCTGCCATGCATGGTGTGATCTGAAAGACCCCATCTGGAACTTAAGTTTGTTAGCTTAGAAATTTGAAAAGTTGCCCATTCAAATGCGTTTTCTATTTTTTTTTTTTTTTTTTCTTGATGCCGCTCCGTGTGCTCTGTAACTTCCTGCTGGCCAAAGCTCACTCTGCAAATGCTCACCTCCGCTGTATGAGATTGCTGCTACCGTGTCAGCCAAATATTAACCATGTGAAAATAAGTTAAATACTAAAAAAGTGAAGCCGGTTGTGGATTGATGAACAGCGAAGTTTTGTGGTTCCACCTTGGGCCTTTTTTGATGGTAGAAGTAGCCGCCATCACTATAACACTTTTGTATGACCGTGTGTGTGTGTGTCAGTCTGTGGGAAGCGCTACAAGAACCGTCCTGGCCTGAGCTACCACTATACACACTCTCACCTGGCCGAGGAGGAGGGCGAGGACCGCGAGGAGATCGAGGCACCACCCACTCCTCGCCAGCCTGAGGAGCAGAAGAGTGAGTCACTCTCTAGTGCTGAGAGAGAGACAGAGAGAGAGGGGAGGGAGGTTTGGTTGCATGCCATGTAGCATGTGTGTGTTTGTACAAGGGAAGTCTCTCTGTCATTCTTTTTTTTTTTTTTTTTTTTCATTTTGCTCTTTTCATTTTTTGATTTTCATAATTTTGAATCCCATGTTTGGGATCAGACTCAATGTTCCTGACTGAAACATGCTTGCACAGTTGGGATCCCTGCCATTTTTTTTAAGCATATCATCCATCTTTTTTTTCTTCCCCCCCAACACATTCATTGCATTGCTGTTGTTTTCTTCGGTGCACGCGACACCGTGTTAGAAAATCCATTCAACAAGTGCGTTTTGTCAGTTGTCACTCATTCATTAGTTTGGATCATCAGTAAATTACATCATCAGCCAAGTATTGAGATAAAAAAAAAGGTGGTGTTGGCTGATGCGCCATGAACAGGGGTGTAAAACTGCTTCAGAGTTTAAAATATTTGAGTCATGAACTGTATTTTAATGCACTTAGACAAATAACATGTGGATGATAATAGATGTATTTAACTCATCCTCCTTTATAACTCCTTTTAAGTGACATTTTTTATGTGTACTGAACTATTTCTTCACTCATTCACCTGCTCAGCAACTAAGAAGGGTCCCAATGGGCTGGCAATGCCCAATGATTACTGTGACTTCTGTCTGGGAGACTCCACTTTAAACCAGAAGACTGGCCAGTCAGAAGAGCTGGTGTCCTGCTCAGATTGTGGACGCTCAGGTATGTCCTTGTCATATCACTAATTGACTCTCCCCCCCCCCTTAGTTACTGTTGCTATGCCTGTTGAGCTTTCTGTTCTCGCATGGCACAGAGTGCAGTTTTCATGGTTATTTTTATCCCACTTGACAACATCTCTCCTGTGTCGTCTCCCTCCTGCAGGCCACCCAACATGCTTGCAGTTTACACCAGTGATGATGGCTGCAGTGAAGACATACCGCTGGCAGTGCATTGAGTGCAAGTGCTGCAATGTTTGTGGCACCTCAGAGAATGACGTGAGCCCTTTTTGATATAATGTCACTGTATATGTTGAATATACCTTATAGACTTTTTCATTACTATTCTGTTGCTAGAGCAACAGCTTTGGTTCCTGTTTACTTCCTGTCAGCCACTGCATAAAGAAACATTACCACAGGAAATATAAAAGCTGCGTCTGAACTTACATACTAACATGCTGTTAAGTAGGTTGAAACAGCAGGTGATGTATTTTAGTATATCCAAAACCGTAGTCTAAAAACCATTAGAACGTGAATTGCATGCTATTTCCAGAGAAACATTACAATATGCAACCACTAGACACTACGCTGGCATAAATATCCCAAACTGTAATGCGGTAGTGACAATAATGCTTATAACAATGGACAGCTACTGGGGCATTTCTGTAACGTCAGTAAGTAATAAATACCTCTTTAGAGGTGAATGACTTTGGACGTAGCCTGCTGGATGTGGAATTTAGTAGGGTTGGGTACCAAAACTCGATACTTTTTGTACTTCATACCGATTCACGTCGGTACTACCGAGTATTGGTGCCAAATTTCGGTACCTGAGGTGGAGGCGGAGCGAGAGCGCATGACTCGCACCTCAGACTCAGCAACAATGGTGACAAAAGTTAACGTGCAGCAGTGTTCCTAAATGTTCTCAATAAAATGTTGAAACTGAGAAGTTTAGACTATGGGCCCGAACGACACGTAGTGCGTCCAAATTCACACCCGTTCTTCTCTGTGGATTATCTCCACGACCGTGCGTCATAGCGAGAAGCCACACATATCACGTGAAACGGCAGAACTGTAACTTTCCGACAAGGCCGAGCACTTGTCAGTAATCCAGTGTTTTCACAGTGAAAAAAAATTGATAAAGTTAAAATAAAATGATGTATAACAGAGCTTTCATACAGCTTTGCACACACATTACTGTTGGATGGATTACTCGCGAATACACACTCGCACAGAAATGCCACACATATCTCATGAAAGTGCAGGACCACACACATCATTGTGCTGTCATCCCATCACGCTATAAATACAGATCAGTTGTCCACAAAATAAAAACCTGATGAATTTCTTTACAATCCATTATACAGATCTTGTTATCAGTCACTTCATATAGAGAGGAATATCGTATCTTACCATGTCTTAGGCTTGCGTGTGTTTCTCCCTGTCTATCCACATTTGTAGTCCGGCTTTCAAGATGCAAATATCTCCATATTGTCCAGTTGGCACTCCATCAAACTTTGTATGACAAGACCAGCCACTTCACCTTTGCGCACCCTGACAACTGAGGCCTAATTATGCATGCATGACAGGGCCGTAGTCACCATATACATTGAGGGGGACACGTGCCCCCCCACCAATACCCAAAATGTCTCCCCAATATATAACTGAAACTGAAAAACAAATATTATTTTGGAGGACATCATTGCACTTGGTTGACTATTTTCTATTATCTTAGATGTAAATATTGCATGTTTCTTTCAGATAAAACACATTTTTGACTTGTGAATGAGTCAATGGAATTTCTTGCAATAATGAAAAAATACTGGCAATTATGTCCACCTGGCACAAACCACATGTTTTGGACAGCTGTGAAGAATGTCCCACCATCATGGTTCTTATATTGCCAGATTCCAGAGAGTCTCCCCCTTTTCATATACGGCAGAATATGTCATTTTCCAACTTGCTATGGTGAGATACATGCAAAAATGTAAGAATTTAGTAACACAGATTTGTTTTTTTCATTGATACAAAAATTAATATGAAATACAGGCACATAGAAGGAAATGGAATGATGGCAAATCTGGTTAGCCCAGATTGTCCTGAAAAAAAACAAGATATAGCATGTGTATGTAGCCTTTATAATGACTGTGATATGAGCTTAAAAGTAAAGGCAGTAAAAATACCCCAAAAAAGCCTAGGGCCCATATAGGGTTAAAAAGTACCGGAATAAGGTACCGTTTGGTACCGGTACCGAATTCCAGATACCGGTACCAGTACCATATCGGTTCAATTATGAATGGTACCCAACCCTAGAATTTAGGGAAAACTATTGACGAACATACCTGTGAGATTACGTGAAACAGCCTGTTTGCTGGTGGTTTACATTTTCTAACAGCTGAAGTAAAGTTACTCTTACAGACGTGATAAAAATCCAAAAGGTTAATCAGGCCTGCAGGTGCTGTAGAGCTGAGGTCACCACAGGTTACCATGGTTATATGTCTCCCTCAGTTAAGGAGGCTCTCAGGATGTGCTGTGGTAATTACAGCTCAGTGCATGTTGTTTCATGTTGAACATACACACATTGGGTATGTAGTGCATAGTATGTGATTAAAGTTGCAGTCATAGGGACCCATTGAGAACGGTTATGTTGTCAAGTTTGAAAAGGTCTAGATTGATGCATTTATATATTTATATCATTATTTCCTCCCCCAATTATGTCAGTGATGGACGCCTGATAAAGAAATACTCCTCAGCCCAGGTTACATGATGAAAACACATTATTTAACCACAGTTCAGTCCTCTGTCTGCTCTCTGTGATCACCTGTGCTGTGTTTTAAAGCAGCCTTAGTGAGGACAGAGGGCTGAAATAGAGAGAGAAAGGTGCGTGTTCTAAATTGGGTGAACATTTTTGTTATCAGTCTCTTGCCTGGTTTATCTATTTAGTTGTCGACAGTTGCAGATATAGCTTTGATAAATGTCCAGCCAAATATCTAGCTATCCTTATTGAACACAAGTTAGTTTGTACAGCAGCTCATGAAACCAAATGAGAAATGGTTTCACCTACTGTGTTTTTGTTTGCCATTATCCATCCAAAATATTCCCCCAAGAATGTGACCTCCAAACGTAAAGCAAAGGTGGAAGCAAGATGGTAAAAAGTTAGTTGCCACCACTTAAACATGTGTCAGACAAATTGGATCCCTTCACTGCTGTTTCCTCTTAGTATATAACAGCACCCACAATTTTTAAACCCACTCCTCAAATGTACTGAATCAAGTTGGTGGTAATGCTTCAGTTGAATAAATGGCTTCCAGTGTAAATGATATGTACATGTAGCAGTCACTCTTTTGTCCTCTTGTCTAATCAGTAGCCTGACCATGATGTTTTGTTTTTGTAGGACCAGCTGCTGTTTTGTGATGACTGTGACCGAGGCTATCACATGTACTGTCTAAGTCCTCCCATGACTGAACCACCAGAGGGTAAGCTGACACTGAACACTTTGCTGCAGAAGTTAACAGAATGGAAGGACGTGCTTGTTGTTACACATCCTTGATATCATCGCCATGATGCACCCCTTCACCCAGTACATCCAAGGTTACTTTCATGGCACCTGCAACACATCTGGTCTCATCTGCTCTCTTACCCTTGGGAAGTGAATGTTGTTACACATTCCTGATATCATATCGTCACTTTGTACTGGGTTTAAGGCTGATACCATGATCAGAATCAGAATGCCTTTTATTGTCATTGTATTATCAAAAACCACAAAGAAATTAGGAGTGCTTCCCCTACACTCAGTATATCCAAGGTTGCTTTCATGGAACCGGCAACCCATTCATAAATTTTTCAATTCAAGTCAGTTTTATTTATAAAGCCCAATATCACAAATCACAGTTTGCCTCACAGGGCTTTACAGCATACAACATCCCTCTGTCCTTTGGACCCTCACAGCGGATAAGGACCCCTAACCCCTAACTTTTTAGTGATTACACAGTCCAGTTGTCTTTCCAGAATTAGATACTATAAGCCTGTGCTGTGATGTACAGACAACAGAGAATAATCCATATTCTTCTCTAAATGGAGACTAAAGCCCCGTTTTCTCCACACACTTACAGTATGGTACCTTTGGAACCAGCAGTAACCCTTCAGACATGGTACCTAGACCGTAGTGTTTCCACTGCAAACAGTACTCTTAAATGTTGGTGGGGTTGTTGTCACTCACTGCTCCGTCCAGCACTCACTATATTTCCTCATTACCGGTGACGCAGATGGAAGTCTGCACCTTGTTTATCGTGCACGGAACGAGGCTGCACGCCGACATTTTCAGAACAAAATAAAACAGGCTGCAGTGAGAGTCTCTCTCCATGGGATATTTAAAAATAGTGTGTTTGTGCATTTAGTCCTTCTCAGGCAAGCTCAGGGGTTTAGTGCTGGTGGAGTCCACAGGAATGACGCTCCACGGCACTTCTTTTTTTTCTCTGAGTGAGGTTTAGAATATATGCAGTTCACATAACCAGGTTGAAATTAATCTATATAAATGCTTGTAGATCCGCTTATTACTAAAAGTGTCACATGTAAAAACTACAGTAATGGTCACAGTGAAATTTAAGGTGTGCTGATGGATTCATGTCATCAACTCATGCATTGAGTAACATTACAAGGAAACGTTCCACCTTAAAAATTGCCAGCAGGCGGCCCAGTGAATTAAGTAAATTTTTCCTCAGACTCCAGCTGCTGAGAGAGGCAGCAAAACATCCTTTCATTTTACAATCTATGAGTAAAACTCTCCACGGTGTGAACAGTGGTTACATGAGCCTCAAAGCAGAGTGACTGCCTGCTACTGACCAATCAACAGACTGCAGTGTTCACAGCCCCACCTTTTAGTACTAGATCTGTGTGCTAGGTACCCCAACAGAGGGGTAAGTGGTACAGAACGGTTCCATTGGTACCACCCACAACTTTTCACAATGGGAAGGGAAAAAAAGCGTACCAACCTGGACTGAAGCGCACTGCTTGGTGGAAACGAGTCTTAAATAAACAAGTGTTTCCTCACAGTGATGTCAGACTAGCTGATGGTGGATTCCTTTGTGTGTTTACAGGGAGCTGGAGCTGCCACCTGTGCCTGGCTCTGCTGAAGGATAAGGCCTCCATATACCAGCAGAACCAGAGCTCTGCCCCTGAGTGACATCATAGCAGCAAGTCCCACCCCCTCAGCAAAGGGACCCCGCCCCCAAATGGAAACGTCAGACCTCCTCTCAGTCCGGAGCTCCAGGCTCTGTCCAGATGTAGCTGAGCCAGATCGCAGATCAGCTTTAGAAGTCTTAATATCTACAGCGTCAGTGGGGGGATCAGTCAACACGGGGATCAAACTATCACTACCAACCTGCCTGCAAAGCCCCCACAGGCTTGCCGTCAAACACATACACATCGTGCGTATAAACAGTATCGACACACACACTCTCTCCTGGACTGTTACACACACTAGATACAGAGACAGAGAGCATGCAGTAACCATAGTAACTGCTGTCTCCTTGGGAGCTCCCAGGAGCAAACGGATTAGCATTACAGCTAATTATCTGCACCCTTTCACACTCAAAGACAGCGCGGACTGTCGAGACAACACAGTTTTTTTTTTTTCTGCCAAATAATCTATTTTTACTCCCTGAGTGTGGGAGAACAAAAAAAATCACCACATACACAGTGGAGGAATATTATTATTATTATTATTATTATTATTATTACTGTTGTTATTGTTCTGGTTACTAGTGGACTTTTGTAGTGGCATTTGTCTATGTACTTTTGTCTGATCCATCGGAGCGTTAATCTTTTAAAGAGGTTTCCCCGAGGGGAGCCGGTCAGTGCCAAGGTCCACCATCATATGACATACACACAGCAGTGACCCATGGAGCTTATCATAATCATGTTGGCCATCTTTGTTTCATTTTATATCTGTGGGACAAAGATGGTTTAAAAAAAAAAAAAAAAGTCTTAATTTTTTGTCAACAAAAAACTTTGGCTTTGACTCGTTAAGCAGTTGGCACAGAATCTTTGGCTTGTTTTAGGATTGCACCAAAACCAACTTTCCACCTCTGATTCTGTTACTGGATTGATCAGTTAACAAAACATTATACAACGGAGCATTTACTGTTAGTCAGACTCAAGAGACAAAAACATTTAGTGTGACGCCAGTCTTCAATATTATGATTCCATCAGACTGTAAACATTCTCTTATTTTGAAAAATCTGACTATAAGTCCAATAATGTTGTTTTTATTGGAGGAAACTGACCAGTACATGAAACTAGTAACAGAGGTGCATCCTTCACTCCAAGATGTTTTGTGCTGGCCTTTTACAAACAGTTTGGCAGTGACACCACCCTTTTAAACAGCCGCTGTCAAACCAGTGACACAGGATCATTCACAAACTGTAGCTGCTTTTATCATTTGTCACACGAAGGCAGATTTGCATGCAGATTGCACCTGTATGAATGCACACACACTCACACCACAAATGTTGTTTTTTTTTGTTTGTTTGTTTTTTGTTTTGTTTTTTACATTTTATATTACCTGATATTCCATTGGTACTGGGAGTTTTTTCTAGTAGAGTTTTGTAAAGTCTATGGTATAGCAAACACTTCAAGTATATAGCTCCTAATGCATTCAATGTACTGTATTGACTTTTTCTATTTTTGTTATGACTGTGACATGTTTGAATTTATTTGATTATTCTTATATGTCAGACCTCCATTATGAGTATTTGTAAAATGATGTACTTTGTTGTACTATTTTTATTTTTACATTTCTTTGGTATCAAAGCCGATTTAGCCTGACTGAAATAAAAAATCACTTTGAATTATGCATCCATTGCAATTTCTTTAAATGTATCATTTCTGAATGCACAAGTCTAAAACGTAATGACATCTCTGTGAAGTTTAACACTGACACATTGTACCATTTCCTGTACATACGGAACAAAGTAAGCACATTCTTTCTAGGCTAAGAGTAGGGTGGTGTACTATGACAAGTAGATCACATTACATACTGTATACAATCTATATGAAGTGTGTAATGACACCCCATTATGTGTTAACAAGCTGGATCATCTATGATGTGGACTTAATGTGTCCCAGCTTCAGCACTTGAACAGCTCCTCTCCCAGCCTGCTGAAGGCTGTAGAGCTGTCCCTGGTGCTGACGTGCTGCTCTATGTGACTCCAAGTTAAAAAGCAAAGAAAACCATAGTACAGCATATCATATAAAGTAAAAAAGAAAAAAGTTCATAAAATCATGGGTGATGAAACATTAAAGAAATGGTCATAGTATAGCATGTCATAACAAAAAAGTCACCGTATAGTATGTCATAAAAAGTAAAGTAAGTAAAAATAAAAAAGGTCATACTGTAGTATGTCATGACGACTAAAAAAAAAAACTCACATTATAGCATGACATAAAAAGTAAAAATAAAGGTTGTAGTATAGTATGTCATAAAAAACTATGAAAAACAAGTCCAAGTATTTTTTTCATGACTTTTTTTCATGTTTTTTTTTTTTACGACAAATTTTACTATGACTTTTTTTCATGATTTTGGACGACATACTATACTATGACTTTATTTCATAGTTTTTGACGACATACTATACTATGACTTTTTTCATGGTTTTTTTACGACAAATTTTACTATGACTTTTTTCATGGTTTTGGACGACATACTATACTATGACTTTTTTACATGACTGTTGACGACATACTATACTATGACTTTTTTACATGATTGTGGACGACATACTATACTATGACTTTTTTCATGGTTTTGGATGACATACTATACTATGACTTTTTTCATGGTTTTGGATGACATACTATACTATGACTTTTTTCATGGTTTTGGATGACATACTATACTATGACTTTTTTTATGGATTTTGATAACATACTATACTATGACTGTTTTTCATGGTTTTCGACAACAAGCTATGCCATGACTTTTTTTTCATGACTTTTCATGACATACAATACTAGGACATTTTTTCGTCGTTTTTCACGACATACTATACGATGACTTTTTTTCAAGATTTTTGACGTCATATTCTTTTATGACCCTGTTTCATGATTTTTGACTGCAACTATACTATGACTTTTTTTCATTGTTTTCAACGACACACTGTAATATGACTTTTGTTCATGGTTTGTGACGATATACTATAATAAAAAAGTCATTTAATCATGAAAAAAGTCATAGTATAGTACACCATAAATGTAAAAAAAAATATTCTGAGAAAGAAAGGTCTTTTTTTATGTAAATTACGAAAAGAGAAACCTCACAGAACAAAACATTTTATTTCACTCAACAACACACACACTCAAGGACTCTCTCCAAACACATTCAAAAACACCTTGTAGCAAACAGTGGCTTTTGTTTCAGCACATTAACACCACCCCTGTGCTGAGAAGCTTTGAGGAAAGAGGGGGCGGGGCCTATGTCATGTACAAGGTCAAAGACAACAGTGGCTTAGTGCAATTATCTGGAGCGTGATGTTCAGCCATGCTATGCTGTGTACAACTACAGACACAAAGGCATGATGAAAACTCGACATTAAACTTTACAAAAAAATAACGTCACACACTGAGAAGCAACTATATAAACTTACACGTGTATTCATCTGGTCATTGAGGTTACCTGTGGCAGTCATTAAGTATTAATAAGTAAACTAACACACTTTGGGGTTCCTTATACAATGGTCTTGGTTTCAGAACACAATTTCAATACTTTATAAATTTGTTGTGAGACAGTGCATTATCAGTTGGGTTTGATTTCACAAAGTCTGGGCTTGAGGTGCTCAGTACAAAACTATGTAAAATACTCGTTTATCAAAGGTAAACAATGCAGCTTTCAGACAGCTGGTGTCACACGCTGCTCAAACACGTACAGCCACTGTGGAGTGAAATGAAAAGTCATCCATCTGTACGTCTGATGAATAATGGCAGCAGTGAGGGTGGAAAACAAGTCGCACCACTTGTTTGTGCATCCTTTTGTGTGACTCCGTGCGTGGGTGTGGTACATGAGAAGTGCGTGTGTCCTCTATAACCTCTCGAAGCCGACGGAGCAGAGGAGGAAGATGGCGTAGAGCAGTATGAGACAGAGTCCCAGCTTGCGGTCCAACCTCCAGCAGTTCAGATGCACACACAGGACCTGAGGAGGGAAAGGTGGAGAGATTAATTTCCTGTTGCACTGCCCTTAATATGATTCACTCGGCCTGAAAACAGAGACGAGGGCTCTCAGGCCAGGCTTTAATGTAACAATGGTCAGATAGGACGGAGATCTAACTCACAGTGAGTGTGACTGAGGCCAGCAGCAGAATCACTGAGTACACCAGGCCTTTGCTGTTGATTGTCACCTAAAAACCAGACATGATAAAGCATTAGTATGTTGTGAAATCATGAGGGCTGCTCCGTAATGGTCGACCAGAAAGGTCATTATTCGGCAAGATTTTATTGGTCGCTTAGTCGCATAAATAAAAAACGTGAAACTCTGTTAGGAGCTGCGCCTTGTCAAAATAAATCAAAACCTATATGTACCATGTGGGAATTTAATTTGAAAGGACAGACACAGGAAGAGGCCATGCTCAGCAGTCAGACAGGAGTCACGTTACAAACCAATTGCAGCCGACAGATATCTTTCCCTTCTCCCGTAAATATTCAGTCTGTGGTAACAAGAGTCACAAGAGTAGCACCCAGCGCCCGACCTCACATTTTCCAGGCGGTTAAAGACGATATGTAATAATTAAATTAATATTGCAAACATGTAGGTGACTAGTCGACTAATGGCCCTGAAGTTGGGTTGATTTTAACACTGGAGCGTTTACCACCTTGGTGCAGTTTGTTTGAGCAGGTGGGAACACAGATCTTGCACTCAGGCACGGACCAAAACAACCAGACTGAGATCTTGTTGAAAAGATGGTCTCTGTCTGCGCTATGGTGTGTTTGTGCTGTGGCTACAAAACAGCCCACGCTTGTCCTCTCTATTCACATCAGCGCTGAACAGGTGTAGGCTGTGTTGAAGATCACACTGATGCCCTGATGGATCTTCAGAAATATTTTTGGCTGATGAGCATGACACAGCTCAGGATGATTAATGTGCGCGTCCTTCTCTCAACTGTCTTCGTATGCTCCTTCAGCAACACATTATTTCCTAGCTGCACCTTAATTTTCAAACTGAATGGAAGGACAACTACTTGGTTCGGATCGAGGTCGGAGCACGTTCTCACCACAAAAGAAACGCACCAGAGTTTATTTGTAACCGGACCGAGACCACCTCTTCAAGAAGGTCTCTGTCTAGTTGTTTTGGTGCAAATCAGAGAGCAACTGCTGTGTTCACACCTGCCCAAATGAAGCGCACTTAGGGGCAAATTAACTTGAGTTCAATTGAACTGAACCAAACAGGACAGGTGTGAAAGCATCCAATTACATCCTAGTTCCTGACTCTGATCAGAGCAAACGAAACCTTTAAATACAGTAATTTACTTTATTTCCCCACCAACATTCATGTATAAAAAAATGTGTTCACTTCCTCTTTGAAATGCTTGACTGGAGTATTTTTTAAGTTTTTTTAGAGAGGTAAAAACAAAAAAGAGAGAGACAGAGGGATAACCAATAGGATGTTGCTATGTTTTAGGATATTGGGTCGAGTCAGCTGTACAAGAGACAGAAAACAGCTGGTGTTACCACTGATCCGTAGCTGACGATGAGAGTCCTCAGCGCCCAGGGGAAGCCCAGACCGAGCAGTACATCAAATATATTACTGCCAATGGAGTTGGACACAGCCATGTCACCCATCCCTGCAACATGTGACACACACATAATGACATGCATGTGAAAACAGGAAATGTGAAGGCATTCAAATGACATCAGACATCCAGTCAGACAGCTTGAGTTTTTTGCATAGTTTCTGACTGAGAATTAATTCGATTTACTTTTGTAACACACTAAAATGTGCAACAAAAGCTTTGTGGTACAAATCATTCATCTGCTGCTGTAAAAGAAAAAAAAATCATAAAAAAATCATAATATAGTGTGCCAAGAATAACCTTGATTTAGTTTTGTGACACAGCAAAATGTGCAAAAGAAAAAAAAAGCTAGGTGGTATAAATGATTCAGTAATGTAAGGATGTGTTCAGACACTTAAAGTCCTCCTTTTGATTATGTTTATGTCACCTGAAATGTCTAAACTTGACTAAACTGACTTGTATCTGTGCAAAAAAACAAACAACATAAACGAATAAAAGATGCTAACTTCACTG
The DNA here is from genome assembly GCF_011397635.1 of Epinephelus fuscoguttatus. Lineage (NCBI taxonomy): Eukaryota > Metazoa > Chordata > Actinopteri > Perciformes > Serranidae > Epinephelus > Epinephelus fuscoguttatus. The sequence continues at coordinate 20,688,398 of NC_064760.1, forward strand.
ATCATTCTGGTAAGCCTACTAGTCACTGATTTTGGTGCACAACAGACTCGTCATCTGGGTCTGATTGAAAAATATTTGTTAAGTATTTTCTTTAAAATGTGTCTGTAGAGGAACTTTAAACGCACACACACACACACACACACACACCTTGCCGGGCGACGATGAGGCTGGCCATGCAGTCGGGGACACTGGTGCCGGCTGCCAGAAAAGTGATGCCCATGATGACTTCTGGGATTCCAAGTGTGTAGCTGATTATGGTCACCTAGACAGATACACAAAGGGAAGACGCCGTGTATCTTTACGTGTGTGTGTGTATGTGTGTGTGTGTGTGTGTGTGTGTGTGTTGGGGGGGGGGTACATTAGTGCGTCTCGTACCATCCAGACCATGAGGTAGGAGAAGAGGGCTATCCAGAGCGTGGAGGACAGGAAGGTGAGCAGATACCAGCGCTCCCACCGCGGCAGGTTACAGTCGGGGATGGTGCAGTGAAGCAGGATGCTCACGGGCCAAGAGAGCAGCCACTTCAGACGCACACACCAACCATCTGAGGAAAATATGCAAAAGACACACACACACACACACACACACACACACACACACACACACACACACACACACGTGTGCACACAAGTTTCCCCACAGGGATCATTACAGATTCATCTAAACTTGTAAATTATTCATGCAGCACGGCCTGTGAATCTTAGCATCATCCCTTTTTAATTAGCTCCATTAGCGATTAGCCCATCTATAACACTGCGAAACATTAGAAGTGTGTGTGAGAAAAGCCAAAGAGGAAGCTGTTATGTTTGTAGCAGCATCAGCGATGACAGTCTGAGTTATGAGTTATACAAATCTGCTTGCTGATAAAGTAAAAGGTCCAAAGATTTTGTAGCTTTAATATCTAACACATGACGAGTGTCTGCTCTCATTCACCACTCACCTGGCAGGATGAAGGGTTTGAAAGGAGCACTCTCCTCCTCTCCATCCTCCTGCTCTTCCTCTTCCTCCTCGTCCTCTTTCGGCTGCACTCCCCCACCTGTCTCCCCCCCCGCCTCTTTAACTCTCTCCCTTTCTCCCTCCAGCGGCTGCCTGTCTCCCTCGGCCATCGTCCCGTTCTCCCTCCCCCACTGCCCGTTAGCACCCAAACCGTCCTCCCCTGAAGCTCCCCCCTCCTCTGAGCCGCCCCGGGCCCGAATCAGCCTCTGTCTCTGTGAGCGCAGAGGGAGTGAGAGAGGAAGGGAATGGAAAAAGGAGAAAACAACATGACATAAGAAACAACTTCATCTGACGGCAGCTGACAATATGAGCACTGGCAGGAGGAGTGGAGCATCCACCAGAGGGGATTTGGAAAGCACTGATCGGGGGGCATGGTGCAGAGCAGGGGCAGGAGCGGCGGTCGCACTTTCATTTGGCACTGGAGATGACAAGCACACATGCAGGAGAGCTGAGAGAGTGAGGAAGCCGATTTGGAGATTGAGTTCTTGTCTGTTTTTGTGTCTGGGATAATGTTATGCATTAGGCAGCAGTCTGTGTGTGTGTTTGTTTGCGGGGAGCAAACAGGATGTTGTTTGATACGACATCAAAAATCCATCTCTCCGTGTTTCTGCCTACCTGCAAACCTCCTGCACAAAAACTGCACTATGAGGAAAATGTTGCTATAGCAAATTTGAAATATCAATACAGAAACTGAGAACACAATTACCTTAAACAAATAACACCACCGCCAAACTGAAATGGCAGCCTCTAAATCAAAGGGACTTTTCTTCAGGCACAAATGGAGCTTAAAGATTTCTCATGATGGCAGACTGTGGGAAGACTGAAAGAAAATAACCTCTTCAGTTCTGTTCAGCAAAGAGAACAACAAACAAGTCTCACTGAGGCCTGCTGTTTTTCTCAACATCCCTTCGTCTATATATATCTATATACGCACTTTTTCTTTGTTTTCTGCCATGACTAAATGACTAAAGGGTGTCAGTTCAGCATAATCAGATGTTACCCAGTCATTGTAAACCTTTCACCTCTTCCTAGCTGGAAGCAATGTGAACAAGTGAGCCAACCAAAATCAGAATTGTTTCAATGTTTCCCAATGAAGATGTCCTCATCTGCTCCGTGTGTAAGCGAACAGGCTAGGCAACATGTTGCTTGTTTGAGAAAATGTTCACCCTGGCACTATGTTGGTGTCGCTTTGTAACGACCAACCTATTTTCAGAGCAACAGCAAGGCATTGTGGAAGCTCACTCAGAGCTCAATAAGCTCCCTGATGCTCATCGTAGATCTGGATACTTTTTCACGAAACATCCACCACAGTTTGCTGGCTTGCTGCATGTTAGGATGGGGTGTAAGTTATTGCTCTGATCTGATTTTTTTTTATATCTTCACATAGTTTTTTAAAATGTGGCCAATATCAGATTCCAGTGTGAACTGGTCGCTGTCCTGAACTGACTGGCTTGCGCAAATCAACAATAACAAAGACGTCATGCACAGCCATTGGGAGCAATTTGGGGTTCAGTATCTTGCTCAAGGATACTTCAACATGCAGACTGGAGGAGCTGGGGATTGAACCGCTGATATTTCCATTGGTGAACAAACCGCTCTACCTCCTGAGCCACAGCTGCTATTTGTAGTGAGGTGTGTGAGGATGCGGAGTCAGAGGCAGGAGTGGTGGGATTGTGATGCGAATGGCTTCATTGAAACTGATTTCATCCAAAGTATCAGAAGGTAAAGTGCGACTTTAAACAACATCTGTTCATCACAGCTGTGTTTCATGTTTGTGTTCACCAAGTGACTTTAACCAGGGCAGAACTGAGACAATTGTCGATCTTTAGTGAATAAAAGTCCCATGAATTCTGCTGTGACTGTTCAGACTAAGGTCAAAAAAGGTTGCAAGAAATCAGACCAGTATCTGTTTTTTGGATTGCAAATGAAAGTGGCCCAAATCAAAATTGATTTTTGCTGTTTGCACTGTTATGGGGGGAAAAAAAAACACAGATTAGTCACAAACGAGCAAAAAAATCTGATTTGGGCCTCTTTTGACAGCAGTCTGAATGTAGCCATAGTAAAAGCCCCGGAAACTTTGCAGTGATGTCATTTTTAATGGTGCAACACAATTTAGTAAAGCAGCTAGTTAGCAGTTACTGAGAGCTTAGAGACGACTTTACAACACAAACTTAAGAACAGATGTGCGAGTGTCTGTGCTCCAGTTCAGGAACATAAGGGTGAGCGCAGTGATCCTTCACCATATTTAACTTTTAACATGACCCTGCTCATCTGACAGTGACATATTAAAATGCAGCACATGCACATTTAAATACCCACCAACCCAGCCAAAAAAACCAGGGGAACTTGATGTTACATGAAGGGTGTGAGGAGCGCGTGCAGTGTACCTCGTTGATGACCATGCGTCCTGCCATGCGCAGGCGGGTGAAGGGGGGGAAATGCGGGGTGATGAGAAGGCGGAGGCTTGCCTCTGAAAAAGAGAGCTGGTGGGGGTGCAGGTTCAGCAGCTCATCCACCATCACCACCCCTGAGTCCTGGCCGGCCACCACAGACGAATCTGGGGGAAGTGTGGGGAGATGGAGGAAGGTTAGATGAAGATATAAGTGAAAAGGAGAAGAGCTTAAAGTTATGCTAGGCAGGATTTTCCTAAATCATCATTTATGACTCACTATAAGTGTGTGGTGGTGTACTTATCCGCAGAGACTTTGCCCTCTGCCTCTATTTTCTTATTATTTTGCTGTGTTTGAGACATGCAGGTGAGGTTGGGACATTATAAAGAGGTAGCAACCAGGTAGTAGCAGCATGCATCCAAAACGAAGCTATGAAACTCACAGATACAGCCCAGAAAAAAACAGAAATCTGGCAAAGCTTGCTCCAGAACAAGAGTGAATATCTGGTGTTGGCTTTCACTTTCGCTGGTGAGCAGCGAAGGAGAGGATAGGGATGAAGAGGGACGCACAGTTGGCTTGTTTTCTGTTGGACACGTAGGCTCCAGCGGTTAGCTCAGTTAGCGTGTTTAAGTATTGGCTTTCCATTACAACAAATGTAACAGTCTTGCAATAGAAAATAGCTTGCAGTGTACACACAAGCAGTTTAAGTAAGACGGCCAAGATTGTTGTGTTTACAACCAGTAACCAACACTTCCTGCATTGTAAACCTTTAATAACACAGTGAGCGACAGGCAGCAGACAAACACGGAGACAAAGAGGACAGAGTGACAGAGTGGAAAAAAGATTTGTCCATCAAAGTGGTCTAGTTCTATTTCAGCCTGTTGGAAATCCACAGGGGAACAGAAATGGGTTTGACTGGCAGCCGTAACTGTGTCACTGGGTCTGCTGAATACTGGAGCTTCTTTGATATTTTGGATGTACACATGCCAACGTACAAACACGAGCTCCAGCACCTGGCTTCAGCGGCACCATGTCATTGTCACAGTCTCCGATACTTCCGACAGCAGTGGTCCGCCGCAGGCTGCTCAGACACGGCTGACCTGCCCTGCTGCAGTGTCTCTCTACCAGGCTGCACAGAGATCTGTTGAACCTACACACACACACAGGTGTTCTGTCCTTAGTGGGCATGGAGCACATGTTGATACAAACAGGATGGAAAGGTGAGAGGAAGAGAGAGACTCACTTCATGATGAGTATGTAGATTCCGTACATAGAGATCAGGATGATGGTCTCCCACCTGAAACACGCACGCAAACACAGATTCATAACCACAACATTCATCACAGTGACAGTCAGAATACCTTGCAAACTAATTTTCAAACAGTGTAATAAAGTTTCATTACAGTCTTACCACATGACTTTCTCATCATAGATCACCTGCAAACACAATGAAAACACACTTAAGTTACACCTCAAAGAAAATCACTTTACACACCTTATCATAGGAACACAATAAAAGATTGATTAGCTTAATCACGGGTATGTTGAAGAAACTGCAACACACAAATGAAAAGTACATATTTGAAAACATACATTTGTAACAAGTTTTGACTTAAGCCATGTGTACACATACACAGATATTTTAAAAAAAATCTGTAATTTTTTTTTAAATGAATAAAAATCTGTCCACATGACCTTCGTTTAAAAAAAAAAAAAATGAACACACTCAAGTGCAAAAATGACTCTATATGCTCGCCGGCGTTAGTGGTCTACTGCAGTCTGCCCTCATTGCAAAGGTAGTATTCAGGTTAATGTTATCTTTTTTCAAAACATCCACTGGAGATCTAATCACCGTTGACTGCCCTGCGATATAAGAACAAAGAAGCTCACTCAAAGATACAAGAAATGCTCTGCACATGTAAAAGTTTTCCTTCATGATGTCAAGCTCAGCTCACATCCCAGCTACATCAGCTGATCTCAAACAGCCCAATCAACTGATGCTCTTGCCTGCCTACTGTTGCTGCTTCCTCTGCAAGCCGCTTTGCAACCCGCCTCCACCCCAGCTCCTCCTTTTCATGCTGGGTCTGACTTATCAATGTCATTTCTGTTTGTCATTGATGCTGCTCTGTTCTGTTCCAGGGAAGTCTTTGCTGCTGCTCTCCCTGCCCCAGGCTTTCCTTGTTTGCACGTGGAAGGGCAGAGAGGTGTGTTCTCTCTGTCCCAGGCTTTCCACATAGGCACAAGGAAGAGGCTTTCTGCATAGACCCGAGGAGAGGCAGAGAGGCCCCAGTACAGAGCCATACCACCAAATATAATACTGCAAATGGAAATAAAGTTTTCTTTGACTGAAGTGTTCCTGACTGAATTATCATTCTAGGCAGACTTTAAACTGTAGACACTGAGGTAAACCAAGTAACACCCGGCAGAGCAGACGTGGTGCAGCAGTGCTAAGTTTAAGTGTATGGTAGTCATTAGACCAAGCAGTGCTAATGATACGTTATTTCTGACGCATGTTGATTATACAAAGTAATAAAGTAGTAAAGTAGTAAATCGGCATCTTAGAAAGCGTTTTTAAAAGTCTTCATTTTAGTGACCTAAAACTCTGTTTACGTGGTGACAAAAACGTAGAGAAAATATCTGTTTAAAAAATCTTGTTTGCAATTCTAAAAAACAGACACATTTAAGTGATCCTAATTGAAGGTTTTTTGTGTGTGTTTATGTTAAAAAAAATTATTGACTGACAGGATAATAAAAGAATATTGCCCTCAAAAATCCAGTATCAAGTCAAGCAGTAATATATGAACTCAGCAGCTTCTCCCGACTGGTAGCCAAATATATATTGTAGTTTGTGGTCTTGTGAATGTAGGCTTTAAAGTAAGTAAAGGTGATTTCTGGAGGCTTCCTCACCAGGATAAGCACCACTATGGACAGGATGTAGAAGACAGCATCACGAAACAAAGGCCACCAGCTCAGAGAAATGGGCTGCAGAGAGAAGACATGCACATTTTCATTAATGAAATCAAGCAAAAAGTGTAAGATGTATAATGATGTGATCATTTTCTGCACCAGAGAGTTTTACACTGGCAGAAATTGCTTTTACGTTTGAGATTGTATTTGGTCATTTGTCCTCTTTTAGTTACTAAAATAAGATCCTGGGGCTCCTTCTAGCTTCTGGTATGAAGACGGTGTGTGTACCTGTCCAGCAAAGATACCACAGAGCCCGATGATGACCAGGATGTTAAAGACAGCTGATCCCACGATAGTTCCCACACCCACATCTCCTTTTGTGATAAACACTCCTAAAAACAAGGGACATGAAAGAACAAGCTGTAAAACATTAACAGAAACAAATGTAATGTGACAATCTGTGAGAAATGGTGGATTGTATCTCCATCCCATACATTAAATTACACAAAAATGGACATTATCTCTCTCTCCTCTGAACAGGAATATTGCATCTTTGTTCATATCCACAGGGGCTGGGCAGATATCTTTTATCTTGTGTAGAATATTCACTGCAATATTGCCTAAAGTCCCTCCAACACTTATGAAAACCAGCCTTTTTTTCTGTAGAGAATAAAACAGATTACTTCTGAGGCAATATATGAGGAAATGTCCATTCTTACAAATTACAGCCATACATCTGTTTCTAGGCCATTTTAATAAGCTGCATGTTATTTCTTCTGTGAACAGCAGCAGGATCCAGGATCAGTCCCCTGTGGTGTTCCAGTTTCTCTCAGTGTGTGATGGTTTCTGTCTTTGCTTTATATCTGGGCCACAGTTTCCACAGACTGTGAACAACAAGACGTCTTTTTAATTTTTCACACAGGAAACTTTGATCTCATCGATGCCAGTGCCTGGATTTTAATATTTCAAATTTCTTTGGTCGTTTCCACTGAGATTGTACTTTTTCATCTCAGTCCACATTTACTGAAACCCTAACTTGCAGTGTTAGGAGTAACTGTGATTCAGCTACTTTTGGAGGTAACTAATTGTATCTGATTACTTGCTCAAATTAAATAGCTCAATCATTACTCATCACTTTTGTCTTGATAATAGCCAACAAATGTAGCCTGTTTTTCCAGGTTATGATCTAACGTCACCTGTAGTGATATGTGACTCAGTCAGAGTGGAGGGTCTGTCAAGGCTACGATAAATGCGCCTATCAAAACATATCCATATTATTCCACTACTTCCTTTTCATCATATTGAAAACGGTAATAATTGACAGCTGTCTTGTCTCACACTGTGCCACAGCAACACTAAATAATATAGCCAAGTGTGGATTAGTAAGAGCAGTGGTTCCAACTGGTGGGTCCCGGTCCAAAAGTGGGTCATGGGTCCATTCTGAATGGACTGCAAGTGACTTGCGAACATGTCAAGTTTTGTAAAAAAACACTTTATTTTGAAGCACAGTGAATTTCTGGCACAGAGCTTTTGTTTTAAAGTGCCATTTCCTGCTTTAGAGTGAGCGACTAACGGGCAGCTACTTGACAGAGACAGCACACTAGCTCGACAACATGGCCAAACGCAAGTAGGGGGCAGAATATATTAAACTGTGTGGACCCTGAACAAATGACTAAGGAGATATCTGGACCCCGTGGCTGCACCAGTTGGAAACCACTGAATAAGAGAATTGTTGCAGATATTAAAGTAAAGTAACGTAATTAAATTCACTGTGAGATAAGTAACTAGTAACTGCAACTAATTACTAATTTTCAGTAACTTGCACAGCACTGGTGATACTGACTTTGCAGCCCAGGTGCCAGATGGCCTGACGACCTATTTTCTAATTCACAATGAAATAAACTGACTCACACTATGATTATTTTTGTGCTTTGAATGTCAATAAGGTGCCAGAGAGAAAAGAACAACATAAAATGAGCTTGTTTTTTCTGTTTTTAAAAAGTGCATCTAAATCTAAACGATTTAAGACTCCAAATGTCCTGAAATCCTAGAAATGCCCCTGCATACACCTGAGCTTTGCAGGGCTACTGTGACTGGACTTGCCTCTTATCCAAGAAGAGTGAGAACAGCTTACCAACAGGCAATTGAGAAATATTATTAATGTGTGTTTATTAACTGGCCCCTGACCTCATGTCATTTTGCAAAAGTGGCCCTTGGGCAAAGCATGTTGAGTATCTCTGTCCTAACTACTTTGTGAACCGACGAACAAACAACACTAGCAAGAACATCTGAAACAATTCACAGGTGGACTGTCAAACCATCCAATAAAAATGAAACACGCTCCTCTGGCTGTCTTTCTTTATGTCTACTTTACGCTTGAAATCGGTTCCTCTGCCTGCAGACACTTGAATTCTCTCAGTCTTAATCAACTGAAGATGCATCTGATTGCAGGTAATTGGAGTGCTGATGAACAATCCACGGGCTAACTCATTTGAGCGAGTTACTGATTACACGAGTGTCATACTGACCAATTAGAGAGGTGAAGAGCTCGGGGGCGGAGCTCCCAGCTGCCATGAAGGTTGCCCCGGCAACATCTTGACTGAGCTGAAGGTTCTGGAGGGAAAAACAAATCCCGAATCAAATGACTGATCAGACGAATAACTGTGTATCCAAAGTCTAACTATTAAAAACACACAAGTGAGCGATATGTGATATGTTCCTTCAGTACAATGAACCTGGGCACTGCAGTTTAATTTGAGTCAATCTCACATGCAGGGAATAATCACTAGTGCGCCAAATGTGTATTAATCCGCGATTGAAAATAGTCCCCAACAAATGCACTTTACTCCTGTTTGAGTAATGTTTGCTAAAAACTATAGTGCCCATCTGTTTGGGGAATTTTTGAGCCTTTCATAAAAGCAAATAAACAAAAACTAAACAATACATCTGTAAATTTTCATTTAAGATTTACATCTTCAGCTGAAACAAATTTAAAAAAGGGCTTGTTGCTGAATTATACAGATGGGGAAGACAGAAAGTGGTGATAGATGGACTGATGCACTGTTGGTCTACGTCTTTTTGAAGGAAATATAGACAGTAACAAAATTAACTCTGTCCTAACACAAAGACAACATGAACTATCGAATTGTAGACTCAGATTGTTTTCGCACTCAAATGCATGATTTTATTTATCTATTATGATGTTGTTAGTTCATACCTCTGACACTTTTTCCAGCGATGGCACAAAGTAAACATCACACACGATGGCCAGCGCATGAAACATGTAGATAGCCTGTGAAATACAGGAGACATGTGAGCACATGGCTTAAATAAGTGAGTCTGTTTCTAAGTTTAATGCAACAAAATGTAGCTTCCTTCATTTTAAAGAGCAACTAAACCCCAGGCATTTGGCTTGAGCGTCTCCTCTCTGAAACGTGAACAAGTATCAAAAAGGGGTGGGGCTGGGAGGTCTCCATCGTGCCAAAGCGCACGCACACAAAATAAAATAAATCCAATCTATAGCCTGTGCTTTAGGTTGTATAGCTCAGCAACACTTAGAGAAAAACAGCTCCCTGCACTCAAGGTGATGTTTTTTTTTGACAAAGTGTAAAATGACAGACCTTCTCTGTAATCTTTTCGGCCTTGTCACAGTCTCGAGGGGATTCCTCTGTCTCTTTAAGAATGCGTTCTCCAGTGTTTGTTACCTTGATGCAGCCTTGCATGAATTACCCTACATGAATGAACTGTATTCCATTGAGTGTTTATTTTAGTTGTCTGTACATCTTTTGCACCACTTAGGCTACACTAATATATCTTCTTATTGGCCATTTGCTCTCAGCCTTCTGTTGCACTTACAGTGGCATGGTGAGTGTGACAGACCACTCAAGAGACTCTCTCACTGAGCTGAAATCAAACGAGTGCTTGTAACTTCAATAAATAACGTAAATAAATAGTCTCATACTGCCTTTTTCGTTTACGGTGTGTGGTGTTTCGTCGTGGGTGGGGCTCACACACACAAGAGCTCAGCGGAGTGGAGGAGAGACAGACAGCTGACAGTTGGAGAGTTGATAACGGCTGCACTCTATGTTGCTGTGAACAAAAGCTTTTTGAGTATAAAGTTCCTTTTACTAGCGGAGTTTGGCAACTCAATTATATAAATTAAAACCGGTCTCGATGAGACGCCAGGTCTGGTCACAATTGATGCAGCAAAGCTGTTCATTTTTATAGACGTTCTTTGGATTTAAAGCTCTTAAAGCCCAACAAGTCGGCAGCTACCTGCTTGAGCCAATGTTAGTTAGGTGCTTTGATCACACAGACAAATATGAATGTTAAAACTGTTGTCAGTATGGATATGCTACACACATTGTTAGTTTGCTTAGATACTTCACAATTAAATTGTTCAGTTCATTTTACTGAGCATCAAAGAAGACCATAATTTATTCAGATGTAGAAGTTTTATGGTAACTCACTGACTGACGGCTCGTCTCAGTCTGCCACAGTTTGAGTGGGTGGTGACAAAAGCTGGCTCCGTATACCTCTCTTGGTACAAGATTAGTCAGTAGCAAAATTCAATTCCAGGAGCCAGGTTTCAACCTGTCGAGGGTAGTCACAAATCCAATCATGTAGAATTTAAATACGTTGCACTCAAATGTGCAAAGCTGCACTCAAGATTTGGACCTGAATCAATCAGCAACACTACTAAATACCCATATATATTGGTTTTCAGCTAAAAAGTGGTTTGGGGGTTTAGTTACTCTTTAAATTCTGGTTTTCAGGCAGAGCTGATACTCACACAGAGGACATGAAGGAGTACCGCTCCCTGTCTCCTCTGCTCCATAGTGAAGATGTCTTCAGGAAAATCACTGATAGCTGGAGAAGAGATGGGAAGAAGCAGAAAGACATCTAATGATGTATAAAATGAGGGAAATCCCTGAACTAAAGATGAAACGATTAGTGAATTAACTGATTAGTCGATCCAAAGAAGAATCGGTCGGCAAGTAGAATCAATTAAAGGGGACCTGTTACGCTCATTTTCACATTCATACATGTATATAAAGTTTCTACTAGAACACGTTTACATGCTTTAATGTTCAAACTCTCTATGCTACAGCCACTGTATTCACCATCTGTCTGAAACACTTCATTGTAGCACCTCTCTCGAAAGCCCAGTCCTCTCTAATTGATGAGTGTTTCCGGTTCTTCAGTATCTCGCCAGCTGGGGAATGACTGTATCAAATTATAGCGGCACTTTCTACCATGGAAAAACACCAACTAAAGCCTCACGAGCAGACAAGTTCCAGCAGAAATATGATCTGAAATTGTGGAGAAATTAGCATCTGCAACCAAGATTACATGTTTCCCTGACATTAGCATGTAGCTACATTTAGCAGTGTAAGCTACGTAATGTAAACACTCGACAGGCACAATTTTTTCCCCAAGAAACTAAAGGTGACTTTGCTGTACTTTGTCTTCTGTGATTGCACACTGAGTATCTCTGAGTTTGGGAGTGTCAGTTAGATAAAGCAAGCAATTAGATGACACCGCCTCGGGCTCTTATTTCCTCAGGAGATTATAGCTGGCATTTTTTTCTATTGATTAATGAAGAAAAATAATCAGCACATTAATCAGCCATGAAAATGACAGTAATTTGCAGCTCAGCCCGGCACCTCCAGTCACTTGTGTGTACATGTGCGATATGTGTGTATGACTTGGTGTTATGTGTGTCCGGTTGTATCCCCTAGCAACAAGTGCCGGGACAGCTTGAGGTCATGTGACTACACAGGTTCAGTTGCATTCAGTTTCTCGTCCAGTTTCGTTGAAATAGCTCATCCTGTAACACTGTGTGCCACACTGTCCCTCATGCCATCTACACCCAGGTTCATTCATATTGACTTTCTTCTGCAACTCGAGCAACTCCTATAAAGTCAACCTTCAGAGCCATCTAATTTGGCTGAGTTAAGACGATGCATCACAACCACCCTCTGTCCAAATGTGAGGCTGTGCTTGCCAGACTGCACTGTCTTGCACATAAGCTCAAACAAATGCCCCGGCTCACTGCGCCATAAACAAAGCTTTTATTATTGCGAGGCAGTTCAGAACAACACTAATCTGGAGCGTCGCCTCCCAAGTGACTTTCTGATTTATAGAGGAGTCTGGATTTATAAAACCTCCACTGAAGATGAAGGTACAAAAACATGTGAGTGAAACAAGCGTGACTGAAGTGAATGAGATCCTGCACAGAGGCGACATTGTGCAGCGAGAGGCTAACATGTATCATTTGCAGGGATGGAGACACAGATATGGTGGGATATTATGACAACCTGTCACATGATTTTGTTTGGACACAGATCAAACAGTATATTTTTATCACCAAGAACAAGACGTGCTCTTGAAAACAGCAATATGGTAATCTGAAGAAAATGTCTTTGAGGCCTTGAAGTTAATCTGTACTGTATTTTCCCAATGCAGTTTCTCTAGCCTGATAAATGCAGATCAGTGTATTCTCTGTAATTGGCTCCAAAATCTCTTCATCTCACACCAGACCATAAGACAATGTCACTGTTTTTCTTCGTCTCTCGAAAACAGCCAAATACACCCGAGCACACACACAAGTGATGAGAGAACTGCTGATGAGAGGCCACTAATCAGCAGGTCACCACGACAGGGCAGGCACTTTGAACAGCTCCAGATGCACACACACCATCCAACCACAATTTCAGCATTCAGTTTCCTAGCAACCGGGTCCCCTCAAAGGCCTAACTGTGTTTAAACATCTAGATGAGCAGAGTTTGAAGAAATGAAGGATGAGCTGGAGTGGAGAGGTAGATCGATGCACAGAGGAGATAGACTTGGATTAAACACATTAATAGAGATGAGACGTGCTGCCTCGACACACAACACACACACACACACACACACACACACACACACTGGCGTTACCAAGATCATCACAGTGATATCACATTCATTATGGCATGAATATCAAAACCTGAGCTTAAATCTGGGCCTGTTAATGATTGAAAAGCTTATCATTTCACTTCATCAGCCTCAAAAGTGACTGTATATTTTACATTTTTTAAGGTAAGAAATTCTCTTCTTTGTATATAAACACACATGGTAAATGCCTCACCAGATCTCCTGCTGTCAGTCTGGTTGTCAGCTTGCTGGATGAGCCCTCTCTTGGAAAAGGAGATGCTGTGATCCATAGTGGGTCCATGTGAGCCTGAGGAGAGGGGTTGATATATAAATGCATACACTGATAAAATATACAGGAGTTATGATACTGGATATGTGAGTGGCTGTCAAATACAGTGAACTTACCTAACTATGGTATTTATTTTGTCTACTGTGCTGCTAAAACACTCTTTAAGGTTTTAATTAGCCTTTAATGTTATGCAAAACATTTTAATAATGTGCTTTACATGGTTATAAAGAACATATGTAACAGCAGATAAAAAAATCAGGACAGCTTTATGTAATTTTTCCTTGAGAAGCACCTGCAACATCACTGAAGTTGAAGATCCAGGCGGCTGCGAGCAGACCGACTCCACAAACGCAGAACCGGGGGAGGAGCCGCGTCTGCCCCGGTCTCCTCGGCGCCTTCATCCCGCCAGCCGCCGCCGGTCGCCGGCTCTCCGCTCAGAACATGTCGCCTCCTCCTCCACCTCCTTCTCACGCAGCCGGTCCCGTCTCCCCTCTGTTTGCAGACCGGATCCAACTGGCCTGTTGCTCTATCTTCCCAAATTTATCCTCTTTCAGCTGTTTTTAGCTTCTGGATCCATCCACGGTGCGGGAGGAGGTTGGAGAGGTCCGGCCTGCCATCATCAGCATCTCAGCACCGACGCAGCATCCGCATCCACCGGCTCAAACTCTAGCAAACACACAATGAATCATCGGCCAGCTCCTACATACAATCATCTCTCGATTCAGAGCATCCCCCTGTCCCTCCTGGCCTACATCTGATCCCCCACTTTATGATGCTCCGTGTGAGAGGGAGGGGGTGTTTTCCTCAAGTCACAGACGAGACCACCAGGGAGCGCCTTGAGCTGGGAGGGGCGACTGTGGAGACTGTGAGGCATGGGAGCACACATACACGTTTACTGCATGTAATCCAAAATGTGGCGAGTAATTAGAAACATTTATAATGTTGAAGTGAATCTGGGGGACTCAACAGATGATAACAGTGACGGGCTGGTCTGTTGGTGGGTTGTCAAAGGTAATTAATGGTCTTACTGAGAGAAGAGAAGAACTCATCTCTTTGTGAAAGGGCAGGTTCACTTTATTTAGGTCTATCTTGACAATACAATACTCCCTTAACAATAGGTACAACCCCAATTCCAAAAAAGTTGACAGTGTATAAAATAAAAGCATAAATAAAAACAGAATGCAATGATTTGTTTAGCCATTTCTACCTATATTCAATTGAATACAGCACAAAGACGAGACATTTAATGGTTGTCTTTGGTAAATATGCGCTCATCCTGAATTTGATGCCTACACACGTTCCAAAAAAAGTCTGTAGAGGGGCAGCAAAAGACTGAGGAAAGTTGTGGGATGCTCAAAAAACACCTGTTTGAAACACCCCACGGGTAAACAGGTTAACTGTTCACAGATTAAAGTATCATGATTGGGTATGAAAAGTGCTTCGTCAAATGGCTCATTTGTTCACAAGCAAGGTTCATCACTTCATGAAAAACTGTGCAGGAAAATAGTTCAACAGTTTAGAATCTTTCTCAAAGCACAATTGCAAGGACTGTAGGGATTTCACCATTTACAGTGTGAGTGCCTGTGACCTTTGACCTCCTGTGGCAGTAGTTCCCAACTGGTCCTGCCACAGGGTCAGGATTTCTCCTCAGTTATTAGTTCAAGGTCCACACATTTTAATACATTTAGTGTCATACTTGCTTTTGGCCATGTCGTTGAGCTAGTTTGCTGTCTCTGTTACATAGCCGCCCGTTACTCGTTCATTCTACAGCAGGGGATGGCACACGTTCCTGAGTCACTTGTGGTTCATTCAGAATGGACCTGCAACCCACCAGTTGGGGAACCAATGCCTTAGGCGACAGTGCATTAAAATCCGACATGACTGTAAGAGGGATATTTCATGGGCTCAGGAACATGTTCATCGCTGCATCGTCAAAGGGAAGACATATATCAACAACATCCAGAGACACTGCAGACTTCTCTGGGCCGCAGCTCATTTGAGACGGACTGACACAAAATGGAAAAGTGTGCTGTGGTCTGAGGAGTTCACATTTCAAATTGTTTTTGGAAATCATGGACGTCTTGTCTTCAGGGCTAAAGAGGAAAAGGACCATCCAGATCACTGCAAAGTTCAAAGCCAGCATCTGTGATGGTATGAGGGAGTGTTAGTGCCACTCTCACATCTGCGAGGGCTTTTTGGAACATGTTGCAGGCATCAGATTCAGAATGAGTGAGTATTTACAAAAAGAAAAACAACAGAGTTGATCAGTTTGAACATCAAATATCTTTGTACTGTAATCAGCTGATTATACATCATCAGTGCTTTCTGTTTTTATTTACATTTTACACAGTGTCTCAACTTATTTGGAATGCGAGTTGTACATTGAATGAGTTATTGGTTGCTGTAACCATCTCCCCCTAATGGCCACGAGGAGATCCCCTTCTCAAACAATTTTAATGTAAGCAAGGTTCCTACCCCACTTTTCCAGACTCAGATTTTCATACTTCTCCACAGATGTTTCAGACCATATATGACTTCAGAGTACAAATAGCTAGATGTTTATTATGTAAATAAACTGTTGATATGTACATTAGATTCTGACTTTGTATGCTTCTGTGTTGCCAAATAATTGCCAGAAAATTGTAGCTGAGTACTGTAGCTCACACAAATCGATTAACGTCAAACTAAGAAAAGTTCATGTCTGCACAGAGAGAAAGTAAACTAACCAGTTCTACCTACAGTCATATTATTTTCCTTTAAATGGTCCCTATAATTGTGACTGTGTTGGCTGCTTGTTCCAAACGCCATGAAAATACTCCGCTTGTAGATCAATTAATTTAGATATACTGAATTTTATATTTTAGAAAACAGAAAAGGGGCAATAGTCTAGAAACACAAATATTTTTTCATAGTCTCTTTTCTTAACACTCATCCAGACCTAAAAATTACTAAAAATCAAATTCCATACTTTTCCATACTGTGTAGAAACCCTATGTAAGTGAAATCTTAAAAAACAAAACAAAAAAAACAAAACAAAAAAAAGATGTCCACAATTCAGCAACCTGAGTTTAAAAAAAATCAAGTGTTTTTTCAACCAAACTTAGTCTTTTTAGCAGGAGAAACAATGGCAAGATTTTTTTTGTTCAGTTTAAATAAAAATATTTCTGTACATTATTTCACTAAAGGTATAAATAAGCCATGCTGATAGATATCTGATATTCCAACTCACACATTCAAGTCCTGTTAAATCAGACTTACTGATATAATTAAATCTAAAAAGAGGGGCTTCTCAGAGCAGATGGTTTCAAATCAAATTGGCCTTTTTTTCCTGCTTTGATTCAGCCCTGTGATCCGCTGGGTAGAAACATATTTAACTACCATAAGCAACAACAACAAAACACATTCAGGCAGAAAAATGGAGGTAATGCGTTTATAAGAGCGTTCAGATCAAACAGGAGGTAAGGCTCCATAATGCACACTGCAGTAGGGCTGTAACATCAAGCGCGCACCACTCCACAACTTGTTGATGGGAAAAAAGTTTCCTGAACAGCTTCCTGAAGCTACGAAGGCTAAAACTGTGAGAGCGATGACAGACAGCAGAAATACTTCTGCTGTCTGGAGGGCTGTTTCCAAGATACCTGCACACCTTCGGCAACAGAGAAACCAGAGGGATGATGATATATGAGCAAATGTAAAGAGAAAGAAATACAAAATGTATTCCTATGCAGAATAATGCTGTTAGTTTGACCTTTCACATAAGAAACTGAAGTACCTTCTGTTCTGACGTTCTACTGTGAGACTTTGAGGTTTCCGCAGCTTCTCAGTCTCCTCCTGTAAACACAGAACCAGACATCACTACAGCGCTACAGCTACAGTCACACAGCTGCTGTCTGACAGACTGTTAATCTGGGTGTTGTAGTGGCACACTCTAGTGGTCATTTGTAGAAGTACAGGATACTGAAACAAATCTACTCTCAGTTGGCTCGCATGTGCGTGCTTGCGCGAGACTGTGAGACATGGGCACCGCGTTCGTGTGTGTTCACATGCTTTTGCTGGTCTCACGCACAAGTGCGCACACATAAGAGAGGCAGTTAGAGCTACAGCCTACAATGAGGCTACAAACAGAGTTCAAATGACGTTTTTCCAAACAACTTTTTACGTCAGGGCTTCAGGACACTTGGATCACTACAGACGAGCAGATATTTTGTGGACGTTTGAATCTGGGGCGCCATAAGCCTCCATTAGGTCGAGTTGTAGGTGGAGAAATAAAATGTATTATTATTATTTATTATTGTGTTGCTACCCCCTCTCCTCTGGGATCTCCGCAAGTGTTGTGAGGACTCTAAAACTTCACCTGAGTCTCCCTCGGCATATGGGTGAGTAGATAATGGCTGAATTTTCATTTTTGGGTGCACTATCCCTTTAAAGTTACAGTAAGGTGTGAGGTCTCCTGTAGGTTTAATCTTGAAAGCAAAGATTTGGTTAAAAAACATTTCAGGTTATGGTTCTGTTAGGTTATCCAAAAAGTGATGAGACAACCCAGTTCTGTCTCTAATAAACCAAGTTGGTGATGGCAAATTCGTCAAACTAAAGGCTTCAAAATGGTATCTATAAACCAATGGGTGACGTCACACTGGCTACATCCACTTCTTTACAGTCTAAGGTCTATTTACAGGAGGGAGGTGTCATACATTTCTGAGATCTGTGGAGTCTGACATGCTGGTTTTCACTTCAGCTGACGAGGCCAGCAGCTTCATCTCCAGTGCAAAGGACAGAGGGGGACTAAGTGGTCCTTCCTTTCCTCCCATCAGGTCATTCTCAGTAGCACTGGAAAAAAACAGCAGACACACACTGTAGTGTGGGGCATACAGATGGCTCACTGTGCGTCATGATATTCATTCAAAGCAAGAGGATATTGTCTGTCAGGGTTACAGTGAAGCCTCATCCAGTCTGTCCTCCAACTGCTCTTTCAGCGCCTGGTTGGTCAGCCTGAGATCCTGGAGTACAGAAACGTGACCAGACAACAAAACACACTTCAACATCTCATAGCATGAAGACTTCATCTGACCGTGGTCAGCAGCTGAGTGAATGCTGTTATCTCTACCCTCTCTGAATGAGAACATCTTTACCTCTATGATGTTGGAGCACTCTTCTACTGTTTCCTTTGCGTATTTTAACTGCAAGTCTCTCTGTAACAAACACACACAAGAAAAAAAGGTGATGTTTAAATAATAAAAGACAAAAAATTGTCAGGATATTCATGGTGACCTCCAAAAAGAAAGATCAATATTTATGACTTTTTGGTACGTGGCTACTGACGTCTCTGTTCTTACCTGATGAATAACCTCATCCCTAACCTGCAGCCCTAACTCAGCCTCTGCCATTTCCCACTGAAGAAACACACAACATGACAAATCACAATGTATACTGACTAACTGTAGAATGAATGTAGAGAGAGTAAAATGGTTCTCCAAGTTGAATCCATGGTGTTACCTCGAGGGCTTGAAGTGTAGCCTTGGACTTTCTCAAGGTGATCTTGTCTCGGTCTCTCTCCTGCTGAAGGCTCTTGAGCTGAAAAAGTCAGGATGACATTTAAATGTAAAAAACTGTTTTGAAATTTCTGTACCACTTCTTAGTGTAGTACATGACAGATTAAAGTTGCTGACTGAAAAGTAACAGACATACCTCTGCAGTTAGCTGCTTATTCTGCTCCTTCAAAGAGCTGGATTCCTTCTCCTGCAATAAACACATCATGAAGGGACACCTGGAGATATTTAAAAAGATAACCATCAGCCCATATGACTGGTTGAGTTTTAACTGTTCTAAGGAAATCTGACATGTGATTTACTTTACCAACTGTGACTGCAATGATGTTTAGACACACTCACTATGATAGTGCTCTGTTGGACAAATAGGGGTAGTGTAGATGAATGCTGATAAGTCCCAGAACAAGTCTGATATGGTTGATAACATAGTTGGCTTTATGATGTCAGGATTACATATTCACATTTAAACAGACACCAGTACAGAATCCAGTGCCTAGAATTTGGTAATGGTACCCAATGGTACCTTTAGTCAGTAGTTTACTTTCTCTGTAATGATGAAAATGTAATTTTTTGACAAGCTACAGGGGTGAAGTATTGGACAAAAATCACACTTCTGCTCCTCTGCACTTTTCTAATCATGCATGGAGTGAATCTTCTCTTTTTGTCTGTGGGCCTACGTATATGTGTGCTCAACTAGCAGAAATGCTAGGCTTAACTAAAAACAATCTAAAAAGAAAACAGATCAGACACCAAAACTATCCTAGAGGATCAGTATTTTGGCTAGCTGGGAAGCTGACAGAGTGGCAGTGGATCTCCGTGCCCGGCTTCCAGACTTCAGGGCGCTCCTGCTACCTATCTGACACTAAACCCGGCGCCTCTGCAAAGCTCTGTTGCTGGCCTTGGAGCTACGTGGCTGGCTTCCAGGCTTAGGGGCGCTTCACAGCCCTTCCATCTCTTATCTAAACTCAGCATTCTCACTCAGATGCAGTCTCAAGTACCAAAAATTGGTACTGATGGATTTAAAGTGAATTTATACTCTGTGGTACCAACATAATTCGGTCGGTACCTTTAAAAGTACCAAGTTCTTTACCCAATCCTTGCTGACATTACTCTATGTTATGACTGTAATCAACAAACTCGCAATCAATGTTTTCCAGTGACATACATAATGAAAAATACAAAAATCTGAAACATACAATTTTGATGAGAAAGTCTGTCATTTCTTATCAAATGTTGCCTTAAAAGTAAAATCTCTGACATAAACTTAAGTGTTAATGCAAGTGAGATGCCACTGCAGTGAGGGCCTGCATACATATGTCTACTACCTGGATTGGACTACAGTACAAGACACAATTACAATTACACTAAAAATCAAGAGGAAATCAAGGGTGACAATATAGAGGTTTGTGAAAGATTACAAAAACATTCAAATGTAAAGCTTTGTCTGTGAAGTAACCCTGAAATAGAGCTGAGCACTGCAATTTAAGACTAGATTTCATCAAGGATTCTGCTGTGTGTGTCTGATGTCATGATTTAGTGTGGTCTTAAAGACAGCATAACATTTTTACATGATAAGTCTAAATATCTTTAAAAAAAAAACACCAGTTATACATTGTAACACAGTTACACATCTGGTTACCAATTCCTGAATCTTTTTTTCGAGGCATTTCTTTGCTTCCAGGTCATCAGCCAGGAGACCTCTGCAAGGCTCTGCTTCAACCTGCTGTGCTTCCCTGATGATCTTCTCCTGGCTGCAGACACACAAACAGTTTTTTTCTGACCACAGCCTGAAAGCACTGGTTCAAAGCCACTAAATAAAGCAGAAATCAGGGCAGGCACGTACCAAAAACGCTGAATAATTAAGTTAAAAAAAAAATACATGCTTTAACATATTCTGTGTTGGAGGTAAGCCAACAGCATGTCTGTGTACAGCAGGAAGATCAAACAGATGACTGATACGCTTAAAGATAATTGCAGTGTTAAGAGTGGTTATCAAATGGTTGAGGGACCCTTCTGCTGATGAATATAGAATATCATGTGTGACTACTTACTCTTTCACTTGTTTCCTGAGGAAGGCATTGTCTGAGCGCAGCATTGCCATTTCATCATCTGAGACATCCAGCCATTGCCTCATCTTAGCATTTAGGTCCTTCTGCTGGTTTAGGCTGAAATTCAGCTCTGCTATTTCCTCACACATCTCCTTCTGTGCCCTATACACACACAAACAGACACATACACACACACACACACACACCAGCGAATCATCAAATATGCTGCTAAGTAACTAAACCAAAGATTTTTTGTTTTGTTTTTGAGGGTTCACTCAGTGAACATCACTTACAGATTTTCCTCTGTGACGTCCATCCTGCTGGCTTACTCCTCCCTGGTGCTTGTGTGTGACAAAAGGTCCAGCAAAAAACATACATAAGCAACACAGCTTTAATGATATATCTTTTCTCCAACCTTTTTTTCTTTAAAATGACACATTGTGACTGGGCCCACTGGATAGTACTGACAGTGTGAATCTCCAATATTACAAAAGGGTTACATCTGAATTCATTATTTTAGGCAGAAGTTTATATGTTGAGAAAAAAAAATTGTTGCATGAAGACAAAGGAGTAGAAGCACTGCTGAGTCTTGGTAGTAGTCACACACAGGTGCTCTTGCACTTTATATGTTTTGATTGAGAGTATACTTTACTCATGCAATCAGCCCTTCACAAGATGAAATATTAATTCTGTTGCTTTGCATCTTATCACTGTGCAGCATAGCCTGTTTCTGGACATTTTTCAGCCTTATTGCCCAGTTTAAAAGTAATCAAAAAGTTATCAAATGAAATGACTACCATTGTGAAGTAATCAAAGATCAATATTTATTAAAGATACTTTTGGCAAGTATCAGAAGAGCCATAACTTGCAAATGGTTGCAAGTTGATCCTCCAACATTGGGCCATGGCTGGAGATTATAAATGAAATATACTGTATGGTAAGACTTCATTTTATTCTAAGACTTGAGATGGAAAAATATACAAAATATTGGGAGAAATGGACCCTGCGATAGTCTGGCGACCTGTCCAGGGTGTACCCTGCCTCTCGACTAATGTCAGCTGGAATAGGCTCCAGCTCCCCGTGACCCTCAAGAGGCTACGGAAATGGATGGATGGATGGGAGAAATGGATTGTGTATGAATACTGCTGAGAAAAATGTGACACTGTATGCCAGGATGTAAGTGAAAAATGTATTGTCATTTGACCTTGTAACACCAATGATGACCTTATGTTCTTTTTTTCTCATATAAAAAAAGTAATCAGATGTTAAAAGTTACACTACTTTAAGGAAATAACACATGTAGTAACAATAGTCACATTATTTTTAACAGGGTAATAGTAATCTGTAACCTATCACATTTTAAATGTAACCTTCCCTACACTGCTAGTATACTGTACAATAATTCTTACAACACTGTGTAAAGCAGAAATACTTGCAGGAAGACCATAATATCCATTTTCCAACCTTTCAAGGCTGATTTCATGTGACATTTTGAAAAAAATGACAGATTTGGGGATAATGATGACTGTATCACAGCATGTTAGTGGGGGGAAAGGTCACCTTGAGTATGTGTGAACATTATCTGCCCCTGCTGAAATACTTCAATCTTTTAAAGTCACCCAATCTGGCATGAATAACTCAACATTACCCCATAAGCACAATTTCATTAGCAAGTTATAGTAACAAGGCTGTTTCAAATGTAACGTTAGCTCAACACAGCTAGCATTGTCAAGTTAACATTTAAAACAAGTGAAGTACACGAGCTTATCTCATCATTAATTCGCTAACTGGCTAAAATACTAACATTTCACATAAGTTTAGAAGCGTAAAATATGCGTAAGTTACTGTAATTAAAAAAAAATACGTCGTGTCATTTCTAACACCCTTCATTTACGTTTCCACAGACTTTGCTAGCTACTGTTACTGTTAGCTAACATGTAGCTAGCAAGACAAACTTTCCCCAAATTCCAAGTTAACCAAAAAAAGCATACTGCTTAAACTGCAAAAAATTTATAGTGATATTCACTATAAAATGGACAACAAAAATGTCTTACCGGCGAGTAACTCCAAACCACTTCAACCTAAATTAAAGAAACTAATTGAAGTCCTAGCTGTGCAGGAAGGAGGCGTTGCCAGGTGCGCCCATACGCTTCGTAGCAACCGACGGGAACACCAGCGGTTACCACAGCGTCATTTGACGTCAGACCCGGAAGAGCTACGCTTTATTAATTAATTAATTAATTAATTAATTAATTAATTTATTTATTCACTTATTCATTTAAGGAAACAATCAGGTAAATAAATAAGGAGCACAAAGAGCGATGTTTTTAGAGTTACTCTTCAATTTGTCCATGTATTTTAGTTACTTGAAGTTATTTATGAACACAGTGAAAGAGGAAGTACATCTTTTCCACTCACAAGTATGAATGTAATATTTACCCAAAATAATCACAAGAATATACAGTACAGGCCAAAAGTTTGGACACACCTTCTTATTCAATGCGTTTTCTTTATTTTCATTACTATTTACATTGTAGATTCTCACTGAAGGCATCAAAACTATGAATGAACACGTGGAGTTATGTACTTAACAAAAAAAGGTGAAATAACAGAAAACATGTTTTATATTCTAGTTTCTTCAAAATAGCCACCCTTTGCTCTGATTACTGCTTTGCACACTCTTGGCATTCTCTCCATGAGCTTCAAGAGGTAGTCACCTGAAATGGTTTCCACTTCACAGGTGTGCCTTATCAGGGTTAATTAGTGGAATTTCTTGCTTTATCAATGGGGTTGGGACCATCAGTTGTGTTGTGCAGAAGTCAGGTTAATACACAGCCGACAGCCCTATTGGACAACTGTTAAAATTCATATTATGGCAAGAACCAATCAGCTAACTAAAGAAAAACAAGTGGCCATCATTACTTTAAGAAACGAAGGTCAGTCAGTCCGGAAAATTGCAAAAACTTTAAATGTGTCCCCAAGTGGAGTCGCAAAAACCATCAAGCGCTACAACGAAACTGGCACACATGAGGACCGACCCAGGAAAGGAAGACCAAGAGTCACCTCTGCTTCTGAGGATAAGTTCATCCGAGTCACCAGCCTCAGAAATCGCAAGTTAACAGCAGCTCAGATCAGAGACCAGATGAATGCCACACAGAGTTCTAGCAGCAGACCCATCTCTAGAACAACTGTTAAGAGGAGACTGCGCGAATCAGGCCTTCATGGTCAAATAGCTGCTAGGAAACCACTGCTAAGGAGAGGCAACAAGCAGAAGAGATTTGTTTGGGCCAAGAAACACAAGGAATGGACATTAGACCAGTGGAAATCTGTGCTTTGGTCTGATGAGTCCAAATTTGAGATCTTTGGTTCCAACCGCGTGTCTTTGTGAGACGCAGAAAAGGTGAACGGATGGATTCCACATGCCTGGTTCCCACTGTGAAGCATGGAGGAGGAGGTGTGATGGTGTGGGGGTGTTTTGCTGGTGACACTGTTGGGGATTTATTCAAAATTGAAGGCACACTGAACCAGCATGGCTACCACAGCATCCTGCAGCGACATGCCATCCCATCCGGTTTGCGTTTAGTTGGACGATCATTTATTTTTCAACAGGACAATGACCCCAAACACACCTCCAGGCTGTGTAAGGGCTATTTGACCAAGAAGGAGAGTGATGGAGTGCTGCGGCAGATGACCTGGCCTCCACAGTCACCGGACCTGAACCCAGTCGAGATGGTTTGGGGTGAGCTGGACCGCAGAGTGAAGGCAAAGGGGCCAACAAGTGCTAAACACCTCTGGGAACTCCTTCAAGACTGTTGGAAAACCATTTCAGGTGACTACCTCTTGAAGCTCATGGAGAGAATGCCAAGAGTGTGCAAAGCAGTAATCAGAGCAAAGGGTGGCTATTTTGAAGAAACTAGAATATAAAACATGTTTTCAGTTATTTCACCTTTTTTGTTAAGTACATAACTCCACATGTGTTCATTCATAGTTTTGATGCCTTCAGTGAGAATCTACAATGTAAATAGTCATGAAAATAAAGAAAACGCATTGAATGAGAAGGTGTGTCCAAACTTTTGGCCTGTACTGTATATCATATATCAGAAGTGTTTGCATCCAGGTTGTCCATAAAACAAACTGTACCAATGTAACTAAGTGATGGTATATTTTCAATTTTTAATGGCAGCCAGTTGTGAATATCAGAACAAAACAAATTTACAAATGGACATTTTTTAAAAAGACGGTCTTTGGTTCATCTTCTGAGGAACAAAATGTGCAAGGGTCTGCTTCAAATTTAAATCTTTAAGAAAATCATTAACAGAGCATATTTTACACAATTTCAAAGTGAGTTTCATTGGCTTTAGGAGCAACAGCACATGATAAGTGAATTGAAAAGGACTTTTTGTTTAAATGGACCTCTTTTTTATCCTAATCATCATAATCACTGTTGTCCTACTTTTTATTGTTCAGTCAACATCATCAACTTCTAAACAGGGCAGGCAAGATGCAATCAGAGAAAACTGCATGGTGCTTTTTATCATACAGAGTAACAGAATGGGAACCGTTTTGTAGATTTGGTTGTATCTTTTTGTTGAAACGGTAAATTTTATGGAAAAATCTTCAAGGGGTGAAAGTTTCCTGCTGAACTCAATAAATCATACATAAATAATACCAATCAGCTTTAAAATCGATTTCTATTAATGGTAATAACCCTGTTGTTCCATAATAAAGAATAGCATGGTAAAAAGTAAATGCTATGCTTGTTTGTTTGTGGAAGTCAGAGAGCTTTACAGGAAGTTTAGACAAGTCAAAATCACATTTAAGGAAGAATTAAATCTTTTTTTTTTTTTTTTTTTTTTTACAGCTGATTATTATAATTGATCTATGAACTTAAACAACTACAAGTACAAAAGACAAAACAATCAAACTGAAAAAATGTTCAACGGACATGAACTTCCCTTGAAACAATTTATTCAAACACTGTCAAATGGCAAAACCGAACATCAAATGGTGCGACTCATATGAAACTGCACAAAAAAAGAAAGAGGCAGACGTACTGTATATATTCAGCAAACAATTAACAATATTTACAAACAATATTTTTGGCTGAAATGTAAATTTAGTGTCGGTCAAATAAGAGCACCTGTCAAAACAAATGCTTGTAATGTTGCACTGTGTTTTAAGGCTCGGAGGATAAAAAAAAAAATACAAAAGCAAAAGTGCAAAAGAGAGGAGAAACAAAATGATTGTACTGAGGTAATAGATGTCCAGTTGGCATGTGAGACATGTTGGCTGTGTCCTCAATCTGTACTACAGACTAAACCAAAGCAGGATTTGAGCATGTGTGTGTTCGACACACTCTAAACAGTCAAGTGAAACAGCTACAGCAGCACCTCAGGAAACAAAGAAATAGATATATATATATAATTTTTTTTTGTTGAAAAAACACTGTTAGTGTTTTGTATCAAACATATTGTATAAAACAGCAATGTGTGGTGACTTCCTGTGTACTCGCTGCAAAAACAGGATGCTGTGAAGGTTATTTACAGTGTACACTGTGTACGGTTAGAGTGTAGTAGGGAGTGGGGACACAGCTGCTGCGTGAGTCAGTACACCTCATGCTGTTATACTGTCGGTCTGTGTTCCCTGACTGACTGAAACGTGGACAATGTGATGTGAAACATGGGCAGAGACTGTTCACATGACGTCCATAGGTAGATTTACAATGCTGTAGTCACTAAATGACTTCACATTAGGCTGCAAATGGAACACTGGATATCATACCATGTACAGTCTCTATCAGTTGTCTTCATACACACACGCTGAACCCTTCGCATTCTCATTGAGTGTGTTTACATGGACATGAATAACTTGTTTATGGTCGTGTTTTTGGCGTATACATTTCATGTGTTTGCACATGTAGACACCACATCCTGTTTTCAGACACCCAAATATGCTACGTGGAGTTCTCCAAAAGAAATCAGGATGCTGTTGCATGTTAACACCTTATCCCAGTTATGAAGAGGCGCCAACTTCCTGCACAGGTGTCACTTCAACCAAGTGGCATAACAGAAATACAGACAATGGTGGCATCCACTGAATCCCTGTCCTATACAAAGTGGTAATAACTAGGGCTGCACAATATATACAAACAAATCATATTACACTTATTTTGACACATATTGCGATTGTGATATAAGTCACGACATTAGTAGAAATGGTCATTTTGAATGAAATGTTCCCTGATGTCTGGAGTATGATTTGTAGTCCGAGGCATCTTTGTACCAACATGTGGCTTTATTTTTAACGGTAATGACATATTTAACCTTTATCAAAAATTGCAGCTCCTAGGATTTGGATATTTCACTTGGTCATACTGCAATTCTGATAATATTTTCATTCACTGTGCAGCCCTAGTGATGACAGCTATGGGCTGGCACCAGTGTGGAGGACGGTGTTAAGCTGCTTTAAGGAGTAACATTAGGTGACAAGCTACTTTAAGTTAGTGTGTGGTTGAGACAGAGAAAAAGTGATGGTCAGTGCGGTTGGTAGGGGTGGGGGAAAGAAATCCATGCAGCATATATTTTGCATGGCAATATTCTATCAATACACGGAAACTTAGTGTTGATCTTTTATTATGCACATTATTATCATTCATTTCATTTTTCCATGACTGCTTATCGTGTTAGAGGTCTTCCAGGTACTGGAGCCTATCCCAGCTGACACTGGGCGAGAGGCAGGATAAACCCTGGACAGGTCACCAGACTATCACAGGGCTGACACATAGAGACAGACAACCATTCACACTCACATTCACACCTATGGGCAATTTAGAGTCACCAATTAACCTGCATGTCTTTGGACTGTGGGAGGAAGCTGGAGTACCTGGAGAAAACCAGTGCTGACACAGGGTGAAAATGCAAACACTCTCTCTCACGGAAGGGCTCCCCCACCCTGGGTTCGAACCAGGAACCCTCTTACTGTGAGGCAACAATGCTAATTAATGCACCACTGTGCTGCCTATACATATATATATATATATTTTTAAAACAACTTTTGGTGCTAGAATAATAAAATCAATTGCTTTTTTGGGCTACAAGATGTTGCTGGTGTTTTTTTTTCCTGGTGAGGACAGCATTTGTCTCAATCAGCGGCATTTGGCAGGAAAAAACAAAGATGGAAGCACCGGAGAAATAAATCAGAAGTACGCCGTTGGTGTTTAAATCAAACGTCTGGACTTAAATCACAATATATTGTATCGCAATACTCAGCATATTGCAATAATACCGTATCGTGACCTAAGTATCGTGATAATATCGTATTGTGGGTCCCACCCGTAGCTTATAAGAAGTGATGTGGTAAATTTACAGTGTAGCATCAAACATTTCCAGTTGCTCTCATCTTCCATTGCCAGTTTGTTTTTGTAAACGACCCAGTGCCCGCGCAAATATACTGCAATAATCAGCGTCCGGGTTATTATGATTCTTTACGTATATGGGGAATATGAATGACCCAATTTCTCTGTGCTCTTGTAAGCACCATACCCTGACTATGATCATAACTGGGATAAACCTCATAAACGGCATATTTATGTCCATGTAAACGCACTCAGTGTCTCATTTGGTGCAACAAGTGCAGCAGTAGTTAACTCAGCTAGAGCTCAGGAGTGGATGCAGACAGGTGGAGAGCAAAAGCAAGTCATGATGCTAGCAGCCAGTGCACAACAGCAGATTCATAATCCTATGGACTATTCAGGAACAGTGCCAGCCAAATTTGTAAAACGTTCAGATTTAGGCAAAATAAACACTTCTAGAAATTCCCATTTAAGTAGTATACCCTAGAGGGCGACTACCCAGGAGTCTGGATCAGTAGCTGCGACTGCTTGTTTATGAAGACTTCAAATTATAATTTCTGTCAAGATCAATAAAATACATTCTCATTTCAGTGCTGTTTTACATAGATTTTCAGTGCTCAGTATTCCAGAAGAACTCTGCTAATTTCCGTGTTAATATCCTGAGGCCAGCCTCAATAAGCGTTACTTTAAGGTCGAGGTCTCTCAGAGTAGACTCATAATTTCTTTGTCTCAGCACAGGTGAAGGCTACAGAGAAGATACTGGTAAACATTTATACCCAGTGACACCTTAAACAACCACACACTTCTTCCCATCACAAGCTACCTCTTCGTGAACTGAGGCGATCTTCCCTGTTTCTGCTGCTCCTGATTACATTAACCATCACCACTAAAGCAAAGACACACAGTCTGTTAACATTCAGACTCTTAGCTGTTACCGGGTGGGCTCCAGCGACCCTGTGACCTGGAACGTTATCCCGTCTCCGGGCAGAGGTGATGGGATGAGCGGGCAGAGCCAGCAGATGTACCAGCGAATGCCCAGAGAGTGACGCAGGTTACCCAGGAGCCCCAGGCTGTAGGGTCGGCGGGTCGAGTACCACTCCCTGGTGGTCTGTCCCCGAAACATCAGGAAGAGATGGAAGAAGAAGAAGGCGGAGACCAGCAGGAAGCCCACCACGCATGTGTCGGCGATGAAGGCGAAGGCAAAGGCACGTGCTGAGACCTGGCCTGGAGAGAGAAGGGACAGCAGGTTACATTTGTATGCGTAATAGATTTGGTTACATTTCTGGGATTCAGCTCAACACAAATAGGAGCATAAATACATCATCATGCTGCTGTAAAATTTAAAGAGAGCTGTGGGGAGAGTAAGTAAAATCAAAGACATAAAATATAAAGTTTGCCTCCACCATCTTCCACACTTTGGTTCTTAACATGTCGTCCACATGTATTTATTAATGCATCTTTCCCTGGATACCACTGTGGGTGATTAATGGGACGTACTAACCGGAGCTTTCTCTCTAGTGAGTTCTAGCAGATAAAAATAGAGCAGACAAGAAACTAATGAAGCAGGCAGCACACGACATCTATGGCATGTCTGTCCATTGCTCTTACTTAAATTGTAGAGATTATTTTCCCCTGAATTGAGGGTCTAAGGATAGAGTTATATGCTGAGCAGCTGTGCAGAGGCAAAGTTGTGATCTGTGAAATAAGGCTTTACAATTATTATTCATTAATTTATGATGACTACTTTAATGGATTGCCTTCTCCAGGTTGGGAGAGAGTTACTGCCTCGAGTTCTCAGGGTCTTGTTCACAAATGAGGGTAGAATAGAGTGTGAGATGGACAGGTGGTTTGGTGCAGCCTCAGCACATCCGGAGGGAGCTCGGAGTAGAGCCGCTGCTCCTTCATGTCGAAAGGGGTCAGTTGAGGTGGTTCGGGCGTCTGATCAGGATGCCTCCTGGGTGCCTCCAGTTAGAGGTGTTCCAGGCACATCCCACTGGTAGGAGGCCCTGGGGCAGACCCAGAACACACTGGAGGGATTACATATCTCATCTGGCCTGGGAACGCCTTGAGGTCCCCCAGGAGGAGCTGGAAAGCGTTGCTGGGGAGAGGGATGTCTGGGCCTCTGATAAGCAGGTGAAAATGGATGGATGTCTATAAAATATGGAAAATGCCCATCACAGTTTCCCAGAGCCAAAAATGACTTCTTCCACGAGGAATGCTTTCCAAAGTCATTTCAGCTGCTTGTGTCCGTAATCTCATTCTTTCCATCACTACCCAGAGCTCATGATCATAGGCAAAACAACTAATTGATTAATCAAGAAAAGAATCATCAGATTAAGTTTTAATAACAATAATCATTAGTTGTGGCCCTTTTTGACCAGGAAACCAGAAAAAGATTTTCTGCATTTGATAAGTTTATAATGACTTTTCTTTCCTCCAACATACCTTGTTTCTATGTAGGAGCACACTCTGCTTTAAAAGCAAAGTCAGTGTGGGAAAATATATAGATTACATTCTGCCTATCACAGTATGAGTAACGCTGGTACAGATTTAGTAACCACAACTATGGCACAAACCAGATCCTACCTGAAACCAGCATGATCCAGGGTATGAGCAGCAGCAGGACACTGTGCATGGTCACACCTTCCTTCAGTATGACGATGAAGACCTCTGCGTTCATCAGAGTGGCGTACAGCAGCCCCGACCACATAAATAACAAGCAGCTCAGGAAGTAGCGGTAGTTACGGAAGCCCACGCACTGGCCAAAAAAGACGCAGTGGTGATCCCGTCGCAGCACACACACTTTGCAGTCGTAGCAGTGGGAGCAGCGAGGAGGGGTGTGTGTCTCGCATGTATAGCAGAACCTGTGTGGAAAGATAAGAGGGGAAATACTGTTATCTATAGCTGGAGATGCTCCCAAACATTTTATGGATGAAACTGGCCTGTTTCTTTAATCTCACTGAAACATGAAGACTGTGACCATCAGTTGGGGCACACACCAATGGATCCAACAAAGTCTATTCTGATCTGTCCAACTGTTAGGGTTACACAATCTCTTTTCTCTTCTATTAAACATAGAAAAAAAGGATCTGTAACTAAGGATTATGATCGTTCACAATTAATCTGTTGATTATACTCTACAACAGTGGTTTTCAAACGTTTTGGGCTAGTCAAAATCTCAAGGCACAAATGTATTTACACCTCTGCACAAAAGCTTCTATAGCGTGTTCTATTTCGTCCCTACTGACTGCCAGAGGCGGTGCATAAGCACTGGATAACTCCGCCCGCGCTAGCGCATGTCGAGTACGAATATCAACAATGTCACCCGTGACCCCTGCGTGAACTCCGGGAGGCTATATCTTCCGGTGTCAGCAGGTGATCTGTTCCTTCATTCTTCTCGCGATCGCGCGTCGAGGTGTACGTAAGTGTTTGCTGTTGGTTTCATGTGTTGCTGGCCCTGGGCAGCCTCGTGCCTCTGTGGTGGGAGTAACGGGCTGATGCTCGTCCTCCCAGGGGCTGTGGCCAGCGTGTTGCACAATTGCATGTATGTCGTTGTTCCTGCTCTAGTATTGTGGCTTTGCTGGTATGACGGCGTTCCCGCCCCCCGCTTCCAGCATTGCCTGCAGCTGCTGACGGCTGTGTGAGCAGGTCAGTGGAAGTTGAATTCTGATAACTGTGCTGTTTTTTGTTTGTTTTTTGCAGTTTGGGATTCAAAGTGAAAGATTCAATTGTGATTGGTGACGGTGGTGTTTCCGCTACCCTCTCCCAGCTCAGTTGTGTTTGTCAGACTTATATTCACACACATATATATATATATCTATATATATATATATATATATATATATATATATATATATATATATGTATAAAAAACAACAACAAAAAGAGAAAGAAAGAAAAGAGCGGAAAAGGAAGAAGGCTGATAACCTTGTTGGTGACGGTTGCGTGCCCGCCCCCTCTCCCAACTTGGTCTGGTGGTTTTGTTCAGTTGTGTTGACATTTCCGCTCCCGGCAGTGTCATACTTTTCTGGGCTCCTCACTGGCTTCTCCACCTGGTTGCGGATGGCGCACGCCTGTGGCAACTGCATGACCCCCCTTGAGCCTGAAGACGGCCATGACCACTGTGTGGCCTGTCTTGGCGTGGACCACCTGCAGGAGGCCCTCACTGACGA
Source organism: Epinephelus fuscoguttatus (assembly GCF_011397635.1). Lineage (NCBI taxonomy): Eukaryota > Metazoa > Chordata > Actinopteri > Perciformes > Serranidae > Epinephelus > Epinephelus fuscoguttatus. The sequence continues at coordinate 20,721,010 of NC_064760.1, forward strand.
GGCCTGCATGAACTGCAGTATCATGCCTCGGTCAGTGAGGTTGGCCCGACTGGCCCAACTGGGTCCTCCGGCCTGTCTCCCTCCCTTCCAGTCTGAGAGGCCGGACTTCTGCGGGGCTCCTGCGCAAAAGAGGACTGCCACGCGGAGTGGGAATGCTGCTCCCGCGAAAAGGAGGAAGACGGCGGCAACGGACCAGCTCTCCTCCAAGGTCGACTGCTTGGCTGCTGACATGGAGCACATGAAGGCGCTCCTCATGAATCTCCAGCCTGCTGGTGGGGTGGCACCTCCTGCTGTTGTGCCGGCCCAGGAGTCACCACCGCCACTGGACGATGCGCTTTCCATCGCAGCCGTCCGAGTCAGTTTGGGACTCACAAGGTAGTCCGCCCCTCTGACGGCGGCAGGCTCCTCCCGTTCCTCTGCCCAGAGTTCTCGGCGGGGTCTGATGACTCCTCCATGGGGCCATCATCCAAGCAGCCCTGGCACGTCTACAGCTCGATGCCCCAAGCCGGGGGCAGGCTCCCAGTGCGTTCCATAGGCGCAACCCTCCCCCGGCGAGGGTTACAGTGCCGCATTCTCCGGACTTCTTGAAGGAGCTGCACTCCTGTTGGAGGGACACTTCAGCCCTCACCAGGCCGGGGTCGGATGATCGGGCCTTGGCTGCCATGGAGGATGCCGAGTCGGTGGGGCTCCTCCACATGCCGGCAGTTGAGCCTCCAATCGCGGCCTTGATTGTGGCTCCGGATGAGGCGATGAAGTCCGACCCTAAGTGCCCTTCTGCGCAGTGTAAGGTTACGGACGATTACATCTGCAAGGCCTACAACACAGCAGCACGTGTCGGCCGCTTGGGGAACACCCTCTCCCACTTACTCCTTGCCCTCTCAGCCTCCCTGCAGGAGGCACAGGTGGACGACTCCGTCCGCGACATGTGTGATGCGTCACTGCAGGCTTTTGCCTACCAGACGAGGGAGCTGGGACGGCTGATGTCGACGCTTGTCCACACTCGCCGTCATGTCTGGTTGGCACAGTCACCTCTGACGGAGGCGACTCGTAGGGTCCTTCGCCGGGTGCCAGCAGAACCTGGGGAGCTATTTGGCTCTGTTGCTCTGGATGCACTGGACCGCACCGCTGAGGCCGACGACACCAGGCGGCGGCTTGCGAGCCTCCATAAGAGAGCACCTGTTTCCAGGGGCAGCTCAAGTTTTTCATCTGCCCCTCAGGGTCCTCCACGACAATCTCCCCGGGGTGGCCACCGGCGGCGGCGGGACGAGAGGAAGTCAGCGGGTGACTTTCGCTCCACTCTGCGCCGCTCACCTCGGAAGCCTCAGGACCCCAAGCCCGACCGCCGCACTTCCGGCTCCTCCAGGGGCCGGGGGCCTCGGCGCTAGGGCCACGGGGCCGGTCGTCGGCTGCTTTTCCCAGCAGCAGCTCAGTCACTGGGCTGCCTGCTCGCCAGACCCCAGGGTAGTTGCCACCCTGACCCGGGGTTACGAATTGCAGTTCCGATGCCGGCCCCCAGCCTTTGGCCGGGTCACCATGACGGTCATCCACGACTCGGCCAAGGCCCAAGCCCTAGCCCAGGAGCTGTCCACCCTCCTGGACAAGGGCGCCATCACACCGGTGGACCCCCTCCTTCAACCCGGGGGACTCTACTCAACCTACTTCCTCGTCGGCAAGAAGGACGGCGGACTCCATCCCATCTTGGATCTACGCGGCCTAAACAGGTACTTGAATTTTTTACCGTTCCATATGTTGACCTCAGCGGACGTGATGCGCGTGATCCGGCAAGGCGAGTGGTTCACGTCCATCGACCTGAAGGACGCGTACTTTCATGTACCCATTGCAGCTCATCATCAGCCCTTCCTGCGATTTGTCCTGCGATCAGTTCAGGGTGCTCCCCTTTGGGCTCTCCCTGTCTCCCAGGGTCTTTACCCGGTGCGTGGCAGCGGCTCTGGCGCCGTTAGAGGCTGGGGGTATGAAGGTGCTGCCATACCTGGACGATTGGGTGGTGTGCGCACCTTCCCGGGCCCAGGTGGTCCAGGATACGGCCCGCCTTCTGACACATGTGGCTGGGCCTCACGGTCGTCAGCGTGGAGAAAGCTGTTTGGTCCCCACCCAGCGAACCGCCTACCTAGGTCTGGTCCTGGACTCTGTGGCCATGAAGGCCTACCTGTCAGAGCGTCGTGTGGGCGACATCCTCCGACTCCTTCTTCTCTTCAGGAGGCGGCGGCTGCCGTTAGTCATGTATCTTCGCCTACTGGGCAAGCTGACGGCGCGTCGACGGCCATTCCTTCTGGCCTGTTGGCATTGCGCCTCCAAATGTGGCTGAACGGTTTTCGCCTGGACCCCAAGCTCCACAGGCGCAGACTGATCACTGTCTCGCAGGCATGCGTTCGCATCCTGGCGCCTTGGAGGGACCGGGCGTTCCTGCTGGGGGGTGCGCCCCTGGTTGCTATCCCATCCTTTCGGGAGACCGTCACATCGGATGCATCCCGTTCAGGATGGGGTGCGGTCTGGCGTGGCAGGCCGGCTCAGGGACAGTGGTCTGTCCGGGACCGCGCATGTCACATCAATGTGCTGGAGCTGCGGGCCGTCCATCTGGCGCTCAGGCACTTTCTACCGCATCTACAGGGGAAACATGTGCTGATCCGGTCAGACAACGAGGCTGTTGTCTCCCAGATCAACCATCAGAGGGGCACCAAGTCGGTGCGACTGTTAAGTGCGTCCCGGTGCCTGCTTACATGGGCCGCTCCCCGTCTGTCCAGCCTGCGGGCTGTGTGGCTGTCCGGCGACCAGAATCGGGTGGCGGACTTCCTTTCCCGACACAAGCCTCCTCCGGGGGAATGGAGGCTTCATCCGGAGGTCGTGGGGATGGTCTGGGGCATTTTCGGCAGGGCGGAGGTGGACCTTTTTCCTCGAGGGAGTCAACTCATTGTCCCCTCTGGTTCTCCTGGACAGAGGGGGACAGTCCTCTGGGACGGGATGCCCTGGGGCACGAGTGGCCCGACGGCCTCCTGTATGCCTTTCCGCCATTGCCTCTGATCCTCCCGACGCTACAGCGGGTCCTTCAACAGGGCCACCGTCTCCTCCTGGTGGCCCCGTTCTGGCCAGGGAGGATTTGGTTTCCACTGCTGCGGAGGCTTTGCTGCGGCTCGCCATGGCGCCTCCCAGAGAGGATGGATCTCCTGTCACAGCTGGGGGGTCGGATTTGGCACCCCGACCCCTGCCGTCTCCAGCTTTGGGTCTGGCCACTGCAGGGCCCGACCCGCTCCTGACTGCTTGCACTGAAGCGGTCAGGTGCACCATTTCGCATGCTCGTGCACCATCCACCCGCCTCCAGTATGAGTGCAAGTGGCGGAGGTTCTCTGCCTGGTGTGCAGGCAGGGGGGAGGATCCCGCCTCTTGTACGGTGGCCACCATTCTGGAGTTTCTCCAGTCTCTCTTGGAGGATGGTCGCACTCCTTCCACCTTGAGGGTGTATGTGGCGGCAATTTCATCGCGACGTTTTGGTTGAGAATGCCACCGTGGGGTGCCAGCAGTTGGTGTCTTCTTTTCTCAGGGGGGCACTGAGGCTGCGGCCTCCGGCGGCCCCCAGAGTTCCGGCATGGGATCTCTCCCTGGTGCTGGATGTCTTGTCTTCCTCGCCCTTTGAGCCCTTAGCCCAGGCTGATCTTAAGTGGTTGTCAATGAAGACAGCCTTTCTCCTTGCTGTCACATCAGCAAAGCGGGTTGGGGAGCTGCATGCTCTCTCCGTCAGTGAGTCCTGCCTGCGTTGGGGCCGGATGGTTCGTGGGTGACTCTCTGGCCGAACGTTGCGTTCCTGCCAAAGGTGCTGCCACGCACCCATCTCAACCGGCCGATTCATCTGGCTCGGTTCGACCCCCCGTCGGCCGACTGTGGAGCACAGTTGTTGTGTCCTGTACGGACCCTGGCTGCTTACCTCAATGCCACTGCGCCTGTGCGACGAACAGACCAATTGTTTGTGTGCTATGGGGTCATAACAGAGGTTGTGCCCTCTCTAAACAGCGCCTGTCACATTGGATTGTGGATACCATCTCCTATGCTTACAGGGTCACTGGCCGTCCGTTGCCAGCCGGGGTCAGGTGCCATTCGACGCGGGGGGTCTCCACGTCCTGGGCTGCTCTGAGGGGTGTTTCACTGGAAGACATCTGTGCTGCGGCTTCTTGGGCGTCACCTTCCACGTTCCATCACTTTTATCGCCTCAATGTTGCTGCTCCCCACCCGTTGGGCGTGGTCCTCCGCCACAGGACTTCTGATCAGTGAGGTAGGTCTGGGGGATTCTTCGTGACATTGTTGGTATGTGTCATCCAGTGCTTATGCACCGCCTCTGGCGGTCAGTAGGGACGAAATAGAACGAAAGTTACAATGGTAACTACGGTTCTATGAGTCCTGGATGACCGCCAGAGTGTCTGGTCACTCTGAATCCTCGCGCGCTCGCGAGCAGATTTTAGGAACAGATCACCTGCTGACACTGGAAGATATAGCCTCCCGGAGTTCACGCAGGGGTCACGGGTGACATTGTTGATATTCGTACTCGACATGCGCTAGCGCGGGCGGAGTTATCCAGTGCTTATGCACCGCCTCTGGCGGTCATCCAGGACTCATAGAACCATAGTTACCATTGTAACTTTTGTTATCACTCTTATCACAACATAAGACAATAAAAATAAGATAAAATAAGACAGGTAGCTTTCATGATACTGTCTACTGTGAGTTCTTTGTGCTCTTTTCTTTCAGTGTCAGGTTGTCTTCACTGCTGCTTTGTTGTAATTTGCCCTGTACAATAAAGCGATCCATTGTCTCACTCAAAGCTTTCTCCTTTTAAATGTCATCATCCCTCACACTGGCTGCCAATCAAGGCTTTAGATGTGTCACACACTTATAATTCCCACATGCAAACGGTGACAAATAGGTTCCCATGGAGGTTTTTTTTGTAATCAAATTAAATTAAATTACATTTTTTAGCTAGAGTTTGCCTCTTTATCAGGAAATGGATGCGCACAACATACTGATACAGTCAATTAAACAATCATCATAACTTTTTTATGGTTTAACATTGCAATAATAATGTGTAGTTATCACAAAATCCATTTGAGGACCACTGACCTACAATATATTAGCAAAAACTGTGAGAAAAGCCTGTTAAAAAAATGGCAAGAGCCTAAAGTGACTCCATCAAATGTCTTGTTCTGACCAACCAACATTTACAATTCACACCCAAAATATTACATTTACTACACTATAGGGCCAAGGAAAGCATCAAATCCTACATTTGAAACCTGGAAATGTCACATTACTGCTTGAAGAATTACTAAAATGATTACCAAAATAGTGTTTGATTAATCTTTGTTGATCCAATATTTGATTCATTGATTAGTCGTTGCAACTCTGAAGACCACTACTGTCTAAAATACTATTTTAAGCTTTACACGTTAAATTAACTGGAAATAAGTGGCCTGGCACAAACTATATAAAACAGACCAGAAGAACAAGGATGTTCACACACAAGCCATATACTGTACTGTATATCCACACACCAAACCAAACCCACACTATAATATAAATGATATTTCCTAATCTACAATAACGCCTCCTGCCTCACCTCCAGCCCTGACCCATGCCCTCTCCCCCCAGGAACACCCCCTTGATGCTGGGGTTGGTCCTGAGGAACAGCAGGGAGTTCCAGCAGATGTTCCCCAGCATGAAGTACTGGGCCAGCAGGTGGACCGCCTTCCACCAGCTCGACCACACCGTCTTCTTCTGGTCCGCCTCCAGCGGAGCTTCGACCAGCACCAGGTAGCTCACCTCGCCGGTGATGGAGAAGACAAGGAAGGTGTTGAGGACCACGGGGAGGTGGCGACACACCCTGTCGACTTTAAAAAACACCTTGCTCGCAAAACTCGTCATGTTTCCTGTCCGTCCACTTCGTCTCCGTGATGTGACAGCTGAGAGGGCGAGGACCGATTTAACAGACGCACTGTGGGAACCGCTGGTTAGCTTAGTTAGCTAAATATAACTCTGTTAGCTCTCTGCCCGAGCTCAAATAAACCGCATCATATCTACTACACTTTATATAACTTCCGGACAATTCAATGTCATGTCATAGCTGAAATAAGACGCCTTCACTCTCCCTTAACCCTCTCCTTACCACGATGTCTGCTACTGGACGGAATCAGGTTTCTGCTACCAGGTGTTACATGAAAATACAGCCGGAGTGCAACAACACACTGGTTCCGCTTGTAACTTATAATACCAGTGTGAGCCACTTTAAAAATATAAATCAAAAATAAACTTAGATTTTATTGTGGGTTTGTGTTACATATTATTATTGAGTCTTCTTTTTCATATTTGAGCCGAAAAAAGGTTGGTCCAAACTCACTTCTCTCTTTCTGTCCCCTGTATTGGTCCAAAAAAAAAGATAAAATATTTGTATTCAGTCTTTTTATTTGTACAAATTTGTGCCTACAAGAGGTTGGTTCAGACATGTCCCCTGAAAAAATGTAATTTCTGACATGTTCCCGTTCCCTATATTGGTGCCAAGAATAATTAAATATTAGTATTAAGTCTTATATTTTATTTCATTTTATCTTTACATATTTTGCTGAAAAAGGTTGGTCCAAACACACCTCATAAACACTTCTCATTTTTGGCCTGTTCCTATATTGGTCCCAAAATAATTAAATATTAGTATTAAGTCTTTTTATTTTATTCACCTTAACATTTTGTGCCTAAAAAAGTTGTTGCAAACACATCCCCTGAAAACATAATTTCTGGCTTGTTCCTGTTCCCTGTATTGGTCCTAAGAATAATTAAATATTAGTATTAAGTCTTTTTATTTTATTTTATGGCTTGTTTCCATCTGTCTTTTTTCTATTTTATTTTATTTTAATACATATTTGTGCTGAAAAAAGGTTGGTCCAAACATACCTCCAAAAAACTTCTAATTTCTGTCATGTTTCTGTTCCCTGTATTGGTGCCAAGAATAATTAAATATTAGTATCAAGTTATTTTATTTAATTATTTATTTATTACATATTTGTGCTTAAAAAGGTTGGTGCAAACATATTTCCTGAAAATATGTAATAATTGGCATGCTCCTGTTCCCTGTATTGGTGCCAGAATAATTAAAAATTAGAATTGAGTCTTTTTTTTAATTTTTTTTTTTTAAATTAATTCTAGAGCACATCCTCAGCTGCTGTTCGAAAGCCCTGGGTGAAGGGCGCTACCGCTGGTGCCATGACCAAGTCCTGAAGGCCATAGCGGATACCATCTGCAGTGGTATCAGCCACTGCAAGTGCCTCCGCCCAGTGAAAAACACCATCACTTCCGCCAGAGTTGGGAAGAAGCCTACAGCAGCTGCCCGGACCACCTCCTCCGGCCTGTTAGCAATGGTACAAGACTGGGAGCTGAAAGTTGATCTGGGGAGGCAGCTGAAGTTCCCAGAAACTGTCACCATAACATCGCTAAGGCCAGACCTAGTGCTGATCTCTGAAGCCTCCGAGCAGGTCATCCTCTTGGAACTCACTGTGCCTTGGGAGGACTGCATTGAGGAGGCCAGTGAGAGGAAGAGGGCCAAGTACACCGAGCTGGTGGAGGAATGCCGAAGCAATGGGTGGCGAGCAAGGTGTGAGCCCATCGAGGTAGGATGCAGAGGGTTCATAGGCCAGTCCCTCTAGGGTCTATAAGATGCTGGGCATCACAGGAGCCAGTAGGAGCCATCAAGTTGGCCACCAAGGCAGCAGAGGTGGCATCGAGGTGGCTGTGGATCAGGAGAGGAGAGCCATGAGTGGGGTAGAGCTACCTGGACACAAGTGGGGGCTTGATCAAACCCGGCTGGGTCGTATGGGAGAGGGTGCCTGATTGTTGAAAGACCCGAAAAACCCAATGACCCCAGGTTACATCACTGAAGATGTATCCAGGAGCACCAAGTTGGTGTATTTTAAAGATTTATATTTTTTACACTTTGTGCCTAAAGAAATGGTTCAAACATATCCCCTGAAAACATATAATTTCTGGCATGTTTCTGTCCCCAGTTTTGGTGGCAAGAATAATTAAATAATTTTTTTAATATGTGAGTTGTCTGTCTAAACTAATTTCTCATGTGAAAGTGAATACAATTTTCTAACTGGCAGAGGTGTCCACTTCAGGTCCTTCATAGCCCCTTGAATTCTCCATCTCCCACAACACTGCCCACACCTAATTATTACCAACACTTACATGAGTATATGATTCATCAGTATGTGTAGTTGAAGAGTAGCTTGCTAAGATGGATGCATATGATTAAAACAGGATACATGTTTCATTATAAAAATGTGTTCACGCTTAATAGCATAGAGGCCTTAATAGAGCGCTCAGATGTGTATGTAAAGTGCATGTCTGGTTTTTTGTATGTTTTTTCCTGAGGTGACAGTTTGCTGCTGCACATCTCTGAATATCAGAAACTGAATAGAACTTCGTTTTCAATATATTGCAAAAAAGTAGAATATTAAAAGGCATTCAGACCCATATGTAAGTGGATGTTTCATTTGGTGGTATAAAACAACTCTCACTAGTTATTAACCATCATCGAGCCCATGTGTGACCTCGCAGCATGTCTTTTGTCCCTCCCCCAAAGCTCAGACCTTAATCCCTGATAATCTCTGCAGTCAGTGAACGCCTGCAGTCATGGCTGCCCCGATGGAGAATTTGCCATCTCTTGGACATCTGACCGGCACAGAGAGGAACACTTTGACAAGACAAAGAGAGCACCGGATAAAAAAGAGGTAAGACCTTTGAGTGCTGCTGTGAGGTCAGGGAGAGGAAGTCATGGGGGTTTGGCATTTTTTTTCTTTCTTCAAAATGCATTTAGTTAATATCTTTCCATACAAAAATGACCACAATACTGTTGAACTGCTACAGATATTTGTACAGTAAGGTAATACAGAGAGAGCCCATAGTGTAGTCCTATAACATTTATAGATTTTTATATAGTCTAGTTTACAGTAGTCTATGTAGATCCATGTACCCTGGCATCGCTGACAGGATGCAGAAGATCACACCCCTGGCCCCATCTGCCATAAAGGTAAAAATTGTTGCCCCAAGAGTGTAAATACTCTGTCGGGATCGGAGGCTCCATCCTGGCCTCTCTGTCCACCTTCCAGCAGATGTGGATCAGCAAGCAGGAGTGCGATACACAGGTTACTATGATGCCGCATAATAATGCACTCTAATGTCTCTTCCTGTCACAGCATCAACAGGCCAGTGATGTTGCAAGCTGACCTTTCAACTCCTCACAGTCATCAACAGCTGTAAGTGCACAGACAAAAGACACTGTCCCTCACTGTGTATGTTGGTGTATATATCTCAAATCTGACTCTGTTTCCTGCAGCAGGGCAATGCATCTGCAGCAGCGCTGGCAGGAGCTAAAGGAGCGAGAGCTGACAGCCAAACAACACAACAGGCAGCTGCTGCAGCAGTTTGAGGAGGCACAGGACACTCTGAGAGAGATGATAACCCTCACTGCGGCCATGAAAACTATTCGGGTGCACAGACATAAACACAACTAACACTCACTTCTGTATTTTACCTCTGCCTCTGTGAAGCTCTGGCGCTGAACCTTCTTCTTGACCTTTGGCCCCCTGCAGATGGAATATGAGAGGTACCTGGAGGAGAGCTCCCCCCGCTGGAAGCAGCAACTCAAGGAGAAAACACAGACTGCTCAGAAGAAGGTAAGAGCGGTTTGTGGCCAACACATAGAGCAGGTTATGTCCTTTTAGTAGAGCTATCAAAGTTTAAAAAATTGACACTGGAAAGATATTTATATAAATTCAACCCTAACAACAGTTGCAAATTAGATGATGTGCAAATGTTTCTTTGACAGAGGATGGAGGATTATCTGCAGTCATGTCTAAAGAGCACAGAGGAACGAGTGACCGAGTCCTCTGCAGATCGACCTTTACCTTCACAAGGTTTGTCCTCCTCCCTCAGTTTTAATGGTGGGTTCTAGACATTCCAGACTATCTAATACGCATCTTTGGTTGCAGGTGCGTCCACAATGCCACAAAAAATGTCTGCGCCTCCACAGCACTACAGCCAAAACAGACACTCAGACTACAGCACTCCTCACCTCCCCTACATGCAGCCTCACTGGCAGATCCACCCTCAATCCCAGACAGCTAGGTTTCCCATCAGAGCGCCCTATCAACCTCAGAGCTCCTTTCATGTCCCATCTTTTCTCCCACCACCTCACCCATTCCAGCCCTACCCTCTCACCTCCACACCCACTCATCATCACCCCAGACCCAGGCAGGATCCACCAGGCTGGGCTTCCCACTCCGACTACCCTTGGTCCTGGACTGTTGGTGCAGCTGCTGCTGGTGGTGGTGGTGCAGCTGGTGCAGTTGGGATTCCTTCAGGCTCCGAGGCTCTGTGGGGCCAGCTCTACACGGAGGAGCCCCCTCCTGAGATGAGGGTGGCGCAGGTGGTGGGAGAGGAGGCAGGTGCAAGCAGGGCACCGAGCTCAAAGAGGGAGAGAAGTGGCAGCAGCAGGAGCAGTCATCTGTCCCAGGAGCTGGACATCAAACCAGGTGGGGAAGAAAATACGATAAGTTTAACGTCAGTGTGTGTAAGCTTATTTTTCCTCAGTAGATATGACTTCACCTCTGACGTGGGTTGTAATTTTTGTTGTGTGTGTATGTATGTATGTATGTATGGTGTCTAGTTCGTCTGTCAGGTGGCCATGCAGAGAGCAGTGAGAGCAGCAGGGAGTCCAGTCAGGCGAGCAGAGAGAAGAGGAGGGAGAAGAGAGGAGGATCACAGCATTCCTCCTCAGACGTAGAAAGGTGCAACTCTCAGCAGTAAGTGATATTCAAGAGATCCATCTGGTATTTGTTACAAACAATTTGCCTAATCTTTACATACCGCACCAGCCTTTCACTATTCAATAAGGTCCTCACCCAACCTGCTTGTCCGCTCCACCCAATTTACTTACCTACATACCTTCTGTCTTTGTAAGATGTAAAACTGTGTTGGTGGCTCCTAACTCTTCTGGATTGTCACAAGTTGAACATTTGAGTTGTTAGCAGTTTGATTTAATCATAAACGGGGGTGTCGTAGTGGGGGAAATTGGGACCTTTTGATCCAAAACCCTGGAATTAAAAGTTTGGTTTCATTTGCAGTTTTTTTGTTATTTCTAAGTAATTACTGCCAAAAAATAATTAAAATTGGCTGAATAAATAAGCTTCAAGCCTGAACTGTCTATAAAAAAAACAGTGAAAGCTCTCCGAGGCCCCCCTCACCCGTTAAAGGAGTAAAATGGTTTAGTCCACCCTGCACTAGGGTTCATCCTTTAAATCAGCTATAGCCGAGTGAGTGACTGCTTATAGCTTTCCCAAAGGAAGTAAAATCAAGAAAAGAGGGAAAGACAGCAAACAGACTTTGTAAAATAGATTTCAAAAGGTGTTTGTGAGAGACATGAATCAAAAGACTAAGGGTGAGGGGCTCACAGAGACTGTTTAGGCCCAGAATTTGGTGCTACGCCCTGATAACAATACACTGAAGACCAGCTGGTAACCGTACACAAAGTCAGACAATGTTGCACAACAACTACCTCCAAAGTGATTTTGAAAAGGTTAATTTAACCATAATTACAAAACTTTAAAGGGACAGTTCACCCCAAATCAAAAACCTTTAGAGGAACCTTTACCTTACCTTTGGGGTGGCAGTGGTTCAGTCCATTGGAACTTGGCTTCAGAACCGAAGGGTCACTTTAGTCCCTCTAAGGACCAAATATGGGGCGAGGACTGGTAGCTGGAGAGGTGCCAGTTCACCTCCTGGGCACTGCCATGGTGCCCTTGAGCAAAGCACTGAACCCCCAATTGCTTGGGGCACCTGTCCAAGGCAGCGCTCCCTCATTCTGACATCTCTCCATTTAATGCATGTATAGGTCCTGTTTGTGTGTGTGTATTTCAGGCCTGTGTGTATATGACAAGAATAAAAAAAATCTAGTTTTACCCTCAGGGATTAATAAAGTATATCTTCTTCTTTAGTGCTATTTATTAGTCTAGATTGTTTTGGTGCGAGTTGCTGAGTGTTGGACATATTGGCCATAGAGATGTCTGCCTTCTCTCTAATATAATGGAACTAGATGGCACTCAGCTTGTGGTGCTCAAAGCACCAAAAAATAAAAAATTGAAAACCAGCAATGTCTCTTTCCAGAAATCATGACTTTATTACTCAAGATAATCTGCAGACCTTGTTGTGAGCAGTTTCATGTAGGAACTATTTTCTTTTACTGAATCTCCAACTCTCAGCAGTTCACACCAAAACAATTTTTTGATAAATAGAATTACAGGTGAGATGGAAAATATATGACTTTGGGGTGAACTGTCCCGTTAATACTTAAATAGAAATACAGCTGCTTCAAGTGGTCATCCAAAAATAAGCCCTTTCTCCAAAAATGTATATTAGTTATAAATTATAATACACACAAAGGAAAGCATAGAATTTGAGCACAGCACACCTCAACTTTCCTTTGAATAGTTCTTACATTAAAGTAAAATTAAGCAGTATTTCATAATTTAAAGAAAAGGAAAATAGAGGAAGTGATTTTTTTTATCCTTTAACTCTTTGGGTGACCCTGAAGGTCCATATAACCCAACTTATACACAACCCTATCTTGTTCTGTACCATTTTATTTTTCATCAATTCCTCATTTCAGGTCATCTGGGACTTCCTGTGCCATCATGGTTGCTGCGGTCACAGTGGCCCAAAGCTCAGAAAGTGACAGCTCATCAGTGAAAATAAGAACCAGTTCTAGCAGGAGGACGAGGAGAAGTGGGGGGCTTGCTGTGGGATCACCGAGTGCTGAGAAGGTGACGAAGGAAAGGACCAAGAGCAAGGGAGATGACTCAAGTAGTCCATCAACTAGTGAGGAGCTGGGGAGTCCAGTGGAGCAATCCAAGAGTAAAAAAGTGGGGGATCAAAGTCCTGATGACAAATCAGAGAGCTGCGGAGAGGAGTCTGGATCCCAGAGGGAGGAGGACTCAGGAAGTGTTAGTATAAAGATTGAACATGGAGAAGAAATGGAAAAGCAGGAGAGTAGCAGCTCTGAGCAAGGCAGTGTGGTGGAAAAGGATGAGGAAGAAGAGGGGCATGAGGAAGATCTGGAAGATGGAAAAGATGATGACGGTGAAGAAAAAGAGAACAGTGAGACAGATGAAAAGCAAGAGGAGAGAGGAGTGGAAGATGATGATGAGGCTTCTGAGGGAAAGAATACAACAGAGGAAGAAGATGAGGAGCATGAGAAAGATCTGGGGGACGGATGTGATGGTGGTGACGCTGAAGAGAAAGAGAACAGTCACACGGATGAAGAGCAAGAGGAGAGAGGAGGAGTGGAGGATGATGACGAAGCTTCTGAAGGAAAGAGTACATCAGAGGAAGACGAGGAGGCCGGAGCAGAGGATGAGGCTGAGGAGGAGTCGTCGTCGGAGAAAGATGATGGTGAAGAAGAACAGTCAGACAGGTTGAAGAATGAAGACAGTGAGAACGGAAAGAAGGGTTCAGCATCTTCTCAGGATGAAGAGGTGGACGAGGATGAGAGTGAAGGAGATGAGGACAAGATGGAGGAAGGAGAATCAGATGAAGGAGAGGAAGGAGCGGGGGAGGAGAAAGAGGAGCAGAGAGATGGAGCAGAACCAGAGGATGAAGAAGATTCAGACGACAGTATCATCTTACCACAGAACAAGTAAGATAATGAAAGACTTAAAAGATCTAAATCACAAAAGCAGCACCTGACCTTCATTCAATCTGTTGTTTCTAGATCTAAAAAGATGCACATCATCCAAGAGGAGGCACGTGAAGATGATGAAGAGGATGAGGAGGGGAGTAAAACAGCCTCCTCCTCCGATGACTCAAACGAGGGCAGTGATGAGGATGATGTCGAGCATCTCCTCGCACCTCAAGAACAATCACAGAGGAAAGAGTGAGTTCTGTTTTTACTTTTCTGACAGAAAAATACATCATGAAATATAAATCTAACTTTTTTTTTTTTTTTACACATTTTCAGAGAAAAGGACCTGAAAGCCAACGAGGAATCCAAAGGTACAGTATCGTCTGTCTTAACTGTTAAAGGATGGATAGATACAAACAAAAAGAAGGTCTTGAAGCTGCTCTCTGTTTAATTTGTTTTCCAGCCGTCTGTGACAACGTGATGGCTTTTCAAGTGAAGCCGGACAAATCAAAGTCTGACCACCAAAGTGACTCTGATGAGTTTGACGACTTCTATGGCTAAATGTGTTTGTCTTAACTGCTGAAACCGAAAGGACAAAACACTATCTCAGAATTTAGAGTATAAAAAACTACTTATGTTAAGTCAATGCTAGATTTGATTGTTTTATTTGATTAGAGATATCTGTCAAAAAAAAAAAAAAAACTCTTGCCTAGAATAACTCCACTGCATTAAACTACATTATATACATATCAAACAGTTGTTTCTTTTATTTATTTGGACTACAAGTTAAACTACAAAGCAGCTTTCTTTTACCTTTGATCAGAAGCACAGACACAAATACAATCCTCTGACAAACTGCACTCTGGGAGCTGCGAGTACAAAGAGTGACGGTTTATTGAAGAGATTGTTATTGCTGCTGTGTTTTATATTCCACCACAGACATGTTTGTCATATAAAAATAAACCAAAGGGCACGACGGTTGAAACATTACAGTGAATTGTTGTGTTTGTGTTTTTATTTTAACATATCTTACATCAGCGTGCCTGGAGAGCAAAGCACACTGTTCCTGTTCATCTGGCTCATTTCTGGTGATGAGCATTCAAAGTCTTAATTTCCTCTCAGATTTTCACCACCTGAGCAGCCAAACAGGGGCTCACTCTCTGTCCATCCTCTGATGCAGTGCTGCGCTGAATGAGCATCCTGCCATAGGTCCCGCCCACCTGGCCTTTGGTCAGCCGTCCAGGATTGACGCATACACAGCCGACCACGTCCTGATGACAGGGAGAGGACATTTTAAAATACATAATGTATAAAATAATGCAAAAAGACCATGCCCATTTGAAGTGTTTTTTTCCAGACAAATGAAAGTAAAGCTTGACCCATTAAAGTCTCTAGTGCGCTTACTCCATTGGCCCTATGATGTGGAAGATCCCGGTAATTTTATATAAAGAAGTCAAACATTTTTGGCTTTATTTACCACTGAGCAACGTTCATAGGAATGAAGGAGTCCCCGCTTTCAATGCTGTATCATGTTCTCTTTATACATCCATTAACTGCATTAACAGAAACAGGAGATCTTGTACCTTAACAAAGTAGCGCAGCTCAGAGGGAACAATGAGGACGTCAGGGGTCAGCGGCATCTGACCGAAGCTCTGGAACTTCTCGTAGTCCATGTTCACCTCCTCCACAGGTGGATACAGAGGGTAGTAACTGGAGGTAAAAAACCCAAACATGCCATTCTGTTAATAGAAGGGCATCTTCAAAATAGAGATAACAACAGAGCTCTATCAGGACTCCTACCTCCTCTGGGTCAGCATGTGTTTCAGTATGCGGGAAAATCTGTCTGATCCAGTGCCGCTGCAACACAATACATTTTCAATTTCAAGACTGTACAGTGATGCCATCCATTGAAATATATAATAATAATAACAATAATGCAATCGCTGCTTCTGAACTTTAAATTAACTCCCATAGAAATTCAAGTGTGGCTGAGAGGACGGTCATGTGAGCAATGTCACAAAACTACGTAAAAGTTTTCAGTTCAACATGTTTTCCTGTCATTTCTAACTGAATGCAATTGCTGGATGAAGATGTGAAAATTAGAAATCTTCCTCACTAGCTGATCTCCTCTGCGCCCATGTGGAACAAGATGTCAGTGGACGTCACGCCAAAGGTCACACCATCAATCAGCAGGGTGCAGGGGTCAGGGACGAGGGTGACACGCTGCAGAGTATGAAGAGAAATGCAATGTAAGACGAATAAGTTGACATTGATTTTGCCATCACTGGGCGAGTTCTCTGAGTTCCTCTGCTTTAATCTTCTTCATTAGACGCCTGAAAAAGGGGGCTGCTACTTGACCTATTTTAACTGTGCGTTCACACCAAATGCGATGGACACGATGAACGCCACAAGTTTCCATTCAAAATCAACGTAAATGACGCGATGTCGCTTTGGGCGATGCGTTTCAGGCGATAAGAGCGACGCGATGAAGCGATGACGTGTCCATTGCCTCATCGCGTGTGTCGCTTGAAGTTGAAAAATTTGAACTTTTCAAGCGACATCGTGTGACGCTCTGCCACGACATCCAATCAGCGTTGATATCCAACCACGTCACCGACGTAGTTACGTCAGACGCACATTTCAAAAAATGGAGGAAAGAATCATTGTGGCTGTGTGTGGTTACACCGAGCTATATGACACAACGTCACCTTTTTACCGGGACCATAATAGAAAAGAAATGGCCTGGAAGAAGGTCAGCGAGGAGGTGCAGCTTCTTGGTAAGTTGTGAATATTTCCAGATGCAGCTCTTGCAGGAGGTGATGATATTCACCCAGCTGCGTGCGTTTCTGGAGGATATTGTGAACCCAGACATGGCGGCGTTTGGGTCTCCAATCCAAATCAGATGTCCACCACAGATAAAGAGCAGCTACGGTAGTTAACTCAGCCATGGCTGACGAGAAAATAGCGGGAGGTGAAGAAAATTGCAGGAGGAGGGTTGCGTCATCGCGATTGAAGCGATGATCAAAAAGGTGACATTTGTGATCAAGCAACGCGATACTCGCGTTACGGGCGTGGACATCGCGTCCATCGCGTTTGGTGTGAACGCACAGTAAGACTAACAACTCCCTAAATCTGAACTTTAAAATTCTCCTATTAAAATGAGGTTTGCCATAATTTCTCACAAGCCTGTTGCATGTGCTCATCAGCAATAAACATTTATATAATGAACATGTACAATTATATAGTCAGGTCTTCGTGTGTCTAACCTGGGCCTGGTCCTTGCCGAGGTTTGGCAGCGTGAAGGGAGGCTGTGGGTAGATGAAATGATGGTGGATGTCTCTCTGAGAGGGCACAAACACCAGGCGGCAGCCAACACTGGATGAAGAAAACATTAGGCTTCATTATGGTAAAGGCTTCTGCTTACAAGATGCCATGACAAAAATGGCAGTCTTGAAGATTAAATAGCAGAAACAGTTCAGGGAATTATGAGACAAACCTTCTGGTGCCATCCACAATGCTCTCGATGCATCTTGAGAAAATGGCCTCAAACGTCTCGGTCACCTGGGCCTTCTATTTCAAACAACAGGCGGAGATTGTTATAGTCACATACATCAACCAACATGAGTGGAGGAGCTGGACACAGGTAATGATGGTATTGAACAAAGGGAAATTCCCATTGCCATGTATTGATGACATAAATTCAAATTAGACTGTTTTACAATGCAAAACATTAGATCTAGGAGCAGTGGGTATTTTAGGATAAACACACAAACTGTCCACTGTCAAACGTACCTCAATTTGTTCATGTTTGGAATCCACAAATGGGCCCAGCTGAAGAAGAGAGTGGAGAATTAGAAAACCTACACATAACACGCAGTCATGTGACAACTGTGTTTGTGTGAGATACTAAACTGTGACAGAGGAACAGATACGAGCATTTTGTGCATCTTGTGAGATGTGTTTATCCACCTGTATGTGGAATAACTGCTGTTTGTGATACAGCAAGGATAAATAAATAAATAAAAGAAAGTGACTTTACCAGCAGGCAGACATCAGGACGATCTCTGACAATGACACTGATTAGGTCCAGCAGAGGGTCAAAGTTCAGGCTGTCAGAGGGAGTGTACGGCCCGCATGCCACCAGTACATTTATTGGCTCTGCAATCACATCATATGATGAGTGTGGATGCAGTTTACATGACAGAGAGAAACTAACTTTAACACCAGCAGACTGCAGTCACTCCTGATATTGAGGTTGAAAGCTGAAAAGGACAAGTTATTGTTGATGGTAAATGTAGATAATTGAAGCAATAAATTCCTCAGTGTGTGCTATATTGACAGGGAAAGCTAAGTTCTCTCGAATATCCGTGTCATGCCTACATGTACCAGGATGCATTGCATGTTCTGGATGGTCCCCACCAGCCATATCCTCTTGTGTGGCAAATGCAGCAACAGCTGCAGCCTCAGTTGCTCTCTGCTGCATTTCTTCAGCTGTCTATTCTAGCTTGAATAAATATGACTGAATATCCAGGTCAACAGACTACTACCAACACTGGCTGGCTGTCCACATAAAAGATGGCAGATTTTTCCTTAAAGGATGTATATTTATTAATCTAATCATTAGATTTACAGAAAATGTTACAGATTTTATCAACAAACATCACTTACCTTCATCCGTTTCCATTTTCACCTCAGAAGTGTAGAAAGGAAGAGGAACTCCCTAAAAAAAGAAGACTTTTAACAGAAGATACAAACAGGCCCCAGTTCTAAAAGTTAAAGTAATCAGAACTGCTAAAGTTGTGGACAATATCTCAAGTTAATATTGCTTTGTAAAGGTATAGCTGACCTCATAGAGTTTCGACGCCATCATTTTTCTTCCGGTCGTGTTCATCCCCTCCATCACCACCACCTGAGAGAAGACAACAGAGTTTCATACACTGTAGGTGGACAGTTTTTTATTCTTATGTGGCAACTGGTTGTCAGAGTTCTCGGTCAGACACTGGGTGAGTCTGCTACCCAGGTCCTTGGCATGCTCTGTTACTCTTGGTGGTCATGTATCCTGCTACACACAACTCAGTGCACAGGAAAAGGAGTGACCACCGCTTTGTGCATGCATTAACCCTGCAATCAGTATGCACTCTACTGTAGATTTCAGTGGCAGAATACAAGGCAGACAGTGGCAGAAAGCTGCACAGTTGGGTGTAAAATCCATCTGTAGCTTAATCTGCTTAATGAGAAGTGTCCTTTGGCTTACCTGACCAGGAAACAGGGAGTAGTCTTTAAGCTCTGATAGGTCAACAGGCACTTGCTGACCGCCCTGCTCTGGTCCTGCCTCCAGCAGAACCGACTGTGCATTCAGTTTGCCATTACTGTCACAGCAAATCTGACCCAGCACTGTTATACTGTCCTAAAGGTGGAGAGATGTAAAACACACCAAAGTGAGCAGTCAGGCAACACTTAATTATACACATATATTCAATAACTATAAACTGTATCTGGTTTAAATCAGCTCATAAAAAAATGTGGGGCACATGGTAAAGTTATATTGATAATCAAGATAAACATGTATAATATTGCATATATTGCAAGTTGCAACTCATCATGCCAATCTTTGGTCTGAACTCAGATTAAGATATCCATAAAGTTACCAGAACATTTGCAAATCACATTTTAGGTTTCTACGATTTTACAGGTTTTTGGCAGCAGTAACACACTGCTGTACCTGAGCAGGCAGAGAGACGGGGGAGAACTCTTCGATGTTGAAGTGAGACTTCAGGCTGTCACCAAGCTCCTCTATCTTCTCTGTTAACACTGGGGAAAACAGACGCACACTGTTCAACTTCAAACAATATGTAGTAATATAAACTGTTTCTATTTATCTGTGACGGGTGTGCACAGTTTCATTTAAAATTCAAGAGAAATGTATGAATGTCAGAGTTATGCCATGTGGAGATTTAAAACTAAAGGAATCTTCCCTCCAAAGTAGTTTTATGAATTCACGGCTCTTTTACGTTTTTGTCTCTCACCATTTCGAACATCGCGCAGCCTCTGAAACATGTACTTGTAGCTGCACTGGAGAGAGTCTTCAGGCCCTTCCAGCAGCTCCAGCTGGACGCCTGCGCCCTTCCTGCCTGCCCAGCGGGTGCCCTGCACGGCTCCGAATGTAACCACCACCTCCCCTTTTCCTCCTCGCTGGCTGTACTTCTGGGATGGCGTTGCACTTCCAAAGAGAGAAGGGAATAAGTGTCAAAGTACAGCTAATGTCCATCTTAACAAGTGATTCAGTCTATTGGTAAAAAGTTCAAGTGCCTTGGTAGCAAAGTGTTTACAGGACATTGGGTCATCCCAGGTTTAATTCCAGCCTCGGGACCTTTGCTGCAGGTCATAAAATAAAGGTGAAAATGCCCCAAAAGTTATGTTTAAATTTTCTTTAAAAAAGTATAGACTTCATCCATGCTTGGTTGAGTATTTGTAACTTTGTAATTCAACTAATCAAAAAAAATTACACTTTGAAACACAATACATCCTCACACAAGCTTTGTGATTTTAAGATAAACTGAGATTAAATAATCCTGTATATTGCTTGTTAACACTAGCCAAACACCAAGTGCAGGAGCACTATGACCTTGTGTGGATTCAACTGAGTGTTTGTCTGTGTTGTTGAGTACCTGGGAGAGAAGCTGGCAGGTGACAGCAGCAGGCCCGGGCTGGCCAGCAGAGCTGCAGTTCTTTTTGAATGAGGGTGTTCAGGAGTGGTCAGTGCTCGCTTCTGAGAGCCCTATGCGCGCACACACGCACACACACATTCAGGGTTGAGCACACAAGTGAGTCACACATAGTTTATTTAGCTTCAAAGGCATATATCGCTACATAAACACTACATGAAGTTACTGGTGTTGGCTTACCTTAGCAGGAGTAGAGTAAGCATCCAGTAGATTCTCCTCCTCTTCCTCTACTTTCATTCTGAACAAATAATGTCAAGGACTGTGACACAATAGCATTACCCACACTCATTAAAGACAACAGATAAATCCAGATAGACAAGCATGAAGACTTCACTGTCAAGGATACAGGTCCTGTAATGTGTGGATATCTCTGGTTCTGTTATGAGTCTCTTCTTTCCTGAAGCTTTGTTTGGATTTATTCTTCTTATTTAACACCTGCAAAGACAATGAACTCGCTGTGAATACAAAATTGGTGCCGTTTGTGACAGTGAGGACAACTTTCAACTAACAAAGACCCAAGTTCGCAGCAGCAATATCAGTAACACAATCCATATATGACATGTGACAAAACATCAGTTTAGGATCTTGTTACCTCATGTTCAAATTGTTCCAGGGTGTCCATAGAGAGTTTTAGTCCATTTTTTGTGGTGCTGTAGGCCACCCACTCCAGCACCATCTCATCCGCCTGGATCCTGTTACAAATACACTGCTCCACCACTGAGGGACAGAGGAGATATAAAGGAAAGGAAGAGCTTTTAAAAATGGGATGTAGTGATTAGACTGAGTAGTTTGTGGTTGCTGTTAAGTGTGCTGTTTTCTGCTTCATAATGCAAATGTCATCTTTGTTATTGTCTATGGTTTGTCTGCTCAGAACATGATGGTTTATGCTAGTTATTGTCAGTTATGTGCAAATTTATAGTGTGCACCATTAGTGTGTTGCTATCCCTTTTCAAGTCTTTAATCTGTTGTCTGCTACATGTCATTAAAGGGCTGACAGTGTACAGAGCTATAAGGTATTCTCTGTTAAGCAGAAGTTGTCACTTAATAATAAGATGACAATAAATACTGTACAGTTACAACTGAAAATAATACTGTATATCAGCAGTGGGGGCACTATCACTCTGATATAAGTACATTTAAATCAAACATATGAATGATGATTACAGATGCTTATGATGCACATAAAATAGTTTGAATCAAATGAATATAATCCTTTTACTTATTTCATTTATCACAAACAACACACACTAATGAACATCAGTGTTATATAAATGTGGCAGATGTGTCCACCTGCAGTCACTGTCAAGATCGCTGTTAGGCAAATGAGCAAGACAAAAGAACATAAATGCCTACTTAATAACATGAAACCTCATCAACAGCGTTAAAAATCAGACACTATACATAGCATGTACCAGTACAGTAGTGTCACGTTACACACTGTTGACCATTTGGGTGGCTGCTGTTGCTCTTGGCTTAATTTGCAGACATTAGCGGGTGTTAGCTACTTACTCTTATCGAGGATGGCGTCATCTTGGCAGGATATGTCGAACACTTCCAGCTCTGATTTTAGGCTTTCTCCGTTTACTTGAGTCATTGTTTTGAGTTGTCTACCTTCGTTGTTAATCAATGCAAAAATGTAGATGATAAAACTTCAGTAGGTCTCGATGCTAACGTTAGCTATGCTTTCACTTCATAGCAACAACGACAAGCTAATCCTCTCCACAAAGCGGGTGCTAAATGCTAGCTACAGCTGTTAGCTACACGTTAGCGTGCAGAGTAGCTCCAATCGACATCAGATGCACATTTCAGTTTATGATTTTACCGCGAAAAAGTGCTGCCGGTGTTGGCGGCCGGACATACGTCACATCTCAAAACAATAGTAAGCGGAAGTGAGCAGCGCTACAAAAATAAAAGCTTCTACCGCCATCTTGTGGTCACCATGAGAATGTTTATTTAGTGTCAGCCCTCAGACCTGTCGAAAATATGTTAAACCAGACTGGTTATCCTTGCTTAACTTGTTGTACAGCCACAAACAATAGTATGAACTATTACTAAATGATGCAATATTTAATATTAAATAATAAAGGTGTTTATTTGTTTTTATTTAAGGGTTTAAGGCAAATTTAACTAATATAAATCGCTTTTTAAACTTTTTCTATTTTATAACTGTCTTAAGGAAACATCTGGTGTCACACCCAAACGTTGACAAGAACTGTGTATTTGTTCAATTAAAGGTTAAATAGATATCTTTATCACCAGCACATTTACAACATGCACTGCTGCCCTACTTTAAACTGCAAAAATATTCTACTTCACAGCCTTCCATAAACTCTTCCAAGACAAACAAGGACACGCTCAGATTTCTGTTCTTGTGGGCTCATCATCGCTCTCAGGATGTTCTTCCACCTGTGAAAGTAATGACGCGGTGTAAAATTGAGGATTATTGAGGTGTTGCTATAGTAACCGGTTGGTGTCAGTGAACAACAAACATCCCACTCACCTGGGCTGAGTAGCACCTGCCCCTGGGAGTGAATTTCCATGATGTCACCCTCCTCAGTGATTCACGGAGGGAGGCTGACAGGTTGTGAGTGTCACGCACCTGACAAACACATACATTATGGATGCACATCTGACTTCTGTCACACGATCAACACGCATACATGTATATAAGTGTGTTTACAGTGTCGCACATAACATCTTTGCCAGTGTTAAATTATGAGAGTTGTTGAAGTGAATGACTCTTTTATTTTAGAATGAACTGTATCTGCAGGGACTATAACTATATCTTTTCACACCTTCATCCTGTTCAGACAGGCGTTTCTGAAGTCCATGTTACTGCTGCAGCTCACAATACTGATGGACGAACTGAGAATCACCTCAGCAGATGAACGCAGCTTCTCCTGGTCCTTAACAGCCAAACATACACTATTAGGCCCATTAAGATATTTTCATTAACATACTGATTATTTTTTCCAATTAACTGATTAATCGTTTGATTTATAAAATGTCAGAAAATAATGGACAATGACCATTAAAATCTCCCAAAGCCCAGAGGTGACATCTTCAAATTCAACAACAGCCCAACGTGCAAATGTGTAACATCTTTAGGGCTGCAGCTGATAATTATTCTCACTGTTGATTATTTTCTTGTTTTATCATTTCATTATTTGGTTTATAAAATGTCAGAAAATGGTGAAAAATGTCAATCAGTGTTTCCCAAAGCTCAATATGACATCCTCAAATGTCTTGTTTTGTCCATGACCCAAAGATATTTAGTTATATTTAATGTACTATTCTATAAAATATATAATCAACTTTTAAAATTGTTAAATTAAATTAAATTAATAATTCATTATTAACTACCTAATGCTACTAACACCAATAATATAAAAATGTAAATTATAAAATTAACATTAAAGAGTGATTAAAAAAAAACTTTCATCTCCAGTGTGTATGTGTGTGTCAGACTTGCCTTTTTTCTGTAATTTTGGGCTTTCAGCGTGTTCTGCAGCTCGGTCTGCACGGCTGATGTGACTGCCCGCCTGTTGTTGCTCAGAATATCCTCCAGGTAGCGCTCTATCAGCACCTCTGTGGCTGTGGGAGGATCAAAGACACAGAAAAAAAAATGAGAAAGACCAACTTTAGTGCAGTGCATTGTGATTAGACATGCAGCTGTCTCTCACCCATCATATCAGAGAGCTGGCAGGTGAAGGGGTCACTGTGCTGCAGGGACAGGAAAAGCAGGAGACCCTGCTGCACTGCTTCTTGCTCTGGGTCCTCACTGTTTTCTTGCTCTACTGTGTACACAGTGCCTCCGCTGTGCACAAGATCTGCAGAGAGGATGTTACAACATGTTTTGCGGAGTAAAAAAATGAGAGAATATGGGAGGAAAACATGATCATTAGTGACGATATTCAGTCTAAATGATAAACACACTGCAGGTCTACACTGGTACAGCTGTGGGGATCAACAATCCCAACATGTGCGTAATATCAGGGTAATGGAAGACGCACCTTGGGGTTGAGCAACTAATTGTTACATTTGGTTTTACAGCTCTAGCTTTAAAACCTGAGTTCCCTTTAGTTTAACAAGCTAACAGATGTTTACAAAATCTTTTCTTGGGTGTAAAACAACAACAATTCTGAGGTATGGATCCTCTTCTCTCAAAATACCAGTGCAGACTGTGTTATGGCTCCTTTTTCTGTTTACATTCTGTACTGTGAATGAGTAAGCTGCTTGTGATTTCCGATGCCTGTGGTTTTACTCGTGGTTGTGATTCATTGTTTAATCTACAAGGACATGAAACGCTTATTATGCAAGGGCAGTTTCTGAGAAATCAGCTATGGAAATCAGCCATTTTTTAAGTAATACCAAGATTATTAACGGATGATTAAGCTACATTCCAGACAAAGTGTCCCTTCCCACTGAACCAATTTAGACCTAATCAGCTCACTCACACATGTTTTAGAATAATCCTAGCTTTAGCCTCGTCTTTAATTAACTTCACCGCCTGCCCGACAGAAAATCTCTAGTTACTGCAGGACTAAATTAAGGCCTAGATTAAACATTGAAGAAGGCAGAATTACATTTAGAAAGGCTGACTGTCTGGACACACAAGGAGTAGATGGTGTTTTTCAATGAAGACCAACCACCTGGTTGTCAAGTACATTCAATCATTGTCACGAGAACCATTTCCAAACCGTATTTGTAGGTACAAAGAAAATGCTCCTAAGAATTATGGTTGTGTCTGCAGTTGAAAAATTAATTTTGGAAAGGAGGTGTTATGTCGCCTGGATAGTCTTTTTTAAAAAACATATCAGATAAAACACTAATGTTGATCACCCCTGCAAAATTTTAGACTTTCTCCTCTTTTTTAATATTAAACTTTTCCACTTTTTCAAACTCTTATATCCGTCTATGCTCTCTTCAAAGCCACCAAACTCCTTTGACAGTAATAGTAATTTAACCTTGCAGAACACAGGAGCTACTGTTTTACCACTGCCTCAATCACTTACTTAGTTTGTGTTATTGGGTGTCTTTGGTGAATCTGAACTAACCCTTTAAAACACCAAAGTCACACAATAACACAAACAAACTAACCGATTGAGAAAGCGGTAGACCAGCAGGCAGTGTGCTCTGCAAGGTAAAATTTCCGTTTTTGCCAAAGGAATCTGGTGGCTTTGAAGAGAGCATAGATAATGGCTCCAGCTCCCCGTCAGAAAGGGAAGTCTGATGGCAAGGTAAAGTGGTAAAAATATTCTATATATGGCATCAATTTTAAATGTGTTTTTTTTTTTAACAAGTTCTTCTTTTGGGTGACTAAAATAAGTTTTGCTGACACTGTCATCCACAGCAGTACACACATAAAGTATTTCTTTATAAGGCATGATAAAATGTTGGCAGCTACACCCACTTAGTTAAAGTCGGGGTGACATCACAGTCCAAGGAAAATATGACCAATATTAACACTGATTTCTGGTAAAAGAGAGGAGCGTCCAGTGTCGAACTTTAACACGTTGTAAACCCTTTCTCCACCCCAAAATCTCTGTGAGAATGTTTTGCACAGTGACTTCACAACACCTCTTGCATCATAACTAACTGTACGCAATAACAATAAGACACTAAAGAAGATTAGTTGCATGTGAATGAATTCACAGGAGACAAATTTAAGTCATGCAATGACAATCATTTCACTGCTGAAGCCCAAAATTGCAGCGTTGGAGCCTTTTCTCCGTGTCACTCTGAGGTTTTTGTTATTGTATTCTGTGTGTGTGTTCTTCTTCTACTTCTATTGTTCGGTGTGGTTTCATTCATATAATTCAAATCAGGGGCCTCTGTGATCCATTAAAGTTTTTATAGGCAGCTGCAGGCCAGGGCTGCGTGCTCATTCTCTAATAAATAAACCCAGGTGGTTGAAATTAGTCTGGTTCATTTCAGGCCTCATAAAATGTTTCCGAAATTCTGCCTTTTAAGACAGGATGAACTGTCCGGGGCTTTTATTTTTACCCTGTTAAGGAGAAAAGGTTCTCACAGTTCCTCTAGGAAATGACCTAAACTGGCCATCAGTATGTTTTGTTCTTATCAGTGACTGTTGTCTACCTTTGGAGGACAAGCAGTGAAGACCGTGCAGGCCAAGTTCCTGACAGTCCAAATGAGAAGGGAGGTTCTGGAAGAAGGTGGAGGGCCCTGTGAAAGGGACATTACTGGGGCCGCATACCAACACCTAGACACATGTGAAGTCAAGGAAGACTAATCCAAATCAGATGCCCGAACAACTAAGTCAACACAAAGGAGCAGCAGTTATACTGATTTCCGCCCAAGATGTCTGATTTCATTGTTTTGATCATTAAAGCTTATGACCTTGAGGTTTCCGTTTGTAGATTGCGGTTTGGTTTGTAACTTTCTGAACCAACAGTCACACCCATTTTATGTCATGACTGGCTGGCTGTGCGGACTGCGGAGTAAGAGAGTAAGGTGGTTTTTAACCGTAGCTCCCTTTTTTACATACAACTATTTTAGTTTTATGTGAACAACCAAGTGCAACCCTATGAACGCCTTCCAGGAGAGACTGACTGAGAATGTGCACCGTCATCCCCATATCTAAACAACACTGCGTCTCCGCCCTCTCTATGACAAACAGCTTTTCCCTGGGCATTCGTGTTTAGCTGTTTGGAACAACTATTAACACTGTTGATTACAAATGTGGTCGGACAACATGTCTTTCAAGCTAGTTCTTTTCAACACAACACAACCCTGGTAAGACTGTTGACGATGTATTGTTGACGACAATACTCTCTTCTGTGTACTGTGAAATTGTATTATAATACTTATATTGTAAATTACAAATGCATTATTCTAATTGTACTTTTTATGGCCTCTCATGTGGAGAGTGAAGTTTTAGTTGTTAAAAGTACTTGAACTCAGTGAACTCACTTCCAGTGTGGGAGCAATGCACCATTTTCCAGCACAGCGCCATGGCCTCAGATTGGAGGTGCTGACCTTCCCATCTGCCTCCACAATACAAACCATCCCAGTGCGCACTGGAAATGATGGTCTGGCTGAACCAAACCATCTATAAAAATAACTCGGCCACGCCTAGAGGTCCTGTCCATGAAAACCACACACAAACTTAAAATAAAACATAAAATCAGCAAAGGATATCTGAATGTGAGTAAGCTGTGTTGCCAGATTAGGGTACTGCAGCACACAGGGGCTCAGGAGTGTAACAAGCTGGATGCTGAGCTCCCCGAACAGGCCCTGGTCCATGACTTCAGGTGGGATGCTGAGTGGCAATCTGCCTCCGAGGACAGGGTGTCCTCCCTGACACCAGCATCCTTTCTTCACACACTCTGGAGGCCTTTGAACCCAAGAAGACAAAATCACTTTCTATAAACAACAGTGAACATACCTCCATCCATCCATCCATCTGTTTTCATCTCCTTATCCGGGGCCAGGTCGCGGGGGCAGCAGGCCGAGCAAAGCACCACGTCCCTCTCCCCAGCAACGCTTTCCCCTTCCTCCTGGGGGACCTCAAGGCATTCCCAGGCCAGATGAGATATGTAATCCCTCCAGTGTGTTCTGGGTCTGCCCTGGGGCCTCCTACCAGCTGGAGGTGCCCAGGACGCATCCTGATCAGATGCCCAACCACCTCAACAGATTTGGAGGTGCTAAACACCTGTACATTTATTTTCAACATCTTTGTGTTGCATTAATAGATGAGGAAAAGATTATTTTGTTTACACATCTGCTACTAAGAGAATTGAGACAACACTGATCCACACAAACAACCACACCTTAAATAATATCAAAAACAACATTACTGACCTTGCACTAGAGGTGACATCCAAGATCAGTGCTGGTTGGTTTGCCCATGAAACTTTACTCGTCATCTTCACTCTGCAGGAATATGAACGATGATGTTAGCACATCATAAAAACAGAAGGCAGAAGAGGCCTGGCTAGAGTATTAAGTTTTTGTGTTTGTTATTATGTTGTAACTCATAAAGCCACAAACAGCCACTAGTAAAATCAGATCTATTGCTGTGAGGGAAATGATCACTTTTTATTTTTAAGTAAATTTGTAATACACACTTTACGAGACAAAATAGATCAGTTCTGTGTAATACAGAGTGAATGAATTAACCAATACATTGAGTGTGTCAAATGTATACAGAAGCTAAACATAATCCAAAAACACAACTTAGTTAAGCAAAAGAGTTTCATCATGAAATAATCCAACAGATGAGAAATGTGCTTGACCTCCAAGAAAAGTAAATCTTTGAGCTTAAACTGGAAAGCTGGTAGTCATACCTAAAGTCTCGCTGAAAGATCTGCTGACTGAATTTGAATTTAAGTTGGATTTTGATCTGTGGAAATAAAGGGCAGTCAAATTTTGCTACTTAATTTACCACTATCCTGTAGGTACATGTCAGAGGGAAACAGATCCTACCTTAGCGTTAGCCAAACTGAACGCATGTAAGAACGTTTCTATACGAGCGCACCACTCTGGACTGAAAAGTCTTTCATCTTTCATCTGTGTAATGCAAAGATATAGACAGAGATTATATGTCATCCACAGGCTCACCGTGATCATCTATCAGTAATCACATTGGAAGTAGAAGGAAATATACTAAACTAAAAGTGTAGCATTAATCATTGACATCTGAGTAAGCTTTGTCCAGCTACTACAATCAGTAAAGTGATTCCACCCAAATATCTTGTGCTTAATAAAAAGAAAATACTCAGGCTCTAATATTAGTCCTTATAGTGCAGGAGACTATTGTTTGTACCTGAAAAGACAGGAGTATTTTGAGGGAACCATACAGGTCGGTGAAGGCACCCAGCTCTTCAGGGTCAGGCAAAGGACACGGCCATGAAGAGGGGAACATGCTCTCCTTCAAGTCTCTGAGGACTAATGTAGTAAAAGACGGTGATGAAGTGTATAAAAGCTTAAGAGTTGTGTACATATCAAGTGTGTGTGTACATACCAGGTTGGAGTGCTTTCATTTTAATCCCTGTACACCAGGGACCAGCAGCTGCAACTGCACCACAGATGCGAACACTGTTAAAACACTTTCTGTACATTGCATGCTTTATATCCTAGAAATCACAGCTGCTGTCACTTCCCTTTTTATCTATAACCTAGGTTTTTCAAGCAATCAAGTGCGAGCTGAAATTAGTCAAAATAAATGCCTACTGGTGTGACTAATTCATTCATTCATCTTCTAACCGCTTCATCCTCTTGAGGGTCGCGGGGGGGCTGGAGCCTATCCCAGGTACATCAGGCGAGAGGCAAGGTACACCCTGGACAGGTCGCCAGACTATCGCAGGGCTGACACATAGAGACAAACAACCGTTCATGCTCACATTCACACCTATGGACAATTTAGAGTTACCAATTAACCTAGTCCCCAATCTGCATGTCTTTGGACTGTGGGAGGAAGCCGGAGTGCCCGGAGAGAACCCACGCTGACACGGGGAGAACATGCAAACTCAGCACAGAAGGGCTCCCACGCCCGGGATCGAACCGGCAACCCTCTTGCTGTGAGGCGAGAGTGCTAACCACCACACCACCGTGCCGCCCTGTGACTAATTCATTTTTTAAAATTATTTTATTGTGGTGATCTGTTCTGTTTTCGTACTGGATGGATATCTGTATCCTTTCCATATTGATGGTTACCAGTGTTAGCTTTTGTTGTTTACCAGTGTTTGCTATTTTTATTGAAACAGCCTAAAATGTATGACACTGCTATTGCAAGTGGTGGAATGTAACGGAGTACATTTACTCAAGTACAATTTCAATATTCTTGTTCTTTACTTGAGTATATAATGCTACTTAATACTTCTGCTCCACTACATCTCAGAGGCAAATATTGTACTTCTTACTCCACTACATTTATTTGACACTTATAAGGTATGCATGATAATATTGGTACATCATTGGGATTGGCCAATATCGATTTTAAAATAAACTAAAAGAACTGGCCAACATGCTTTCTCCTACTTTGCACAATGTATGAATATTACATACATTGAAAAGCACTGTATTTCATGTCTCTGCTAGTGGGCCATCACAATAAAAGTATGCATGTATAATATAACATTAATTTCACTACAGAAGAGACTTGATGATCACTTAATTAAGGGAGGGAAAAAGTTGATATATCAATATCAGAACCGTTAGTTCTGTCAGTCAAATGAGTTGTTACATACTGGCATATTGGATATTGGCAAAAAATCCAACATTGTGAATCCCTAACACTTATAGTTACTGAACTCATAATAAAACATTGATGAACTACAACATAAAATATTCTTACATGTATTTCTTTAAGATAAACACAGAATAATGTAATATTCTAAATTAATATAACACATTTCCCCCCTTTACTCACCAATTACTGCACACACATGTAGACATACTAACAAAGACTAAGAGCACTAACACTCCTAAAGCCATTCTGCATACTGAGTACTTTTACTTTTGATACTCTAAGTACATTTTGCTGATAATGCTTCTCTACTTTAACTTCAGTAACATTTTGAAAAGGGTTGGAAATGAACTTCTGAACCAAAATAAACCATCTGCCACTGTGGCTGGTGGTCTACAAAATCTACCAGCAACTCAACAGATTAACATTGTTTTGTAGGCTGGTGAGTGAAGTAAATCCAGCAGCCATTTTCATATTTTACCAGAATATGGCTGGTGGCTGGCGCTAATTTCCAATCCTTTTTGAATTCAGGACTTTTACTTTTAATATTTGTTTTACTGTGGCATTTCTATACTGACTAAAGTAGAGGGTTTTAATACTTCTTCCACCTATGACAGTTGCAACTATCTACAACCTGGTAGTATACAGGTGCTTGTGAATAAGGCAGCTCAATGTATCAGTGTTTTAATGCCTTTTTTCCACTTAACAGTTATTTAACTATATTTTACAAGTAAATTTAAATAGTGGTAATCAAATGTATACTATATTCCTGTTAGAATTGCTGCTCAAGCACACTTGGCCTCAAATTTGATACTTCTATTTGACAAAATGGGGTACCCCACTGTTAGGCACTTAAATGCCACTGGTAGTTCATACTCATGAGGCAGTTCAGATTATGAGACCATGATGTGGTGGTTTTAAACTTACCAGTGCAGTTTGTACTTTGAACAGACGCTTCTGTTTCAGTCCACAAAAGCACCAAAAGTCCTCCTGTAGTCTTAAAGCAAGGGTGTTGTCTGTGCTTACCAAAAAGCATGACCAACCGCAACACCTGCAGTCATAATTAAAAACACGAACTCTTACTTTAGCTAATGCTAGCTTAAACTATAACCTGTTAGCTAGCTAGCTTCAACCCTTTGATAACCAGTTCTTATTTTATCAATAATGACGAGTAGAGACAAACTGTCAATAAGACAATATTTTAACCATATAAACTTTATGTTTCTAGCTAGAACAACTCTAATTTACATTACCTGCTGTATTTCTTTGAGCATCTTTAGCTGACTGAAGCAGTTTAACTGCCAGGCACGCGCTGAGTAGCACGCGCTGGTGGTTAGATTGCGCGCGTGCCTGGCCCACTCATGTAGGCACAGTATATCTCCCTGTCAAACAATATACAAATTTCTACACACTTTAAATAACAGCCAGCAGAGATGTTAAATCTGTAAAATAACTGGTAATACCTTACAAGTAAAACGAGGACAATACAGTAGATAAATCAACAACACATTTGTAGAATTTACCATGACGTTTCCCATTGTTATAGAGTTCCTGAAAGCAGCACAGGACCATAGTCAGGAATTTCAAAATGCTGAGGTCATAAACCCATAAACTCCAAAAGCCAAACTTTGTTAATGTTTCTTGCACAACTTCTTCCCCTCTAATGTAATGGTGTCAAGATTTGCTGACTTAGATGAACAATACAGATTTTGCAACAATGAACCTGATCTGTTTGTTCAGTCTGTTCAGTTTTGGACACATTGGGAACATATGTTTTTAGAAACACTGGTCACTCTGTAAAGTTCAAATTCAGAGATGGTATTTTTTTTTTTTTTTTTTTTGAAAGTTGTTAATTCATTGAATTTGCATGATCATCAACAGCATGAAGGGTTCTGAGAGCTGTGAACGAACACAAAGCAGCAGGCCCAGATGGGGTACTGGGCAAAGTACCGCGGAACTGCCCATTGGTTCGACATCCCATTGTTCCGACCATATTAAACTCACTGTTCCGAAGTCCGTTCCGAAATCATCTTGATGCCCTGTGGTTAAGGTCTGGTTATAAGTTTAGGCACAAAAACCACTTGGTTAGGGTCAGGAAAAGATCATGGTGTGGGTTAAAATGAAAAAGAAAGTGACAAACATATAAGCCGTGAGCCTGCTCCGCCTCAAGCCGGTCGCAGCACACCATACGCCCGCCGCGAGCCGTTCAGCACCGCGGACAGTCGGACTAATGGGATGTCGAACCAATGGGCTGTCGAACCAATGACATGGACCCAAGTACTGAAGACCTGCGCTGACCAGCTGTCAGGGGCCCTAACAAGGATCTTTAACATCTCCCTGAAACAGGCCACTGTTCCATTGTGCCTGAAAACAGCCACCATCGTTCCTGTGCCCAAGAAAGCCTCCAGAAGCAGCCTTAATGACTACAGACCAGTGGCACTGACCTCTGTGGTCATGAAGTACTTTGAGAGGCTCGTCCTGCCCCACCTCAAGTCCTGCCTCCCCCAGAACTTCGACCAACACCAGTTTGCCTATAAGGCAAACAGGTCAACAGCAGATTCCATAGCCACCGTCCTCCACACTGCTGTGGGCCACACAGAGGGGTTGGGGAACTATGTCAGGATGCTGTTTGTTGATTTTAGTTCGGCATTCAACACCATATTGCCGAACATCCTCTTCCAGAAGCTAACTGACCTGGGATTCCCGCCCCTCACCTGTGATTGGATAAACAGCTTCCTGATGGACCGGCCACAGACAGTGAGGTTTGGGACCCTAACATCCACCACTCGGACACTGA
Source organism: Epinephelus fuscoguttatus (assembly GCF_011397635.1). NCBI lineage: Eukaryota > Metazoa > Chordata > Actinopteri > Perciformes > Serranidae > Epinephelus > Epinephelus fuscoguttatus. Next base: position 20,754,468 of record NC_064760.1, read on the forward strand.
GCACAGGTTCGCCTCAGGGCTGTGTGCTAAGCCCTTTCCTGTATGCTCTATACACATATGACTGTGCCCCCCTCCACCACTCTAACACCATTGTCAAATTCGCGGACGACACAACAGTGGTGGGCCTCATCTCTGGCGGTGGTGAGACAGTATACAGGGAGGAGGTCCAGAGGCTCGCAGCCTGGTGCTCAGCGAATAACCTCCTGCTGAATGCCAGCAAAACCGTGGAGATGGTGATGGACTGGAGGAGGAAGAGACCTGACCCTGCCCCACTACAGATAGAGGGCATCTGTGTGGAGAGAGTCTCCTCTTTTAAATTTCTTGGGGTGCATGGATGTGCACCTACTGCTTCTACTGTTCCACCATACAAAGTGTGCTTTAACATGTGAATAACAAGAAAAGTATATTGACCACCTATCATTGTAATCTGCTTTCTTGTTGCCATTTTTCTCCTACTTAAATGCTTGTTTCTGCTTGTTTGTTTTATCTTTGATATTTGTCCATTTCAGTCTGTCAATTCTTTTCTTTTCTTTTTTTTACAATTGCTATGATGTCTGACTTTGTATAAATCACTGCTCTTAATAAAGTTGGAATAAAATAAAATTAAATAAAAACTGTCTAAAAAACTGGGGAAAAAACCCCATTAGGTCCAAAAACCCTTTATTGTGAAATAATAAAAACAACCCTGCACACATGCTACTGCTTTATACTTTCATATTCAATCAGATGTATCCATATTTATTATACTTTAGTTCTTCCTAGATATGGTCTAAAAAATGCTGTGAGTGCTCAGAATCTTTCCTATACTGAGTATGTGTAATCGCAGAATTATGCACCTCTTCTTGTCATTAAACCAAACCAAATTTTAGTAGGACAAAAGGACAAACTCTTACGAGAACATCCACTCACAAGCATTTTCTTGAGCTTTAAACCACGTCTCACAGTCTTCCTCAGCTGACTTTTTGGTGCTGTATCCTGTCTGTACTACATTTGATCACTGACCACTGTGTAAATCTTTGTAGCATGCAAAAAGGAGTTTTTTTTCTCCTGTTATTGCATGTTTAGACATTCATCTCATGCAAATGAGCCCCACAAACACATGTCAATCTGAGTAGATAGCATAATTTACTTTATTTGTATCTATTCAAACATGTTAGTATGTATGAAAACAAAGTATGAAAATAAAACACTATAAAAACATTTTGTCTGTCTAGCTTTCAAAGTGCCTATTTGTATAATGAGAGGCTTCCTTTAGCGGGAATCATTTTCCCTCTTTCGCAGACCACTCCTTGTATCCCCCTGCATAGTTACGTGCACTGAAACAGAAAACAGAGAGACAATAATAAGAAGAAGTGATACATGTAGAGCCAACGCTTGAAGGCAATATTTCTGTGAGTGAACAGAGTACACAAAATTGTTCTCAAGTGTACACAAGTTGTTGATTTGGGCTGTCTGTTTAAAAACAAGACGGGCTGTATGTATGTGCACGTGTGTGTGTGTCCTATATAATGTATAGTAACCAATAACTTATTCACTTCACGTATCCAAGTTCGGAGGCCTTGTTTGTGGCCGTTCCCCCTCGCTTGCCCATCTGGCAGTGAAACACCAGCTCTGGCGCATCCAACGGTGGCTTGGTTACTCCATACTTGGCCTTGAATTCTTCTGGCATCAGTGCAAGAGCAGTCTCTACTGTATCAACTGGATGAATAAAGGCAGGAGGAGGAGAAGGCAGAAAAACATTTCAAGATGAAATAAATGACAGATGATGAACAGATCTTTTCCCCTCTGTGAAAAGGCATTTAAATGAAGCTCACCTGGCATGTGAATGGATCCTGGAATTTGTCCTTTATCAAACTCCTCTTTAGTGCGAACATCAATGAGGAGGAGATTCTGACTCTTTCCCAGAAGAGCTTTCAGATCCTCATAGGAGATCTCCTTGGTGACTGGCAATGAGAGAGAAAACACATTAAAGGCTCTGCTAAGTCTGATAAGCCTTTGTTGAACTCCCAGAAAACTGCAGCATTCACTTTTTTAATTAACACAGGTCAGTCAGATACCAGTTTGACATGAGATTTCATTACTAACCATTCTTTCTCTGGTGTGTGCACCTGCACACTGTGGTACAAGAGTGCATACAGCCTGATAATAATCACACTCATGATGTGGTACAATCAACACTGATGGAACAATATGTAAGTTTCTGCCGCTATGGGGTCTCAATGCTGTCATTGCGGTCAGTTTCTCCTGGTTAGGATTCCTTGAGTGTTCATCATATTTACTGAGAGCCGAATTATCAGCAGATGTCTCCAAATCAAATGGACCAGGTGATTAAAACTGCTAAAAACACTGAATAAAGAAGTTTCACACTAAAAATCAGTGTTTCTCTGACGCTGTTCGGCACAGCAGGGGCTGAAGCCAAATTGCCACTTAGGTTTGCTTAGCTTGTTTCTCTGATAACTTATGATTTAAATGTTCAATGACTAAAATCCTTCATCCGGTTAAAACATATAGTTAAAAAACGAACAAGATTTTAAAAGTAAATTGTAACAATGAGGCTTAAAACTCCATAAAAAGTCCATTTATGACAGCTTCTGGCAGACAACCACAACCCTGATGCATGTGCAAAGGGGACATGACGTGACCAACAGGTGACCAAATCAATAAATTTACAGATTTCTCTGAGTTTGAACATTGTTGAAAATGTTTGGAACCTTGTAAGTACACACCTAAACAAAATACATAACAGTGGTCTAGTTGTTTTCAGACATTTTATGCAAAAAAAAGTTACATAATATATCTTTAAATAGCCTATAGTTTGTTAGTCAGTGTTATTAAATGTCATCATACTTGGTTCCCCCATCAATACCTCACATAAAAAGTATCCCAATAGGTTCCACACAATGGGGTATACAGATTTTGAATTTAGGGAAAAAGTGAGCACTAGTATTAAGCCTTGTACTTGGAAAATATCTTGAGGTATCAGAATCAGTATCAGGAGAACAAAACAGATTAAAGTGCCATTTGGTTTTAATTAGTTGAGAATAGTTGATGTGATGAATAAGGACATCTGGAGCCAGTCTGGGATAAGGAGCTGAATGCCGATTTTTTTTTTTTTTTTTTTTTTTTTTTTAACTCATGATGTCCACCTCCACCTTAAGGGTACATTCCTCTCTAGAAGATTGCTCCCTCATGTTGGCACACATACTTTTTCTTATCAGACCGTGTGTGTGTGTGTGTGTGTGTGTGTGTGTGTTCAAAAATAAGGAGTGAAGGCACAATAACCCCACTGGCCTTTGATGTAACAGGTTATGGTGTGAATACACTCATCATGTTTATTAAATCAGTTTGTTGGGTGTTGCTTGGGTTACAAACTGCCATTCCCTGGAGAGACTTGTAACTTCCGGTTTGAGCACAGTAACACTTTAATTGTGCTGAGTCATTCTGATTATGCATATTAAGAAATGATTAGTAAACATTCATACATTAATCAATTTGTTTACTTATTTAATATTTATCAGCTAGATAATCTGTGCGCGTGACAGTTATCTTAATACAACTAAGCACCCACCGTCAACATTAATCGTTAATATAGCTCCTGTTAATGCCACTTTAACGTTACCTGCGACAGGTACTCACTAACTAGCTAAACGAGTATTAGCTAAATCTTTAGCGCTAACTAACCAACATTAAGAATGTTCTATATCGTTATTAGAGTACAGATAAGCTGCAGTTAGTTAAATGAGTCTTGTTTCAGCGTGAGAGGTAGAAAGAAGGCTCACCCGGACTCGCCATCCTGCTTGTATATGAATGATAACGTCAAACGACTTACTACAATGAAAGACATCTTCCTCATATTGTTTAGTGACACGTCATTGGCTAAGACGCCGAGGGGAGGCGGGACTTAGCTTGAAATTCTCCAGCCGTTAGCCAATCAACGCCCCATAAGCAGAGCTAGTAGACTTTCAAAATAAAAGTCGAAGTTGGACTGTTGTAGGATTGAGATGAAAATACAGACAGCAGACTTAAAATGTTACAGTTAAAAGTCCTGCATTCAAATTTTCACGAAAAGTATTATAAATAAAATATAGTTTAAGTATTTAAAGTACTCCCTAGGCAGAATGGCCCATTTCAGAGCGTTACAATATACTGTATATACATCAACTGAATTAGTATTGATCCATTACCATGTCATTTTAATGTTGTAGCTGGTCGAGGTTGAGCTAATTTTAGCAACTTTATATCCCCCTAAAAAGCTCAGTCTATAAAAATGCATCATATTCTGTAAATTGATGATTTGTTTAATAAGTAAAGTAGGCGATAGTTAAAAGTATTAATAACCTTGTATGTCAAGATTATACTTTCAGTTCCTTATGATTTCCTTATTTCCTTGAGAGAGAATCTAAAGTGTGAATGAGGTGGAATAAAGGAACTGAAATCAATAAGCTAAAGTCGTTGTAGTAGTAGTTACAGCATCAAAACACAGAAACCAAAATAAAGAACTTGGTACAATACCAGACAAAAATAGGCATGGGAACAAGGATCCATAGTGGTATTAAGGATGAGATATAAGAGATTTAAGGTTTTTTTTTTACCCTTTTGACAGAAGACAAGAAAGGTTTGTTGAGACTGGTGGTAAGATTTAAAACAAATTCCCATCTAAAATGAACTTGAGAAGTATAAGATAACACAAAATGAAATTACTGAAATAAAGATAAACCACTTTAATACTTTCCAGAACCACGTACAGATGGATAACAGAGTTAAAATATGAATAAATGAGAATGCCAGTGTTCCCATACAGCCTATAAAGGGTCAATGACTGGTGATGAGGGTTAAAATGATGACAATCATATGGTCTGGCCTCTGCAGTCACCGCACCTCAACCTATACCAACATATACGGGGCATTTTAGGCCAATGGTTCAATTGTCCCTCCAATGAAGCTGCAGAGACTTGATCCTAAGGGACATTAAAGCTGTTCTTTTTCATTAAATTGTCACCCTGCTGTAGGTTATAAAATGTAGGCCTGTGTAAAACCTTTCAGATAAAAGCAAACACTCAGCCAAGCCATTTTACAAATGTTTTTATTAAAAATATCTTTTAGTTTATTACAAAAGTCAGTACCTAGAAATTAATATTTACAATGAAATTCGGCCATGATAAGATTAAAAAACACTACAACAGACCTAAAAAGGTTAAATTTGCCAGCAAATAAACCTGTAGTTCTACCACAAAATCACAGAATGACTCATTTGTTAGTGTTATTCAATGAACACCAATCCTCTATCCCCAAGTATGTTTACATATTCCTTTAAACAGGAGTGTAAACAAGTTCTTTGTTCTGTAATCAATGACAACACCACCCCAGAACTGTTTGTCTCTTGGTCATGATTACACCGTTGCTGTGCCCCCTGTGTCCAGGGGCCTGTTCAGTGTAAGTGGGATGGATTGTCTGTGCTGATGTGGATCACAGAGTCCCCTCTGTGCTGTAAGAAGGGTTCCCAAGTCCATCAGCAGAGTCTCTTTTTGCCTTTTTACGCATTTGATGCATCCAGATGATCACAGCTCCGATGATGAGGAGCAGAAGGAGGGCGACTCCTCCTCCGATAATCCCAGCCAGCAGTTTATGGTCAGAAGATTCAGGAGGGTCATAGCGTTTACAGGAGAATTCTGATGGGGGGCTCTGTCCTGCATTGTTCACCGCTGCCACACACACCTTGGTCCCAGCTTCCAAAGATTCGAGCAAACCTCGTCGTGAAACGTCCATAAACTGCAGGGGTTCACGTCCTTCTATCACCACTCTGTACGCGGTCACCACAGAAGATGGAGCACACCACTGGACCTCTATCTTCCCTCTGTCACCCCCTTCACTGACTGGCAGCAGCCCTTGAATACGTGGTGCATGAGGAGGCTCATCAGCCCTGCTGACCCCGGGACAGAGGCACTTAGTCCTTTCTGAAATCTGGTCGCAGGGCTCTTGATTCTCTGAGCAGGGGTTGAATTGGCAGAACTGGGGTGCCTGAAGAAGGACAGTTTTCTTCACGGAGTTCACCACCTCAGTAGAGGGCATGCGTGTGTGAAAGAAGTCATCATCATCGTCATCATAGTCATCGTCTGAGCCCATAGCAGTGTATTTGATCTGCCGGTGAGTGTCAGGAGGGGAAGTAGAGGCGGCATGAGTGGAGAGGTGGGAGTGGAGGAGAGGCGAGGCTCCCAGGAAAAGGAGAAGCACAGCAAGGTTCCTGAACAGTGACATCATCTCTATGGACAGAAATGACAAAAGATGAGAATGAATTCTAAAGAATATTAGTCATTGCAAACACAGAAAAAGGATATAGATGGATCACTGGCACAGTATGTGTATCCATGCAGTTGTAGAGAGGACATACATCTTCACTGGTCTATTAATTTCTTTTAACCTCATATCTTAAAGGCCTAGTGTGCAGGATCTAAGGGGATATATTGGCAGGAATGGAATATAATATTATTAGTAAATTTTTTAGTGTATAATCACCTGAAAATTAGAATCTTCATGTTTTTGTCACCTTGGAATGATGTTTATATCTACATAAAGAGCAGTCCGCATCCAAGGAGTCTGCTATGTTGGATTGTTATGTTTCTACAGTAGCCCAGAACGGACACACCAAACACTGGCTCCAGATAGGGCCCTTTTTGTGGTTGCATCGGCCACTCTAGCTGGCAGCCCTTCCGTGCCAAACGGCATCGAAACTGCCTCATTCAGTGTTTTTACCAATTTAAATCACCAGATCCACTTGTTTTGGAGAGAAGGACACCTCTGCGGCTAACTCTGCTCTCTATAAAAAACTCCGTCTGACTCTTTCAGCTTTGATATCAGCTTTTACTATTTTACTATCAGCTCTAATTTTGACCAAAAACACACCGACTGCTTCATCGACAATACACACATCAGAATATGTGTTCAGGGGCCTGAATCATGAGTTACATTTGATAAAGCCTGTCTCTCTATGAGTTATTAGGCTCCACTGAACATGACGCACAGCTGCTTACATTAGAAGATCAGACGAAACACTGATTTTTAACACAAAACTGCCTCATTCAGTGTTTTGTCCGGTTTAAATCACCAATTCCAGTTGTTTTGGAGAGGAGGAGACCTCCGCAAATAATTCTGCTCCCCAAAGACCTCCTGAATGCCTGGATCTTAAGTTATCAGAGAACAAAAGTAAGCACAAATAAGCAGGTGCTGGTGGCCCGCAAAACACGTTGACTGCTTCGTCGACAACACACACATCAGAATTATCTGTTCAAGGGCCTGAATCATGAGTTACGTTCAACAGAGTTAGTTTCTCTATGAGTTATCGGGCTCCACTGAACCTGACACACAGCTGCTGACATAAGACGATTAGAAGAAACATGTAATTTTGATATAAAACTGCTAAATTCAGTGTTTTTACCAGTTTAATCACCTGGTCTGTTTGTTTTGGAGAGGAAGAGACCTGAAGATATCTTAATGGGGAGTGCACCCTTGGTACCTTGGAGAAGGTTCAGCTGTTTGTAATTTGCATTCCTCACTGCCAGATGCCACTCAATCCTACACACTGCTCCTTTAAGATAAAACCTTCAATTTCTCATAATTTCCTTATTTGCTTCAGAAGAAATGTAAAGTGTGGATGAGGAGCAATAAAGGAACTGAAATCAAGAAGCTAAAGTCATAGTAGTCGACGTAATAACTGCGTCAAAACACAGAAATGGAAATACAGAACTTGGTTACAATAGCAGACAAAAATAAACAAGGCAACAGGGATCCACAGTTATACTAAGGATAAGAGATATGAGACTTAAAGATATTTTCCCCTTGTGACAGAAGACAAGAAAGGTTTGCTGAGCCTGACGTATATCAAACTTCTTTGTCTTGTTGACTGAGAGGCTACTCGACCAAAGTTTACAGCTTGGAAATGAATCTGTGTATAATCAAACATTTGCGGTGTTTTAGTTTCCATCCTGTAAACAGCCTTAGATAAATAAATGCTGAGTGCTGGAAGAAAGAAATACAACTATTGGGGTGACCCAATCAGCATTTCCACTGTCTCCTGGCGCCAAGAGTTCTGTGGGAACCCAGAGCTGGAGCACATATGGATTTTCACTTGACACAGCAGTACTGTTCGAACATCTGTTCTCGTGACTTAAATGACTAAAACTCTAAAGGTAAACACCAAACCAGTCCAGTGTTTTGCCTGTAGTCAGCACATATCAGAATAGTCATAATAGTGACTGGAAATAAAGTGTAAGAAATGGTTTACTGTACCTGCTTGATGGTGGTGGATACTTAAAGTCTTCTGTACTCTGTCTCTCTTGTTCTGTCTCTGTCTTCTCTCACAGCGTACTCACTACAGCCCTCAGCTCTCACACTGTCTTAAGCTGTTTCTCTCAGACTCTCCCCTCCTCCTCAACACCCCCTCATTTTCTCCCCTCGGTGCCTCTCCCTCCCCCTGTACTCTTTCGTGCTCTGCCTCGCTCCTCTGTCTTTTTTCACATCTCGGCACCCTCTCTTTCCCAACTTCCAACCAGTTGCTCTTTTATATTTCTTTGTTTGGAATTTTTGAGAGAATGCGTGTCGGCACAGTGAATGTGGGGTTGGTGGGGGGGGCATGTGCCCGGGTGTTGCTCAGCATATTAATTTGCTGGGCAGTAGCAGGAGGCAGGCTTGTGCTTGTTGCAGTATGTGTTTGCTTAACAATCCGTAGGTGCAGCAGCCTGTTTTTGATTACCTTTAAAACTTCCTGCATACTCTGCAGGTGTCCTCGTGGAAACCAACAGGACATAAGGTCACTTCAGTGTGTTTATGTGTGCCTGTCAGAGTGGGGGGTGAAGAATGCATGCATGTGTATTTATAATAGACCCCCTCCACATCTTCTGTGGTCCCCGTTGTGACAAGCTGGCTGCAGGGGAACGATAAAAGCTCTCCCTGCTCTCCTCCTTTTATGGGGTAGAGCTGGCAAAGAGGCTGAGTTCTTTCTTCTTCCAAATGCCCGCATTGTACTGATGAGGGGAAATCTACCCGGGCAGGAGCCTCCTTATTTCCCAACCTCAGAACTCGAATGACTTACTCAAGCTACACCAGTAAACATCCTGTTGACATCTGCTTTGCCTTGCAATAAATGGTTTCATTTAAATTTGAGTCTGTTTATTATTAAGTGCGTTGTGCATTTACAAGGAATTTCTGGAGGAGCAAAACCAACAACGTAAAGAAAACCGCAGTTAAGAGAGGTTGTGAGAGTATGCACTTGCATGTACAAATCAACTTTTCTTGTTCATATAAAGACAAAGTTATTTAATAAAATGTTCACAAGAAAAGGGCTGAAACAATAAATCCCTGGGAGATGAATAAACACTGAAGACAGATTTAAATGTATGGCCACTTTAATTGTTCAGCAGGGACAAGATTTATGTATTACTATTTCTGCATTAAATTTTTGGGGAGAGAATTTGGTGTTCAGAATGATGTATGAATATTGTGTGTTCAGTTCTATGCATGAATTAGTTATACATGTACATGCTAAAGATTAATAGAAGTGGGACAAAGTTGCTAGTAAGTTTTTGTACTCCTAAACTTTGAATTTCGAGTCCTAAACAAGTCAAATGCATTCTTCACTAAATGTAACAGCATTTCAAAAACAAAGTAATAACATATTACATTTACTAACACTGTGAATGCTTTTTAATATTTGTTAAAACACGTTTGTTATAATAAGTTTGACTGAACTTAATCATAAAAAAGTAGTGCTGACATGACACTTTCATCACACACAGCACTGTTAACCAGCAGCACAACAGAAATTGATTTTGTATGTTTCTGTCCATATAATGTCTACAACTTTCTCTTCCCAAATTTGAAAGACATTTTCTGTCTATTTTTCCCTTAGTGTGTTACTGTATGCTGTTGCATGTTTTATGTGTAAATGAAATTAAAAGAGTCGATTTAAGAAATAAAGGGAATTGAACTGATGTGCGGCACACTGTCTAAATAATGTATTTTTAGTCTTTGAACATGTTGGAAATTATCAAGTATTTTCAAGTCACAAGGCTTGAGTTCATGTGAAGTCAGGAGTCATTAGTGTTGTTGAGTTGCAAGTCTTTTTTGCTACTGTAAAGTCACATCTGAAGTCACAAAGTTGTGACTCAAGTCTGATTTGCGTCAAAGTCATGTGTCTTAAGACTGAAAGTGAAAGAATCCAAAACCTACTTAACTTCAGAATAAAATTTGCTGTAGCCTAAACAGTGGTGGGTGAAGTCTTCACATCTCGTGCTTTAGTAAAAATAGTAATACCATACTGCCATAGCGGGTAAACTCCCTTCATACATTTGTGTTTTTTCACAAGCTTTTAGTCGGGTTTTTAAGTGTATTTTTTGTTTTAGGAATTAGTATTATCATTGTCATTATCTACCCTTTTTTAAGAATAATAATAATAATAATACCTTTTTTTTTTATCATGTCCTGATTGTTTTTATATGTGTAGCACTCTGTTATCTTATATGATATTTTATGTTTGTCATGTATGATGTATCTTAAGCACATTGAGTTTACGCTTGTCATATGAAATGTGTGATATAAATTAAAATGGACTTGACTTGACTCTGCTCCTCTTTCTTGGAATAACCTTCAAAAAGAGTTCAAACCACGTGAACTGGTCTCTCTGCCTGACTTTAAAGCTCTCATAAGTACAAGGATGAATGGATCGGTTGGTTCTTGTCATTGTGGAGACAATATTTCTACATGTTACTGTATATCTTTTATGATTTTTATTGTGTTGTTGTTCGGCTATAACGTTTTTTGAAATGCTGCTGACTTGGTCAATTCTCCCATGTAAAAGAGATCTCAGTGGGCATAACCTGATTAAATATGGGTTAAATAAATAAAAATAAATTTAAAAAATTGCAGTTTTGCATTGAAAAATATACTTGAGTACAAAAGTATTTGCATCAAAATATACTTACAGAACGAAAAGTGCTGATAATGCAGAATGGCCAATTTCAGAATAACATACATTATATTATTGGATTATAAATATTGATTCATTCACGCATCGTCACTTTAAAGTTACAGCTGGTAAAGGTGAAGCTTATTTTATCCTGCTGTGTAGCCTGTGAATCACCCCGCCTGAGGAACAATAAAGTTTTATCTTAATCTTCAATATTACATCATAGTTAATTTGTTGAATGTACTTTGTATTATTATTCTGAAAAGTAACTAAAACTGTCAGACAAATGTGGTGGGAATGACAATATTACCCTCTGAAATGTAGTGGAGTAGAAGTGTTAAGTAGCAGAAAACTGTAATAATCAAGTTAAGTACAACTATTTAAAGTTTGTATGAAAGTAAAGTACTTGAATACTTAGTTACTTTCCACCACTGAGTGTAGTTTTTCATACTAGTAAGCTGTCTCCTAATTGCAGAGTGAGCTTGACGCAGCACATTGTTTGCTCATTCCAAACTGGCAAAGGGGCTGAATTAAATTAATCATGACATTACATTTATAGTGGGTCTAGAGCTGAATTGCAGTCTGTGGCAATCATTGTTAATTTTATCATCATGTGCTGGCTCAAAGAGAATGAGGGTGAGTCATGAATGAAGGCGTGACAAGTCCTCTTTAACAAGTTTTCTGTAAAATGTATTGCTTGTTGCAGAGATTCTAGGGAATGAGCTGAAGTTTTGAAATCTACTACATGGGACTGATTGGAAAAGGCGGTGCCTGGGAGACGAGAGACGTCAGTGATAGCTTGCACCTCCTGGTTCTTGTTTTCACATGGAGGGCATGTTGCATCCAAATGATCTTTTCTCTCTTGGCTAGATGACACACCCAGCTGTGTTTTGCAGTGGCGGGTGGCTGCTTCCAGCCAGATATTTCTATAGAAGGAAAGAGAAAATATGCAATGGAAAAGAAAATTGGCCCTTTTTGGAAGAGACTGAAATGTTCAGCTAATCATACGTCTGTTTTAGATCTTGGGGAATCATACAGTTCCCAAGACATTTTTAACATTATTTACTGTTTAACTATGAGTATCTGTTGGCTTTTGTGATCTCTTTCCAGTCTGAAATATCTCATCAGCTACATCAATTACCATGGAACTTGGTATTTATTGTAAGTTATTACGGAACACAATTTAGTGGAAAATTCAGACGTACATGTGCTGTTAAGACATTGTAGATGTTGATCAAAGAGGAGGGCTTCTCCTTGAGCTTATCCTCATATCTACAGTTTTTCCAGCTTCAAGCGTCAAGTTGTTTTGGCTGCATGAGACAACCATCTCTTCCACCCCCGTCTGTCCCGTCCACAATGTCTGATAACTTCGAACAACCTGCCCGAAACTGCATGGTACAGGTTGCTGTGACTTATCAGAAGTCGAAGTCATTCATTTCAACATTCATTCCTGAACAAGACAACGCAGGAACTTTGAGCTTCAAGTCGTTTCTCAGATTTCCAGTACAGTGGTCGTTATCAAGTATTTCACCAGCTGATTGCATAAGGTCATGTCAGAATCAGAATGCAGTTGATTGGGTTTCACATAGGAGGAATTTGCTTTGGTGTATTGGTGCATATCATATCTAGGGCGATAGGTCTAGGTCTACTCCTCTTCGTCCATCAACATCGGTAGTGACTGAAAGAATGAGATCACGAATACAAGTGGCTGAAATGAGTTTCCTCCATGGGATGGCTCGGCTCAGCCTTCAAGATAGGGTGAGGAGCTCAGACATCCGGAGGGAGCGTAGAGGAACAGTAGAGCCGTTGCTCCTTCATGTCGAAAGGGGCCAGTTGAGGTGGTTCGGGCAAATGATCAGGATGCCTTCCGTGCCTCCTGCTGGAGGTGTTTCGGGCACGTCCCATTGGTAGGATGGTAGGGCACGTCCCATTGGTAGGTCCTGGGGCAGACCCAGAACACATTAGAGGGATTACATATCTTGTCTGGCAAAGGGGAGCTGTAAAGCGTTGTTGGGGAGAGCAACGTCTGGGGTGCTTTGCTCGACCTGCTGCCCCCACAACCCGGCTTTGGATAAGTGGATGAAAATGGGAAAACAAACGGACCTGATGGTTTAAGCCAGTGGTTCCCAACTGGTGGGTCGTGGTTGCATTCTGAATGGACCACAAGTGACTCACAAACGTGTCAAGTTTGTAAAATGCACTCTTTGAAGTGCCATTACTTGCTGTGGAATGAGTGAGAGAATGGACAGCTACTTGTCAGAGACAGCAAACTAGCTCGACTACATGGCCAAACGCAAGTATAACGCTGAATATATTAAACTCTGTGGACCTTTAACCATGACTAAGGAAGAATCTGGGCCCTGTGGCTGGACCAGTTGGGAACCACTGATTTAAACTGAATTAAAAAAAAACTGAATAAAGCAGTTTTTATGTTAAGAATCAGTGTCTTCAATGCTGTTCAGCTCATCGCGGACAGGCTGCTAGCCAAAGCACCTGCTAATGTGTGCTCAGCTATCTGCTCTGGTAACTAAATGTGTGCTCGTCTTTTTTATGATCCAGATATTCAGGGAGTTTTTTAGCTCTGAGCCGGATTATCCACAGAGGTCTCCTCCTCTCCAACACAAATGGCCCTGCACATGGACTCCTGGCCTAGCAAACACTAATGTGCACCCATCTTTTTCCTCTCATAACTTAAGCTCAAGACGTTCAGCAGGTTTTTACTAGAAGCCAAATTATCCGCAGAGGTCTCTTCCTCTCCAGAACAAACAGACCAGGTGAAAAAATAGTAAAACCACTAATAAATCAGCTTCATATTTTAAAAAATCTGTGTTTCTCCAACACTGCTTGTCGCAGAGGGGCTGCTAAGTACAGTGGCCAACACAAAAACGCGAATGGCCCTATTTATAGCCAGTATTTGATTTGTCCCTTCTGGGCTACTGAAGAAACATGGCGGTGGACTTATGTACAATATATCTGAACTAAAATATAAGCATAAAACAGTTTAACTGCTAATTGTAATGGGCATACAACACTGTTAAAGCACCTCACCCTGTTCTTGAATCAACACAGTTTCAAATATAACGTGACATGGCACTGTATGTATGTCATTGTTTCTTTTGGGGATCATAGAATTAGCCTGTGATCAATACAGCTATTAATACTGTATGAGTGAGCCACTGGAAGAGGCATTAGAAACATTTTGACCAGCTCGTGTGCTATTTGTACGAGTGAGCTCATACTTGTGTACGGGTTGGATTACATTGTAAAACCAAAGAGCTCCTCTCTTGTTCAAATAAGGGAAAAGGACAAGAAACAAGAATGTGAAGTTTTTACAGCAACCTCAAACCATCTGTGTTTTTTTAGATCAACTTATTTTGTCTTGTGTACTTTGCCTCCGACTATTATATCCTTTATCACTTATCAGGGAGAAAACAAAAGGACTCTGAGCGCGTTCGTGCTCTTTGCTGAGTAACACTCATGGTCATGGGCAGGTTGGTCAATCCCTGATGAATGTCTAGACTTATCTTTTGGGTGAAACCAGGCGCTGCGCAGGAGGCAGACATGACAATGCTCAGATTGCACCACTGATTTGTCTTCACTGGTAGTGAGTTAGGTTGTCCTGGTATTCACCTTTGACCCTTCAATAGTTTTCTTCTAAGTGGGCGACATCACAAAGGAGACTGAGTTCACTGTGTACATTTTCCAGTGCCACTGACAGGCCAGCATGCTGGAGTTGTTTTTAAAACTGTTGCTCCGAGGCCTCCGAGGACCAAAGGAAGCCATAAAGTGAGTCATCCAACTCGAGAAAATGACTGGCCCGCCAGTGCATTCTCCCTCACTCACCACTGCAGCGTGTTGGAGCATGCTGCTGAACATGTGTCAGACAACCTGCACGTATCCGTGCTGCCATCATGGAATCAAAGACAGCGCCACAATTTCACCAGAGCGTTGTAGAGTCTTACAGAAACTTAATGCTTTCATTTCTTAAGTCAATAAAGTAATAGACGATTAAGGCAGGAATTCCCCTCCGTTTAGCAAGTTAAAACAAAACCCTCTCCTTTCACATGCACTCACAAAGTCAGTCAGCCTCCATCCCTCAGAGTGTGACTTAATCAAACTCAAAAATGTGTGGGCCTCTCTCACAGATGCTCATTCCCTCTCCTACCCACACTTCTCCGAGGAGTTGAAGTATTCTAATTTAAACAGGAAGCACTACTGATGGCTATGTCCCCATCACCTTTGACCTTTACTTCATTCAAAAGGAATCCCAGGGTAGTCTTGCAATCGGACCCTCTGAAGTTGTGTGAACTGCTATTTTTAGCTTGAAAACACTAGAGCCAGAGTTAGCTATGCAGTCTAACTGATCCTCAATGGGTTAATTTGAAACAGACGTGTGATGATGAAGCAGCTCCATCTGATGATGAGGTCCCGCATTCCTGCCTCCACTACATGTTTGTGTGATTATAAACTATGTGGAATCGACAGAGTGGGCTGCTTATCACAGAAAACATCCTGCAGCAGACAGAGTTCATCTTAAATCCACACAGCTTAACTGAATATCCATGGATGTTGACAGATATTAACCTTTGTTTGGGGAGGAAAACTGTCATATTAATTTTACACGAGACAATTCAAGACAAGATTTACCTGGATTAAGTGCTGATGCTATGGCAACATCACATGTTGACATGTCTCGAGGTGTTTCCTGATGACACACCTCAAATAGATTACACAATATAACATATACAGAGTGTGAGTGGAAAGTTGGCATGGTGGCCACACTGCACTGGTGGTCATGGGTCATTACCTGCCAGTGTGACTGCAGGACTAGATTAAAATCAATATTTACAGAAGGCCTTTATACTGCAGCATGTTCGTAGTGGTCTAAAACACATCTCACCTATTCCAGATAAGCCTGCTCTCACTCTCAAGGTGTCAAAATACACTATTTAGGCATGTGGCACTGTTTAACGTCTGTGTGAGATGCATCTGGTTTTCCACCAACTCCAGTATAGACCCATCTGTGTTATTATTGGACGTTCAGAACAACGGATGCAGTTTAATGAGCATGAAAGTGCACTCAGGGTGACCCAAGAGACTGGTGATTTAGACTGACAAACAGTGGTGGCAGCGTTTGTGCCACGCAAAGCAGGATGTTTTGTAGTGACACTGCATTTTGAGCCGCATTTGTGCTACTTGAAGTTGGATGTTTTTAGCAACCTCTGCTGTCTTTTCCTAACCATAACCAAATAGTTTTGCCGCCTAAACCTAATTGCCAACCCTCGCTTACTACCATGTTGGTGCCAGTCAAACCCAGGTGTTTTTTTGCGACATTCGGGATCTTTTCCTAACCATAAAAAAGTAGTTTTGTTGCCTTTACCAAACCGCCAACCCGTTCACAACACAAAAGGCTGCCCCTGACATCATTTTAGTAACTCCAGGGCTTTTGCCCAAGTTGCAAAATATGAGTAGGGATGAGATCATGTTGTCTACGTGCAGTGGTGGGAAAACTACATTAAAACTGTAGTTCACCAGACTACTAGCTACTTCACAGTGAAAAGTATTAAAGCTTTTAAGTAGTCCCCCAAAAAATTAGCTTGTAAAACTAAATTCAAAAAGTAGTTTAACTACATCCAAACTACTCTACTACTGAGTAAAGTGTACGTGTGTTGGATTTAGGGACCATATTGCGTACAGCCTAAAAAAAGGCGTACGCAACTTCCCATGCAAATGTTGTGATGTACAAAACAAGAAGACGTGATGGGAGAAGTTCTGGCCTGTGCTTAGGAACATTTTGGAGACGAAAATTGGTGACGCAGATAGTGAGGTGGAAGCCTGATTGTAGAAATTGTCAAAAATGGTGCACACCATTTTTGGCTTTTGTTTGTATGTATGTTTTTAGTATGGATCCTATGCACTGTTTTATAAATGAGACCCCAGGGCAGGCCAGTTCTCACAGAGGCAGCCTGAGGATGTGTTTTAAATAGAGGACAGGAAGCAATTGTTGGGGTGGAATCAGGAAAATGCTAAACTTTTATGGAAATTCGTAGTATTTGATTGCAGACGTCTTGGTTGCAAACCAGAGGTGATTTTTGTCAAATAGCAGGTGACTGTCATTAAATGACAATCGTTGACACTGAGAAAACATAAACTACATGATCCAAAGTAGTTGACTATAGGAAAAAACTACTGAGATTTGAATGTAGCTAATCTGTCACCCAGCTACTGCAAACTGTAGTAAAACTAGCACTTGAACTACAAGTATTTAATTACTCTCCAACACTGCATGATATGAAACAATTTGAATCAGTTTGGGATTGTTCTCTAAGTGTAA
Source organism: Epinephelus fuscoguttatus (assembly GCF_011397635.1). Taxonomy (NCBI): domain Eukaryota; kingdom Metazoa; phylum Chordata; class Actinopteri; order Perciformes; family Serranidae; genus Epinephelus; species Epinephelus fuscoguttatus. Next base: position 20,771,759 of record NC_064760.1, read on the forward strand.
TAATTTGGTTGACATTATATAAACATGAATTATGGTTAAAGTCAGCTGCCTACAACCTGTTGCACCATAAGGACAATAATATAATATTTATATGTCTAGCACTTATCTAAACAAGGTTACAAAGTGCTTCACAAAGTGCATAGAAATAAGAGAACAAAACAATATAAAGTAAATAAAACCTAGAAAAATATGTTTTAAGCAATGGCCAGTGTACTGGCCAGCCTAATCTTCTTCAGGCGGGGAATTCCAGAGCCTCGGGTCCTTGATGGCAAAAGCCTGGTCACCTTTAGTCACAGCAGCCTCGATCTAGGGACGACTAGCAAGGGTAGGTTTGAGGATCTCAGATCATGACTTGGAGCATAGGCAGTCAGAAGCTCAGCTATATAATTAAAAAAACAAAAACAAAGACAAATACATGGGCTAAGTAACTGTGTACTCCGCTGAGAGTCAAACCTCGGGTCACTTCTGCCCTGAACAACTCCTTACACAGAGTTTTAGCTCCACTTAGTGGTGAATACCTGTATTTCTCAGCTGTATCACATGAATCCAAAAAACACACAAATCCCCTGGAGTATCTCTGGGAAAAATTTGACAGTGGTTGTTGCGTGTTTGAGGTTATCTAATGGACTGGTAAATAGGTTTTGATTAGATTTAGTCTTTGTGCCGGGGCAGCACACAAGACAAACACACAGGATCAAAAGGGCACAGTGTGGCTAAAAGCATTTCATATTCTGAACACTCATATTGCATAGTTGGCATATCCAAAAAGATTATTATACAGTCTCAGCTAGAGCTGGTGTTTTTGTTGCTCACTCACTTAAAAACTCTGCTCAAGTGTGAAATTTTTGCCTCTTTAATTTTCTCTGCCTGAGGAGCCTCTCTTTCTCTCTGGCTCCCTCTCACTCACTTCATAAAGATGAATCAGAAGAGGCAGAACATCTTGCGTTTGGAAATGTTACACTTGACCTACATGTTTAGAAACAAAATATAATTATCATCCCAGCCTGACTGCAGACTATAAATTGTTGTTTTTGGCAGTGATGTAAGGAGTATTCAGATGTTTTACTTGATTAAAAGATAACAGTGAGACATGACGACATCTATACATTCACTCCATCACTATACTTTGTGAAGCATGTATATATAACTTGAGCATTTCAATTTTATACTTTATTTCTCTGTTCAGAGGATCAGTTCAGATGACACATTGTACTTTCTACTCACCTACAAGGATCGCCTGTTGCAGTGACAGATACTTGATCATTTGTAGATTCATATTTTACATACATTACATAACATTACAACTGTTTAGCTGAAGCTTTTATCCAAAGTGACTTACAGTAAGTGCATAAAAAATGTGGACACAACCCAAAAAATGGAAGGCGGAGTAAAATGGGGAGAACATGCAAACTCACACCCCAGGATTTGAACCCCACACCTCGGATTCATACTAGGAACCCTCTTGCTGTGAGGCCTTTTTCTGCATAGATAGTCGGCAGTTATAAGGAGTTTTAAATCAGATCTCAAGAAATGGTTGTACGTAGGCCTATTTAAATACCTGATGTTTCATTGTCTGTTTTCTTTTAATGTTTTTTTTTATGTTTAATGTAATTCTTACTTTGGTATTCAGTTTGCTATCTTGTAAAAGAGGAAGGCTTTTTTTTGCATATTTCAATTCTTGACAATTTCACGTTTTACACAGTCTGTCATTGTGATTAGCATGTCATGTATGTTTTAAGTCTTGTCAGTTAAATCTATCTATCTACCTCTAACCATAATTACTGCACACATTATATTTTTGGCTTATTTATTACCCAAGTTACTGTGTTATTTAATGGGTATATTATTTATACTTAAGTAACATAGATTTAACAGTATTGAGTTACTGGTAAATTATTATTTCATTGTCATTTATAGTACTTTGTATAATGTTTCATTTGTATTTTCATGTGTGGTGTTTAAGTGGAGTCATTGTGTTCCCTTGGTTATGAGCTTATTGGTTCCCAGCTGCTCTTGTTTTGTGGGGATGATAGAACTGGGGAACACCAACAATCAAGAAAAGAGGGTTACATATCTATCTATCTATCTATCTATAGAGACTACTTTATTGTAGTTATATTGTGTGGGCTACTTACACTTCTACTTGTAAAGGGAGTAAGTTCATACTGCTAAGGTACTTTGAATTTTGTAAAAGATATACTTTGTCAAAAATGCAATCGATAAAAAGTAGGCCACCATATTCCCCTTTGAAACAAAACTAACCGCTTTTTAAATCTTTTATTCCCTCTTTTAAATTCTCTGTAGATTTTTATTGTTCTTTTATTGATAATCAGTCTATTAACTTTGTATCATTTATTCATGAATTCATTTATTCCCCTGAGTTCCTTGGTACATTTTGTGTTTGTTTTCATTTATTTTTACTCATCTATTTATGTGTCTACATGTTACAGTATGTGTGAAAGGCAAGCTGTTATAACTAATTGCCCCCTGGTCTGATTTATAAAGTTGTCTTAATCTGAATCTAGTTTTTGATGGATATATTTGAGTCACTGAGGAGTGGACACCCACCTTAGCTGGAGTCAGCCCAGAAATAGGCGGGAACATGGAGATAGCCTTTTACTCCTGGGACAGTATGTACAGGAAGTGTTATGTAGGCTACTGTACATGAGGTAGGAAACCATTAAACACATATGGCAACGCAAACTTCTGTGGTTAAAGCACCATATTGTTTCAGGTGTCAAAGGAGCACCGGCTGAACTTGTTTTGTTTGTTCCCAACTGTTAACACCTACTTTATAAACATACTTAACACGCTGATAAATAGTAAACTCACCAGTACTGTAGCGTTATATGGCCGTTATATAGTCTGGCTGCTAACCGTCACTGCGTGTGGTTTGACCAAAGAAGCCTTCAGAGGATTTTCGACCATAAGTTAGGAGACATTTTAACAGCTACAAAAAAATAAGCAACCCATCTCCCTCTTCGATAAAATTATATTAATTTATGCGCAAAAATCAGGCATTTTAACCTCAGATACGCCTGGACCGGATGTAACCGTCGACGGTAAACTATTATAGGATGTAGCATTAGTTCGTTAGTGTTACCCGCCCAGTCTGAGGACGAAGAAAGTAAGCTCGCGTCAGACCAACTAAAGCTGAAACACTCGGCTATTTCCGTTAACCCGAAAAAAAACGAAGTGCAAACTCGTCCCACAACTGTACCGTAACTGTACCGAAGCTCCGCCATTGGTTCCAACCGTCCATCCGCCGGGGAAGGGAGGCGGGGGCGAGCTGTTGAATGACGGCCGTAGCTCTGTTGACACTTTTAAGAGCCGAGACAGCCTCCGGGACCCACACAGGCCTACCTATTTTACATTTACACCGTGTAAAGATAGCAGATGAAAGAGGAGGAGCGCCCAGTCGTTTCTTTAAACACCGGGGGGGATGTTGCGGACAGCGCGCGGACTGCGTGACGGGACGACACGGTGTCGAGACTGAGCGGACGTTTTCACAGGTTGATGATCCTTTTTGGCACCGAGCGGGGGAAGCCAGCAAAAGTAAATATATGGTTTTAGTCTATAGGCTGTGTGTGGTGACACGGGCTCGCTGTTAAAGGAGAGAAAGGCGGTGCCTGCTAGTTCCTGGAAAAATACAGACCTCCGACCAGAATGACACATTTAACGTCTGCAGATTTGGGTTTATTCGCTGAAGTTGACGCTCAGACTTGGGCTCCGAGCAGCGTGTAGGAGGCTCGTCTCTCAGCCAGGGACCGTCTGTCTCGCACATTTTGACAGATAGCCAATCAAATTTGTTATTCAAATCAGTGCTCTTATGTCAGTGACCTATATCTCATGCATGTGCGCCAAGAGCCCACAGTAACCTCTCCACCACCAGACCAGACAGCATGGGGATCAACGGGCTAGACAATCAGGCGCAGCCGTCCAGCGGAGTGTCCCAGACTGAGGATCCAGCTGCAGACTCTCAGACGGAGCAAAGAGATGCTTCCCAAGAAGCAGACAGAGGCAAGGATGATCAGGCGGCGGGCAGCGAGGGGAAAATAGTGCAGGAGGACAGCACCGTGCAGCTGTACAAGCCGCCCCCATCCCCAGCTTCTGAATCGGAGGTTGTTGTCCAGGTGGAGGAGCACGGCCACAGACCCGCATTCGTCCCACCCGAGGGAGGCTTCGGCTGGCTGGTGGTTTTTGCGGCAACCTGGTGCAATGGGTCGATCTTCGGCATTCAAAACTCTTTCGGCATCCTGCACATGATGCTGGTGAAGGAGCATGCAGTCCCAGACGACAAGACGGCGCAGTTCAAAGTGGGTGAGTACCAGACAGTCGGCTGAGGAGAGTCTGATGATGACGATGAAACAAAACAAGTGGTGCACTGAAGTACATATGCATGCATGCTTTATTACAACAATTCATTTGGATATTACACCTGCAGTGGATATTCATTAGATGATGAGAACAACACCACCTTAATAGCAGTGAACACAGTATAGGTTGCATGCCACACACATGCATCCATGCCTCTGAAGAGATGTGGGTCAGCTCAGAGTTCAAGTGAGTTTACCCTGCACTTTAAGTAGCACACTATAGTGTCATATTACACATGTGCCTGGCACTGCATTTGAAGTCTGTACATTGTTTTTTCCTCGAAAGAAGCATCCATGCATTGCATCGCAAATGCTGCTCGCTCCTTGTTCAGAATGTTTTGGAGAGCACCATGCTGATGTTCAATCATTAACAGGCATTTAACTGATCCACTGTGATGTGGGTATTTTAACTCCGTTGACTCTCTGCTGCAAATCCATTTACCTCAGTCACAAACAACCCTTTGATAAAGTTTGTTCCCCTGACGGCTGAAACTTATAGAAACACCACAAACATTTGAAGTACACTTGAAAAGTGGGACCAGACAAACTTTCGAACTTGTACATCCCCTAAATATGCCCACAGAGTGTGATATGTGATCTATTGCTGCATTTTGAGTTTTGGTTTTCCCCTATTATGGCTATTAAAGACATGGGAGAGACTGAGGAGTATATGAAAAGCTAAAAGACCTCGTGATCATTTAATTTCAGGAATTTATATTCATTGTGTCACAATAAAGCTGCTGTTGAACACTTATTCTGGCATTCGTGACCGGAATAAGGCCAATGTTCTCACAATTTTCCTGTTTGTGTTTGTTACCATGGTGGAAATTTTGAGCTCTAAAGCTGGAGTTTAAACGCAGCATCCAGTTTATTGTCACTGAAGCATCTCTGGAGGTTAAGTCCCCTGATGGTGTTTGGAGTCTTGGCCTCTGTAAGTGTAAGACTGTTAATCACATTAAAGAACACTGTCTAAATGAGTAATGACATGAGCTTTTTTTGGGAATCGACTCTCTGGATGGTGTGTTTACGAATGTTTTTGAGGAAGGGAGCAGCATGTAACAGGAGTCGTATTTTTCTTAACTTCCTGTCAAGATCCACAATAACTAGCGAAGCTTAAGGTCAGGGTTGCAGAAGGGATTACAGCAATAAGACTGATCCTTGAGACAAGTTCAACCCTTTTTAATCTGCACGAAACAGTTAGCGAGGAAGAGAAGACATACATTGAAAAGACTCATTTGATTTGTTTATCTAAGCACAGGTTATTATCTTTGTAGGTATCTTGCACCTTGTCATTTCTAATTTATGTCAAAGTTGGGGGGCAGTGTGACGAGGCATCGCATTACCTTCAGGATTTGGGGCCTGAAAACAGACACCGGGCCAGATGCATAACGTAAATCTTCAACAGAGGGCAAGGTATTTCAATATAACTCCCTTCGTACTTTTGTTTTTGGCCTGTGAAGGATTTCCAGCCGTTCTTTGGATATGATTCTTGTTTTTTTCTCATATGTGAAAGGATTAAGCTAGCAGTCTGAGTACTGACCTTTTCCCCCTCAGCAACAGACGAAAACAGAGAGGAAACGGCTTAACAACAATAGTCACGGTTGTAAAGGCTCCTTTTGAACAACTCTCCAGTCTGAGGGGGAGCAGTCTGTAAAAGTCCTCTTATTCACATGTGTGGGACATCTTGAAAAATACACGTTAAAGTACTTCACAAACTGCTGGACCGTAAGGAGAGAAGGCAACAAGAAAAGATTGGGATGTGATTAGGTCTTTTTACTGAGCTCTATTATACTGGGTGTTTATTAAGCCTCGAGGGGTAAACAAGAGATTATCAAAATAGCTCAGATGTATCAAGGTGGGGGATTAGAACAACTTTCTTTTTAAGTCCAAGACAGTAATGAAGGAGTGGATTATGAGTTGCAGATGGTGGTGTTGTTGTTCTCAGTGATTATTACAGCATGGCACAGTCGGAGGTTTAATTCCTGTTGGGAATGCATGTACAAAAATGCCTGTGTGTCAAGGTGCGTAACGGACACGACATTTTTTTAAATTAAAAACCAAAACCACGGTGGACATGATGTTCAGATTGCAGCACTGTTTCGGCAGCATCAGAGTTTGCAAAACCTGGGAATGTGTGTGAAGGGGCGGAAGAAAGGGACTGAGCGAGCAAGTGATTAATTTTTTATCGATACTTGAAATGATTGCTGTCTATGTGCCGCTAGTGTGAAACTGATGAGTGGGATGATTGGGATGAGAAAGAAAAACGGGGGTTCATTCAAGCACATTGTGTCCCATGTGTGTCTAAACGTCGAGATGAAGAAATTACTTAGCAGTATTAACCGTATTAGCAGTATTTAGAGAATTTCGTTGCCTTGTTCAAAGTCATATAGATGATACTGCAACACAAGCTCCATTAGTCATACTGCTCCATCAGTAAAAGAGAGTTTTTTAATCACTTTAACTCCAGTCTTAAGTGGATGGACGATAAATCTTACTGACAGCAGCATTTGGCCGATATGAGAGTTTTCCATTAAATGCTGAAGACACTGATAATGTATACATGACACATAAGGAGCCTGGCTTTTAACAACGTAAGTGTGAAAATGGGTCGACATCACCTCCATGCCACACCTGCACAAACATGCAGGATAAATTGTATACAGTGGCTCAGAATATTTTTGCTGCGGCTGCAGTGATCTTTGAGCAACAGTGGTATCATACAAGTTCAACTAGTCAGAGATTGGCCTGTGTGTGTTCAGATGTCAGGTTGTGTGTTTCATCATGCCACTGTGTTCTTTGTGAAACTTTGTTCTGTGTTATTTGGCTTGGCAATCATGAGTCTTAGGGTAAAATCAATATCACTTTTAAACTTTTTGTACCTAAGCTGCAGATAAACAGTATTCAGCAGTTTATTACTGTTACTATTAGTGCTGGAACTGTAGATGTCAGGGTGGAGAAGCTGGACAGAATTAACAGTGTGTGCCCAAGGTGCACCGAAGGGCAAGCCAAAATCCCAAGGCACACTTGTATTTATATCTGTGTTATGATGTGTGTTATCACTCTTATCACGACATAACACAATAAAAATAAGACAGGTACCTTTCATGATACTCACTACTGGCATTTTTTTTCTCTTCTCTCAGTGATAGGTCGTCTTCACTGGTGCTTTGTTGTAATTTGCTCCGTACAATAAAGCGATCCATTGTCTCACTCACAGCTTTCTCCCTTTAAATGTTATCATCCCTCACACTGGGTGCCAATCAGGGCTTTTGATGCATCACACACTTTTAATTCCCACATGCAAATGGTGACAAATTGGTTCCCTGTGAAGGTTTTTAAATTAAATTAAATTAAATTACATTTTTTTATCTAGGGTTTGCCTCTTTATTAAGAAATGGGTGTGCACAACATACTGATACAGTCAATTAGAAATTCATCCGTAACTTTTTCTATAGGCTCAGTTGAATATTGCCATAATAATGTGTAGGTATCACAAAATCCTTGGGATCATGGCACATCATTTGAGAACCACTGCTTTAAACGACAGTGTCCAATTCTAGCTATTCAATGGTGGGATCCCCTCAGCCCTCAATTAGATAAGATGACGTTGCAGATTTCAACACTGTATTTTTTAGTTTCTTAGAGTGGAAACAGACAGATTTTCAACTGTTTCTGTGGCAGTAATTCTGATAAATATAGGGACTCTCTCCCCCCAGTATTCAAATGTGCTCAAAATGTCCTCCCCATACACTGTTTGCCAGTTCTGCTACAGGAGATACTAGCTGCAAAGAACTTACTTTAATACTCTTTGGTGATTGGGAATAGCTACCGAAAGCTACAGAGGAAAACAAAAGCGCCACCCTCTTCCTGTTTTGGTTGGACAAGTGTTAACACGCTTCATTTGTGCCGTAAATTGAGCCTTTATTTTCTCAGGAGATCGTACCTGGTGGCAGACAGAATTGCATAGTAAAAGATGGTGTCATCATTCTATAGACATTACATTGTGCTAGTGGTGGTATATCAATATTATATCGGTATCGTGATATGAGACTAGATATTGTCTTAGGTTAACTTTCTGAACTTACCGGACTGTTCTAGCTGTTCTGTCATTTGCCTCTGGACACTTAGTCCTAATACATTTAAATAACTGATGACTATCAAAAGTCTCATTGTGTAAATATTTTGTCAAAGCACCAAAAGTTAACACCACATTATTGTCACAGCATTGATATTGAGGTATCCCATATCACACAGCAGTCAGTTGTGCAATCAACATTTACTTCATAATGATAAGTTAAAGCAAAACATGTGTTTCCACTTTAAAAGGCAAACCTTAGCTCAGTAAAGACAATTTAACTGTCAGGATTCAAACAGGTGTCTGTTTTGTCTCAAGCAGACTTCTCCGATCATTAGCATACCACTGTGCTCTTTGTAGCTTCGCTGCCCCCGATTTCACCAGCATCTCCAGGGCAGCTCGAAATCCCAGGTTGGCAGATCAGAGAGTACTGTGGCATTTTTGGCATTCCACAGGGCAGGGGGGATGGGTTCAGGTAGGATCAGAGTCTCCTAAAGCTCCATATAAACAGGTACAGATGATCAGAAACAGACGTGGGCTGGTCTTTGTTAAATGTGGGTTCGGTTTAACATCCAGAAATGAGTGGATTTATGTATAGACAGTTTTCTTGCAGGTGTAAATGTTAATAGTTGCTAAAAAAGAACCAATAAAAAGAGCAGACAGATAGGTGATAAATAGCATCATCCAAAGCAAGTGTTTGTGATAAGTATGGTCCCGACATAAGCTCCTTGAATCACGCTAGTATCAGATAGAGGCTGCCAGTTGTAATATAGCATTGGAGTAGCACAACAGATTGTGTACAAGGAGCGAAGGCTGGGAGCCGAGTTGTTACTCTCTGCAAGACAGGTCCAGTATATATCCATATAACTGTCTCTTGCATTATTAATAGTGTCAACACAAGTTTGTTTGTACAGCATTGAATATTGGGAGCCTGGAGCACGATACGACTAGTAAACATCTGAAAGAGTTTCTCAGGGTTAGTGAGTGGTTCCAAGTAAACAACCCATGGAGCATCCAGAAGTTTCCTGCTGTCAGAACACATTTATGGGCTCTGGCTGACTTGTTTGAAGGCACTCCTCCTGTGTCGTTTCCAGCTAGTCCCCCAAAATGACTTACACTCGCAATCCTCCGCAAACTATGCAGTCTGACCTCATGTACTGCGAGGTAGTTAACCAGTTAGGTAACTGATGCTGAAGGATTGATTTATGAACACAGTACCCAAGTCTGACAACAAAATAAAAGCCTTCATTCTATTTCCTCTTGGCACTTGCCTCATTTGTTTGATATAGTGCGAACATGTCAATGACAGACACTTATGTGAACTACTTTTTTGGTGCCAGTAAATATTAAGACGTGACTTAGCTTGCTAGCAATCCTACCATACAACAATACACCATGGTATTTCTATCTCTGGTTAGTGTGCACTCTTACTGTAAGTCCCTTACACACCAGGGGTGGCACGAAAATGCAAACTTGTTGCCTGGAAATATTTACCCCCTGGGTAAAGGTACGTAGTGTATGTCAAGGGCTTTTATTGTGGAAGGTAAAGTATGTAAGAAGTGGTTTTGGTATGTGCTGTCTTTTTTTTTGGATAAAATGAGTAACAAAATTTGCCGTCTTGGTTCAGACCATGGAGCTGCCGTTGTTGTTTTAAAATCCTCATAAGTGTGGATGAAACGTGATTGGTTGATGTGTTTTTTGCGGCATGAAGCTCAGGAAAATTTATCTTATTTTTTAAAAAAAATTACCTTGCATATGTGACAGTGCTTATGACAAAAAACACAGTTCAATTGACGTGTAATTTCATTTCACAAAAAAAGCTTGTTGTGTAAAGGCCTATGATTATAGAATATTTTTGGTAGATCCAATACCACCAAGTAGTGCTGTGCAGCATAGGCAAATCATCAAATCACATTTTTTTCCTAATTTCCAAGATATTGCATCATCGTATTTTTTACTATGTGTGTTTTCCAGTTGAAATGACCTTGTACGTCATATAACATGATATCGCTCTGTCCTAGCACATGATAAAGGCATTAAATGCGTCCTTGAGGGAAGGGGCTCTTACCTCAGCCTTTCCGTTAATGTTACAAAAATATGTTTGAGTGCCCAAGACAATTTCAAACACAAGATGTTGCATTGTTCAGTTGATGTAATATTTCCCCCCTGAGTCCTGGGAAAATAGCTGTTGGAAAGCAATTGGACAGTGATGTACTTTTGATTATTTTGGCACGTTGCCTTTGAGGTGAAACAAGGACTGTTTTTTTGTACACTGAAGGGTTGGTTCAGGTAAATCCCCTTTAAAAAAAAAGTGTCTTACTGCAGTGGCATCTATCTGAACATAATATTTGATGTTATTTGCCCAGTTTGAAGATATGCTGTGTCATAGATTTCTACCCATGGGGATCACATTTTGTTCAACTTTTTAAAAAGTCAGCAGTAACACATCTTTCCAGGAGCAATGTCTTTGTGTCTCAGGATAATCCACGGAGCATGCTGTGAACCGCCTTCCTTCTCTTTACTCTCTGTCCGCTAAAACTGTTAAACTAAGGCTATAATTCCTGATCTGGTCATTTTATAGGAATGCTAACACTCTAAAATTAAAGCTGACCTAATTTCAATTTCTTATATTGTCCTGTAGTATAAGGCAAACACATCAGTATGGTGCCACTGTCCAAGTACTTTGTTAATACACTGCAGCAGCCAGTAAACAAGTCCGTCAGTGAATTTATAGCTTCATATTGTAGCTGCAGTGTTGAAGTAATCGTGCCATCACAGCTATGTAAATACAAGTGTGTTTGAATGTCAGTGTTATTTTGAAAGGAGTTGGAGGACCTGAATGACATGAATGATTCATTGTTGGTAGAAAAGGTGGTTTGTTTGGCATGCACAATGTTTATGTAGATATTGAACTAATCTTGGACCAGTTTCAGCTTTGTACTTTCACAAGACATAGATACATCAAAGGAGACACATTCAATATTCAGAACAGTTGTTGTTTATCATACAGTGTATCTCCTCTTCTTGATATCAACGATAAAAAGAAAACAATCGCTGGTACCTCATAGAATACCTCTTAGTAAGATGCATGTTTTTCTCTACAAAGACAAGCATATCTGCCCAGTTGCAGCGTAGTCTATTTGTCTTCTCATCCAAGATGTGAGTTGCAGAGCTGAACAGCTGCTCACTGAAGCAAATGTGAAAACAAACCATGTGTATGCACAGCACTCATTGCCCTCTCACATCAAGCCAGAGTCAGGTCCAACCAGTGGCTTCTTTTCTGAATCAGCAGCTGGGTACGCCAGCCACTCTTGACTGAGTCCAACAGCAAATATAGAACAAAATTCATGCGACACAACATGGGCCACTACCATCGCTGAATGTCATCTTATTTGCCGATAGGCAGTCAGCAAGGCCCAAATCAGCTGATACTGATGTCTGGCTGATGAATCGGTGCGCCCCTAAAGGTACAAAGTATATTTTGGTTCGGTCTAATTAAAGCAGCAACCTCTGGGGCTAAAAATTGAAGCCAACACTGAAGTGCCAAAAACTGCAGTTACTCAAATCTGTGCTTGAGGCTGGATCCAGAAGCGAGTCCATCTCATTGACCCCCATGTTAAAATGCCCTTGCAACAGAAATAAACATGTAAAAAATAAAGTTTTGGCCTCGATAGCTAAATTCCCCCTTCGTGACAGCTGTACAGGGGTGAATATTTATGTAACCCACTCATTTAAATGCTTTTAAGGCTTAAAGCTATGCATAATTAAGGTCGGGCCACTTTGAGCAACAGGCTGCCTGCCGATAGTGTCCTCAGCTTCTGAATCAAATCCACCCTTCGTTCCTACACAGCACCTGCCTTTCAGCCGAGTATGGTCACTTCTGGCTCCAAAAAACCAAGATAGTGACAGCCAAAATGCCAAACCCAAGGTTTCAAAAAGGGAGTCCACAAACCAATGGGTGACATCACGGTAGCTATGTCCATTATTTTACATAGGGTTCTCACAGTCATGGAAACACTGGAAAAGTTGGGGAATTTCACAATCACACTCTATACGCCTGGAAAAGTCATGGAATTAGGTTTTGTGTAATGAAATTGTTAGAGTAATCTGCAGTAGATAACCTTCTGTGTAATGTAACATAATGCAAATTTACTTAATGAAGCTGTTGACATAACGTGGCTCTAAAAAGCATCAATGTGTGATGTTTAGTTCACCATCACATACATATCTCCATTTTCTCCCTGTGTTCCATCTCTCCCTCCATGTATATCAGCTAACTGAAATTATGTTTAAACAGTTTGAAAATGATATGTTTCAAAAACACCAGACAATTAGGGCAAGTAAAAAAAATGATCATGGGTCCTTGAAAAGTCATAGAAGACTTTGGAAATGTTGTCTACAAAGATGTGTGGGAACCCTATTTACAGTCTGTGGTCTTGTTCTGTCATGATGTACATTAAAAAAGAGCACAGAGTTCTCAAAACAAAGAACACGGATATCCTCTATGCATGCCAAATACAAGCTGTACTCTTGGCTAAATCTCTTGGTACACTGAATGTCTCCAATAGCGTTTCCCTGCCATAAGAAGTTTGTTCCTCTGATGCACAGATGGGTCCTATAGAGACTCTCTAACGCTGTCAGATTGCATCCGTCACGTAAAGAGAGGAAAGCTTGTTAAGCCTCTTGGCCACACACACACAAACACACACACACCTTTTCATGTTCCTTCAGTGTCCCTCACTGTGTCCTTTTTCTTTTGTTTGGAAGTGTTCGGGGCTAATCGTCTCTAATGAGTACACTCCACTCGGTCTATTCACAGACCTTTTGCTTGTGCCAGGGCAAAGGGAAATGAGGGTTCGGAGGTGGGGTTGGCTGGAAAACAGAGGAGGGAGAGTGGAGGAATGAGACATGTTTCTCTTGCTCTGTTAGCCTCTAACAGACCTTGTTCGATGTAGACAACGAGCTTTGTTTGTTTTTTTTGCACAGTAACATGGTGTGCACTTTCAAACAGAGCCTGCGATAATTTTCTCCGCAGTGGTTCAGTCAAGAAAGCCTCAGATGCTGGCTCGAGTGAAGTAATTGCGTAATTTGACATAACATGACAATAGGCGCCAATTGATGGTTCTGCTGGTACTACTGGTACTTGTATGTTGCTGCTTCCAGTTAAACAATTTTCTTTTTCTGAAGCTGGGTAAATGATTGAGGATGTGGACAGTGAAAGGAGTAGTTTGTGGAGGATTAACCCTTTAGACTAGTGCAGTGGGCTTCAACAATATGCTGTCTGTTCTCTGGGCTTTCCACATTATACTGTCTCTCTGCGATCTCGTCTCCCTGAAATAATATATCAAATGGGAATGGATAAAAAGGAGGAGATAGGCAAACTGTCAGTCTTAGTTTATCGTGGTAATACTTGGTTGTTGTTATGTCGTCTCCATCCTTGATACTAATGTGGAATTTATATACTAATGCGGAATATACTATATACTTTCATTTTTATGCATTTACATGTAACTACACGTTACAGCGACGCAGACCTCCTGTTTATTTCTGTACGTTGAAACCATTTCTCTCAGTGGAAACAAACTTTTATTTACTTTAATAAAGACAAGAAACGATAGATTGTGAAGACAATAAAGCCTCCACAAAACAGTCTTGTGTGTGATCTACCCTGGCCTCATATGAGCATAGGAAATAACCAATCGTCGTTTGGCTAATTTATACAATGTTAAATGCCATAGGCTTGTGCTAATAACGTTAGTATGTTTTATTTGTTTGGCAGATGTGTTTAGTATAAGACAGTTGTCTTGTTGGTGGACCCTGTGAGTTGTAATGGAGCCAAATTATGTACCGTTACCTTTGTTAAATGTTGCTGTTGTCCCTGGCTTCATGAGTAGACAAAAGTCTGCTAGCTGCTAGGCTAATTTATACAATGTAAAATGCCATAGGTTTGTGCTAAAAACATTAGCATTTTGTATTTGTGGGGAAAACGTGTCCTGCAAAAGACAAGTGCTTTGTCTGTGAATGCTGCAAGTTACAGTGAAGCTGATTTGTGTACTTGTGTTTGAAATTGTCTCTATTAAATCATGTTTAATGTGTGTTTTAGGTGTGTTTTGAATCAATTAAACTTTACAGTTTTTCAAAGAAACCTTGCCGCCGACTAGTGTTTTGGAGGTGTAACTGTTGTGCAGCTGTAATTTTCAAACATGGGAATAATCCCTGTCTTTGCATTTTATTTTGATTACAGTCTGTATTTATAAAAGTGCTTATGACATCTCAAATGTGGCTTTGACTTGCAACTGAAAACACGTAGCACATTTCGTAGAAAATACCAAGATATGTATCGTGTATCACCATTCAGCCTGAAAATACTGAGATATGAATTTTTATCCATATTGCCCAGCCCCAGTATGTAGCAGCATATGGGAAAAGCATATGACAAAAAAAATGTACAGATGGAAAAAGTAGTTATCCAGGACCAGACTGGCCAACCTTATCAACTATAAAACATTTTTACGAGGCCTTCTGAAGACAACTGCTGAATGAGCGTGCAAGACACAAGTGGAAATAGCGAACATATAGGAGCGCAAGTCCAGATGGGAAACAACACAGTGGGTGGTTGAGAAAGATTTAATATGCTGTGGTCTGAAGTGACAGCAGCATCCATAAGAAGGAATGTGAAAAACTGAAGAAAAGCCAGTGAAGGCAAAAGTGATCCCAATGGTAGAGGCATGCAAAACTGTGGACATAAATTTCTGAGATTCCAGGCGCTGGAGGCGATGCAAACTAGACCCAGTTCTGTCAGGAGTTTCGGGCTGAGCATATTTTTTGGGTGATTAACTTTTAGGGCAAAGTACATATGCCATTAAATTTCCAGGCTGTATGTTTTATTCTTGACTGGATGCTTTGTGGTTTGGCATACACAGTGGAGGATGCACGATGTTCTTGTGGACCACGGCCACCGCTATAGTGTGGGGAGAGATTTAATGACTACCATGGTCTTTCCCTTAGAGCCAGCATTAAACCACACGTAAAGGGGTAGTTCGGGATTTTTGAAATGGAGCTGTATGAGGTACTTATATATAGACAGTGTATTACCTTCAGTAGATGATAGTCAGCGGGTATCAAAATTTAAAATTTATTTTTAGCCACCTTAAAAGAGGCCCACCTAAAAGTATCAATATATGTCTAAATGGATGCTACATTGAGGATTTTTTCACTGCTATACCTCGTTGTCAGACAACAAATTTCTTTGGCACTGCATTATCTCAACTGTAAATATATTATATATTATATATTATATATATATTATTATATATTACTGCACTGCCACTGCCACGCACTGTATTCCCTGTATGCAGATGTCTTATCATCTACACAGTATAGTACCCTAACTGCAGAAATTATTGGCCAAAGTCAGCACTCTTTGAATAATTTATAGTTCGTTGTATGCAAAAATCCATAGAGAGCAGTTTAACATTTTGCACCGTGGGGCCTTAAACCTTGTTATTTCCATACTGGAAAGCCATATGTTCTACCCCTCAGGCAAATGTGGAGCAGAAGCAAAATGGAACAAATGTGTAGTACATCATAACGTACATTTTTGCTCAACATTGTTTCATGATGGTCAGTTGTGTCCGTGATAAGGCCTCAAACAATGAATCAAATGACTGTGTAATGTGAAAAGGGTCGCTTGTAATGAACTAACAGAGAATTATAACCCAGCCCTGCAGTTCCCCTCAGCCCTATGGAACGTTGAGCATCTGTTAGAGCATTCTTTTGTCTTTACGACCCCTGTGTCTATACTGATTTGATACACTATCACCGCTTCATCAGGGTCATATTCAGTCACAGCAGGCTGCTTTTTTTTAAGTGAGAAACCCAGCACCAAATGGTCGACAGGGAAAGTTGGTGACGAGCAGGTGAACGAACTGAAGCATTTACTAGCGAAGGAGCCAGATAGTTCCCTCAGATGGAGAAGAAAACAGACTGCCTCAGAGAGGGGTGGGGTAGCACTAGCATGTCAATCTGACAAGCACTAAGGCTGCATTCACAACAAATCAGACATTGTGGCGAAAACGCCAGTACTCCCAATTATTTGAACGTGGGAAGTGGGGTTAGGCTGCGGTGGTGGAGCGGTAGGGGATGTAAAAAAAAAAAATGCAGCGGCCCACGGTGAGAAGTTGAAACAGAGTCAACTTTTGGAGAAACACAACACGATATCATGCTTCCTTGGCCAATCATGAAACAAGTAATACTTTCTTTTGTTAAATATTATCATGAATCACAGAAATAAAGTATGTATTAACAGCTCGTGTGTGCTGTCCAACAAAGGAGAGCACTGGCTTTGTTTTTGTGTGCATGCAGGTGTGTCTTTGTGGCTGTAAAGACTAGGGCTGTAGAGGTATACAGTGAAACCGTATACCGTGGTATGAAAGTGAACAGTAATTATACGGTTTACATTTGCTTGTACTGTACTTAGGAATTTTTTTACAAACTTCCATGGTTATCATACCGTGAAAATCTCATATTGCAACCCTAATAGAGATACTACAGAGGCTAGTGATAATCAAAGTGAATTCTACAGATCCTTTAAGCCAACATAAACAAATTTATCAAAGACAAATACTTAGTCGCTGAGATGGGGAGATGGGCCGTCTATAGTCGGTCTCCACCCTCCACGCCCCCCACCAACGGGCCATTAAAGTGACACTCCCACATGGTCGCACAATCCTGCGGCTGAGAGCTGCAGTGCCTGATTTGGTGTGAAAGCAGCCAAAGTTTTAAGCACACTGAGAGTGGTTGTTAGCTTTCTAGATCAGTGGTGCAATATGGGGCAAGTGTAATTCTAAGGTGCTCACAGGAAGCCAAACTCTTTGGCTTATTAAGTAAAGTCGGTTAATCTGATCCTGTGCAGCTTTGTCATTGATTTCCGTCTCTGTTGTATATTCTACCATCAGGCCCACTTTACTCTTGCACCCACTGATATGCAGTTCTGTATTGTCTACAAATATCCACATAAATTCAGCTTTTGTCTTATGGTTCACACATTATTTAACTTTTAAGACAAGGGTATGGATCCCTTTAAAGGTGTGTGAGGGAAATGGTAACTAAGGACCTTCTTTGATAAGGGAATACTTAAGTAGCTAAGGGCAAACATTAAGAGATCAAAGGGTTTTCCCTTTCAATATCCTAAGGAAATCCTTATGTGAATTTATGCAGCACATTTTTTTCTCAGGCATACTTAGATGGAAATTGAAGGGCACCCTTAGCATAAGTGGTTTTATGCAACCAGGCACTGCTGTATGTCTTGAGAAATGATATGAAAAGCTTTTGCCAAGAGCAGTTAAGTGCTTTTTGTCAGTGTTTCACCTCAAGGTGAAACATTAAACATTTTGTCGGTGAAGTTACAAAATGGTGGGAGTTCATGAAGTACATGTTAAATAGGAGAATTCCCCCTCTCTTGTTCCTTTTGGATAAATAAACTGTAGGAAGGCTCGGGTGCAGTCCCACCCTCAAACTATACAAAATCTGACTTTGTAGTGTACACTGTGTACCAGCAGATTTATCTTACAGAATGTTTGGATCAAGCCTCACAAGACTGTGTTTGTGCAGTGCTAGAGCTCATGTTTCACACTGAACTTGAGCGTGTGTGTGTGTGTGTGTGTGCGCGTGTACGTGTATGTAGGTAGGTAAAATCAGTCCATCCACCTGTTTATCGGCCTCTCTGGTCTCATTCCCATTGAGCTGTTGGATCAGTGTGACCTACAGCCCAGACACCACGGTAGACATTAAAGCTACCTTTGCTCCCCGGGAGACTGGGCCCAGACATTTGTTTGTTTGCACTCCAGGGTACGCGGTGTCTCTGTCGGATCATTCTGGCTCGTTATGTTTTAACACTGGATTGATATTACACCACAGGCCAGATTGGTCCACTTTGATCCACTTTTTGATCTGCTTAATCACCATGAGAAATCTTATGGAGCGTGTCTGATGTACACGATGCAAGCGAAGACACAATAAGGAGAAGAGTTACATAAATTTATAATAATAGCAAATCACATCAGATGGCGGAGGGTCGTGGAGAGAGAAACATTTCAAAGAAAGCCCAGTGCGCACAAAGGGTTTTTAGTTTTTTAAAGCTTTTGCAAACATGACATTTAGATGACTTTAATGCATTCATGTTGTCTGAGTCATGAAATGCCTACAAGACAATGAAAGAACAAGATTCAACAAGTTTGCATCTGACTGTGGCCTCCATTGAGATCACAGCTGATAGATTGTTCATACAGTAACCAAATGTAAACAAAGGACATATTATAATTGATTTTCTGTTTTCTCGTCTTTCTCCTATAAGAGCTTTTTTTCTATCCTCATGTTGAGTGATGTACACCTCAGTTGTTGTAACAGTAGCTCCGAGGGAAATTCTCCAGCTGTGTATGACGTGGGAACTGCCGTAACTGTTGAATGATTATGAGTGTTAAAATGAGCCGGTGTATTGTTTCCATACAGGAAAGGAAACACATTTATCCTCATTATTTTTTACTGTACATCACTTGTACTGCTCCGTATTGTATCCTGTGTATCTATCACATGTTGATTTACAGCACACGTTTTATATTACACAAACTTTGATCCTTGTTTGGTGTATAAACAGGTCTTTTCTGTAGGTGGTAGCTGCAACATTCAGGGTTTCCTCATGTTTCTGACAATGACTTTCTTCTCCTCTCCATTTCCTCTGCAGCCTGGGTCGGAGCTCTGGCCATGGGCATGATCTTCTTCTGTTCACCTGTGGTCAGCATGTTCACGGACCACTTCGGCTGCAGGAAGACAGCCGTCAGCGGGGCAGCGGTGGCTTTTATAGGACTGCTCAGTACATCCTTTGCAAAGTAAGCTACAGCACATTTATTATTCAAGTCATCACTACCACCAGTTTGTGCTTCTAATGTATTACTAATGTAAGGCAGTTACGACGAGCCCCAGTGCACACTACTATAACAGGCACTCGTGCACGCTAGCTACTGTATGTCATCTCGTCTCGACACATGATCAAACAGATACATGACAATGTATGTAGAGCAAGTATATAATTGGTTGGAGATTGCTAATGACTAATTTAATTTAAAAAAGAAGAAGAAGAGGAACAGACATGACAAAGATGGGTTTGCCTTTTCAAAAGTATTAATAGCAAACTGCATTATTTTTAATTTTACTTGAGTTCTTCCATAAGGGTCCAAGTGCATCTGTACTGCCTACACTGTCTACATTTATGCCCCTGGTATTACCATTAGATGTTTGTCACAGAGCAAAGCATTTGCTTTTCTGAAAAATAAATACCTTGTGATGTTTGAAAAGCCCGGAGGTCCAATTAACAACACTAAGAGCTATCCTGAGGGAATCTTTAAAGTCTTCTTCAACAAACCAGGCTGTTCTCATTGACTGATCGTACTTATACCTACAAAAGTTAATGCACTATAATTTGTATATAATCTGCGTAATCATGAGCCAGGAGGCTGTGATCACTTGACCTAAATGCATTGCAGACTGCCGGGAGGAAAGGACAAAGTCAGGCGATGTATAAAGAATGACAAAGTCTGCTTAAAGAGGCAGTCGAGGTGGTGATTGGGTCAGACAAACAAACTTGGCCTTTTGACCAAGGAGACCACTTCAAGTTACTCATGTACATAGTGACATGTCACATCACGTCGTCATGTTACTTTAAGTAGGTATACCGTGAAAATGCCCAACCATGAATGTTTTCCTAAATTGAACCTAACTGGTTGACGCACTAGTTCGTAAAATATCATAGGAACTGTTGTATAAGATATGTTGAATAATCTGGTTAAAAAAAAAAATTGTTTGCCCAAGGGATTCTCAACTTGCTTTGCCCGGGGGTCACTCTCCAAAATGACGGGAGGCCAGTTAATGAACAAACATAATTAATTCATTGCCTGTTTTTAACCTTTTAATGTTTGCAGTCCTTTATCATCTTTGCCAAGAAGCAATTCCAGATGCAACAACTGCACGCAGGTCAGGTGTGTGCAGGGTTGTTTCTAGGGTTTGAGGACGTTCAGAGTTTAGCCACTACTTGTGTCAGGAGGTCTTGGGGATCCTCTCCTTGTGTTTTAATTTGTATTTTTTTCAACAAGCACTTAAGCACTCTGACACTTAACATTCAAATTACAAAAACATTACCACTGAATTAGTTTATTTTCATTGTCCGTCCATCCATCCATTTTCATCGCCTTATCCGGGGCCTGGTTGCGGGGGCAGCAGGCCAAGCAAAGCACCCCAGATGTCCCTCTCCCCAGCAACGCTTTCCAGCTCCTCCTGGGGGACCCCTAGGCGTTCCCAGGCCAGATGAGATATGTAATCCCTCCAGCGTGTTCTGGGTCTGCCCCGGGGCCTCCTACCAGTGGGATGTGCCCGAAACACCTCCCAACAGGAGGCACCTGGGAGGCATCCTGATCAGATGCCCGAACCACCTCAACTGACCCCTTTCGACGCAAAGGAGCAGCAGCTCTACTCTGAGCACCCTCCAGATATCCGAGCTCGTCGCCCTATCTCTAAGGCTGAGCCCAGCCACCACATGGAGTAAATACATTTCGGCTGCTTGAATCGGCATTCTCATTCTTTCAGTCACCACCCAGAGCTCATGACCATAGGTGAGGGTTGGGACGTAGATGGACCAGTACATTGAAAGCTTAGCCTTTTGGCTCAGCTCCCTCTTCACCATGATGGACCAGCGCAGGGCCTGCATTGTGAATTTGACAATGGGTGGTGGGCCACCTGGCACCTTATCGCTGCATTAACATGTCTGTCATTATAGACAAATATAGCTGAAAACACAAATTTTGATTCACATTGTGAAAAAGAAAAGGCGTTTCCAGCTACCATCTTTTGTTTGGATTAGGAAAAAGTTTAAGTTTATTTACTTTATTAATCCCCCTGAGGAGAAATTCAATGTTTTCACTCTTGCTTGTCAATTACACACAGGTCCGAAAGACACACACATGCACAAACAGGACCTATACATGCACAAATTGGAGAGATGTCAGAGTGAGGGGGCTGCCCTTGGTGAGGCGCACCGAGCGGTTGGGGGGTTTGGTGCCTTGCTCAAAGGGCACCTTAGCAGTGCCCAAGAGGTGAACTGGCACCTCTCCAGCCACCAGTCCACGCTCCATATTTTTGGTCCGGACGGGGACTCGAGCAGGCGACCCTCCGGTTCCCAACCCAAGTCCCTATGGACTGAGCTACTGCCGCCCCAGTCAAAAACAGTCACAGCTTGGCAAGTCTCTTTTTTCTATTCTGAAAATGCTTTCAGAACAGCAGTAAATCTTGTCCACACTTCAGGGTTTGTCAAACATCGGCTTTTCCTTCTTTCTTTCTTTTTCCCTCCAGAAAAAACAGTTGCTTAGTTCTGTGTCTCGAATGTCATGAGGTTCAAACTGGGGCTTAACTTGTTCAAGTCTCACTGCAGCTGCAGTATGAGGAGCCTTAGGCATATAAATTCCATAGAATTTGTGTTAGGAATACTCAAATTAAACATATTCAACTTTGCTATGACAATAACCAAATCTTAGTGCCATGTACAGTAATATGAAACTGCTTTGCTCAGTTTCAATGACACAGGCTCACTAAATCATTATAGTCATGCAATAAGTCATGCTCAGCATCTGAGGTGCTTTGTATTGTTCAGGTCAGTACATTAACTCCTTATCTGGGAACACTTGGCAATATTTTCACACTCCCACAGATTTTTAGGAAGATGTCTCAACTTTGGGTGCTTTATTATCTACAAAAATCTGATATGAACAGTCAGAACAGCCAATCTTTGTTTAACCACAAGCCTTTTAATAAATGAGTCTAGTCATCTCTTATTGCTTGTTTCTATAAAAAGTCAAGTCAGTTTTATCTATACAGCCCCGTGACACAAATCACAGATTTGCCTTAAGGCTCTTTATGGTCTGTACACCATTTGTGACTTAGTGTTTTATCATAATGTTAATTATTAAAGATCATCACGACCTGTTCTTTTCATGTATTTGCACAGCTGGAATGACAATAAAGAATCCTTTATCCTTTGAGTCTCAGTTTATTGAATAATTAATGTTGCAGCAAAACACATGATCAAATAATTACCACATCATTACTTCTCTGTTGCAGCTCCCTGAGCCTTCGCTATTTCACATATGGCATACTGTTTGGCTGTGGCTCCTCCTTCGCCTTCCAGCCCTCATTGGTCATCCTCGGCCACTACTTCCGCCAGCGCCTGGGCCTGGCCAACGGCGTGGTGACGGCAGGTGCCAGCCTCTTCTCCATGGGCCTCCCAGTTTTTCTCAAAAAGGTGGTGGGACCTCTAGGCCTCAGCAGGACCTTCCAAATCCTCAGCCTCTTCATGCTGGTCCAGGCCCTGCTGGCGCTGATGTTCAAGCCTTTACTGCCTGCCGGAGGAGGCATGGGACCACCTGGCATGGGTCCTGGTCTTGCCAAACCCCAAACCCAGCCAGGGGCCACTGGTCAGGGGGGCAGCAAGTGGAGCAGGGTCCTGGGTGGGGTCAGGAAGTACTTCAACCTGCGTGTGTTTCACATCGTGACATACCGGGTGTGGGCGTTTGGAGTAGCCACGGCAGTGCTCGGCTACTTTGTGCCGTATATCCATCTGGTAAGAACAATAATCAGCATGTTTGTAGTCAAATTATAAGTGCACGTGTGCTTGCTCCTGCCTAGAATCAGCTTTGTCACATTTTGTTAATATTCAATAGATGTTAGTGGGAAATTGCATGTTGACACTTAGCTTTGTTTACTCAGCAGTCATTCATTCACAGTAGTACCTAAACATTATCTAATACAAAATTCATACCGCAACATTCTCGCATTTGTTATGTAACTGTGAAAATGTAAAAATCCTGACCTCTTTATTGATATTATAAGGTTACATAAACAGCAATAGGATGTTGATTAGTCTGAGCTGTATAATCACATCTCTCACGTCTATTGAAACGCTTCATTTTAAACCATATTTGCGTAAAGCAGTTACATCATGGTTCTGTCTTAAGTAGATATCAGCCTGCTACACAAGGCAAGAGCCTCACACCTTACAAAACAACTTAGATTAGTTAATAACTTTACTTATGCCTCATTTCCAGTGCATGGTTCAGCTGAAATCGACTCAAATCAGTTTGGGTACCAGGTCCTTTGATCTGTTTTGTTTCCCAGTGATGATAGCACCCTCTCAATGTCAGGAGGATTTTCAGCTGATCGCTGTAGCAAAATGCTTTGACATCATTTTTGATGTGACACTCGCTGAATGCTTACATCAGCTTTCATCTGCACTATGAATCTCAGTTGTACATCGAAGTATACATAGTGTTGGCTGTAGTTCTGTGGCCTGCCATTTTTAAAAATCAAGGTCAAGTAAATGAAAAGTTGCGGTCACTATAGACGTTAACTTGATTGAACAGCAGCAGGTTTGTGCAGGATTCACTGTGTTGCACAAGTATGCATACTCCCAGACCGATCAGTGGTCTGCAGTGGATAAAATGGATTGAAAGGACATTTAACTGTTTGCCGTGGTCATTTCACTCTTTGAAAAGAAAAGGACGATTGGTGTTAGTTGTTAAGGTGACAACAAACATCAGTGTCGTAAAGTGTGACACACTCACTAGTTTGAGAGCTCTGTTTTTGCCTATTCTGACACAGTTTGTCCTTATTAATAAGAGGCCGTTTACACGTACATGGTGATTTTGATAAACGGAGACATCTTCCTTCGTTTGTGCCCTTCGTTTACACGCAAACGGAGATTTCTCCTTTGAAAACGAGTCTTTCTAAAAACTCCGGCCAGAGTGGAGATTTTGGAAAACTCCGGTTGCGCGTTTGCATGTAAACTGAGATAAACGGAGTTATAGGTAGTCGACGTCACAGTATGCGCCGGAACTTGCGCCTGTGTCAAAAGTGCGACCTATGTTGCTATGGTGACAGTGGATACATGGAAGGCTTGAGCTTCTCGTTACACTGCCACCTACAGGTTTGGCATGCTCTTGTTTATATATACACGGGTAAGTGTAAACGAAGATGTTTTTGAAAACGGAGATGGTGAAATGTCCGTTTATGAAAATAGCCGGCCACGTGTAAACGGCCTCTGAGAGAAAGAATGGCAAAAATACCCACACACCAATTCAACTGGGCTGGACAGCCACAAGAAAGGTTCACAGGCTGAGATCAATTCCAAAAAAATGTCAATTTATTCAGAACATCCATGCACAAAAAGAAGGGTGCTCAAAGTGCAGTGATTTAAAACAGCCGCAAACACTTCAGTCCTTCACTATCATCGATGCTACTGACATGTGCTCCACAGAACAGATATAGACACAGACAGATTACCACCAGGTGTGATGAATCAGTCAGCTGGTGCCACTAATTAGATGAGATCAACTGTGAGGAGCAGAGGCCTGACTCTTAAATCACAATGACCTGTCCAGTGAGTATTGTACAAATCACGACATCTTCAAATACCAATGTATGATAGCAGAACATATACAAATGTATAAAAAACACGAGTATACAAAGAAAGAATAAAAAAATTAAATTAATAAAATAAAAATAAAAAAGAAAAATATATATATTTACCCACACGCACATAGGGTCCGTCCCAAGTCTCTTAAATTACTGCTAGTTATCTTACCTAGCCAACTTTGCTAGCTGTTTAGCCCCTCCCACCTAGGAAAAAATGAGAGGAGCTAGCGCTAGGAGCGATGAGCGAGCGTTGTCGGTTTAAGAGACATGAGTCGTCCTTTCCACTGAAGCGTCACGTGAAGCGATGTCCATTCCTGATGACGGCGGCACCGCTGGATCTGCTCCGTAAAGCAGCCAGCGTCTGGCGTTACTATGGGTACATCCCAAGTCTCATTGTATTCACTGACCAAAACAGTAGCCCCCACCCCCTGCCGTCATGACTCTGGTCACACACTTTTGCATGTAGCAGCCGCACATCACCGACAGTACGATGAACAACGCAACGGGTTGTGGCTGAAATAAACCTAATTGCAACATAACAATCTTGCATGAAATATCATTACTCTTTGAAGTAGGTACGTGAATTACAGCGATTCATTGCAAAGAATGCATGTAACGGGTACTTACTCTTGTACTGTTTCTCCACCATCTTGTTCAAATGTGCCAGATGTAGAGGGCGGGTATTTATACGTCATAGCATTCAGCTGAAAAACTCTTCCGGATAGGAAGCTCTCGACCATCCTAGCTCGTAGCTGCTTAAAGCTTGCTGCTAGCTCCTAGCACTAGCTCCTTGCTGCACAAATAATAGACTTGGGATGGCCTAGAAGATGGCAGACCTCGAACGACTTCTGGTTCAAGCGAGTAGCTAGCAGTATCACTATAAAAATAAGAGACTTGGGACAGACCCCATATATACATACAAGTATAAAAGGAAAAAATAAATAAATGAATAGAAAAAAATAATAAATTAATTAATAAATAATAAAATAAATGAAAAATTCAAAATAAATACATAAATAAATAAAATTTTAAAAAAATCATTTGTTTCTTTCTTCCTTATTTCCTCCTTATTAAACAGAAAAATACAATTACACCAATCCAAGCTTCTCTTTCTCACCAAACTAGCTCATTGTAAAATACACTCAATAAAAACAAAATAAAACTCACCAAAAAAGTCATAGTTAGTCTTGTTAATTTAAGTCGTAGTAGTTAGTGTAGTTAGTTCGTCCATTGTTCCAACAATCACCAGCTCTTGTTTGGTCGGAATATATTCTTAATTCACAGAATTATATTTTAAAATGTGCTGATCTGCTCACTGTTTATCCCTGCGCTGTTTGCCTCTCAGCTGTCTGCTGAGCAGTGACTCTCACTTGTTCTTCGGAGGCGGCTACAGTAGTATGACATCATGTTTCAACAAACATGCATTTAATGGCAGGAAAAGAAACAGGGAAAGAACAGAAAGATATTGCTTATTTGAAATTGTACTACTCCTCTGCTCCTTGGTTCGTTACTGCAAAACCTCACATCAGTGAGTTTGCAGTTTGCCGCAAGTCGGTTTGTCAGTTATCGGTTATAATAATACACATCAAAATGCCGCTGCTCTGACCATCGTGCCACATTGATTTGAATGGAAATGTCTGTTTAACTGTGATTATATGTCTGTGGTTTTAAATCCACCTGCTAATATTGACTCAGCTTGCTTGGAACCTCGACCAAGGTAGTACAAAAAAAAGTACCAGGTGCTACCCACAACTTTGGCTAATATAATAACTGTACCTGTTTATACCCCCTTGTACAAACTGCTTTGGCAATACTATGTTTCAAAATGGCCATGCCAATAAAGCCTCTTTGAGTTTGAATTTGAGCAGGTTGAGTTAAGCAGAGCCGAGCCGTATCATGCAGTGGAAATGTGGCATGATTTCTGTTGGACTTTCATAACACCATGATGAAGAAAGAAGTCAAAGCACAGTAATTTTGCGTATAGTATATTTGAAAATTCGGCACATGACCTTTGGCCGACTTTGGTGTGAGATAGTGAATGATGATGATGAAGTGTAAAGCTTCAGCATTTAGTTGTGAAGTTGATCTCCCTCTATCCAGATGTCGGATGTTCCAGCTCCGGCCTCCCTCTGTCAGGCCTGTTGTTTCAGGCCAGGGCCCAGATGTAAACACAGCCCCGGTCTTTGTATTGGCTCAACCACCTCAGGAAACCTCTCCTGTATGGCCTCTCTGTATCCCTAAACATGCCTATCCTATGGCCATTGATGAATGTAGAGCCCTTCAAAGCAGAGCAAATATTTCGCAAGTTCAGGAAAAGACTTCAGAGGGCGGTTTAATGTTTTGGATCTGATTTGGGGGGTCAGGGCTGAGGGGAGTGGGAGGGTCTGACCTATATGCGTTGGGTCTTCCTGTCCTGCTGTTCCAAAGGTCTGTGGATGAAGACATTTTGTTATTGTTAGACCTCGGCTTTGGGGATATGGATGGACAATTCCTCCATCCCACCAAATGCACACCCATTTGCAGCGTTCATTGAATTCTTTGGCATGAAGCACAAAAACATACGAGAAAGTTCACCTGCAGGTTGTGTGATATCTTTGTCAGCTCATTCATCATTGGTGGCATCTGAAGTGAGTTTCTCGTGCAGCACCATCACATCTAATCACCATCTAACCACATCCAAAGCTAAGGCAGCACTGTGTCTCTTCTCTCTGTGTTTCAGATGAACTTTGTGAAGGAGCAGTTCAAGGGGACCCAAAAGGAATGGGTGCTCCTAGTTTGCATCGGAGCTTCATCTGGGGTGGGACGCCTCGCTTTCGGGAAGATCGGAGACCACATTCCTGGTCTTAAAAAGATCTACATGCAGGTAAGGAAGTGCCTGAAGACATGAAATATGGGCAGGTCATTTTTTTTCTTTTATGGTTTGCTTGTTTCAGTTAAAACTCATGAAGTTAAAAGTGGTATGTGGGCGTGGAGCGTTGAGTCGTGATTGAAACTGGTTTAATTTTAAGGATTAAGTGTACTGTTTTACAGTCAGTCAAAAAGTTTGCGCTATATGTTGCTGCAAACCACAAATACATTACATTTGCTTAATATGTATCATATCAACATTTCTAAAGTAATGTAATACATAAGTTATGTCATTGGGAGCTTAAGAGGATGATGGATGCAGACCACTGTTCAAAACCAAGAACACGGGTGTTTTCACCAAAACATCCTGCCATTTCCTAGCATCGTTTGAGCCACCAAAACCTGTGTGTTTTTCACCAACACATCATTGCATTTCCCAGTGAAGTTTGAGCCACCGAACCTGGGTGTTTTTCATCGTCAAATTGTTGTATTTCACAGTGATGTTTGAACCACGTAACCCTGTTGCTTTTTATTGACACATCGCGGAGTTTTTTCCAGCTGCATTTGAGCACTTGAATCTGGCTGTTTCTAACCAGTGTGAAGCAGCATTTCCTTGTTTTCCAGCACCACACATTGTTGCGTTGCCCTGCATCGTTTGAGCCATGTAACCTGGCTGTATTTTACATACATATTCCGGCATTTCCCAGTAACGTTTGAGCCACCTAACCAGGGTGGGTTTCATCGACACATCATTGCATTTCCCAGTGTCGTTTGAACCATGTCACCTGGGTGTTTTTCATCAACACATTGCAGCATTTCCCAGCACCATTTGAGCCACCAAAACCTCAGTGTTCATCACCGACACATTGTCGCGTTTCCCTGCGTTGTTAGAGTCACATAACCTGGGTGTTTTTCACCAACGCATCGCAGCGTTTCTCAGCAGTGGTTTGAGCCCCTGAACCTGGGTGTTTTTCTCTGACCTGTGCCTTTTGTGCTACCAAACGTGGGTGTTTTAACATTAAACGTGATATTTTCTTAAGAGTAGCCAGTTAACTTTTGTGCCTAAACCTAATAACATCTCCACCACAGCATTGTGGAGAAGTTTCAGCGTATCTGCTACAAAATGATGTATAAAAGTAATGCATCTGTGGGTTATAAAAATGCACATTTTTCCTGGTGACTGGGTTGAGTCAACAGTAAATGATGTCTCATTTCTAAATTCCGACGCTTTATGATCACTGCAATAAACATTCCTGTATAATTACATTCTTATGCTAGCTCGTTAAGTAAGAATGTGTTATTAGAACTAACATTTTACATTAAAGTCTCCACATCAACCTTTACCTCAGGGCTATTCAACTTCACTAACAATAGGGCCAAATATGAAAATCACTGGGAGTTTGTGGGCCGCACTGAATATTTGTCAACTAATGGCTAAAATAATAACTCTTAATAATAAAGAAGGCGACTTTTTTTTAAACAAAGGTCCATATTTATATAAATGTCATGTTCAAGGTGAATACAACAAAGCCATCAGACCACAAATGGGACCGTTTTCACAATAGGCTAACATCAGATAAACAATTCCAAACCATACCCACAGTCAAATGTATTAGGGCTGGACAGTAAAACAGGGAAAATAAAAAAACATAAATAGGTCCATATTTATATAAATGAAACTGTTCATAACAGCCTAACATGAGATAATGAATTCTAGCTGCACAGTAGAACAGACAAAAATAATTAACATAAACATAACTGTTGTCACAGAGAGTGATAAAAGTTCTCCCTCAGACTGCAAGTGCTGTTTTAAGCAAAGGAGAATTGCACATAAACCGTTTAAATCTGAGGGATGCTGTCATCAATAGTATGTAAAATTCTCAGTCAGTTTTGTCATAACATATTTCAGAGATATATTTGTCAGAGACAGTATCACATGCCTCCTGTGATGTAAAAAATGGCATACATCACACTGCTGTCATTTTAAACACATTCAGGTTAATGGGAAAAATTACACTGTCTTGCCTTTGCTATTTCAACATAGTTTGGCTCATATGTAGTGAGGGCAATCCTCAGACACTCATGCAACTTCTCACTGGTCATGGAGCAACGTGCTCTTGTTTTTATGGCATTCATATGTGAAAAGCTGGACTCACATGTATAAGTGGACCCAAACATTGTCACTATTAGCACGGCCACTTTCTTCACTGTGGGTACTGGAATTTGTTAACATGGTTACACCAAAGGTCTCTGCACCCTCAGACTGCAAGTGCTGTTTTAAAGCAAAGAGGCCTGCACATCAACCATTTCCATCTGAAAAATGCTCTCAACAATAGAAGGCATCACCACTTTTACTTTTGCACAAAAGCCTGCCTCGGGTTTGACAGAAAAGGGGTCACGAGCAAAGTGCAACACCTCAATGGGAATGCTGAACCCTTGGAATCTCTCAGTAAAGTTCTCAGTCAGTTTTGTCATGAAATCTGTCATGATGGGCGTTATTTGTGCCCCGGGTGCTGTGTTCATGAATCCACGCAGTCTTGGAAAGTGCAGCATTTCTCTTGATGTTAGGTCTGTTGAAAAGATGGTTAACTTTGTTTTGAAAGCACAAAGCCTCTCAACCAAATCAGCAATACACTTTTCTCGTCCCTGGAGCTCAAGATTCAGGGTGTTCAAGTGTTTAAAAATGTCACACAGAAAGTTCACCTCCGCCATGAACTGTTCATCCAGCATTCGCTCCAGGAGGCTTGCTGCCCGTTTGTGTTTACACACACGAAGGAAAGACACAATCTCCTGGTGGAGGTCACAGAAACGGTCCAGGACATTTCCTTGCTAAGCCACCTGACATCGTTATGAACAAGCAAGTCCGTGTGTTCCGCAAACATGTCGGCGAGCATCATACGGAAAAGACGGTGTTGTAGGCTGGAGGTTGAGCGGATGAAATTCACAATGTTCATGACAGTGTCCATGGTGTTTTTCAGATCACCGCTTAGCTTTGAACACAACACAGACTGATGAATGATGCAGTGTAAAAACTGCATGTGTGGAGCTACGGTTGACAGCCTCGCTGTCAGCCCTGGTAATCTACCAATCATAGCTGGAGCGCCATCCGTGACCAAAAGGCAAACTTTCTGTAAATCCAGTTCATGCTCATTAAAAAATCCGACAATCTTTTGAAACATCACCTCACCTGTGGTGTGTCCCTCCATTGGAATAAGCCCCACAAGTTCCTCTCTAAAGCAGACTCCGTTGTGAAATCTGACATAAACGCACAGCTGAGCCATGTCAGTACAGTCAGTTGATTCATCCACAGCGAGGCTCATAAAATCTGTTTTTTTTTCAGGTCATCCAAAAGCTTCGTTGACACATCCTTTGCGAGAAGTTCCACTCTGCGAAGAGTTGATGTGTCCGAGAGAGGCACTTTTTTAATCGATGAGACGACGCTTTCCTTCACTTTTTCATCAATAACGACTTCATCAATGACAGCGAGCATACAATCTTTAACCGTCTCCGCCTCTGTAAAAGGCTTCTTCTGCCGTGTTAGTGTCCAGGCTACTCGAAGGGATGCGATCATAGCCCTCTCTTGCTCCGTGCAAAAGCGTCCAAGGGCAACCTGACATTGTTGAAATGAAGCTAGCAGACGTTGTACTTTACTTCGCCTTTCATCCGAGCCCTCTGGAAATCGCGCTGAAAAGGAACCGTGTATTGTGTTGTAGTGCCGCTTCAGGTTGTATTCCTTCATAACAGATATGGATTCATTGCACAGTAAGCGTACCGGCTTCGTACTCGTTGTGGCTGGCAAAAAAAAGAAATATTTCTCTGTCCATTCGCTCTGGAACTGGCGGTTTTCTGAGTCAATTTTCCGCTTCTTCGGTTTTGAGAGCACCATGTTAGTGCTGACCTCCGCTGACCGCTCTCGCCAGGCAACTGCAGAGCAGCGATGTGATTGGTGCGATTGGCTGCGACTGGCTGCGTGATTGGCTACATACCATTCACCCGTATATCACGAGATTTACCACAGAATGTAGATATTTATGAGTTAGATCAGAACCGTTGTTGAATAATTTTCCTACATCACACACTATTATTTACTGGCGGCCTGGCGGGCCATAAAAAAAATCAAAAGGGCCGTATTCGGCCCATGGGCCGCCAGTTGAATAGGCCTGCTTTACCTGAAGAGAAGACTAAGTGTTCAAAATAAACAGTTTTGTTTTGTGGCTCTGTTCTGTCAAAAGCATGATGTAGTGTCACTATTGATTTGCAATCTGCGTGATTCATAGTCTGTCTTTAATGGCGTATAGGCTGCAGGTAAGCATGACACAAATGCTAATTTGCATACATTTACAGTACCAGAATAAAAAGCTTTGGTGTTGCCAAAAGAATTACCCACCTGGATAATAGCAGTGGCGATGATTCAGTGCTGAGAAAATGGAAGCACAGCAGTTCAGAGTGGATGTGAGAGGTGAATACAAACAGAATCTGACATTTCTTGCTGGTGTGTAAGTAGCTCCTGCTGAATGCAAACACACGGTTGATCCATAGGATGTGTCATCCAGAACCACCACACCCAATCTGCATGTTGTTAATCAAGTGTGTTGTTCAGCGGAGGGACACTGAGTCATAGACAGACGTGAGATGCATGCTGAAACTGTGCAGATATAAATACTCAAAATATATATTTTTCTTCAGAGATTTTTTTTGGGCCTTTTTGCCTTTAATGGACAGGACAGATTGAAATGAGGTGAGAGAGATCACCTCTGTACATGGGGCGCCGGCACTATCCACTACGCTACAGACGCCTAGAAAATATATATTTTTCTAATGCTGCTTTAGCACAACAGGACATTTATACTGTGCAGAGAAAAGGTTTTTCCTCATACAGAAACACAAACTGGAGTCTTTTTATAGATGGAAATGTTTGTTCTTTTTTTTTTTTTTTTATCCAGTGTATTTTTAAGAGTTGCTTTCTTGTACAATGTGGTAATTGTAAAGGGTTTCAAGGTAACACTTCAGTTCATTGTTAAGGCACAAAACCTTTCTTCACAGTTCACAGTATTAAACTTATGAACTCTCTGGGCTCAGTGTAATGCAACCGCATTAGCCAACTGTTCACACACAGCACAGACCTAAATTCCTCGCTCAGCCTATAGAACAGATGGTGCGATTGAGAGGTTTAGAAATTCTTTAGCTTTATATTCCTTTATCTCAGTCGTAATCTGCACATAACACAGCTTTCAAAAGCCACACATTTGATCTAAATTTTTGCAAATGTACTGGAAAACAGCAGCTACCTATTTTGTAATATTAAAGTCAGTTTAATGGTGGAAAAATATTTTCAGCTTTTGGTTTTCAGTGCTCAGATCCCCCTCTGTGTAGCAAGCTGTTCACGGGCAAATCAGTTTATCTTTATCACATTTTTTCCTGACTGAAATATGTAGGTTTATATGAAGTCCTAATAGTAGGTGGAGGGTGCATTCTGTCGCACAAGTAACAAAATGTTCACCATTACATCAGAGGGCCTGGGGGCCTGTTCTCCATGTACGAGCACAACAAGCATAGAAACTGAGCCAACTAATAACAGTCCATACAGTCTCCCCACACCTGCCATCAGTGTGTCTGTTGGCAGTGAAGAAATCAAACACTAGAAACAAAGCAAACACTTACTGCAGTTATGGCCCGTGAAACAGGCAGCCATGTCCTTTAGAATACACATAATGGAGACTTAAAGCTTAAAGGTAGAGTGTGTAAGATTTAGGGGGGTTCAGTGGTGCCTAGGATTACAGATTGCAACTATCTAAAACTTCTGGTTAGAGCTCCTTCAGTTTCATTGTTGAGATTTTTCACTGGGAGCCAAATTATTCGCAGAGGTCTCTTCATCTCCAAGACAAACATACGAGATGATTTAAATCAATAAAAACACTGAATGAAGCAGTTTCATGTTAAAAAAAAATCAGTGTTTCTTTGATGCTGTTTGACTTGTCAGAGGCTGGCCGCTTGCCAAGAACCTGCTAATGTGTGCTCGCCTTTTTTTTTTTCTGCGAACTTAAGATCCAGACTTTCAGGAGGTTCCCAGCCAGCACGGGACGTTACGTCAGAAAGACATCGGACTCTTACATCAGACAGGCATTAAATTTTAGTTGGAAAGAAAATTGGGCTGACGAAGTTTTAAATGTCTAATAATGGTAAAAATTCACGTTCTGTGGGCGTTACCGATTCAAAGTTTTGCTCTCCATACCAAAAGACTAATGGTTGTTATGCTAAGTCAGGATGAAGTTGGCATGACGCGTTTAAAAGGCATTGAATTTTGGTTATTTAACACAACTTAAAACCAACAACATATCAACGTCATTTGTTGTCAGTTTTCTGTATTAGATGTTGTCCTGACATAGAATTTTGTTCACCTGACACCACAACCTAAAGTCAACCAAATATCAACATCTTAAGACGTGTGGGGTTTTTTTTTTGTGACACAATAGCATAATAAAGAAAATGAAATAATTGGAAAATAATAAGAGCTAACGAAACAAAAACTGCTTGGGTAAATACACATTTTAACAGCCTTAAGGATTAGTGTATCTATTGATTATTAATTCAGTCCAGTGTCGTCTTTTTGAGTCTTGTGTAGAGTCCATTCTCCCCATTTTCTCTCTAGTTGTGCTTCTTGTCGTCTCAGTACATGTGTCAGTTTTCCATGAAAAAGATTTCTTCCACAGTTGTTAGCCATTGGTCCTTCGTTGGTGGTGTTTCTTTACCCCAGTTCCTCATGACAGCTTTCTTGCTTACTACTAGCAATATTTTGATCGAATATTAATCACTAGCAATAAAATTTTCTTCAGAAACTGCTACCAACCTTATATCCTAGTGTGTACATAAGCTCTTTACATAACATTTCCCAAAATACAGTTATGTTCTGACATTTCCAAAAAACATGAGAGTGGTCAACATCAAAAGACCCGCTCTCTCACCAACATGTCTTGCAACTATGGAGATGCTTGCTTTTCAGTTTTGGTGTGATAAAGAAAAGACTCCGATTCTTTCATGAAAATTCCCTCTAGGTTTGCAAATTAGTGGTTAAATGGTGTATTTTCCACATATTTTGCCAATCTTTGTCTGAAATTTCGACATTGAGTTCAGCCAACTGGGTTTTTACCGGGAGCTAAATTATCTGCAGAGGTCTCACCCTCTCCAAAACAAATGGACGCGGTAATTTAAGCCGATAATAACACAGAATAAAGCAGTTTCATGTTAAGAAATCAGTATTTTTCTGAGGCTCTCATTGCCGAAGGGTTGCGAACTATGGTGGCCAACATGAAAATGCGAATGGCCTGTCTAGCGCCAGTGTTTGGTTTGTCTGGTCTGGGCTACTTTAGAAACATGGCGCTGGAACATGGCAGACTCTATGAACGAGGACCCACTCTTTATGTCAATATAAACGGCTCATTCTTAGGTAAAAAAAGATTCTTATGGCTGTGGATGTTTGTTTGCTGAAGTTTTGTTTTTGCAGTGTTTTCCTTTCTCTTTTTATTGCACTGATCTGTATCAGGCTCTTAATTTCGTTGTATTCGGTGTAATGACAATAAAGGCTTTATATTCTGTTGTGTCTGTTTCAGGTGGCGTCCTTCTTTGCTTTGGGCCTGATGTCCATACTGATCCCTCAGTGTTCAGTGTTTGAGGGGCTGGTGGCTGTGTGCGTGTTCCTGGGGCTGTGTGACGGCTGCTTCCTCACCATGATGGCGCCTATAGCGTTCGAGCTGGTCGGGCCCATGCAGGCCTCGCAGGCCATAGGCTACATACTAGGCCTTATGTCTCTTCCCATGACTGCGGGTCCACCCATCGCTGGTGAGAAGCAAAACATAATGCTGATTTATACAGTATAACTCAAAGATGTTGGCAGTAACAGCACAAAACAAGCTGATTGATAGAGTAAAAGTGTATGTACAGAGCGAAGGGAGAGTAAGACCAATGCAGCGGAGGATAAATTGTACAGTGGATTGTATTTACTGTAGAGAGGTTTGGGCTCGTGGCCAACTGCAGGCTGTCTCTAGAGATTTGTCTTCAGGGGGAAAAAGCACATACAGGGTCAGATCTCAGTTCTCAGCTCCCCTTATGTCTCCTCTTCCTCCTCCCTTTGTCCTCTTCTCTCAACTCTCTCATGACATGAGCGTATAGAAGAGCACTGAAGGCAGACCATTAATTTGATGACTCAGGCATACTCCTGCTCTCTCTTGCCAACTTCTTTCAGATCTCACACAAACCTCAACTGCTTTTACTAGAAAACACTCTGCCTCCCTTTTGTGGCCACAGCTCAGCATGCCAGAAGGTTTTTATTATTAGTTTGAGATATTTGTCCAAATTGAATTTCACAAGCTCAAAACAAAACAAACGAAAAGCCCAATGTCACATGGCAAGAGTATTGAAGTTCTTTGACGAGGAAACCACGGGGATAGTAGTTTCATCATTAGTCTAAAGCCACTGGAATTTCACCTGCATAACCTGCTACAGTGGGATCACTAAAAAATCAAAAGAGTAGCTTTGAAAAGCTCAGAACAAACTAATGAGGGTCGTTTTAATCTCAGTCCAAGAACACATAATAGCCCAAACCATTTTAAAGAGCTGAACTGGCTCCCTGTTGAATGCAGAATAGTGAGCAAGATTTTACAAGCTCTGTGTGCGAGTTTTTGATATCTGGTATTTTCTGTATGTTCGGAACTCTCATGGCCTGAATATAAGGGCTAGTGTCTCTAACCTGAAATAAACCAATCTGAAAAGCAAAGTAGGGAGAAGCACATTCCTCTAAAGAAAAGGGGAATGAAATTCCAAACAAGATTAAATATGCCCATTCTAAATCACTGAATAGTTTTAAAAACAACTAATAAAATGAATGCTGGATAATCACGTACAATGAAACATCCTTTCTATGGCAGCTCTAAGTTTTGGACTGCTTTTTGAATTTGTGTGGGGTTTTTTTTCTTTTATGACTGTATAATATTGATTGATCTTTGATTAAATATACTAGTATCAAAATGGGATATTAGTAGCAGATACATGTCATCCCCCTTTGAATGCCCAACCCTAACAGTGCCCCCTAGCCTAGACTTCAGGGGTCTCATTTATAAAACAGTGTGTAGGATGCATACTAAATATATACGTATAGTCAAAAGCTAAAAAATGCTGTGCACCAAAAGATATTCAACAGTTTCTACAATTAGGCTTCCATCTCACCATCTGCCTTGCCAATTTCCTGTCTCCAAAATGTTCGTAAACATGGGTCAAAGTTTCTCCCATCAAGTCTGTTTTAAAGGTAACAACTTTTACATTAGAAGTGGTGTACGCCTCTTTCAAGCCTGGTTTCGTGTGTTCGCTATGTTTATAAATGAGATGCCATGACTGCAATGAAAATAAGTCATATGAGTTGTCAAAGTCAATGACAGCCCATTGTTTGTGACAGCCCATTATTTAGAGATCCCAGTACTCCGAAAAATGTCTGAATGGACTGATTGTCCATTTGTCCGACAGCCTGTCATCTTGAAAACAATAGGCCATTACTTGGAAAATACTCACTCTATAAACAGAAGCACAGGGCTAATTATTATTCAGAAAAGACATATTGGACCTGATTAGCTAGTACTTGCTGCCTTCATTGGTTGGGTTGTTTCGGTTTAGGAATGAGGAGTGAGGTTGCTTAGGGTAAGAGTTTCAGGGTTAGGCAATCAGAGGTAGAGTAGGGCGCGTCATGCCTTCATCTTAGTAGGAAAAAATATTGCAGAAGCAAGGCTGTCAGACTCACAGTCCTAACAAACCTTTTGCCCTGTTGTTATTATATAGCTTTCCATGCAGCAGTGATATTATAGCTTAGTATAATGGCAGAGTTGGCAGTTCAGCGTGCCGAGATGCCACTAAAACTTCAAAAAGTATGGCTATGGGTTTAGACTGAAGTACTTTATTGGTATCAGTACCACTTTAAGGGTACTGATACTGACACTGGTGTCGTAATTTTTGAAATTGTACCCAACCCTATTTGTTGGATTGGAGGTTTGATGTTCGGAGTAGCCCAGTGTAGTTTGTAAGTTGCCCGACAGCCATATATACATACCCACGTGATCCAAGTCAACCAGGGTAAAGAGGGTCTGAAACATTAGGAGGCTGGGCTGACTGCAAGGAGATTGTTCATTTTCAGAGAAATGGACAGGCTGTCGGACAGTGGGCTTTCGGTCCAATGGGACATTTTTTTGGACTTGGGTTTCATGAACAATGGCATGGCACAATTTCAGAATTCCAATTTCTGTTTTAGATTATGTCTTTGGAGAAAGCAATATACTGATGTGTATTAATTACATATCCAAAGCTATGCACAGGGATATCCATACAGTATAGCAAACAAGACCTGAAACAGTTTGAAACAGTGGATTAGTTAACTGTTAGAATTATTCCAGGCTGTGGGAGTTTTCTGTGGTCATTTCTCAGCTTTGTAGTGTATATATTTTTCTTTTGTTCTCTTTATACGATCTAAGCAGTTATTTGTGGATGAAACATTCTGTATTTTCGAAGGCATACATACATAAATTCTAACAATATGCTAGTTTCAGACTTTGATCATTTTGGTAATGTAGCTGCTGTTCACATTTGGAAATGTGTGATGCAGTACGTGCAGCAGAAACCTTTAGACTGTGAAGAGCTTTGTGCTGAGAAAGAAGATGCAATTACTTTTTGCCACCTGTTGTTGTTCTCAACAGCTTTTACTTATTTTTAGCCTGAAAAGTGTCTACCTTTGTCAGTGACTACCACCTCATCCAGTGCATGTGGAGACTAACCACCCAACTGATAGCACTTTATGTGTCTGCACACAAAGACCTGCATTCAGACACAAAGCACAGCATAGTTGCATATGGTTTAAATTGTTCTTTTGGCTGACCACAGATGTAGATGTTATCTGCTGTATACAAATTAACTGACATGATGCGGACTATTATAATGTGTAGTATATACATATTATATGTAATTATTACATTGTGTTTATTATTTAATAAAAGTCTTGCATTTACTCTGCACCCAAAACAAAGGCAGCTATGCTCCTCAGAAGTCTGAATGTGATTACCTCCATGTTGTTCTGTACAGTCTGTACAGTTCATGAGGAAGAATGCATATGGTACAGGCAACAATGTGAGTGCACACCCCTCCCGTTGCTCCCACGTCACAAGCCCAGCGGTAGATTAAACATGTAGTGCAGTGTGTTAAACTCGTTGACCTTGTTTTCTCACTGTCAGTACAGCTTGTTTGCCTTAGCTCACGTGCAGATAAATATAGAATGTGGACATACGTACTGCAGACAGGGAGAGGTTTTAGTGCTGTGTTTCATCACAATAGTTAGCAGCAATAGTCCTTGCTGACCTCCACTGCTGAAATATGTCACAGAAATGCTGTTGCTACTTATGTAAGCAGGTAAAGACCCTTTCAAACAGATGGAAGTGCATTAATAAGTCATAACAGCTGCCAGCCAAAGCTAAGGAAATGTCACTGTAGTCGGTGCTGATGATGTCACAGTG
Source organism: Epinephelus fuscoguttatus (assembly GCF_011397635.1). Classification (NCBI taxonomy): domain Eukaryota; kingdom Metazoa; phylum Chordata; class Actinopteri; order Perciformes; family Serranidae; genus Epinephelus; species Epinephelus fuscoguttatus. The sequence goes on from NC_064760.1 coordinate 20,811,109, forward strand.
TACTGACACACACTGGAACACACTTTAACAAACCTGCAACAAAATGGGACATTAAACCACAAGAGGTCAGCAAAAATAATATTTGTAGCTGCTGTTATGTTGCTCTTTTCAGAGCAAACGGACATCATGCTTTCTCTCCCATACTTACATGATAACATTGATACCACTCACGCTCGTGTAATGAGTACAGAGCTGGAGCCAGGGTGCTATTAGCCTAGCTTAGCATTAAAGCCCAGAGCAGGTGGGGGAAATGGTAAAAACGTTAAAATGTAAAAATATGCCCACTCGAGTAGCACCTTTAAAACAAAGCTAAGCTCAAACATGTATCAGTTTTTCACGTAATGTTTTTATTTATTTTCAGCCGCAACCACCGATAACAGCTAGTAACCAGGGGAGTGGAAGATGAAAAAATACACCGCACAAGTTTAATTTTGACCAGCGAAAATAATAAATTTGCTTTTGTGTCACATATACATTGGTGTCAGTACAATTCAGAGGCAGTGATACTCAACCTGTGGCCCCAGTAGGGTGCCCAGTGGCCTGTCGACCATTTCCTATAATTCACAGTAAAAATAAATTGATGCACATTGGGTTTTTTTTTTTTTTTAAGTCTAAATAAGGTGCCAGGCTGTCGTAAAAAAAAAAAAAAGCATTAAAATAGAGCTTGTACCGGGGATTCAGCCTGTAAAACAGTACCAGGGAGGATCCTCCCGACCCCCCAACAAAGGTGCAGGCTAATTATTTATATATTATGTAATTATTAACTTGCAACTTTTCAAGCAGAATTATTTTAATACACTGATCAGTGGTAAACCAAGCCTGAATACGACTTAAGAAGTCTTGATCTTAAAATTCTACCTAGGTATTTGCTTTTAAATGAAGTAAAGAATCAAACATAAAAATAAATTTGAAGGTTTTGTAAACCTATCGGATGTTTAATTATGCCTGTGAGTGACATGGAAAAGCGGTCGAGGCTCAGCCTTTTTTTGTTTTGTTTTGTTTTGTTTTTTAAATTATCACATGACTATATTGGTACAAACATTGCTCTGCCAGTGTAGCTGATAGCCTTCTGCGATTTACTCGCCAAGCAGAAAATCTACCCACATTTGGCACTTGTCGGGTGTTAAATTGGACCCTGGTCGCAACTGATAACATAAACTGTGTCCCTCTGTCTCCGCTGCCCAGGTCTCCTACGGGATTACTTTGGAAACTACACAGTGGCCTTCTCCCTGGCTGGGGTGCCTCTTATGGTGGGGGGCGTGGTGCTCTTCTTTGTGCCCCTGATACACCGTAGGCTCCAGGCAGCGGCGTCACCAGAGGAGACGTCCACCACTGCCCACATGCTGCCCACCGCCCCACCAGTGGAGGAGCCCAAGAGCTGCTCCAATGGAGACATCCTGCCTGGCTACACTGATGTAGAGACACACATCTGAGTTGCACCGTTCAAAGGTTACATATATTTACATCATGACTGTACACCAGGAAGCACAATGCACGCATATTATCTCACACGTTACTCTCCTTGTGCTCTTTTTCCTCCCAGGGATTCAGCCCACCAGCACCTTTTCTCATCCTTAGATTTCCCTTCTTTCAACTATGGACTTCCTGTCGGCTGACCTTTAACCCTCTCACCCTCCTGGACTCTCATGGGCTGTTTGTTATTTTCACACGGAGAGAAATCGAAAAGGGCGCACTGGCTAAAAGCCACAGAGAGGACAAAAGAAGGCACATCAGCGTAGGACGATGATGGGAATGTATAAGGAGGATAAGCACAACACAGTCTCAACTAGGATTGTTGAATCAGCGGAGACTCTGTAGTAACACGTACCTCCAAGAGGAAAGAAATGTGATTTTAACCGACAGTGGTTTCTGATTTCACAGGATTAATCTTGCTACTTTAGCTTTTTAAAGCTCTAAAAATACTATGCTTTGTTTCTAGATTTCATATAAACACATGGTTAAGATTAGAGGCATATGAAATAAGAATTAGTGAAGGGATAAATTCACGTTTCCTTTATGTAGTACCTCATGCATCTATTTTTTTTATTTATTTTTATTTTTTTTTACCACAATGCATTTTTTTCAGTTTGATTAGCGGAATCACAATCTTATTTTGATTTGCTTTATTCTGTTCTGCAGTTTTCTGCTGTGACAGCTGCAACAGAAACACCTGTTGTTTCATCATAGGAGGTATCAACCACCAGACACAGTCACCTCAACTTCAACAGCACACTGCACTCACACCCAGGGTCCAAAATACTTCAGACTGTAACTGCTCTACCAGCCTGCCTGCATGGGGGGCAGATGTGTGAATGTGGCAGCTGTTGGTTCCCACGTACTCATACACCACGAACCCTAGACTGTTAGAGTTTTTCACGGTTTGAATTTAGGTCAGCGACTTTGAAGCTTGTGGCAGGTTAAAGGAAGATTTCACACCCCAAATGACAGTTTGTATATCAGTTACTCAGCCTGTGTTTTGTTAAATTCATGAAGAAATTTTGGTTTCTCTCACATGCCTCCATGGTGAACAGTGATTATAAAACGGAGAAAATTCTTGATGGATTGAAGTCATAGGGGTCTGCGTTCAACAACAGCATGTTTTCAAACTCTCACAACTCGTGCAGTGTACTCCAAGTCTCATTTATCCAGTTGTTTGCTCATTACTTCCCAAGCAGGCAGCTCTTACAATTGTGAGCTAAAAGTGAAACTTATAAACTTAATAGCTCTCTTCAAGGCCAGACTACATCCAGAAAAACAGTAATTTTACCTCACTGAACACGGGAGCTGCTGGTCTACCTCTGCCTCGATCTGTTATTTAGTGTGTGTTACTGCATGACTTTGGTGAATCTGAATTAACACCAAAGTCACACAAACTGTTTGAGGCAGTAGTAGACCAGCAGCTCCCGTGTTCAGTGAGGTAAAATTACTGATGGCTTTGAAGAGAGCATTAATAAGTTTCACTTTCATCAGTGCACCGATGGGAAGGGCTGTCTGTTTGGGATGTACTGAGAATAGGCCCGTTTCCACTGAAGAAGTTCCTGGTACTATTTGGGGGGCAGGAACTACTACAGGAACGTCCTCTCGCTTGGCCCTCTCAACCACCGTGTCTCCACTGAGAGAGCGGAGTAGGAGGAAGGTTCCTGTAAAGTTACCAGGCTCTGTATGTGATGTAATCGTTGCGCAACCATTTTGACCGGGGCGACGTAGTGGCGTAGGGATGCCGTTAGCCGATAGCGGTGTCTGTAATAACTCACTAAACTCACAAAGTGGCCCGTGAAAAAAATATTTTTCCAGTGGATGTCTTAGTTACAACATGATTGAGCTAACTGGAGTAGTTTCATGTCGTTTCCGACAACGGGAGGCTTTTAACAGATGACGTCCTGATGTTAGCTTTGCTGCTGCTGCTGTTAGCTGTCCCTGTCAGTGGCAGCCACTGATGCTTTCTAGACATCAAGATTTCCCTAAACTGAATAAATACCACACATAGCAACACAAAACTGCTTTGCTAGCTCAATCATGTTGTAACTAAGATATCCGCTGGAAAAAATATGTTTTTCACGGACCGGTTATTGAGTTTGTTTACATGGCGGTGGAAGCTATGAACAAGCTAACCCTCGTCTGCTGAGTTTTAAAAATGCCGGCTATTTTGTTGCTTTCTGTTGACGTCACATTCCGCCTTGAGTATATCCAATCAGCACCAAGTAATCCCCAAGCCCCAGCCAGGAGTTTTTTGGGGCCATTCTGAGTACCTACTCCGAGGCAGGGACTTGTTTAGCCCCTGTAAAAGTTCCGGAACTCTGTCCTTCGGGGGTGGTTCCTGCGGTGGAGACACGCACCAACGGCCCTGGCTCCGTAAAATTACCCCAAAGTTCCTGCGGTGGAAACAGGCCTTATATGACTGGATAAATCCGACTTAGATTAATGGTGTGCTGTGATGCCAGTCCAGGTCTGTCGTGGGATTTTGTGATAACCACACATTATTATTGCAATATTCAGCTATGAATTAATTTTTAATTGACTGCCATGAGTTGGACAATGGATCGCTTTATTGTACCGGACAATTATGACAAAACACCAACGAAAACGACCTAACACTGAAAGAAAAGTCAGTCGACAGAATCACAAAAGCTACCTGTCTTATTTTTTATTTTTATTTTTTATTGGCCTATGTTATGATGAGAGTGACAACACATGTTAAAGAAGCTACTGTGCACAGATATAAATACAGGTGTGCCTTGAGATTTTGGCTGGCCCTTTGGTGCATTTGAAAACCACTGGATTATACTGTGGTAGATGTGTGAGAGTTTGCAGACGGATGTTTTTATATAGTTTTTCTGTTGTGAAACGCAGTCGCCTATGACCTCAATTCATCAAGAATTTCCTCTGGTTTTGGATTTTTTTTTTTCACCATGGAGGCAAAAACTGTTACTTCACATGTTTAATGTAACACAGGCTGAGTTATTGATAAACTAGTAGTCATTTGGGGATTGAAGTTTTCCTTTAACTTGGTGAATTGTGAGAGCTGTGCATCTGCTGCCTGATATTAATGAAACGAAACACTACAGTTGGTACAAGGTCTTCTCACGAGTCTGTACAGCCTTAACTCTCAGTGTTTGTTTGTTTTTCCAATCACCAAACTCGACAGTTATTATTGGCCTTTTAAAGTTTCGGCAGGGTGCTAGACAAGTCTACACAAACCGTGTTTGTTACGGCTTGGACAGTAGTTTTTGAATCGTGCAGTCCTGATGGGAGATTAACAGCTGTTGGTAGCATAGGATTTCGAATCATTTTGTTCTGAACTTTTCCTCCGTGTGAATGTGTGGGTGCGGCACCTGTGCATCTGCATTTTTGACAGAAGAGTCAGTTACTGCATTACAGTCTGTTGACGAGAGGGGACTACTGAGATTAAAGCTGCCAAATGACCTGAGCCCTCATCAGGCCACCTCACCGATAATCCAGTCAATTTGCTGCTTTAGTTTAGCTCTGTGTCACGAGGGTGTCGCTCACTGTGTTGGCAGTAATGAGACAAATCGAGATATTCCCTCGCAAGGACAGTTTGCAGTCGTTATGTTTCATAAACATTTGGACCACTTACCTCTGCACTCTTAGATTACTAGTTCTCCTGAACTGTGAACTTACGTGCACAGATGTGAAGTAGAGCTGCAATAATTAACTGTTCGAGTTCAACGCTGGTTATACGCATAACTGAATAGCACAGAGGGGAATTGGTACACACAGTGGGGAGGGAAACGTTCCTTGTTGTCAATCCCCCTCTTTGCCGTCACTGCCGTCATTCAGTCGGTTTCTGTGCTGCAACACTTTAGAGCCTAAAAGCGACACAGACCTCACTGCTGAGTGTAGCTTTTTTGGTAATGTTACAAACAGTTCTGAATAGGAAACATACATCTATACCTCAGTCATCAAACAATCCTCAGCAATCCAGTTGAACAAGTTCTTCATTACGTTAATTTCACTCCTCTGTGTTGTGGTTTTGTCATCGGAATCAGAATCATGTGTCAGAGCCGCAAAGCTGCCAAACGTCTGTTTTCAATCACCATTGCTTCCTCCGAAACCTCATTAGTGTCTGTTTAGGAACCACAAAACTGTGGAAATGTCAGACTTCCATTCCCTTTAATCTCATGGTGCGTAATCCATTTAGAGATTTACTCCTCCTCCTTATTTTGCCTTCATATCCATTTGCTCCTTTATTCTTCACCCTTACCATTCCTGCTGTCTCACGTGTACCTCCACGTTTGGTGGTTATCATTCTCTTATCACAGCCTCACATTTTATCTGTCTGTGTTTGAGGAAATACAGTTATATAAATGTCTAGATGATAGAGACACTAAGCTATAAGCAGTGGTGACCCATTTAATGGTGAAAGCATGTTTAAAAGCAAAAACCATCGGCCTCTAGTTTGACTGATGAAGTGTTACATTTTGTTGGCAGTGCAAACAGTTGTTGACACTTTTTGCAGCTGCCACTAGCAGACGGAAACTACAGGTTTTTGTGATTAAAAAGTACCTGGCTGCCTGAATTGTCAGCGTACCAGTCGTGTAAGCTAACTAATATCATAAATTGTCATCACAGAGTTTGAGGTTCATCGGCCTCCAAACAAATCCCATTAACCTGAATGAAGCTCCTGCACAGTAATCTGACTGAAAACACTGAGCCCAGTTAATCTTAAAGATAATGGGATCATTCTCGTTTTACAGTATTTTTTAAAGGCCTTTATGTAACCGAATCAGTGTCCTCCAGCCTAATACAAGTTATACATTTATTTATTTATTTATTTGTTTAATTGTTGTGTTATGAAGGTGGCAGGTGCTTTCCATAACACTGCAGAACTGCATGAAATATCAGTAACCCATCACTCTAATTGGACAGCACCCACCCATAATGTAAAGATGACGCTTTTACAGAAATAAAATGTCTGTTACTGCCCCACTGAGAAAACAGTGCCAAGTGTTACTTACAAGTTGCACTAATTTACTGCTGTCAAACTAGAGGCCCGTGTCCCACAATCTGGCAAACGAATGAGTGAATGAAAACGACCACAGGGGGCTTCCCCTCTGGCGGCCATTTTGGAGGACCTCAGCCTTTCGTTTAACGATGGCTGCAACAATCTGATTGTGTTTCTATGCAGAAAAAAAATCCGTCTCAACAACATTGACTAGAGTTGTTTAGTTTTTGTGTTTTTCTGACTGTGAACTCCATCCATTGTTTTGTTTTGTTTTGTTGAATGTGTCGTCACCTTGTTAGCTAGCAGCTCAACGCGAGTGTTGTTTTCTAGAGCGTATTTTTGAAGAAGAGACGAGGACTAGAAGAAAAACGTTTCAGTCACAGCAGTGACCTCAAATCTCAGCCCAGTCGCCAGAGTAAATGTCGACGTTGTACGTTTCGGCAAACCAAGGTTTCATGTGTAGTGGATATGTTGAAACTTTATGCTGTGGTTAACACAAAAAGCACTTGCTTACAGTTTGGAAAAGATCATGTCTCGGCTTAAATACTACCTGGTTTTGGTGCCACAAACGCCGCTGGAAACACACCAGTTTTGTTATTTTCCGGTGTTGAAAAGAGGATTGTAGCTTGGAAGGTGTCACGCCATCCACCATCCTCTCCATTTCTCAACAACAAAGTCATCTCATATACATGTTGTCAGAGCTACGTCACTTTAGAAATGTTATGATATGTATGAAATGTACAAATGTATCCATGGTTTGCAGAAATGTACAATTCTATGTGGCGACTGGGCTGCAAAAATCTGCCTTACAGTTACTGACCCAGCTGTGATCCACCACAACTAGATCTGATCAGAGTTGCTAGATTTGAGACTGTATAGTGCATTTTCAAGATCTTAATGTGACTTTTACTCATTATTGTTCTTTTGTTTTGTTGTTTTCATTGTTAATTCTGGATCTTTTTCTTAACGGCCTCCTCACTTGAGTTCACCTGAGTCAGACTCGGACCCAGTTTCTGGTCAGAACCAGCTGAGTGCTCCTTTTTATCAGTAGCTCTATGTAGAGAAAACTGACATGTATCGGCGTATGTACTTTATATACTTTGTAATGGTTTTTAATTAACCATAAAATGTTTTATTGTTTTTAAGAATTGATTTTTATGTGTTTGTTGTTTTTAGTGATACACTTAAATGACTACTGGAAACCGTTGAGGGTTGTTTATCTGTTCAGTATGGAAATGAAATGTAAAAGTGAAGGAGCTGAGTGAATGAATGAAGAATGATTCAGTACGTCTGGATGGTTGCACAGTGCCTGTGCAACCAGTGTTGGGCCTGCCAAAGTCTTTTTGTCTATGCAGCATTGCTGGGCTCGCGGCACACTCTGTGTGACCGCTTCGCTTTCCTGAAGTCATGTCAAACTCTAAACGATGAGGATTTACTTGGACTCCAAGTTTGCATTTGTCTGTTGTAGCCTGCAGTAGTTTCAGGACCAGCTAGACCTGAAGTAGTGCCCCTTACCTAACATATAAACTACTAACACTACTACTTAATGTTTTTTAAGACTGTTTTTATAATTAGAAAGTTTTCGAGCTGTGGTTGAACTGAAGCTGTTTTCCCTCATAGTCAAAATGGTGAATACTTAAAGGGACAGTTTACCCCATAATCAAAACCACATAATTTTCCTCTTACCTGTAGTGCTATTTATCAATCTAGATTGTTTTGCTGTGAGTTGCAGAGTGTTGGAGATATCGACCGTAGAGATATCAGCCTTCCATTGAATATAATGGAACCAGATGGCATTCGGCTTGTGGTGCTCAAAGCACCAAAAAAATACATTTAAAAACTCACCAGCAATGTCTCTTTACAGAAATCATAACCCATTTACTCAAGATAATCCACAGAGCTTGTCATGAGCAGTTTCACGTTTCAAGAACTATTTTCTTTCTACCAAACTACACCCACCAACGGTATCACTGCGCAGATGGAGGTAGGACTGTCCTGAATACCAGTTTTGGGGCATTGCAGTTAATCAAAGAGGACATGTTTTGACACATTTTCAGTCATTGGACCTAAAGTACTGTGACAGTTGTCCACTACATTAGCATGCAGGTCACAGCAACGCAACATAACATTAGCCATAATAGCTAAAAAAAAAAAAAGAATACTTAGCTTTTGGCTAAACTGTTACTTGCAGTTTTCAGATGGCTTGCCAAGCTTGTTGTGTGATGTGCAAGTTTCCTTTGGCAAATCTGGCACTCAACTTTTTATCTGTTCCAGACAATTGACTTTTTCAACATCTTGCTAGCATATCTCCAAGGCTGTCACAGGTGGTCAAACTGTCAGAGTCACAAAAACAGGCCTGTCACTGAGTTTAAATGTTCTTGTCTGGGCATAACGAATAATCAATGTTGATGCATAATGAATTATGCTGGATTCAGATTTCTTGATTTATGGGCTATTTGGGTTATGGTGTAAAAAAAATGGAGCGATTACCATGGCACCGATCAAAGCATTGAAGCAACTGGGTCAGCCCTAGAAGGAAGAGTGCATCTACTCATGGAAGAGAGGCTCGTGCTTGTATGAGATATAAACATTAATGGCGTCCTCCTTGGCTGAGCCCGCTCACAGTTGGCAGGTGTAGTTTGGTAGAACGAAAATAGTTCCTACATGAAACTGCTCACAACAAGATCTGCGGATTATCTTGAGTAAAAGGGGCATGATTTCTGGAAAGACACATTGCCGTTGAGTTTTTCAAATGCATTTTTTTGGCGCTTTGAGCACCACAAGCCGAGTGCCATCTAGTTCCATTGTATTTGAGAGAAGGCAGACATCTCTACGGCTGATATCTCCAACACTCAGCAACTCACACTGAAACAATCTAGATTGTTAAATAGCACTACAGGTAAGAGGAGAAATATGTATGTTTGGTTTTGGGTTGAACTGTCCCTTTAACATTTCTCTCCTGTGTCTGCTTTTCTATTTCTTCTGGTGCTTGCCTTGGGTGTACAGTGCACAGGTCAGAGCTGCAGAGAGGCACAATCGGGCACAGTTTGGGCTTGTTAAATTCTCCCAAGATAAAAATGTGTCATATTTACTAACTAAACCAGTTTGTCATGTTATCCAACCGTGGCATCATGTCATTTAGCATTTTCTTGGATCAACTGCTGACATTTGTCGGCTGGTTGCCAGAAAACAGAACGCAGCCTCTGAGTCTCACCTCATTAGACTGAAGTCAACCCAAAGTTACTGCAGCATCGAGCCTCGTTACTGGACTCTGCAACGTGCCGCTTCTCTGCTCCTCTGACCTCACTCCCTGCTTGCTGTTTAACTGCTGTGCTTTCGTCTCAGCCTGAAAACTGTGCAAACAATCTGTGAAACAGGATAGCTAAAGGTCTAGATATATCATGAAGCTGAGCCATGATCTACAAAACACCTCATAAACTGCCATGGACCACCTCCAGCAAGAACACCAGTCACCATTTTTATTTTCTTGTGAAGGAAATCTCTCGGTCACACCTGAGTAATGTCTTTATGTGCTCCATATGTTCTGTTATTCGTGCATATTTTCATAATCTTGACTTTAGGCGTCATGCCGTCACAGCTATAAATACTCCTGAACTTTCTGTTGTGATATATATCTGTATGGTGCCATGGCAACACTTGGCCCAGGCCTTCCCACAGCCTTACATGTTGAAATATTTCTAATATTTCAGTACCGAGCTCTGCTAAACTTTCCTCCTCTGAACCTCTCTAAGGTTGCTGCAGTTAAACCTCTATTGCCTCTCTTCACTTCTTAAAGCTGTCCTCCCTCATCCCTACACGAGCTATACCTTTTTATATAAATACATATTTGTTTTAGTCATTTTACAAAATGTTCTAACAAGGCCAGTGATGCCACAGGATCTGAAATTAAGTCATGCTGCTAGAAAAATTAATGTAATTTTTTGTGTTTTTTTTCTTCTTCTTTTTTGTCGAAGTAATTTTGAATCTGTATCAAAAGAGGCACATTTTTTTTCTATTAAACCAACAATAAAGATGTAATATGAAAACAACCCATGCTGTCATTGCCAGTCACTCCTTTGTTGGCTGTGTGCTTTCAGTCCTCAACTGCTCCACTTCCACGTCAGAAGCTGCAGGCGATCACGTCGGAGATTAACCCCAGAACCCCTCGAATGCTCGAAGACGTAAACACTCTGCTGCTGTTTCAGGACACGCTGAATGAGTCTTCAATCGTGGGATCTGCTCGTTATCACCACAGCAACACGGTGGAGTTCATTCAGGCACAGAGTCCTCCCTTGACTCCTCCGTTCCCCCTATTTAACCTCGGTATCTCACAGCCGGGCAGCCATTCATGCTGAGTCTTGAAGATCACGCTGAAATCACGCTGAATCAGTTCCGAGCTGCAGAGCTCTTTATGTACATACAGGGATCTGTTGTTTAATATGTCACAAGGCAGAGAATACGTCACTTGTTGAGGCTGCCTTTGAGCCCGGGGCTGTCATCTCTCTGTCTGAGGAATGAGCATTAATAGAAAGAAGAAACATCCTTAGCTGGGGCACAAATAGAACAAAACAATCATGTTATTAAATCAAATGCAACATTAACACAACCATTCACATCCCCTTAGGTTGCATATTAATTTAGATTATGAATATCCTCCTGACAAAGCTGACTCATTCACTTATCTTGGACCCTGACTCTCCTCTAAGCCCCATATTGATTTTATTATTAAAGGATCAAGTCAGAAAAAGAATAATGCCACAGTTTATATTGTCTGTTATTGATGATGCTGACACTGCCTAACAAAACACATCTGACACTCATTTTAGACCCCTTAGTGTACTTTGTAATTCTCTACGTAGATTTATGATTCTATGTATGAATCACTGAATCTAGAAGGCAGTTTCACTGGGTTCAATTCATTTTCAAATGTGTTCAAATGTCAAGAGCCTCAGAGTCATTCTGGACAGCACTCTTTGATTCAAACCACTACTGCTTTCTTCCATCTCTGCAGCATTTCCAGACTCCGCCCATCACTGTCCCAGTCCAGCACTGAGGTCTTGGTCCATACATTTGTCACATCTCGTATTGACTAGTGTAATGCAGTACTCTCTGGTCTTCCCACCAAACTCATTCACAGGCTTCAAATCATTCAAAACTCTGCTGCCTGGATCATCAACCACACCAAATCATCCGACCACATCACCCCCATTCTCATCCAACTACACTGGCTCCCTGATTGAATACAAAAACCTTCTGCTCACCTTCAAAGCCCTCCACAACCTAGCACCCACCTGTCTCCCTGACCTCCTCCAGGAGTACACACCCTACCTCTCCCTGCGCTCTTCCTAAGCTGACCATCCCCACCTCACACCTCAGCATCATTGCTGCCAGGGCTTTCAGCAGCACTGTCCCCAGGCTCTGGAACTCCCTCCCTCCACACATTCGACAGTCCGACAGCGTAACATCCTTCAAATGTCTGTATGTTATTTTATGCTCTGCACGGTGACCTTGGGTGTTTTGAAAGGCGCCTTTTTAAATAAAATGTATTATTATTATTATCATTAGGGTCCGGGCAGCTAAGCTACCAGGACACTATTGTAATCTTAGGTCGTCGTCGTCGTCGTCATCGTCGTCGTCGTCGTTGTCATCTTCTTCGTCTTCTTCGTCTTCTTCTTCTTCTTCTTCTTCTTCTTCCTCCAAGGAAATCATACTTCCCATGGGTGAAAACTCACCAAACTTTGCACAAAGGTCCAGTCTCATGCCAGATATCCTCAGCTGTAAACTCAAGCCAATAGTCCTGATGGTGTCACTACAGCAAGCATCTAAAGTTCATAACTTGGAAACTTCATAACAAGTCAACCATACGTGCTACAACTTCACAACTTTCATCAAACTGCAGCCCCAGTACTGAAGAAACTTTTGTACATTTAAACCTGTTAAAAATTATGATGTTCATCACTCTGTTTTTTTCAAAAACTGTAAAACTTCTTAAACCTATCTCCTCCCACAATTTTTGCTCAATTGACACCAAACTTGCTACAGAGCATCTTCAGACTGTCCTACAAAAACTACATTCAATTGTCCCTCATATTTGAAACAGTTTGTGACTCCATGTAATTCCTCATATCCACTTAGACACATGCAATATCTCTTTTTCTTTGTCCCCAGAATGATGTTCAAGGATGTTGGATGAAGGTCATTTTAATACAATCCTCTTCATTTCTTGAGATCTGTTACCTCTTTCGGCTTCTTCATATTCACATCTCCAAACAACTTGCTCATGTTTTTAAGTTGTTGTACTGAAAACTGCTTTGTAAGTATTCAAGGTCACGGTATCCAATTCCAATTGTTCTTGTACAACAGCTGAGGGCAGAGGCTGTGGGTGGGAGATGCCGAGCGAGATGTCTGTATCTGTGTTTGTAGTGTATGTTTGTTATGTAATGCAGTTTGTCTGTGTTTTTGTTCTGTATTTGTGCCTGAGGACCCCCTCTGAAGATGAGATGCAGCATCTCAAGGAGCTATCCTTTCAATAAATTCAAATTAAACTACGACACAGTTCTTTTAATGATCTGATATAATTCCTTTTTTCACCAAGGGTTCATTTACATGATCAGAAACTTGTTAGAATGAGGCACGATGCAGCAGAAAACTGCACCAAAGGTTTCAAGCACTTTGCTTTAGAAACAGAGAACTTTTTTTACAACAATCTAAAGCATCATTCTTAAATCATCGACTTAGTAAGATTTGATTGTTGTAAACAAGTGTCACACACTCTGGCCCCATATGCATTTCTTTTATTCGGATGATGTTTCGGCCTTTGGGCCTTCTTCAAGATCAACAAACATATTGAGGCACAGGTACACTCGTGTTAAATGGACCACACCTTTGTCACACAGATGATAATGATGAGGTGATCATGCTACACCATTAGGTCGATCTAAATCACAGTCACACAGCTGACAGTGGTTAGATAATCATGCACAGCATTAGGTTGAGCCAAAAAAAAAAGAAGCAACTTTGAGGCCCTCAGCAAATCAAGACCTTTAAACCAAAATGTTGTCAGGAGCTACAGCCAATCACACGTCATGAAAACAAATGACAGCCACTACATAGTAAAATACAAAGTATTAAACAGATTAATTATAGATAGACAGCAAAAGTTTGTATGATTCAGTTTTGTTTTAATGATGATCAGCCATTGACAATTAAATTTTATTGCAGTCTACTACAAAAATCACTTTCTGTTTAGTGCTTTATTTGTGCAAATGATAAAAGTAGTTTTAAAAAAAAAAACCACTGATACAGAAAAGCACAGGTGGGGTGAAATAAAAAAAAAAACACGTGGGCTTGAAAAAGGACTCCACTCAACACTGAAATTAAAACTAGCTGTATGTGTTTCAACAACCATTTTTAAATATCTAAAAAGAGAAAAACACATATTCCAAACAAGTAAAACTGAAGATAAAAAATGGGGGAAAACAGCTTTAGTTGTGTGTGTATGGTGTAAAATAACCAGAGGTACTGTGTCAGAGTGTGAAAAGTCAAAGAGGATCAAACAGTGCATCTTAAATGTCATGACCCAGCTCATGTAGGCCACGACAAGAGCAGGGAAATGCACACTGGTTGAAGTGTTAGTCAGTAGCAGTAGTAGTAAGAGTGTGTAAAGACAAGACACGGTGCAGGCAGGAGTGAGAGGAAAGAAGAACAAGGATTCTAAATGCATTCTGGGTAGACTGACCAGGTGCACCCAGTTGCACTAATTCAGACTCCGCCTACCAGGACCTGAAGGGAGACACTGAACACCTGAAGCTGCCTGGAACAAGACACAAACATGCAGGCTGTAGCAGATACAGAGGGCTGTCACATGAAGCTGACTGAGGACTGTACATGCTGACAGACAGATGCCTCCTTACAGTAACAGCAAGTGCAGGAATCCACTGTGCCTGTGCTACAACTAATGCAACACTGTGGATTGTCCAGGAGGGGGCGCCCCTCCCTCATGTCTCTGAGTTACACACATTGACCTCATGGAAAGGATCTGACATACAGTCAATGTCAAAATATTTCATTGTCAGGACTGAAATCAGAAATATTTTATTGATCCTCGGGGGTAACTGTGATATGTTGCAGTCGCTTTAATGTATAGTATAGAGAATTATTAAGTGTAAAAATAACAAGTGTGTAAAAAATATGTGCATGTGTGCATTGTGCTACAGTGTAATAATTACACATGATTTATATATTTATTTATTATTATTTTTGTAGTTTATTTTATTATTTTTATTTCTGTGTCATGTCAAAAATCTGAACTGACCCACCTTAGATTACAGGATGTATATACAAAAAAAACAAAAACAAAACACCACAAAAACTGCTTCTATAATCTTTCAAATACAATAACATATTGGACAAATAACTAATATCAGTGACGTGTACACTGAAAATAAGCGCTACATATCTTTATCATGATGCAATCCTCCCTAGTTTTCCGTTGCTGGCTTTCTCCAAGCTAATCTAAATGTTTCATCTGTGAACAGCCAATTCAGTCTGTTTGTTGTCCTTATTTACTAAATAAGTATTGTTTGGTTTTATTTATATTTGGTAATATTTCATTGTGAGGAGGGTTAGGAGTCAGTGACTTACAGATTCCTAGAGTAAGAACAGGACAAGCGTTGTGAAATGTTGTCTGCAGGAGTTTTCTGTTTAACTAATAATGTCGTCACACTGGAAACTTGTGTGAATTAACCATCAAACCAGTTCACACACACACACACACACACACACACACACACACACACACACACACACACACACACACACACACACACATCTGTGAGCAATACCTATCAGAGATTATACTTAAATATTAACCAGAATGTTAAAAATACATTTACAAACTAGAAAAGCACTCGGACAGTCAGACCTCCGCCAAGCAGCTCGGATTTCCCGCCATTTTATTATTTTATCCACTTCGCTTCAACCGATCACCACCAACATTTTATCATCTGTTCCTTGTCCCATTATCAACCTTTCCTGAAAATTTCATCATCGTTTGGAAATTTTTGAGTTATTTTGCAGACAAACAAAAACAGACCAAAGCTGGCGAAAATATGACCTCCTTGGCGGAGGTAAAAATGCTGATTTGTTTTTATCAGTAACTAGAAATCACACACATTTTTTTGGTGCGTCATGACAGTGATAAAACACATGTCTCACTTGTGACTCTTCCGGAAAATATATCAGGGTGGAGGTTAAATGTGAAGTTGATGATTCTCAAGTTAAATATAGAAAGTATTACTTAACAAATGTGTTGGAGATCCAGTGTGCACACATTACCACAGTAAATGGAGTAACTTTCAGAAGAAGAAGTAGAAGAAGAAGAAGAAGAAGAAGAAGAAGAAGGGTTAGTTTAAGGTCTACTTGTGGTTTGTGCTACCTTACAGCCAGAGGCCTCTCGGTCCTCAAGGGTCTGGGAACCAAAACAGGAAGTGATGTAAGAGAGAGTGATAAAACTGTGGTCTTTTTTTTTCCTGTTGTATCACACTGTTTTTTTCCTGCCCCCTTCATGCCACTTCCTCTCTGAACTGCCCACAGAGAGACAGATTCCTTCACACTGCTCTTACACACTGGCAGGTTGTGACAAAGGAAAATGTGGCAATCATTCTCTGAAGTCCAGAGAAACTGAAAGCACAGATCACAAATTAGTTTCATTATTCGGCGATTTTTGTGAAATTATGCTTTTCTTGGGAAAGCTATTGATAATGAAAGCCACCCCTTTTTTAGAAATGTGTACGAAGCATTTCCCATATTTGTCATTGCTGGAGGCGAGCTCGGGCCTCTGCTCTGCTGCAAAAAGAGGAATTTGAAGTTTACCATTTTTTAAAGGAGCTTTGTGGTTAATTGCAAATTTTAGCCCATTAACCGCAAAACCTACAGTACACAGTATATTTAGATTTAGTTCCCTTTATTCTTAACAACCTCACATGAACACAAGCATTTGTCTGAACAGCCCTGCTTGTGCTTACACCTGCATCAGCGATTAAATTATTAGTAGTTAAATAAATTTGATCAGTTTGATGATGATCGAGCAATAAAAAGCAACAACTGGCAAAACTCCACGTCTGGGGCAAGAGTGAAACACCATCTTGTGCTCTGTGCTCAGGAGGAGGATCCCTTGAACACATCTTAAGCTGCTGCCCGAAGGCTCCAGCAGAAGGTCACTACCGCTGGTGCTTAAAGCAGAAGCAGAGATGGTAGCCTCAGCCATTACCACCAGCAAACACCATCGCCCAAAGACAATCATCCCCTTTGTCAAGGCTGGAGAGGAAAACATCCCACAACTAAGATCGGTATCAAACTAGCAACTGAGAGTTGATCTTGGCAAGCAGCCGTGGTTCCCAGAAGACACTGCATCAACAACCTTCCGTCCAGACATGGTCATCTTTTCGACCATGTCTGGAAACGTGCCAAGTACCAGGAGCTGACAAGAAGCCATCAAGCATACCATCAGTGCCTCAGAGAAAGCCACTACAGTAGGTGGCTCTGCCTGAGGAGGGAGGCCCCGTGGTCAACTGCTGCTGGGGTGCAAGCCAGGGACTGATCACCCCCAGCTGGCTCACCAGGATGAGGTTGTCTCATGCTTGAAAAGACCTGAAACACCCGATGACCCCATGATACATCACTGATGATGCATCCCAGTGCATCCATGGGATGTGCTCTATAAGCTAAGTTAGGAGAGCACTTTTGGGTTTCGGACTGTTGGCTGTTTCCTGAGATTGTATGTAGTGTGGAAGAGTATTAAGGTCAGGCATAAGGGAAGAACTGAGAGGAAGAAGATTTTTTTCTTTCGCATTAGAAGAAAAAAGTCAAAATGTGAAAAAAATCCAACTTCCAGCAGTGCCAGGCATAAGAAATATAAATCAGAGGAGGATGTTTTTTATTTATATTTTGAGGGTTAAAGCGAAATGTCAAAAATAAAGTTCAACTTTTACTAAAGGTATAATGTTGACAGTAAAATTGAACTGTAGAGAATAAACTTGACATTTCAACATTAAAGTCGAACTTTGAAAAAGAAGTTGCACTTCAGAATCAGTTTAAGTAACTGAAATGATTTCACTTTTAGCCCATGGTTACGACCCCAACCTCACCCTGAGGTCAAGAGTTTTAAATAAACCCTTAAAAGAGCTGCTAATCCTTTGTTGCTGGTGGTGCTTGGGAGTGCAGATGGAGTCTCATCTTATCTTTCCCCCAGGCCGGGTCGTGACAGCAAAAACACAGTGTGATGGTAAGTATTAGGACTCAGTGGTGCCCCCAGAAAGATTTCGTAGAGCTTGCCAGATGGGTCTACTGAAAATCTTGGGGTGGCACCAAGTAGCAACCTGCAGGGCTGAAAAATAAGCCAACATGGAAGTACTGAAAACTGCAGTTCCTCTAATGGCCACTTGAGGCTGGCTCAGAAAGCGAGTCAATCCTCATAGACCCTCATGTTAAAATGCCCAACTCTACGGCTGAAATAAACATGTTTACAGCCTGGTACAAAAAACAATTTGGTCTCTATAGCTGATTTCCCTCTTGATGGCAACAGTCCGAGGGGTGAATTTTTATTTTTTGATTTTTGATTTTTTTTAATAATCCACCTGTTTACATTTTATTCAGGCTTAAAGTTACACATAATTAAGGGCAGGCTGCTTTGAGTGACAGGCAGTCAGCTGATAGTGTTCTCAGCTTCTCAGTCAGATCCACCCCTTGCTCCTTTAAAGCTCCACCCTCTTGCCCAAATATGGTCACTTCTGGCTCCAAAAAATCAAGATAGCAATGGCCGTAATGCCAGACTTGAAGCTTTAAAGTGGGAGTCCACAAACCAATGGGTGACGTCACAGTAGCTACTTTCATTATCTTTACAGTCTATGGGTGGCACAAACTAAAAACCATACTTGAATTTCAGGATTTCTGCTGGGCTGTCGAAATATGTAGGCCAGGTGAAAATGTCAGTACTTGTAGGTTACAGTTAATATTTTACGTTCCACAACAGTCATGGATCTATACATGTGAGGCAATCAGGGGCAATGGCCTCCCTTGCACCCCCTTGGAGGCACCACTGCTACATGTTTGAGGGCATTATGCCCAAACTGAAATGGTTGGGAATGGACAGATGGAAGGGTATCAATGGTTACAACTGCATATAATACAGAGAGGATACTGTTATATGATTGTATCACAAGACACAATGACTTAATTCTATACATTTCAACTCATTTTTTCCCGCCTTGTGCCAGGCCAACTAAATGATGGATTGAAAAATTAACCAACTCAAAAAAAGAGAGTTGTTCTCTGCGTTGGATTAACTGTTACAGGAAGCTTTAATGTCTCTGGGAACTGCCCTGAAGGAAGGAAATTAATTTTCAAATTAAAAAACGATACAGTTAAGTCTGCAACAATATGAAGTATAGGCTGTACAGAATATGGAGATAATGAGCAGATCATGCATAAGCCTCAGCTTGGCCTCCTGTGTTCACTCTGCTCTGTGTGTGATCGGCCTGTATTTGTTGTCTCTGGTTCTTTCTCACAGTCCCTGCAGCTGATAGGTAATCACACCTGGGCGGCGGGCCATGACCCAACTCACCTCCTGGTGCAGACCAATTATATTTACCATGACTCAGTTGGAGCTGCATACAGGTGCTCTGTCTGCAGCGGAGATTACAGACGGTGTGTTATTGTTTTCAGAGAGATAAAGTGTGACAGCCAGGCATGAGTGTGCTGCTGCCATGTCTCTGCCAACGCATGTCCTGTCCTCCAAACGAAACATACCCCCTGCCTGGAAACTTCCTCCGCTGATAACGAGGTGATAAAGTCTGCTTGTGTTTTCACGTTTCACACAGTCAGGCCCAAAATATACAATTTAAGACACAAGCGTGCACACACCTTGTTGTTCTTACTGTTTCCCCTTCAGTCACCTCATGTTTTCACCCTCATCTGTAAAAGTACTTGATTTCCTCTGTTTAACAGGACTGTGTATTTCAGCTTGTAACAGAACAATGTTGGAGCAGAGCTGTTCATTGTTCCTGCAGGGAGGGCCTGGTGGAGGTGGATAAGCCAAAATAACAGCTCAGGAACATTTTGGATAGATTAAAGACAGACGGACGGAGAAAGAACAGAGATAATGTGCTGGAAAGAAAGTGCCATGAAGAACATAAAGAACAGGACAGGAGGCAGTGCACAGAGAAGAAGACTGAACCTGGTAAAGAGTTTTGAAAGCACACTTGATTAGAAAATACCTTCAGCTGGAGCAGAAGTTTGTGTGTGTGTGTGTGTGTGTGTGTGTGTGTGTGTGTGTGTGTGTGTGTGTGCACGCACACAAGAGGTTTCAGGTGTGAAATGAATGCTAGTGAAACCCTTTGAGATTTATTGTTTATATATAAACTCTAGTAAAGCAGAAAAATACATAAATACAAACTATATTCCAACAATATACATCAACCATTCAAACTTTATACATCCAACTGAAATAAATACACATGCTTACATTCAAAAGGTTTGCTCTGCAGTTTAAGAAATACTTCACCACCTGAATGATCATTTATTTATTAGTCACTCATCCTGTGTAGCGCTTAATTTGTGAAGAAAATTCTTGATGATTTGAAGTCATAGGGGCTCACGTTCAATAACAGCAAAACTATAGCTAAACATTCATTCATGTTCTGTAACTGCGTATCCTGTTACACCCGGTCAGGTCACCAGACTATCACAGGGCTGACACATAGAGACAGATAACCATTCACACTCACACGCACACCTACGGGCAATTTAGTCACCAATTAACCTGCATGTCTTTGGACTGTGGGAAGAAGCCGGAGTATCCGGAGAAAACCCACGCTGACACGGGGAGAACATGCAAATTCCACACAGAAACATCTGTTTAAGAACTGTCGCACAACTTGTGCAGTATAATCTAAGTCTTATTTATCAAGTTGTCTTCTCAGCACTTCCAAAACAGACAGCCCTTTCCGGCTGTCTGCTCGAGAAACTGAACAAAGAGTGAAATTTATCGGTGCTCTCTTCAAAGCCAGGCTCCATTGAAAAAAAAAATAGCAATTTAACCTCATTGAGCACAGAAGCTGCTGGTCTACAACTGTTGGGTCTGTTAGTTTGTTTGTGTGACTTTGGTGTTTTAAAGATTAATTCGGATTCACCGAAGTCACACAATAACACAAACAAACTAACTAATCGAGGCAGTGGTAGACCAGCAGCTCCTGTGCTCAGTGAGGTAAAATTACTGTTTTTCCAAATGGAGTCTGGCTTTGAAGAGAGCTTAGATAAGTGAAGCTTTTAGTCTAGGTTCCCACTGGAAAGGGCTATCTCGTTGGGAAGTACTGAGCATACGACTGAACACAAGTTGTGTGAGTTTGTATACAGATGTTTTTGATATAGTTTTGCTATTGTGAAACCCCTATGACTTCAATTCATCAGGAATTTCCTCCATTGTTAGATGTTTTGTTCACCATGGGGGCATGTGAGAAGAGTTTTCTTCATGAAGTTGATGTAACGCAGGGTGAGTAATTTATATACAAATGATAATTTGTGGTATGAAGTACTCCTTCAAAGCAAATACTGCGTAGCTCAGCTTTGTTTTCAACACTGTGGCTCTGTTTAAACTGTCATCTTACAATACATTTTTTCTGACATCCTCCTTAACATGACATGACGAAATGACCAAATAGCATGTTGTGAAAAAGGTATAACTGTAAACAAAGTTGTGACCACAGAGGAAATAGCTTCTCTTACACAACCAGCTACGTGGAGTATATAACTTAAGAGGTGCTCTGTGAAACAAATAAACATTCTGCGTCAACTGTCAAACTCCAAAATGTAAATTAGGCTACTAAAATGTTGCTGCGTGGCGTTGGTGGGTTTGCCAGGCGGCGTCAGAGCCCCTGTTGCGTGTCACAGCCCAGGACCTCCAGACGCAGCGCGATGTCGTTGACCCAACCCCGCGGGTGGATGCGGAGGTAGCGCCCGAACAGAGGAGGCTCAAAAATGTTGAGAGCTTCTTCGTCTGAGTCGCTGTTTCCTGTGAAGATCTGAGGGAGGAGAGAAATAAAGAAAGAAGAGATACATTAAAGTACTAACACTGAAGACAATGTGCTACTAAAATAATGAAGACACATTTTAAGTGGATTTCTTTGGTGTGTCGTCAACTCCACAATACAAAGTGACTCATCTATCTGTGCTACAGTGAGGGAAACTCTGAGGTAGACCTCCTGCATTAATGATCAAGTGAAGGAGTAGCAACATGAGTAAAGATCTCGTTAGTCACTGCACTTTTATGGGACTGTGGTCAGGCAGGAACCTGGATCATGTTAGCGGCATCACTGAGACTGCTTTGCTCTTACTGGTAAACTGGGGTGTGTACCTTTTCTCTTTGGGAGCTTTCATCCAACACACTGCTCCAGGAGTGTTCATCATGACTGACGGTGACCGAAAACTCTGTCACCATCATTTGGGTCAACATTGATTGTGCTCCTTGGGTTACGACCCCTGTGATGCGTTTCACTTTGCCAAAATCAACCTGCAGCCACTCGTGAGGGTTGTTGTTCTGGAGTGAAACGAGACGGAGAAGGAAAAGGAAAATGTTAACATAGAAGAGCAAGAGAGAAAATCACAATAAATCATTTTCCATTTAATCATATTTCTTTTGTTCTATCTCTCTAGTTTACTATTCGTTGCAACAGACTTAAATCCTGAGAGGCAAAAATAAAATGTTGATTTCTTTTTTCTGTTGTCTCCATATTAGAACTACATGATATCACGTGCACAAGGATGGGATTATGATATGAATATGACTGGAAACACTGAAGTCACAAGTGTAATGCATCAAATAAAAAGGAACATTTCTGAAATGGAAAGACATTGATACCAGCTTCTGTATGAAGTAGAAGGAGACAAAGCAGAAGAAAAGCAAACACAGATGAAGGGAACACCACTCTGCTTCCTCTCCCACATCGATCTAAGACAATTAGGAAACTTATAAAGTAGGAAAGTGTTTCTGGCAGTGCATCTGTTTTTCCACTGGCATGATGTGGCTGCACACAGAACAACCCAGAGGAACTGTGGGGATTTAATTCTTTTAACTACCATTGGATAAAAGCTTTGGGTTTTAAAGGGGACCTAATGGGCTTTTGAATATTTTCCCAGCTGGCACTGAAAGACAATACGACGTCCGAAAGACTGTTAGATTGGATAGATGTTAAATTGTGGATGGAATCAAAACTGAGTTGACGGCTTTATTTTCTGTCAGAATGAAGTTGGCATGAGATGTTTAATAGACACTGGATCTTGGATACTTAACAACACAACTTAAACTGACAAAATATCAACGTTATCTGTCGTCAGTGTCTGTATCAAGTTGAAACTGGCATTTAAGCCCAGACACACCAAAATGACATCAAAGAACTAGCGGTGATGAAAGCCAACTGTTGCATCACTTCATGTTACCTGTGTCTCAGCCAAAAAGTTGGACTTGGACACTCTGCAAAGACTGCAGTGGACGGCCAACCAGCATGTACCTTCTGCGCCTGCGTGAGAGGAAAAAACTCTCCACACCAGCAGATGGCAGTAGTCTATAATCCTCATTCAAAAAGAGAAACTCTTTTAGACTTTCTAATTATTATCCGACAGAATGGATCAAATCCCTATAGTAAAACAAGTAATTTTGATGCCCAAACAAATGATTCCACTGATTTACAGATGTTTCTTTTGCCATGTAAGCCAATCGGAAAAAGTCTTTTGGGCAGCAGGGCATTACGTGATAGACTAAGAAGTTCCACTAGTAATTCCACTGTTTGGCTACTACATAAACTTCAATGCTGTATCCAGGTCTCTTTATAAATCCAAGGTGAAGACCAAGGCCGAATGTTGCATCACCTGTGTCTCGGCCAAAAAGACGCATTTGAGTGCGCCACAAAGACTATAGCCAACAGGCAACTAGCATGAACGTTATGCGCTTGAGTGAGAGGTAATAACACTCCGACAGGATGGATTCAAGATGCTAGTTAGCCACTTAACAACCAAATCTAATGTTGAAAGAACAAAGCATATTTACCATGCAGCAGTGAACAATAACACAAACCATCACAAAACGTTTCTGCTATAGAGCTCAATAGCTAACAAAGACAATTGTATCTTATGTAACAAGTTTGTTGAGTTTAGCTGTTTGTTTACTTTCCTCACTTCTGTCTCTCTTCTCATGATTTCATTCACCAACGGTCTCTGCCATCTGCAACCCCTATTTACCACGTTGAATCGGTTAAAGAAAAGTCGACAAGGGCAGACGAGGGCCAACAGCGTGGGACACATCACAAAAACTAGGACGACAGATGCTCGCTGATAGTCAAACACTGACCGGTGGCTGACCATCAGCTTGGTATGTGAGGGCCCTTAGACATTGTCCTGACATTGAATTTTGGTCATCATACATCACAACCTAAATTCAACCTAATTTTGATGTCCAATAACGTTGGTGGCAAGGTGGGTTCTGTCATACAATGTTACAGTATTGGATTTTCATATTAAACGTGGCCGAAGTTTCAAATAATGATGTTAACAAACGTACAAGTGATCACTGTGAGTAGAAACCTCAGGCTGTTTTTGACCATTAAAGTATGTGAACATGTTCTAGTAGAAACCTGAAAATGAACACAATAGGTCCCCTTTAACTGACATGGAAAGGGTTGCCTGGCAACAGGGAAAGTCAATTTTAAAACCTTATAAACACCTAACACTGTTATTAACGCAGAAAAGCAAATCAAGGCCCTCCTGTCTGATTCTGTTTCCTGGAACACATTTGAAGTTTTCCTGTTTAGACTGATGCTGAGAACAATGAAGAAACTTCACGCCGGCTGCAGCTCCTGTTAAAGCTACTGTCGCCCATCAGTTTAGGGCACTGCAGCCCTCTCAGGACACTATATCCAGAAAACAGTTGGCCCACATTGCTTGACCTTGTCCACTGATCACAAGTGCTACTGTCTGACATGTGACCTTTCATAACAGCTCAACAGTCTGACAGAGGGGCAAATCACACCTCTGCAGTTCAGTGCCGCAATGTGTGAGAGCGATAAGCTGAGGAGGAGGAAGAGAGGAGGAACTACGCTACAAAATGATAACAGGATAGAGAGAGAAGGGTGAAAGGGTAAAAAGTCAGACTATGCATAACGAGAAGAACTCCCTTTTTCAATGCATTGTTCTATTTTTCATCTAAAAAATTGTGCTTAAGACAAAAAAACCTTAATTCAATGTTTAGAATCCAGAGCTTAAATATCAAGTGATCACCAGCTAAAGAAATCCTGTCTCTGCTGCCCTCCAGTTGTTTGCGTCTCATCATGGTGCAGTGATGTAGATGTGCACTTCAGGGTGTGTCCATAAAATCTGACATCAGTGCTGGGTGTGGTTACAGGTGCCACAGGGCTCACCTTTGACCCTACCCATCATGGATGCAGACTTTCAATCAATGAGCCGGGCTAGCTGTTTCCCCCTGTTGTCAGTCTTCATGCTAAGCTAAGATAACTGTCTCCTCGTTGTAGCGTCATATTTTTCAGACAGATGTAAGTGTGGTATTGATCTTCTCATCTGACTCTTGGCAAGAAAACGATTGAGTGTATTTCCCCTAATTACTCACAAATTGTCATATTGAGGGTCTCTTTTAAGTGACAGAATTTGTGTATTTTTGCTCACCTTTGGCCTCCAGGCGTTGGCGCCGCCTTCCTGATGGAGCCGAGCGAGGCTGGGGCTCCAGCTACGCAGCAGAGAGTAATAAAATGAGGAGGCGCTGAAGTTGCCGTCGGGGATGTACCTCCTCTGCCCCTTCGAGAGCCCGAGAGGGAGAGAGCAGCCTGGACACACACAAACACACACACACCAGAGTCACTCTCAGTGCTTACATATAGTAAAAATTAACTCAGTGATAACGTCTGCTGCTGTTGTTGCAACTCACTGTTGAGGTCGCAGCCCAGCAGCTCTAGACGGAGAGCAGGCCTCTGCACAAAGTTTTCAGGGTGAATCCTGATGTAGCGAGCCACAAATGGTGGAAAGAAAGCGTTGTTTTTCACTTTAGAGCTGTCCATGTTGCCGTAAAGTACCTGAAACAGAGCCACACAAACAGTTCAGCTCACACTCATTACCTGAAGAATCAATCAGTCAGTGCTGTCACATGGTGACCCTAACTGTAACAGATATACAGTGTGTGTGTGCCACATCAGGGGACATACATCATT
The DNA here is from genome assembly GCF_011397635.1 of Epinephelus fuscoguttatus. Lineage (NCBI taxonomy): Eukaryota > Metazoa > Chordata > Actinopteri > Perciformes > Serranidae > Epinephelus > Epinephelus fuscoguttatus. Next base: position 20,836,837 of record NC_064760.1, read on the forward strand.
CTGCCTGGTTCTGTTTCCTCTGTAGGTAGTCCAAGTCTCCTGGTCCAGGCTGTAGGAGACCTTAAAGATTGTGATGTAGTTGTCCCTCAGCTTTGATCTGACTCCCTGCGTCTGCACACCGTGCAGCAGGGTGGGCCTCAGAAGGTCGACCTAATAACACACACATGTCATTACATTTTACCCTACTTTATTTCTCTTTTACACACAGACAGTACAAAGAGAATATTCAGCTCAGGTCTCTGGGCAGTACAGGTGGGGGAAATAATCGATAAAGCATAGTATCCTGATATTTTGTGTGGCAATATTGTATCAATACATGGACGCCACATATGTTTTTTTTTTTTAATATAACAAATTAAACTTTTGGTAGCGTACTAGAACAATAAAATCCATTGCTTTTTCAGTCCACTAGATTCATTTTGCTGCAAGAAAAATGACCTAAAAAAAAATGTATCTTTAAAACTTTGTCTTGTTAGATAAAACAGATGTTGACAATATTATTTTCCTTTGGGGACATAATTTACAGTTGAAAACAGGTAATGAATTGCAATGTAAAGCTTAATATATTATCGCAAAATATTTAAAATCTCAATAATATTGTATCGTTATAACGTATCGCGATAATATTGTATTATTGGGCCTCTGCTGATTGGACACAAAATAATGATAGCTATAATTATAATAGTAACAGTACATCCTGTGCAAAGGTTAACAGGAGAAAGGCTGTATATCTCACCTGTAGCCATGATGTCTTATCTCTGCCTATCCAGGCATTGATATAACCAGACTGCTCCAGCCTGGCCAGCCTTGGCTCCCAGGTATCTGGACACACATGTGTAAACACCGTTATAAACCACCTCAGTGTGCGCCATTTCCAGGCTTTCAGATTTAATATCACTGTCAGGCAGCCCCAAGCCGTTTTCATTTTCAGTGCACTGGGTATTTGTGATAAGCATTTCCTCTCTCTAGAAGTGCATAGGCTCTTCTGGGTGTGTTTGTCCTGTTAAATGAAAAACATTCTTACTTATATGATCTGATGCTGTGATCTGGGAGTCCTCGATCCTTCCCGATTTCATTCCCAGAGGCGTGACACATTCTGCATGTCAGTGAGAGAAAATTCAAGCTCAGAGAAGCATGTTGAAATTCCAGGTGTACATGGCTATCTCTTCAAAATAAAGCCCCTTCCTGTGCACTTCATACACGTGGACAGTGCAGAGCTATACACTGTCTGTTGTGACATGTCTGGAAATGACAACTCGTGTGGCTCCACAGATTTACCTCAGATATTTGGCCTTGCAATATGGGAAGTCCTCATTAATTAGAAAGCCCCATAAATGACACAATCACAAAATACTTCCCCCGAAGCCTCTGACATAACACACACAACGTGATGAACGCTTCAAAGTGCAGTGACAGGAGGTTCCTTATTTAATACAACTGTACGTGATGTAGGAAGGGTGAAACGTTTAACCATTTCCCCCAGTGTGTCCAAGGGTTATTATTATTGGCAGCGCTGTTGAAAAGACATCCAGATCGCTTTCAACTTTCCACAAAGCAGAACAACTACTACAGCTCACACAGTTACATCACAGTTGTTCCACAGCCCGCCATTTCCACTACTGGGGATAGTAGCTACAAGGGAAAACAGAAACACTATCCTCTTCATGTTTCAGTTGTGCAATGGTTGATGCACTTCCCTTAATCTATAAACCAAGCCTTCATTTTCCAGGACATCGTACCAGATGGCAGACAGAATTGCACAGTGAAGGCAAGGCTTATAGGGTCATTATTCTGTACCCACTCAGCATTTACTTTACAGTGATAAGTTAAAGCAAAAAACTTAAACTAAAAAGGCAGGGGAACACCAAAATCAATGGGATCCTTATTGAAATAACCAGCAGCACAGCAAAAAGCAACAGTAACTATTAGATTATATGTCATATTATATAAAAGAAATGCTAACAATATCGAAATATTTTCACAGCGTGTATCTACCTCGGTCATAGACCAGTAGTTTAGCCCTCATTCCGGCCAGCTGGTATTCTCCTATAGTGCACTCCACCAGCCACGTGCCGACTGTAGGGGGTCTCATCTCCACCGTGCCGAACACTCCTGGGTGACACAGAGCAATGCAACACATGAAACAACAGTCAAGAACAAGGTTTTCAGAGTTCAAGTGAGATAATTATTCAAAACAGAGTTAAGAAAAAGACGAAAGCTTGGTTATTGTACAAATAAAAAATGTGTCTTAAGCCCTGTTTGCATGGAACAAATATTACGAGAGGACCTGAGGTCATTTGGAAACTCTCCACCACGTCTGTGTTTCGTGCGGTGGACTCTACACAACACAGAAACATTACTCAGCACCACAAGCTGTGATGAACAACCTCCTTTTTTTCTTTTTAAATGTGGATTACACAAACAGAATGGATTCTGCCACACATGGTCACACGTCATCCATCTCATCATCTTCAGAAAATTTGCTCTTATGATGGATGTGAGCTGCTCTTTCTGTGAAAAGTTCCCCATGCAGTGCAACGAGATGAGCCTCCTGCACCCAACATGCACTCAAAACTCTGTGTGTGTGTGTGTGTGTGTGTGTGTGTGTGTGTGTGTGTGTGTGTTTACCAGGGAAGAGGTTGTAGACCCCCATACGATGTTCCTTCTCAGTGTGAACAGTGAAAGGCAAACCGTGGAAATGTACAGAATGGTACTCTCCGTCACTTCCTACATTCAGCAGGTGCCACCTGACGAGCTGGTGCTGGGCGATCAGCAGACCAGGAAGTGTCTCCGCCACGTAACCGTTTATTGCTAAGAAAAAAAGCCAGCATTACTTATGAAATTTATTTTAAGTTTGAGAATACAGTGCACTAATTACAACATGATACCAACGATCAAACTTATTTTCTCCACCTGCAAACTTATTGCTGATGTGGTACCAGGGGTCCTCAGTGTTGGCCTGACAGGGCGGAGCACAGTGCCGCTGCAGGTTCTCCTCCAGATACCAGCTTTTAGTTTCATCAAAGGTGTGGAAGAGAAGGGCGAACTCCTGGACCTCTCGCAGTGTCTTACGGAGGGTGCCGGGCTTACAGATCACCATTGGACCAATCAGACCTGAATGAAGGTCCCTCTCCTAGAACATAGAACAGAAATACTTATTTTCTCCTTCTCATATAACTATAACTTAAGATTTTAGCATTCATTTTTGGATAAGTTGGACATACAGAACATGTTGTATTTCCATGGAGGATAAAATGTAAGAAGCTAAAGCCGAAGATGTTTACACACCTTGTCCACAGTGGAGTAGTAAGCCCCAGTCTTACAGTCAAATTCAGAGTCAGTGGGTCCTTGTTTCTTGGTTATCTTCCAGTTATAGGTCCGCGCCTCCCCAGGAGCCACAGGCTCTCCTGGTACCCCAAGTGGAGCAGAGGAATGTGCCTGGCCCATGCCGGCCCCCTGGCTGAGATCATAGACTCCCTGAAGGTGAAAGGAGTAAGGCCTGGATGCCTTGTTCTTAAAGACCACCTTGAATAAGAGATAAAAGGAAAAGATAAGTCACCAAGCACCATTAAAGAGTGAGGATTTTTTTTCCAAATTGAGGGACAGTATCACTCACAGTGACGAGATCATTAATCTCAGCTTTGATGAAAGGTCCCATGATACCCAGGTGTTCCTGTGGCTCTCCTCTGCCTACAGGAATTAGGAAGTCTTTATCGCTGTAGGCTCGAAACACCACCTTCTTATACTCTGGCAGGAACTTCCTCATCCCTCGACGCATCTCTCTAAAGAGAGGAGTTGAATTAATACAGCTGCTTTTAAAGTTAAAGCAAAAACTTGTCTATTGACCTTTAAAGTAATCTCTCTGTTGTAACTGTGAAACATTTAGTTTTTCTTTGACAGTTTCTCAAATTTGTAGACACTGCTACCAAAGAACCAATCATCCAAAGCATTACCAAGTTCAGACAACAACTAGGCTAAGTAGGGTCACATTAGCAGCCTTGTGAGGAATGGATGCAATGCTTCCTACACACCAGATAATAAAACTTTTGGATTAAACAAAAAAACACAATTTGCTTCTCCATCACATGGCAGAATGTGTACAGTTTGCACAGGAACCTGGAAGAATCATTATTTATACCTGGGTTTGATGAGCTGATGTGGTTTTCTGATGCCGTAGTCCCAGGTGATCTCCTCTGCAGCTATGTAGTAGTGGCGATATTTGGTCCCTGCAGAGCGCAGGTCCATGTAATCCGTGCCAGACATATCTGATGTGTTGTTCACCTATAATGAAATGTAGAATTTGCCGCAGGTGAGGGGAGATGTTTCGATTTGTGAATCAGTATCCAACATAATGAATTGTATGCACTTTAAGAGTGATGTTTTTCAACCTGGGCCTCATTTTCCTATTACTGTGTCCATGTGACTAATGGGAACAACATTTATAGAAACTGGTTCAGTATTAAGCGAGAAGGCTGCAGCTGGAGGCAGCAACACCAGCTGCAATGCAACCACTCTGGGCATGTTTGCATCGTCAATGTACGTCCACTAAAAGTGTTTTTTCTGTCACTGATAGGCTCCAAGTGTTATTGTAAGTGTCTGACAACATTATGGGAAACAAAGTAAGATCTATTTCGTTTAACCAGAAACCCAAACCAAACCCAAGCCCCCAAATCAGTATCGCCAATTTCACCAAACTCCAGTCAAGTAAACTTTAACACTCTGCATTCGAAGTTGATAAAAACAAAATAATGCTCACACAAACTGCCTTGGTTCATCTTCTCACTTTTCCAACAATCACCAACTCTAGTTTTGGTTGAAATAAACCCTTAATTCCCCCAGTTAGATGTGAAAATATGCTGGTTCTATACACACCAAATTACTGTTAAATTGAATGGAGTCTTGCAAAATTGTCTATGAAGATTTCAGGGCTGTTTCTGGTCAGACAAAAAGGATCTTATCTGATGTTTATCATAATGTTGTCAGACACTTACAACAATAATCTGGGCTTGTCAGGATGTAAATTGATGGGCAACATGCCCCGAGTGGTTACATTGCTGCCTGTTTTGCCAAAACTGGAGCGCCTTTATTAGTCACTTAAGCCCCTTTAACACATACTCTTCAAGACAGGAATTTGATGCCGTTAGGTAGTAAAAGCACAAAAACAAGTTATGTATAAAAGGGACAGTCAGCAGGACCAGATTTTGGATGGGACAGGTGTGATATTTTAACAAGTCTAATGCATTCGACCCACCATGGGAGTTTAAAAAGTAGCTGATAGCAGTTAGCAGCTAACTCAAGAAGAACAGCGGCTGAAAATATCCACAAATTGTGAAAACAATGAGGTGTGGGATCTCCTTACCCTCTGAACAGAGGAAGAGATCAGTTGGCATGTGACAGGGATAGTAAATGATTGTTATGGCCATATAATGTCATTGTTAATGTTTAGAAAGCGCTGCCGCTGCATCATTTACACGTCACACTAGAGGCCCATGCTGTTATGTTACATGTCACGCCTGTTGCGCCAGTTTTGCTTCTGTAATTCCAGCATGCTGTCTGAAAACACACACTGGAGAGGACAGAAATGCAAAGGCGACATAAAGAAGGGACTTGGTAGCGGCCCTATAGCGCAACCTCTGTGAAAAAAGGGCTTCAGACACAAAAACATGGGCGTCCAGATTGAAAAATATAAGAATTACCCTTTAATAAATGTGCACACACACACACACACACACACACACACACACAATAGTACCTCTTGGCCTCCGTAGTCATCATACTCAAGGTACTCAAGGGACCGGTCAGTCCTTGATGTGTTGTTGTTGTTGTTCTCGGCAGTTTTGTTGTAGTCCAGATCCAACAGATCTTCTGTAATTTGCTCAGGTTCAGACTGAACGGGGTTTTGTGGTACTAAGTTTTGATCCATCTCTTCTGGACTGCTCTGCTCTACACTTGAGACCTCCTCGCTCAGCTGTCGATTGCTGCTCAGCAAGATGTCGTTGCTCTCTTCAAGCTCTCCCTTTGTCACATTATCCACACTTGACACTCCACTTCTGTCCTCAAATAATACTTCTGCGCCAGCGTCAGACTTATTTTCCACAGCCTCCTCTTCAATCTCTACACTAGTTCCTCCATCTTCTCCAGAAGTGATGTCTGTGTCCGTCCAGTTGCCCTCTGCCTGTCTTCTCTGTCTGCCACTTCTCTCTCCTTTAAGTTCAGTCCCATTCTGAGAAACCGTCCACTCACCATCTCTCGCTATTTCATCCAAGACATCCTGTGGGATTCCTCCCTCAGACACCATGTTGGGGTTTTCTCCTTCTCCTACCATCACTTTCCTCAGCTCACATTCGGACTGTCCTTCAGCTCCGGCGCCCACAGCTTTATCATCAGTGACATTTTGACTGGAAGCATTTACTGACAGAGTATTGTTATCAGCACGGGGTTTCTTACACATTCGAACCAACACTGTGCGATTTCCAGTTCTTCTGCTCCTCGGTAGATTTAAATCATCAATGTAGTCAGAGATATCTTCTTCAATCCCGTCACGGTCAACTATGTCTCCATCGTTGCTGTGAAGAACGCTGTAACGGATGCTCATCCCTCGGCTCTTGAGGCTGCCGTCGTAGGCACCGATCTCCCACTCACCTGAGAGAAGACATAGGTAAGAATTACAGTGATTTAAGATGTGTGCTGATGCATTGATAAGTCAGGATATTCCACTATTTTCTCAGGAGCACCATGTCAGTGCTTCGGAAAAGCAGATCTATTATTAGTGTGTCTCAACTACCACTTCTGACTGTATCTTTATTTGGTTATAGTGGCCTATAAATTATTCTGATTATGCTTATGTTTCTGTAGAAAAGAACGCTGGGGAAAGTTTTTATCTTATCTATGATTCAGAGTCGGTGTTGTCTGCACACGCCTCTTAACATGGAGGGGGCTGAGTCGAAGCAGAAGCTAACAGTGCTAACAGTGTGAACAGTGCTGACAGAGCTAATGGGGTTAATGTGGGGGGCACTTCTGTGACTGTGTTCCCGCTAGTGGTGGGTGATACAGCCCTAAAATAATATCACAATATTTAAAGATATGTTTTTGTGATAACGATGTTCTTGACGATATGACAAATTACTAAAAAAAAAAAAAAAATTCATTATTAATCCAAGAAAATAGAATTGCAACAAAATTAGTGATATACTTTTACAGGTTACCTTCAAATATTCAGTAAAAACTAAACAAAAATGATCTCTCATTTCTTTAGTTAGTAACAACAAACAACAGTAACTCAAAGTGAGATTAAGATTCTGTTCAACAAAATAAAATCTACCACAAATTACACATTTAAACAGCTCCCAAATATGAAAAATGTCCCTTTGGATCTATATATATAAATCAACAGGTGACAGTTGTAATTGTACTTCACAAACTTATCATGTGAACTGATTATGTTGTTAAATTTTTTCCGCACTGCGTCTACACTGATTAAACTTTTGCCAGAATAGTTATGCCAAATTATCTATTTGGCTATTCCTGTCTGACTTGGGAGTGCTTTAAAAAGGGGAAGGTAGCACATGCTATCAAGTGCTGTTTAGCCACACAAATATAGAAAGATGAGTTCTTTCTTGCCCTTTTCCAAAGACATGTTGCCTTGTCAGCAGTAGATTATTGTACTGACAGCACACGAGTGACTTACCTATAGCCTGAGGCCTTTTAGCATAATAATTCTCAAAATAATAAATTAATCAATTGCTTCAAACTAGACTTCAACCACCAACGCTATTCAACAAATAAGACTTCTGTCTTACCCATCAGGTCGGTTTCCATGGGAACGGTTATGCCAGTCATGGGGAAGAGGGTGAGAACGGACTGGTAGAGGCCTTGGTACTTAAAGAGGTTTCCAGTGAAGTAAACAGAAAGGAAGTCACTCTGGGTGCCTACATTGGCCACATGCCAGAGGGTGACGTCAGTTTGAAACGCCACAAACTGACGCCCAGCGAACATGGTGCCATTTATACCTGCAGGTAAAGGAAAAAAAATCAATAACAATTGAATGCAAAACAAATAACAACAAAAAGAAATACAGTAACACCTGTATTTCACTGTGCTCAAAAGTGATGATTATTATAGATTATTAGATTTTAGAAGAAGTGGTTACACAGATGTAACTCTGAGGTGGACTTACTGTAAATGACATTAGAGTTGTAGAATTCAGGGTCGGTGGCGTTAAAGGAGGTCAGGGTGGAGTGCTCCATGTTTTCGTTGAAGTACCAACTTCTGTTCTCATCAAACACGGCAAATATCAAGCTCCACTCTTTATCTGGGACCAGCTACATGCAACAGAAGGTTCAGTAAAAGAGACACAGGGTATTATATTACATTAGTGCAGCAACTTTTCGCATTTTAAAAGGATTTCATTCAAATAAGATCTTTTTGGTGATTAACCTGTAAAAAGCAGTGTTATGTCGAGCATATTTATTATTATAGAGATGTTCTTCTCACCAGACGTCCTCTGGTGTCCATGGTGTCGTGCTTGCAGATGAGCAGGGTGCCCACCAGCCCAGAAGCCAAGTCCCTCTCTGGGGAGATGGTGCTCTGATACAGCTGGGTCAGACACTGGGGGTCTCCTTCCAAGGGTCCATCGTCTATTGTTAGCCTCCAAACGTAGGTAAACGTCCCGTTAGGGGGCACTTCCAGGGAGCGCAAGTCCGTCTCTGCAGCTGTTTAATTAGATGATATTAGGTGAAACTTTAATGCTGGAAAATTGAGGGACTGCAGCAACAGAATCACATCACATGACAAAAATAATACACTGAAAACATTATGCCGACGAATTACTCAAAGGTCTGCAATAGGGTCAACGATAGGGAATTAAGCCACATTCATAATGTACTGTATGCGGAACACAAGGTATGGGCTGGGTCTGGATCAACTGTTTTGAAGATATCTGCAAGCTTGCACCTGCATTCACTAGAAACAACAACAATAGTGGACTACCTGACTAATTTATACTTAAACCCAATGTTATTTGGTCAACCTCAGCATCCCCTAGGACAAACAGTTTTGGATCAAGCCCGGTTGAACCAGTTGTTGTCAATAAGGAGTGGATGGAAAACTTTCACATGTCCATAGCATCACTTGAGTGAGCTCCTTCATCCTTTTATCAAAGCTTACCATTTGCAGATCTGTGCAGTGGATAGATCCTGGTGAGGCCATTCGGGTAGATGTTGAAAGGTCGACTGGCCATGTTTCTCAGAGTGATCTGGAGACACAATTTAAACCAATGCGAGATCAACAGAAAGCCATATGAAAAGCTACACAAGTTTGCCTCTGTTTTTCCATGATTGATAGTTATTTTGTTTTAGCTCAAATTTGATCATGCACACAAGGCCAAGTCGCATACTTTCTGTCCTTACTCACATGGATTTGATCGTTGACTTTTCCTTTCAGGAGCGGACCCAGCAGTGTCTTGTCAGAGCTCTTCCTCTGAGTGAAAGATGCGTCTGTGTACTCCACATACCTCGCCTTTTTATACTTGTAGCCCAGGTGATGGGGAGCTGCAGGCAGATATCCCGACTGCAACTCACTGATGTGTCAAAAGAGGAAAGATACAATCAATTCAAGTTGACTTTCGCTTTGCGTTACTCCTCCTCCTTCCTCTCCTCCGTCTCTCCTACCTGTCTGTGGGTTTGAGATGACTGGCGTAGTTCCAGACGACCTCTTCAATAGCGATGTAATGCTGCCAGGTTCTACGTGGCTGTCCCCCAATGGATCTTACCTGCACTTGTGGTTTCTTAGGGTAAAAGCTTATGGTGTTAAACAAATTATCGTCATCTTCGTAGCTGTAGTCTTCACTGCTGTCCTCGCCAACTGTGTGCTTGACGTTACGCAGGTCGGGTCCTGGCAGAGTGACGGGCTTAGGGCAGTCCTCCACTGTGAAAAAAGCGCTCATACCATCTGGATAGAGCAGTAGGGCACAATAACAACAAGAGTTATCATTTAAATAGAGGTGAAGCTAATTTAATTAGTGCAACAGATTGTCTTTCGTCTGGGAGGTTTATCTGGAGTTTCTTACCGTGGCGGTGAGCATGTATCTGACAGCTCATAAGGAAGCGACCTATAGTGGAAGGTCTCATTTCTGCAGTGATGAATGTCATGGGGGTCACCTCCACAGTGACTTTACGATGATTCAACACCTAAACAATAACAACACAAGTGTTAATGAGTGAGCTTTAGAGGAGCTGGGAGGTTTATGCTAAGATAGGCTAATCACCTCCTGGCTTAGCCTAGTCTCACTCGCAGGGTGCTGAAATACAGCAATTGGCAGCATCCCTGGCATCATTATAGTGACAATGGGGACACCTGGAAGATGCACGGGACTTTGAACCAACTGTAACATAAACCTATCCACGTCATTGTTAGACAATTAGAGCAACTGACATCGTATAAAAGGTGCGAAAGGCAGCTTACGGTGGGCGGGAGCCGAGGTCAATGAGCCCAACAAGTACAGGACTTAGACCCAGGAGAACGATGTTTGTGTCCTGTGTGAAACTAAGGGTGCTTTCAGACCTAGAACTGTCTTGCTTTGGTCTGAATCAGAGACTGATTTTGTTGCATAATTACCTAGAGTTGGTTTGTGTTCTCACGGCAGCATTTACAAGCGGACCAGATAAAATGCCTTGCACAGGAAAGCTGCTCTTGATTGGTCAGAATGTCCATGCGGGAAAAATCCAGGAAGTAATCAAAACGTTGAAGAAGAGTACACTTGCAAGATAAATGTGACACTTTCTAATGTCACAGTGGAGGGACAACTACGCAGGTTGATTTTAGCGTTGGTCATCGTGGACTATATTGCTGTCATTGTTCATTTTAGTCAAACCATACAGTTTTAAAACGAGGCGCAGCTCCAACTAGAAAACAATGTTTTGATGCATTGGATGTGCTGAATGTGCATATTAAGGCAGTACAGGAGGAGGTGCACATTAATAATCCTCCAGGACTGTAACATGCTCATGTTTAACCCAAACAATGTGTCATGTGACTGCAGTTGGTTCAGATCAAGGTCGGAACACGTTCTCACTACAAATGAACCGCACCAGAGTTTGTTTGCAACCGGACCGAGACCACCTCTTCAAGAAGGTCTCGGTCCGGTTGTTTTGGTGTAATTGCTGTGTTCACACCTGCCCAAACGAACCTCACTTAGGGGGCAAGCGAACTTGAGTTTGATTGAACCGAACCAAACAGGGCAGGTGTGAAAGCACCCTAAAAGTCAATGTTGAGTTTTTTTGTCATGTGAGTGACGTCAATCATGATCTCTTCCTAACCCTCACCAAGTAGTTTTGTTCCCTAACTGCTGACCTCTTTGTAGTCACCTGAGTCGACTCATGTGACTCAATGCCAACCCCCGTGCATCAAGTTACAATGCAAAAGCCTGCCCACAGCATCAGTATAATAACTCTGGGGGGCTTCTGCCCAAGCATCAAAATATGAAAAGTAGGGATGAGAAATCCTTTTAAATTATTTTGCAATTGAATTCACTGTCAATAAAAAAACATCCTGAGGTAGCACTTGTTCATTTTATATTTGAAAGATAATCTCTATACTTGAAAGAGTTTGACAAACAAGCCAGACAACAAACAGTCTATTATTTCATTTTTCAAATTTCTATTGATTAGCCACTTAAATATTTAATTTAAACGTTTAAAAAATATCTCAATATACCTTTAAATCTATCTGCTCTGACAGTCTTTTATGCGGAAACTTGAATTACCTCCAGAGTGTGATCCTGAAACTGAATGGAGTGAATTTCTGGAGCCGTGCCCATCCCAATCAGATGCCAGGACACTTGATTACGGCCCTGACACACTGTCAAACCTAAACAGAGAAACAGACGGAAAGAAAATGAGGCCAAAATTCCTGTGGGGACCACAAACAGCGCAGCCACTGATACACTGAGCGCAGTGTTAGCAACACTTAACATTACAACACAACTCCATGGAACAAACTGCGGCCAGTCTGCTTCATTACCGGGTAACGTAGAGTTGATATATCCATTGATGGTGTGGTATTCCTTCCTGCCGACGCTCCTCTTAAACTTCTCTCTGCTCTTCCGCTCTCCGACCTCTCCATACCAGCTCTTGGTCTCATCAAACACCGCAAACAGCAGGACGAACGCTGGATTTCTCCTCTGGCCGTCCTCTGTAAAGGCACCTTGGAAAACACACAGAATATATGTGATGCAACATGTGATAATACGCCCGCATCTCTACTGTGAGGTCTAACAAGCATCAAGTAAATCTGTATATTTACTTGTATATATGGGGGGGGGGGGGTGATATGGCCAAAATCTTAATAGTTTATATCACGGTAACAGTATATATCACGAAAGTAATTGACCTTAAAAAAATTCTCAGAAAAGGTTTAAAATAACCATACCATTGTTTTCTTCTTCCATACAAACAAAACAACAATCGACCCACATGAGACAACACAAGTTAAAAACAAGACTCAAAACAGTAAAACTTAAATTCTTTCAGAATGAAAGCTTTAAGGCTCCTGAGAACAATTGTAAGTGTCACAGGTTTCCGTATTTACAACTTTACTCTTCTCTTTCATGTCTGCCCAAACCACCTTAATATGTAAAGCAGCTGAAATCACAAGGTCATGCAACAATCACGCAGGAACAACCTGAAACTTTAGGTTACTTGTGTAACCCCGGTTCTCTAAGTAGCATCGGTTTCGTGTCACGCTGTAGGCGTTTCCAATGTGAGACACGAAACGAATGCTACTGTATGAAAGAGAACCAACAGAACATGCGATCAAATTAGCCTGCCCTGAATAGCTTCCATGGTGGAAACAGTATCGCCAAATATCTATTCCTGCTTTCCCATAATACCATCATATCACCAAACCCTACTTGTATACAGTATATTCTTTTTTCTATTAAATTTCTATAGAGTGAAACTCTATTAGTGTCTCTATTAAGTGTTTTTGTAGCCATACTAGTGACATCCACCAATTGGTCCAGATTGAAATATGTCAAAGGCTAATGGATCGACTGCCATGGAATTTGGTACCCATCCACGACATCCATGGTGCCCATCTCTTGACTTTTCCCACAGTGCCACCATCAGGTTCACGTTGGTGTTTTTGAGTGAAATGTCTCAACAACTGTTAATTATTTGTCTTTGTTTATTTCTAACTAGCAAATGCTAGGTCACTTCATGCTAACACGCTAAACTGAGATGGTAAACATACCTGGTTAGTACATTAGAAGGGTCATTGTTAGCATGCTGAAGTCAGGGGCGGACTGGGACTAAAAAACAGCCCTGGACTTTGGCTCGGCCCAGCCCACAACAACCGGTGTGCATACAGTATGCGCTTCCTTTTTCTTCAAGTTGATTGGCGGCCGGCCGGCTCATAGATATCTATGGGCCAGCTGGCATCCAATATAAAGACTGCCGCCTAGCGGACTGGACGTGGAACAGTAGATTATCAGGGAGAAAAAAAAAAAAAAAAAAGGTGATGACTGCGTGGCGGCCGCCGGCCGTCCTGGAGTACCGGCCGTTCTGTGATTCTCCAGAACCTCCAGATGGCCAGTCCGCCCCTGGCTGAAGTTAGTATTTAGCATCTAAGTACCTAATTGGGTTCTAAGCCTCAAAGGCTGCTAGCATGGCTCTACTGGTTCCCAAATATTTTTTAAAGTCAGAGCTATTTTGTAAGCAGTCATTTCCTTTATTTATTAGAGTTAAACTTCGTTTGAAGAGATCAATTTAGCAAACCAGAATTATGGTCAACCAATGTTGTGGAGTAACTAGTTAGATAGTGTTATGCTGTTGAATTAAAATATAAATGTAACTGTAGTCAGCTACAGGTCAGTCAATAAGTTCATTAAATTACAGTTACTTATCAGAAAGTTGGTGATTACAAAGGAGTTACATCTGGATATATATCAGCTTATATGTAGAATACAGCATCCTGTATTCTTCATTATATTTACGAACTTTTAATAAAAGTTTGACAGTGATCAGTGTTGAGTACTTTTGTGAGGTTTACACTGCCTGGTTTATATTTATGTTTTTAGGACTTTTCTAGTTTTATTGCCTAGTTTAAGACATTTTTTTTTAGAAAAGTAAAATAGGAGTTAAAAAAAATGTAAAAAGTTGCATTACTGTAATAAAGTAATTAAAATAGTTACATCACGTAGGACATTTTTAACAGGGTAACCAGCAATCTGCAACCTATTACCTTTCAAAGTAGCCCTCCCAACACTGTAAACAACACAACCATGCATAATTTTAGCATCATGTTAATTTGGCTAGTTTAAAATTGAGTGAACAGCTACGCTATTAGGCTACAGCTAAAGCCTATTTTCAGCTAAGGGCTTTTCTGTTATTTATCACCTCTTCTTTTTGTAATATCGTCTTGCGTCAATTAGCCGGTTGAAAATTTGGCTTAATGAAGATAAACTCAAACACAAAACTCCATTTTCTGTTCCTTAATAATGTATATTAGATGCTGCGTCTGTGTATGTGCTCTCTGTCCTCCTACACACTCACTTGCTTTGCAGATGAGCAGGGCGCCGATGAGTCCTGAGTTCACGTCTCGCACCGTGTCCACCTGGGAGGAGTAGGAGTAAGTGAGACACTCGGGGTCACTGGTGGTGGGGCCGTCTTTAGGGCTGATGTCCCACACGTACTCATAGTATCCTCCAGGAGAGACTGCATCATCCTCCTTCTCCTGGCCCGCTGTGGAGTCATCATACCCGGCTCCTGGAGAGAAGACTCAGTGTGACTCCTCTGTATTCATTCAGCAGTGGAGGTCAGTCAGAATAGGAAAACTGGTGTCACAAGAATGCACGTCATTTTGTCTTATCTTTACTGACTAAGTGTTGCGAGAATTATTTTTGAGGAACTTTAACTATAGAAACCATACTGTCTGAATAAATGTACGCTTCTGCAAGAACACACCCAGGTGACACACTGACTCATGTTAATGTGCAATAAGGACTTACATCAGATATGTGCACACACCCTAAGGCAGCGACCTTTTCCTTCACCCTTAATCTTACACGTTGGTGCGATTAGACCTGCTTCATGACGCCTCATTCCTGGACGTGACAGGTGCAGATTTTCAGATTATAATAAACTCCATTATAGGAATCTACCCTGTGGCAGGAAGACGTGAGCCGTTAACAGGAACTGAATGCTTTGGATCTACAGCAGCATTAGGGCATATGCCAACACCTTCTGTGAAGGGTATTATCCTTCAAAAGCCCCTCAGATTAGGGACATTTCCTCTGCAGTTGGGCATTGTAATTCAGAGGAACTGACAATTGATTATCACACTGTAAGTTTGACCGTTTTCGCTCTAACATGCTGCACAGACGCTGCACACACAAGATAATGATAACTGTTGCTCACTGTAATTTCTCAAGAATGAGGAGTCGACTTTGTTTTTTTATCTTGTCACCAAAATTTCGCCCCCAAATGACCATTTGTGTATCAAATACTGACCCCATGTTGGCTTAAACTGAAGAAAACTTTGTTTTTCTTGCATGCCTCCACAGAAACTGCAAACATATTGATTTACTGGTTGCTACGAGATTACTATGAACCCTGTATGGATGTGAAATGATTACTATCGATGTTGTATGGCATGGCTCTGGTTAAACCTTAAATTGGTGGGACTTTCCAGTGTAAAGTATTACCAAATGGTAGACAGTTTGCTAACAGCTAATGTTGCACAATTAATCAGAAATCAGTTCTTCTTTGCTGCTCTAAAACAGCAGCTGCTTTAGAGCAATAAAGAATAACTGATTTTCAGAAAATGTTTTATGTAGGTGTGAGACTACTTTAATGTTTAATAATAAATTACATGGTATCTGATCAGTACACAGACCAACACCCAATATAGCATTTTAGGGAGTATCAGAGGCATTTCTGATACTGGCATCAGTTTCAGTCAAATCAAAACATGACTTAAATAACTGTCACACAGCTTGTGCAGTATAATCCAACTCTCATTTATCCATGTGTATACTCAGAACTTCCCAAACATATGCATTTTCACTAAAACCTTACTATATAAAATACTCTGCTTATACAGTCTGATGGATGGACAAGTAGCACGCCTGAACAAGTGCATGGGTTCAAACTCCGCTCAGTCATGCACTTACCCTGGTATGCTACTCATATGTGGAAGTGTTTTACATAATAAGGCATGTGTTTGGAGAGTACTGAGCATACAACTGGATAAATGAGGCTTGGATTAGGGTCAGGACACATGCTGTGTCTTTAATCGCCTGGTAAATGCAAAGTTTTGTCTGAAGTTGCTGAGCAACAATAACCAGCACTGTATCATAGCCCACTTCCCAGAAACCCTGAGCTCGGAGCTGATCTTCTTCCAGGCATTGTTTTGGAAGAGCATATCCAGCCTAAGGTGTTGCCATGGGATAGATGTAAAGCTCTGAGCAGCCCCACACTAATATGAACAGCTTCTCCTCCATATTTATCATATACAAATATTTACAGAGGAAAGAAAAAGATGTCTGCCAGGTGTGACTGGTTGTTCCTCATTATCTGACGGGTTGCGCTTTGCTCCCTTCCAACAGTTGAGCTTAGTTTATCTCAGGGGGCAGCTGTTGCACCCTAAAAAAACAGGTGCTTTAGGAAGCTTCACTCTCACATTTGCGCGTGTCTAGATTGAAAACAGTGGATTTTAGGATGCAAAAACAAGGCATGTATACAGTTATGAGAGTTTGTAGAGGAATGTTTTGATATAGTTTTGCTGTTGTTCACCACGGACCCCTATGACTTCCAAGTTACAAGAACTTTCTCAGTTTTTGGATTCTTCATTCATCGTGAAGGTATGCAAGAAAAGTTTTCCTGAGAATTTAACAGAACACAGAGTATATGCAGTTATAACTGATAACTGCATATATAACTGATATGCAAATGATCATTTTGTGGGTGGCATATTCCTTTAAATCAGTGGTTCCAGTTTGATCCAGCCACAGGGCCCAGATTTCTCCTTAGTCATTAGTTCAAGGTCCACCCAGTTTAATACATTCAGCGTCATACTTGCATTTGAACATGTCGTCGAGGTAGTTTGCTGTCTCTGTTAAGTAGCTGTCTGTTCGTCGCTCACTCTACAACAGGAAATGGCACTTGAAAATAAAAGCTCTTTTCTTCTTTACAAATTTTTGTCATGTTAGCGAATCACTTGTGGTCCATTGAGAATGGACCCGCGACTCACCAGTTGGGAATCACTGCTTTAAATGATTACTACCACACTGCTCCTGGCATGACTCTGGTCAGTAGTAATTCAATGTATTTTCCATGACTGACTTTCTCTTCTGTGGCTCCCAAAATTATTCAGACTTCTATAAAAAAACATGTGAGTAAGAAGATGAGAATCGGATTTCCCTTTAAAGCTGCTAAAATAGGATTGGACTAGTAAGCTTTTTGCCATTGACTCATCTACACTGTAACATAGACTTCACATTAAAGAGTGATTATGAGTCTGCTGACTAATGTTCAGTGTGTGGATGAGAAACAGTAAAAAAAGGATGACAGCAGCTCCTTCCATTCAGCGCTCTACCTTCAGACTGTTTCCAGTAGGTGATCCCCACAGGGCTGATACTGTAGGATTGAGAGGCAAGGTTTTTGAAATGGACCACCACCCTGTCACCAGCCCGGGCTACGATCACAGGACCCTGAATACCTGCAACCAGAGGACACGACACATATACAGATGATCCATTAATCTGAGGATACATGCTTGGAAAATATTACACTTTATGTGTGTTAGAAAGTCATGCAAACACCAAATTTGGCCATAGCATCATCTTTAAATCACTGTCTTGACTGTAAAACTACTTTAAGTGCCATATTTGTTTGCAAAAATATTTATTGGATTGGACGATAATAATATTTACCATTAATACAAATGTGATAAAATGACACAAACCGTGTTAAATATTTGAGAAAATAGAGAATAAAAAGAGGAGACCTACCTGTCCATGGCGGCCGTTTCTTGGGAGTAGTGTATGTGGAGTCTGTGTACTCCCTGTAAACAGCTTTGATGTATTTTTGAGGAATATCTTTGGATCTTCTCCTAAAATAAATGAAAAAAATACAGACTTTAAAACAAATCAACCAATCAAATAATTAGAAAACAGCTGGGAAACACTTAAAACCCCTCTGAAATCAATCCTAACCATCTTAGATAGTTGTAAATTTTTCTTTTCTTTTATCAAACAAGGTATTTTTTTTGATAATTCAATAAGATACACAAAGCATCAACAAACAAACATGGAGCCAACAAGGACAGAAATCAACCCCAACCACCCACAAACCCACAAACAGAGAGCCAGACCAGCAAAAGGAAATAAAAATAATAAATAAAAATAAACTAATTTGAAAAATATATATACATAAATATAAAAAAGGCAGAAAAATAATTAAAAATATATGTATATATTAAAATAAATAAATAAATAAATAAAAAAGGGACGACAAATTAATTAACTTGTGTATTTTATCATTATTTTTAACTTGTTTCTAAAATATTCCCCCAGAAAACTTTTGCTCAAGAAGGCTAATTAAACAAAAACAGTCCATGCCGTCTAAATGCCACGAGTGGGTTGCTCAAATCAAACAAAGATATATTCACCTTTGCTCGGACGCTGGGTCATCATCATCCAGGTGGACATAGTCCCAGCCGATCTCCACAGCAGCTACATAATACTCTCTGACAGCAGCGGCGGACTGTTGTGGCTGCTGCCCGGCCGGGAAGCAGAGCAGCAGCGGCGGCAGCAGCAGCACAAGTATCGCGGCTCTCATGGCGGTCAGCTCCATCGTGTCCCGGGTCACACTCTGCCCCTCTGGATCTCTGGATATGCTGCTCCCTCTGCGGGCTGAGACTTTTAAAGGGTCGGGGGTGGGGAGAGGGCAAGTTACAGGGAAGCTGAGGTTGCACGTGTGGGCGTGTGTCGGTTGGAGTGTGTGTGGGTGAGATTGCGCGCGCTCTGCTGTGATAGGATCAGGTCCAGTAAATTAGATACATAACTTCTTTGTAATCTTCTGCCTTTTTGTCTTTTAATGCAGTCTTTAATTATCTATGCGCTTGTTCTTGCTTTTTGTTTTTGTCTTTTAAATGCAATATTAATTTTTTTATGTTTTATTTCTAATATCTTCCAGTGAACTTATAAAGTAATGTGATTGCCGTGTGTCTGCACTCATGCACATGTGGAAAAAGGCACCAACACCTACAATATACTGTACATATAAAACAGTAGGCTACTTGGGCCAAATCCATTTCTTAATAAGTGCTATATATAGTTATATTAGTAAGGAACAACTTTAGGGTTGCCAGGTTGTGAAAAGTTCTGTCTTGTGTTTAAATTGCTCCAGCCCTTTGGTCAACCCCGCTTGCTTTAAATGTGCTCTATAAATAAAGTTTGAGTTGAGTTGAGTTGAGCATGACACTGGCTGGATCATCTGGATAAAAAGTAATTGCATTAAAATCAGTTTATTGACAACTTGTTAACAGTGTATCCACTTTAATTATCCTTATGATTTAAAACAGTACCTGACACCAAATATATCCTCATACTTACTACGACATACTCATCAATCTTATTACTTAGTGCCCAAAACTAACAAAGAAATTGGCAGATGTGTCTTTGAATTCAAAGCTCATTCTGACTGGAATAATTTGCCCATCAACATAAGCCCCTCTTTAGAAACTTATTATCCTTTCTTTAAACATCATGTTACTGTTTTTGATGGTGGTGTCTTCCTGTCCTCTTGTATTGTGAGGCATGATACTACTACTGTTATTATTATTATTATTGTTATTGTTATTATTATTATTATTATATTGATGATCCAGATGTCCCCTTTATTATGTGTTGTGGGCTTATGGTAATGATGTGGGGGTGGGTCAGTAAATGAGAGTCATATATGTTTGTGTGTTTCATGTTGTGACTGTGTCCATTGTAAAGAAGTGTGTTGTATGTTTTGTGTTGGACAAAAAAATGAGATGGTTCATCTCAAGGGGCTACCCGTTAATAAACTTTATGACATTTATAACGGCACACTTGATCAATACTTTAAACCAAGAGAGATGTGACTATTGATTTTTAGACTGTCAACATTTATATGTGCATTATTACAGTCATATGACTATTGTTATAAACATTGTTGGGTAGGTTACCTTTGAAATGTAAAAGGTTACAGGTTACTATGAACCCTGATAAACATATAATATGTGATGTAGCCTAACTATCAGTTATTTTGTCAATGTAATAACTTAGTACGTTTGATTACTTTTTTGTGTAATGTTTTAAACTGGGTAATAAAGCGGTCCAGTAATAGGTTATGCCAAAAGAGGCATTCCTGCATGGTGACAAGATGCAGTGTAACTGATTGTAATGACATTTGTTTTGTAATTTAGGCACATGTAACTAGTTATGCCTCAATATTGGCTATTACTGGGTTATAATGGATGATTCATCAGTGATTAATAAAGCCATTAGTTACAGTTTATCAGCCTTTGTATAAAGTGTGGCTTCTTTGAAAGATGTACCTTTGAAGGCAGTGAAACAGTGCTTAATAAACTGTAAGATCTGATCCAAACTGTGACCACGATTTAATGAAATGACAAACTTTAAGAGCTCTTAGCTGATTATGTGGTGCATTAAGATTGTATTACATAACTAATGGAATATAACTCGCACACATTGGACAAATGTGATGTAAAGTGCAAAATTTAGAGCCACTTACTTAATTTAGGATTGCACTATTTGATGCCCTGGGAGCGGGTTGCAAGATAAAATGGAAATCCCAAACCAAAAATGGTCAAAGGAAGTGATGGAAAGATTTCCGAGGTTGTCGTTACTCAAACACTCCTGGATTTGAGAAAGGCCTGTTTTTATTACTAGGCTTCACTGCCTCCCTGTGGTGAAAAAAGGTACTGCAGTACATCGGCATTTAGAGCTGGACTGATGAAGAGGAAGGTGTTCATTAATCCTGACAGTTAAAAACAGTGTACAATAAATGGTTTCAGCATTTTAATGCAAACATGAAAAGTCTCGTTTATAAAGGATGTGCGAACAAATTAAGAAACAAACATGACACATTGTTAAAAACGTATAAAACTTATTTAAATAGTAAAAACAAGCAAAACACAAATAGCAATACATCACACTGGAACTAAAGAGGGGGAGTTTTAAATAAAAAATATCAAATTTGTACAAAAATGGGGGAAAAAAAGCTCATGACAATGTGTCTTACAATAGATGAGCTCCAGGAACATAATAAAATCATGTGACAAAAAAACTGCCACTTACTATCAGTATGCATGTGCAGCCAATGGTAATTTGATAATCAGTGTGTGTATAACAAGGCTGAACACTTCAAGGCTGAAACTTTAAACTCAAACTCAAACTCTGCATAAAAAACACAAGAAAACATATCAATCTCTGCCGACACAGATCTGCAGGATCTTATCACAGTGTCAGTGAGTTGACCTCTATGATCTGCTGCAGGATGCTGTCCACGTCGGTGGTCTCCATGCTGATGCCTGCCAGGTCCAGTTGGGGCAGGAGGGCCGTGAGAAGCACCACCACGTTGTTCCGGATGCTGCGCAGATTCTCCTGTGATGATCTGATTGGAGAACAGCTTCATTATTAAAGCTATTAAACATAGCAGCCGTTCAGGTGAAACTCTATTAAGGGGAAATTCACATTTTATAACATATGAATGAGGACATGACTTAAAGGTCCAGTGTGAAGGATTCAGGGGCATCTAGTGGCAGAAATGGTGTGGGCACCAAAAGCCATTTATATCTACATATGGAGTCAGCCATGTTGTTTCTACTGTAGTCCAGAACAAACAAACAAAACACAGGCACTAAATAGGGCCATTTGCAATTTCGCATAATGTGGGATTTGTACTTACGCGTCCAATTGAAGCTGTACCTATTGTAAAGGCTCTGCGTTGACATACAACCTACGCCATACCCTACACTGAACCCTACGGTGTAGCCAGACGTGCACCTCCCCAGAAATGTAACTAATTTTTGTAAGCTCAAACCATTTCCCTCCATGGAAACAAAGCTTTTATTTACTTTAATTTCACATATAAGACATAACAAAATTGTGAAGACAATAAAGCCTCCACAAAAATAGCATTTTACGTCTTGTGTGTGATTTATCCTGGCTTCATATGAGCAGAGGAAATCTCTACTTGTCACAAGGCTAATTTATACAATGTAAAATGCCATAGGCTTGTGCTAATAACGTTAGCATGTTATATATGTTTGGAAAACCCGTTTAATATAAGACAGTTGTTTTGTTGGTGAACCTTGAGAGTTGTAATAGAGCCGAATTTTGTAACGTTACCTTTGTTAAATGTTGCTGTTGTCCCTGGCTTCATATGAGTAGAGGAAAAGTCTGCTAGCTACTAGGCTAATTTATACAATGTAAAATGCCATAGGCTTGTGCTAAAAACATTAGCATGTTGTATTTGTGGGGAAAATGTGTCCAGCAAAGACAAGTGCTTTGTCTGTGAATGCTGCGAGTTATAGTGAAGCAGATTTGTGTACTTGTGTTTGAAATGGTCTCTATTAAGCCATGTTTAATGTGTGTTTAGAATCAACTAAACTTTACAGCACTTCACAGAAACCCTGCCACAGACTAGTGTTTTGGAGGTGTAACTGCAGAGTACATAACTTGTAGTGACAGTAAATTACGTTACAGACACTAACATTTGATTCATTTTTACTGCTATTCATTACCAAAATCTTTTTTAAAAAACAAAAAAGCTATTAGTGAAACCATTTTTTTCAGTGTCATGAACCACTAAAATCTGTTTACTAAAAAAAATTACCCAAAAGTTTAATTCACCAAATTGTTCAGTGCTTTACCAAAACAGTTACACACACTGAACTAAAACACGGCTGAACATTTAGTTCATCTCACCGACTAGTTCAGCTGAGAAGGGAAAATGTAATTGGATAAAGATATCATTTGAAAGTCCTACCTTATTATGCACCTAATCAATAAGTACCTGGTTCAAACTCGGGGTGGGGAGCCCTTCTGTGAGGAGTTTGCATGTTCTCCTTGTGTCAGCATGGGTTTTCCAGGTACACAATCCAAAGACATGCAGGTTAAGTGGTGACTCTATATTGGCTGCAGGTGTGAATGTGAGTGTGAATGGTTGTCTGTCTCTATGTGTCAGCCCTGTGATAGTCTGGCGACCTGTGCAGGGTGTACCCTGCCTCTCACCCAATGTCAGCTGGGAGAGAGGCAGGAAATAGCACCAAATATTTTGGTGTATGAGGTATGTCCTACTCTGAGACTTACAGACACTAGAGGGAGGGAGAGGGGTGGGCTTGTTGGCTCAGGCCTTACATCCACTGTATAGTACATTTAGTGAAAGAATCACTGAATGTGCACTGTTTCCTCGCAGTGACAGGAGTGAGTCTGTGAACTCTTGCATGTTCGCTTGCGACTGAAAGCTCAACTGAACTAAGAAATAAATGGATCGTTTCAGGAAGTGATTCAGTTCAGTTCGTTCACTTGAAAGATTTGTTCTTTTGACCTTAATGTTCGCGAACGACACCACACTAGCTTTGTATGAGTACCTAATTTTTCATCAGTCAACAAACTCAATATGTTCAGCCAGTGGTGCCTGTACACTGCCTGTCTAGAATACACACCTGCTGTCTTCACAGGCCTCGCTGTCACTGGCTATCATCTTGCTCGCAGTCTCTGTCTTCTTCTTAGATATGTTCTGCTCAGGCTGCTGCTCCTTCTGCTCACACACAGGTCTCTGACCCAGGACCACCAACCCCTGACGTTCTGCAGCCTGGGTCGGGCTGCCTGATGAGGTGGAGCTCTGATGCAAAGATAGAAAGCAGAAGGTTAGTTGGAGTTTGCTTTCTTTTAGGATTAAAGGGATAGTTTTGATCTTTTGAAGTGGGGTTGTATGAGGTTCTTATCCATAGTCAGCAAATTAGCTACAGTAGATGGCGGGCGGCACGCTATCAGTTTGGAAAAGCGGGAAGGAGTTGCAACATGGCAACTAAGCAAAGGACTGCTGTTGACTGGGGCAGCGGCATCTAACTGCTTTAAACACAATGACACAAACTAATGGAGGCAGCTCCTGTGTTCAGAGATGTTGAGTCACTGTTTCTCTCAGTGCAGTGTGGCTTTAAAGAGAGCAATATAATGGCTTCCGGTGGAAATCACTATCTGATGGCAAGGTAAAGCTGTGAAAATAGTCTTAATATAGAATACAGTTAATGATTTTTTTTAGATTGCTCAACATATTTTGCTGCTGCCCATGTCTAGAGCAGTACTTTCTTTGCCTCTGTTTGTGATTTATCATCAGAATGAGCCTAAAATAAGGGCGTAAGTTTCAACATTGTTGGGGACACATATTAAACAGAGGCCTGAGGGTCCTCCCCAATGAAATTTTGAACATCAACGCCCCAATTCCTGCATTCTGGTGAAGTTTTACACACTAATTTATGGTGGTTATATCTTTCATTAAAACACTACATTCAGGCAACAGGTGACGATTCAAAATATAAAAACAGGCTATGATAGAATATAATGCAGTGAGGCTTTCAGGCATTCTGTATGTTTACATACTTATTTTCCTGTAGGTCAACTTTCCTTCTTTAATGTTTTCTCTGCTGAGTCAACACACATGTAGGTGAAGTTTACTTATCGGCCCTCCTGTGTGTCTTAAAGCTATAGTTGGTAATGTTGGAGAGCTAGCAAGATTTGGAAGCGGCACCTCCTCTAAGCTCCACCCCCTGCTCCCCCTCCCGTCAGTGCCCCATCCAAAGTCACGAGCCCAGACACGCCTGAACGCGCATCCTGCAGTCAGCAGAGGAGAGCCAAGTAAAATAACAAATCCCCCCAAAGCAAAACAAATTACCTGTCCAACAGAAAGACAGCAACCTCTGCATCACTTTTCAGGCCCTTCAGCTCCCTCAGTTGTCTCCACTGTTCAAAAGCTGGACTGCTGTTGATGTCTGCTTTGTCCTCTCCCTTTATCCAAAGCCTTTTCTGCCTCTGACTTTCTCTTCTCAGCCTGTTTAGTGGGGCGAGCCTTTACAAGTAACACTGGAAGTGATACTTTTGGCTGCATTTTCTCTGCCATTGCGCAGCAATCTCCTGCTAACTCAGTATTTCTGCGTGTGCTGAATATTTCCGGCAACGGTGACATGTGATGAGTGCGCGCAGGGAGGAGGGAGGGAGGGACGGAGGGGGGCTCAGGCAATACGAGACATGAAGGCATCTGATTGGTTCTTTCCATTCGCACTGAATGGCAGGGATTGGTCAGAGTTTTTACAGGCCTGCAGCTGCCACAGAGGTCAGATTTTTTTCATTCCTTTTTCTGAACACATTATGTATTGACTACTCTCAGGATGGAAGGACTATTTCACCCAGTATAACAAAAAGTATTTCTGAACAGGATTACCAACTATGGCTTTAAGTTTGATGATGTAACCTCTTTTAATGAGCATGTGTGGCACCTATCCACATTAATTGATTTTAATTTATTCATAAACCCCTGGACATTAACAGCCCGTATGTGTTTCAGAAAGATTTCTGATAATGTTGATAACTTTCTGCGCATTAAATCATATTCCACCTATCTGTGCTCTCTGAAAGGTCCAGTATAAAGTTATATTTTTAGATTTTTTTTTTGTAATATTACGCAAATAAACTTGCAATTTAAGGAGAATCAAGTCATAATGTTTCAAGATGTATTATGTAATTGCTCTGCATTCTAGCATCTCCTTTGGACTGTCTGACAGACAAAGAACCCCATGTGGGACACTCTGTGGCAGGGGGGGCATGTTTTTTTTTGGATTATAGGACCGTTGAAGATAGATAGGAACGGTTGGGGAAAGAAAGGGGGGAACTTGCAGCTAGGGGTCCATACTGAAAAACAAAATGCACCGTCCCTTACTGAATCAATACGAGACGTGATTTGTCCTGTATGGGACATGACCCTACCATCCATATGCAAACCAACACTCTTGACCTAAAATACTGTGTATAAACTCTGCTGACCTCAGCCGTGTCCGTCTGGCAGCCGACCTCTCTTCCTGCTTTGGATACTGGCGGAGTCACCAGCGCTCCATTTGACTTCTCAGCGCTGCTATCAGGAGATGTCATCGTCCCTTGAGTTGTCTTTGTGATTTCCAGACCTAGAAGCCTCCGCAGCCTCTGGGCCTCTTTCTCTACCCAAGCCAGCTTCCTCACGTTAGCTTCCCGTTCAATCGTCTCTGGAGGCGGTGGTCTGCTCAGTGTCACTGTTGGTCGACTCAGAGGAGAAACCATCACAGTCTGGGTGGGGGGCAGTGGGTGGGTCCAGGTGAGGTTGGTGAGGGTTCGCTGTGATGTTTCACCTGGTTTCTCTACTTGGCCGATACTGTCCTGGCCGGTCGTCTTACAGGACAGTTTTTCAAATATATTTGTTTGTTTCTCAGGGTTCGTCTCTTCTGCCACGTTTTCTGGGACAGACTTTTGCTCCCCCCGAACACATAGCTTCTTTTTCACACAGTAAAACAATGACCCTGGTTTCCTTTTGAAGCTGCAAAGGACAAAAGCTGGTCAGTTTGTTTGTTTACAGTGTGAAATTAACTTATAGACACTTTAACATCCTTGAAACAGGGCACCCTTCACACTCTGACAAAATCCCAATTTTGCTAGACCACCCTGTTAACATAATTGCGTGCCCCCGAGCAAAACTTTTTTTTTTTTTTTTTTTACCGCTGTGAAAAGGTAGATTTTGAAAGGCTGAACATCACCAAATGTGAACTGCAGCAAAATGTTTTTCAGATGAAAGCATGTTGTGAATTTTGTCTTAGGGACTGTGGACGGTGTTTGTGTCCTTTAAAAAAGGGTTAGGGTTAGCTAACCCTCTCCTAAGCCTAACCTACGTAACCTCATGCTAAGTACGTAATGGTTAACGCCCAACCATGATTCTTATCCTAAACCTAACCTACTCAACTTGTCCAAAACTAATCTATGTAACTTTGTCTAATCCTAACCTACAGTACATAACTTTACTAACCTAACCTATGTAACTTTACTTTCCTAACCCTAACCTACGTAACTTTATTTTCCTAACCCTAACCTACGTAACTTTACTTTCGTAAACCTAACCTATGCAACTTTACTTTCCTAACACTAACCTAGTTAACTTTACTTTCCTAAACATAACCTAAGTAACTTTACTTTCCTAAACCTAGCCTACGTAACTGTACTTTACTAACCTAACCCATGTAACTTTACTTGCCTAAACCTAACCTATGTAACTTTACTTTGCTAAACCTAGCCTACGTAACTGTACTTTACTAACCTAACCTATGTAACTTTACTTTGCTAAACCTAGCCTACGTAACTGTTCTTTACTAACCTAATCTATGTAACTTTCTGCTAAATACTTACAATTAACATCCAACCATAATTCTTATCCTAAAACTAACCATCTTACCTTTACTTTTCCAAACTTAACCTACATAACTTTTCTTTCCTAACCTACGTGACTACGTAACGGTTAACACCCAACCATGATTTGTATCCTACACCGAACCTTGGTAACTTTACATTAAGTACGTAATGTGACGATGCCATTTGTAGGGCAATAATTTGTTAGATATCATACGAACTGCTGCATTTTAATAAAATGTAAGATATGAAACGTTGTATTATTCATGTGTCTGAACTTGTACACAGTCAACATGCAACATAACCCACCAAAACATGTCTGCGTTGTCCTCCTCTGTTTCCGCTGACTCCATGTTTGTGTCTTTTTCCTGGAGCCTGTGATCACTCGTCTCATTTTCCACATGTGTGACTTGTGCTTGGTCTTTAATGACCGTGCCTTTTCCAACAGGCCTCTGTTGTGTGTGTGTGTCGTCAGCTGTGACCGTACTTTGCACTGGTGCATCATCATGCATGTGTGTAACTGTGTCTGCATCTGCCAGGTGATCTACGTTTGTCTGATCTTGTTCCTGTGTGTTTTCCTCTGTGTGGTGACGACCTGCTGTTCTTATGTGTTCAGGTGTGTATGTGGACTGGAAGGTGGGCTGGCTCGGCTCTGATGAACTGCGTGACAGGATCTGATGTTTATCCGCTTGGTCCTTGAACTCACACATCTGCAACACAAACAACAAAGCACATGTACAATACACATAATATATGCAGATGATATGTAGTAAAACAGCACACTGAAACCTTTAGACAGAATAGTTTCAAACTTTTCACTCACTTCCAATGATTTTTCTCGTTTTCTGCTTTTGGAATGCTCTCTGCAGGAAAAACAAACAGATTAATGAGTTTAGAGGGGCAGATACTCAAAATATGGTGAGGTTTGACTCCAAATTATACATTTTTATTTGCCTGGAAACCACACGAATCAGTGACCTCATGTTTTATTGGCTCTGGCGGATGTGTCTGGTCCCCCTCTGAGTCAGACAGATTTTTTAGCCGACTGGCTCTGGCGAATCACAACCGTTTATCTAATATGGGGCGAGTTTAATATGATGATTATCTAATAGCATCCAGAGGGGATTTTGGTCTACGACGATTAATCGCACCCCTGAACTGAAAATTAACCAAGAGGTTTCAGACGTATGCTGCCTTCAAATGAAATCAGACATATTGTAGGCTGATGGGGTGGCAGGACAGTAAAACGAAACATGCATGATGATATGTTGCGATGGTGATGTCGTGTTGTTTACAAAGAATGGAATAAAATATAATCGGTAAAATGATTTTGTGTTTACTATGTCATGTATTTTTTTAGTAGCCTAGTGTACAGTCATTGTCTAGGTCGCCCATCATGGAGGATGGCAAAAACTTAAGATATTTCAACTATAAATGGAGATGCCATCTACCGTTATCATTGACAGTATTTTCCACCAGCCTCAGCTAATTTCACCGTTCTGCTCTCCCCCACTAAAATGTTACTGTTTGCTGTCCACCGTCTCTCTGATTCCACGTGAACACAGCATAACTTGCATTTGCAAAGTGGACTAAAAATGTCACTTCAGTTTAGGGATGCCCCCTAATAGCTGACCAAATGTTAGTCGACTAGAGAGGTCATTGGTCAGCAAGATTTCATTGGTCGTTTAGTCGTAGGAAAAAAAAAAAAATTAAACAAACATGAATCTCTATTAGGAGCTGCGCCTTGTCAAAATAAATCAAAACCTATATGACTGGGCCATGTGGGAATTTAATTTGGAAGGACAGACACAGGAAGAGGCAACGCTCAGCAGTCAGACAGGAGTCATGTTACCAACCAATCATAACTGACAGAGATCTTTCCCTTCTTCTGTAAATATTCAGTCTGTGGTAAATACGGAAAAGTTGATCATGTTAGTGTAGGGCTACCCAGAGCTTTACATCTGTCCCACAGACGATAGACCTACACACTTATAAACAGCACCTGGAAGAGGATCAGCTCTGCACTCACAGGCTAGTTAACAACATGTCGGGCAGGAAATCCAAAGTGTGGGATCATTTTGAGAAGGTGAAGGACGAACCCAAGGTGATATGTAAACTCATCTTCATTGGTCGACTACAAACATGACGTATCATCTGAAACATAGAAGTAGCTACGTGCCCATTAGCCACTTAGCACAATCATTACTGCTTTGCTGACAGTGTCATTAACAGGCGGCTCGCTCAGTGTGTGACGTGCACTTGTAGATAAAATATAGGCCTATATTAATGAAGGTTCATTAGTACGGTTTTGTATTTCCCTGTAATGTAGCACAGTGTTAACAATGTTACTGATACTATTCTTTCTCACACCTTCAACTCAAACCATTGTGTTGCCCCGCCCAAAATATATCATTTAATTATTAAATTAATATAATAAACATGCGGGCGACTAGTCGACTAATGGCCCTAAATGACTACTATTGGTCGACTAGGAAAAATCTTAGTCGGGGGCAGCCCTACTTCAGTTGTTGAATAGGCTCTCACCTAATTTTACTCTTTTTGACTCCCAAACCCTCAGACACTTGAGATCTTGAGATCGGGGCAGGTATTTCTGATTGGCTCTTTTGTCTCCAACCTGATTGCTGGTAGGATTATTGATTACTAGGGAAGTAGGGCGGCACTGAAAATAAAAAGTAGGCACACCACAGCCATATATTTATAGTTTATACAGATCTGGATACCAAGTTTTATGAGCTTTTTTATGGTATTTTTAAACTTTTATGAAACTGGAATCTCACACTGTTAGTTAGTCTTTACTTTATTAGTTTACAACCTAGCTATCTCGCTAATTTCTGCCAGATAAACAGTAGCTATCTAAGCCAGTTAGCTAATTTGATGATTCCAGGTACTAATATATATATATTACTAATATATATATATATATATATATATATCAGATGTTATATCAGATGTTAAAAAAAGTTTGGGGTTTTAAATGAACAAAGTGACTAAAAAAAAATCAACATAAATATTCTTTTGCATATGTGTGTAACAAGTCACCATGTGTTTTTCACTGTCAGTGAGAATGCAGCAAAACTAGAGACTGAGTCACAAGAACCGGAAATAAGAGCATGAAACCGACATATGGAAACCAAAATGGCACATAAACCCACATACACACACACACACACACACACACACACACACACACACGTACAGGAAGAGCAGCAGTGAGAAACGTCTGTACGTGTGTAGACTCTCACACAGGCAAAGTTTGAGAGGTCTAAAGAAATGAAATGGGAATTTACTGTTTCTTGTGGTTTTTCTGGTAGCTGGGTGTTAACAGTTCCTCGCTGTCTTCTGCTTCCTCTGGTGAAGAGCAGCTTCTGAAAGACAAGCAGACCAGGCTGAGCAGCTCAACTACTGCTAAAATTCACCTCAGGGCCTTCCTGTTACAGCCACACACACGCACACAGCCACTGGCCACCATGTTAATGCACATATAGATATCTTCAGTCCTACATGACAGCCTATCTAGAGAGGTTTTACATCTCACAAATCAATCAGAGAGATGAGCACGTGATCACCTATTTATTTCGGAGCACTGGGAGCCTTGTTTCTCGGCAGTGAAGAGTTCACATGATACGAGGACAAGAGAGATACGACAAAGAGGACGGACTTGAATTAGGGATGTTGTGGCTGATGGTCGGCTTCTTAACCCCTAAACCTCAGTGAGGCCCAGACACGTGACCACTTCAAGCTACAGTGGTAACTTTTACAAAAATAATGTTGTGTCATATTTGCTGAAACTGTCACATTCCCACAGAAGAACATGAGATGAACAATCTGTGAAAAACATCATGGCAGCCGCGTCACAAACTTTCTAATTTTACGACTAAACAGTTTAGACTGATATTTGAACAGTGCTGCCTACTACTGACACTCCATACTACTACACACTAGGAACACTACAAGGAGACAGAGGAACATGATTTGTCTACTGTACCATTGTGTGAATATAGTGACAGTTTCAGCAAATATGACAAAGTTATTTTTATAAAAGTGACTTGCTGTTTGGGAAGGAATGGTTAAAAATCAATGCACCAGAAGAATCTGAGATATCCTAACTGTAACACCTAGCGAACTCCAGCGAACAAAGCACAAACTTTGTCCAAAGATACTAAGTGACAACAACATTCAGGAAGCCTAGTGAGCCCTGATCAGACCTAAGGCTTACTGTTGCTCTGAAAATAGGCTGGCTGTGTGTGAAGTGTCACAAAAATAGGGCAAGGTCAAGCAGTTTTTCAAACAAACTACATTCTCAGCCTGTTCACTGACGCAAGTTAGGACATCGTCATTGAGAAGTATGGAAACAATCTGATGTTCACTCGTTCACATCGTGTCAAGTTAGGAATATGTTGGTGAAGATCCTCAGTCATCCAGGTCATGGTAATCCTAAGTGCTGTATAGTAGGCAACTGGACTTGCTTGAGTTTCTTAAAGACATTTCACCTCTCTTCCAAGAGGCTTCTTCAGGTCTAACGGACTGGTGCCGAGTCGCAGGCTTCAAACCCCGTGTTGGTATGAATGCTTACAGAGTCATTAAGGTCACATGTGAGTTGCTGACCCACTCGGCCATCATCTTTGTCAGCAGGGTTACACCTGGACTCATCTAACCCTAACGACACACATGATGGTCTGGTGGGTCAAGCAAGTCCAGTTGCCTACGATATAACTCTGAGGATCCCAGTTAGGAAGAACTGTAAGTGTTCTAGTATTGGTCAAAATCAAATGGCAACCTCCAGGGCTCGAAAATAAAGCCACCGTGAAGTGGCAAAAACTGCAGTACCTCGAATGACCACTTGAGGCTGGCTCCAGAAGCGAGTTAATCCCCATAGACCCCCATGTTAAAATGCTCAACTTTACAACAGAAATAAACATGTTTACAGCATGGTAAAAAAAAAAACAGTTATAGCTAATTCCCCCTTCATGACAAATGTACAGGGGGTGATTTTTTATTTAACTCACCCTTTTACTTTCATCAAAGCTTAAAGTTAAGGGTGTAGCCACTTTGAGTGACAGGCTGTCTGTGAG
The DNA here is from genome assembly GCF_011397635.1 of Epinephelus fuscoguttatus. NCBI lineage: Eukaryota > Metazoa > Chordata > Actinopteri > Perciformes > Serranidae > Epinephelus > Epinephelus fuscoguttatus. The sequence goes on from NC_064760.1 coordinate 20,869,405, forward strand.
GCGTCACCACAGCCTATGAATCAGCTCCATCCTTTGTCCAAATCGAGGACAGTGATGGCCAAAATGCTGAACTCAAGGCTTCAAAATACGAGTCCACAAACCAACGAGTGATATCAACTCAGTAGTGTTTTCCAATAGGACCTTCCTGCGTGGTATATGCCAGTGTCTCCACTCCATGCTCTTAGGTCATAATGCAACCTCTCCAACATCTCAACTCTTAAGTCCAATTCAAGGACAACAATAATCATGAATACACACCTGTAACGTGGATTGGGGTTCTGGCTGCAGTTCCAGTTTTCAGGAATCACACTATAATGATTTGCAGCGATTTTTCGCCACTTCAGGCATTCTTCACACTGTAACCACATGGGACCCCTGTAAATACAGACGTACATGTATGACAAGTGTCAGTATTATCATCATTTCTTTCATTATGTCTGTATATGTATGTCTGTTTATATTTGTAGCCCTTATCAAGTTCACAACGGGCAGCAGTGTAGGTTAGTGTGGAGGATAAAGTGTATATGGGTCAAAGGTGCTGCAGATGTCACATCAAAAATCCAAGCCGACCATAATGTCATCATTCTATTTGCAATAGAACAGTAGTTTTGCTGCAATGGGAACTCTTGATTAAACAGGAACTTACAAAACAAAAATATTTTCTGTTGAAGCCCTGTTTAGTTCCTGGTTTTGCACAGCATACAAATAATGCTCAGTTGGTTATAACAGCTCCTGCCTCAGCATGTTTACTCCTCTTTGCTACTGTCAAGAGAACAGATCAAGAAGCAGCGTCTCTCCTCTCTGGTGTCAAGCTTTGGAAAACAAAGTACCTACCTTCAATTTCAGTTTAATTGACAAGTTCCTACATGAGAGGGTTATCAACTGACTTGCACTTTCTTGGACTGTTACCAACATTATTATTAGTCTACAGAACGTGGACAAGTTATTTTACTCACCAAGTGGTTTTAACGGTTTGGTGTGCTGATTTAGAGCCAGACAGACCAAATGAACCACAATTCTCTTTCAGTAGCACACAGAACACTCACTGAACATGTAGCTCACACTGAAAGGAACAGTTCACCCCAAAATAAAAAACAAAAAATTTCCTCCCGCCTGCCATTTTTCAATCTAGATTGTTTTGGTGTGAGTTGCAGAGTGTTGGAGATATCGGTCATAGAAATGTCTGCCTGGCTTGTGGTCCTCAACACGCCAAAAAATACTTTTGAAGAACTTAACATTAATGTCTCTTTGGAGAAATCTTGACCCAGTTACTCAAGATAATCCACAGACCTTGTTGTGCGCAGCTTCATGTGGGAAGTATTTTGTTGCTACCGAGCTAAACTCACTGACCATATCACTGCACAGAAGGAAGAGTGCATCTACTCATGGACGAGAGGCCTGTGACAGCGCAAGATGTAAACATTAATGGTGTTCTCCTCAGCTGAGTCGTATCATTAGCTAGCTCAGTGGTGCTAGGTGAGCTAGCAGTAGATGCACGCTTCCCTCTTCGCGGTGATATGGTTGATGGGTCGAGTTTGGCAAAAGAAAATAGTTCCTACATGGAGCTGCTAACAACGAGGTATGTGGATTAGTTTGAGTGGCTGGACTGTGTTTTCCGAAAAGAGACATTACTGCTACGTTTTTCAAATGTGTTTTTTTTTTTTTGGCGCTTTGAGCACCACAAGCTGAATGGCAACTCACACCCAAACAATCCATCCATCCATTTTCGTCCACTTATCTGGGGGCCAACCTCTAGGTTGCGAAATAGCACTACAGGTAAGTGAAAATCTGATTTTGGGGTGAAGTGTCCCTTTGAAAGTACATTTTCTTTCAAGCACCTTATGAAGACACTTGTAGGTGAAAAGGAGAACTTTGTTTTCACTTTTAGCACTACAACTGACAGATAAAAACAGTCATCACTCACTCGTCGGCATCATGCTCCTCTTCATTTACTTCCTTCTCTAGAGCCTGAAACTCTCGTTCTCTGGCCCTCTTCTCCGTCACCTCTTTCCAGTAGTCGTTCAGTTTTAGGCCCAGAGCGCCCAGGGTGAGTCTTGGGAGAAGAAAAAGACATTCAATTTTTTTAACTGTTTTTCTTAATATCATAAACACAACATCACAACTAAGAGTGTGTTAGGCATTAAATTCTTGACACACTAAAAGAAAAGAACGTCTGTGGTCAAAATGACTTTTACGGTGACCAATTTCGGCTTCCCTGCTATAGAACGCTTGGCGCCACATATGCAGAAAAAAATGAAAGAGGAAGAGTTGCATGAGTCTCTGGTGCTACGTGTCCTCTTAAGTTTGTAAACACTATATGTAGCAGTGCCCTTATCTGCTGCAGCATCACAGCCAGCTAACACCACAGCTCACATTAGCAGAAAGCCTCTTGTGTGTGTGTCTGGTTTTGTCTTTGCATGTGTGTGCTGTACCTGTACTCTTTGGTGTATTCAAAGTCTTGCTTGTTGTGAGCAGGCTTGAGAAAGTTACACTCGATGATACCGATGACCCCGACTCCTGCCCTTTGACCTGACGCCTGTGGAGAATTGGGAGGTGAGATTTGAGCAAAGGCAGATATCCTTCATACTGAATTTGGAGCAGAGCATGAAGACATACAGTGAATTAATTTTCCTCTACCTTCAGCTGGCAGCCCACTTTCTCATAGGCTTTAATGAGCCGGTTCCTGTGGTACATCATGATGCCATAGTGGTCTCTGTTTTTCGGGTTCAGCCCAAAGGTCACCTTCACCTTCTCTTTCTGGCAGACAGTAGTCAAGGTAACAGCACTGGAATAATATTAGGTAATACAAATATTGTGCAAGCTCAAGGTATCAGTGGTGAACAGACGCAATAGCTAAATTTATATTTTATGGTTGATACTGATTACAAGAATATAAATGCATATAAACTATAAAATAAATGCAAATAAAATTACAATTTTAAATGACAGGAAGTTGGTTTTTAACTGCTTTCGGTGCTGAACAGTTCTAAGTACTCTGCGCTACAGGCACACTTCAGCTGCTGCCAACTGTGGTTTGCTGCTCAGCCCAAACAATTAGCTATTGTTAAAGCAGTGACATGACTCACCTCTGCCCCTGGTGTGATTAATAAAGTTATCTGAATCTGAATCTGAAGCTCTCCAAATCACAGACATTTCTCAGCATTAACACTGACTGCAGATGGAAACAGCATGATTTCATAGTTGCATGGCTTTTATCTTACCTCTGGTATACCTTGGTGGATTTGGGTGGCATTAAACATTTCGATCAATAATGTAAAACAAATTTAAGAGCCACAGTGTGTTACCATTCTGACCACTGGTGAAAAAAACAAACAAAGAAAAACATTGTGACAGCGAATAGATTTAAATCATGTAGAAGAGGTTCACATATATAGCCTAACTAACGTAAACTTTTAAACTGTATTGTCTGTAGTAGCCTCTAGAGCTGCAACGATTAGTCAGTTAATCGATTAGTTGATCAACAGTAAATAGAGCTACTATTTTGATAACTGAATTGTTTTGGTCATTTTTTAAGCAAAAAAGCCAAACATTTACTGGGTTTGTGCTTATTACGTGTGAGAAATTGATGCTTTTCTTTGTCATACACCATGAACACAAACTGAATAATTAAGTTTAGTTAAGTCATGGATTTTTGGACTGTGAGTCTGATAAATCAGACCACCTGAAGACATCACCTTGCACCTTGCGGGTACTCTATTTTCTGTCATTTTATTGAGAAAATGATTAATTGATGAATCCAGAAATGAATGGGTAAATTAATTAAAAATGAAAATGATCATTACGTGAACGTCTCTGCTGGGCCAAAGTAAAGTCGCAAGTCAAATATTCTCCATGTGCTGTTCTTGAGAGGAGATGAGACAAACAAAAATCTGAAAGTGAAACAATAACGCACTCTAAACTGATATATAAACCACACGACTTTCGTTTTCTCCTCTGATGCATCTGTTGCCTTGTCAGATCCCAGCAAAAGCAACTCTTGTGATTTATCTCCAACTTCCCACTTCCTGTTTGCACCTAAATAAAGGTACACATACAGGTAATACCTTGGCTTTATACCACACACACCCACCCACACACACACAGATAGTGTCAGGATACGCTGAACTGGGGTTTGTACACATCATGCTCAATCAGTTTCAGCCTCTTCGACACCAGTTTAGCCAGGATCTTCTTCCCCCGCAGTATAATCTGTGTCCTCGGCTTCAGATACAAGATACTGAGGTAGGCCTGAGACACACACAGAAACACACACAGAGAGACGATAAATTTCAAACATCTGCTTTTGATTTATTCTTTGGTCTGACAAAATCTGCTAACACACATTATTTTCTAAGTAAACTGCATCTAATTATGAGTTTTAAGATTGTCAGATTAGAGATGAAATTTACAAAAAACAATGTGAAAGGAAACTGGAGCTGGGTTACTACAAAACCACAGACATGTCTGCGATTGTGAAGGAGTACTCCAGTTAGTGCGTGAAACTGGCACACGAACACCTACACCCTGCCGTACACACTTCTACATAGGATTTGTATTTGCTATGTACTGTAGAGGCTTACCACACATTAACCACAACCACTACATGTCCTGTCCTGAATTTTACTCTTACCTCCATCTTAACTACTAACACTAAAATCCCACAGACTAGTCCATACCCATTGAGTAAAGCATACCATACCATGACTTAGTCATACCAAAAATTAGTAAAAAAACAAAAACCATTCGGCCACAGGTGGAGCCACAGCGATTGGTTGCATTTTAGCCATTTTTAAGCATTTTTCTGTTGTTATAGCGCCACCCAGTTGCCAATTAGAGTTAAATTTCTCCAGTCACCTTGAGGCGTCCTGTTCTACATATCTACCAAGTTTAGTAAAATCGATATGGCGGTTAGGCCTAGATAAGAAATTAGCTCTCTAGCGCCCCCATTTTGTTTGATCGGGTCAATAATGGAGGGGTCCCCTCAGATTATGTGTGGTCATATGCCTACAAAGCTGCGTGGTGATCGGTGAAACCCATGAGATGTTATACACCTTTATGTGATGAGCCACGCCCTCCGCAATATTCATTGCCTTATAGAAGCTCAGTTTTAGTAAGTTTTCCAACTTTTGCCAAGAGGGAACTTTAGATATTGGTCCCTAGATTATGTTCACAGAGTTTCATGCAGATCGGTCATAATTCCTAGGAAGAGATCGATTTTAAGTGTTTTTCAAAAAATTCAAAATGGCGGAAAACCTATATAACCGGAAGTTATGGCTTCTTGAGGCAAATTTGTTCCTCATGAGGAGAGGCATCTCTGAGCAAAGTTTCATGTCTCTACGACATACGGGGCATGAGATATGCCCATTCAAAGTTTGCAATTTCAATCGGTTGCTATAGCGCCCCCCTTTGGCCAATTGATGTAATATTACTTCATTTGCATCCTCCCATGACCCTCTACCACTGTGCCAAATTTCGTGGAACAGACACACCCACAGACAGAGTTTTCGTCATTATATAGTAAAGAAGATTGGCTTGAGTGAGCGCCTTCATCACCCCCCGCCTGGACTACTGCAGCAGTCTACTCTATGGCTCATCTTCAAAAACCCTCAATAAGCTCCAGCATATCCAGAACTCTATTGCTCAGCTACTCACCTACTCTCGACCCCGTGACCATATCACCCCTGTTCTCCATAAACTCCACTGGCTCCCATCCCCCAGAGAATCCACTTCAAAATCCTCCTCATAACATACAAAGCCCTCAATAACTAGGCCCCACCCTACCTGTCTGAGCTCCTCCATCATCACTCTCCCACCCGCCCACTGCGCTCTGCCAATGCCAACCTCCTGTCCCACCCCACCCGGACCAAGCACAAATCCTGTGGGGACAGGGCCTTCTCCATCGCTGCTCCCACCCTCTGGAACTCACTCCCCAAACCCATCCGAGACTCCCCCTCTCTCCATATTCAAAACATCACTCAAGACTCACCTATTCAACGCTGCTTACAATCAGTGAAAGTTTCTTCTCCTCATTTTTTTTCTTTTTGTGTCCCTGAATTTGTAAAGCGTCTTTGAGTGTCATGAAAAGCTCTATATACGTATAAAGTATTATCATTATTATTACTATTATTATATAACTTGCCACAGCATAATATAATTGCATTCAACTTGAGACGAGTTTAACCCAACACCGTAAAGATTACATTTGAACTTAGCTGACTCCAATCCTCCAGATGGATGACGGAAGTTTTCTGAGTGATTTATTTTATTTTATTTTTTTTACTTTTCCTCTTCATGTCCTACTATTTTTTTTGAAGGACAGTAAACTAGCTCAGCGACATGGCCAAACGCAAGTATGACGCTGAATTTATTAAACTGTGTGGACCTTGAACTAAAGACTAAGGAGAAAGGCTGGACCAGTTGGGAACCACTGATCTACAGGACTGAAAGGACATCACTAAACAAAAACCAGACCCAAAGATGTTTTGTTGCAAAAGCAAGCGGACATCCAAACCTCTCCTCTGTGTCTCTAGTGATCACGTTTGTCCAACTCACCCTGAGACTGTAGTGCATGTCGGGGATGTTATGTTCGGCTCTCAGGGATCCACTGTTCCTCAGACCCTTCCTCAGCTCCTCGATCTGAATCTCAGGCAAACGAAAGTCACTCACATCCGTCTGGAAGTCAATCTCTGGCTTGCCATCTTTGGCCCTTCAGGGTAACATGAAAGGGAGCAGTGGTTAAAGCAGGTAATGACACATTTTATATCACTGCTCTCAGACGAAGCTGCAAAAATAAAATCAGGTTTTCCAGTGTTAAAGCTACACAAACTGGGTCCGAATGTGTCAAATGGGCCCTGATGTACAAACCAATATGAGTTCTGCTGGAGTTCAATCAGCACAATCTCATTTACTCTGGCCAGTCTTCATGAGCGCAATACCGAGTGTGTGATAATGATCAACATGGTGGTGACACTCTTTGACTCCAATGTAAAGAGGAAGTGAAACAGTCTGAAAAACCCCTTTAACATGAACTGCCGCTCAAAGTGTGCTTTCACACCTGTAGCGCGGTTAATTTGGTCCAAGGGAAGAAAAAAAAAAAAGACACGTTACTGCATTGTAGTTTTGGTTTGGTTCCTGCTCACACTGATGTTTTACAAACAGACCAAGAGGGGAAAACATGAAGTTACACAGACTGAGAGGCCACTTGTTGACTGGACAGGTGTGCAAACTGTGATACTGCATCATCAAATCCTGACTGACAGAAGTTTATGCAGCTTTAATGTATCTGAGGTGTATATTTATGTTCTTTGAAGTCACAAAATGTTCAAAAAGAAATAACTGATTATTAACATCAGCAGTATAATTAGACTACAAAGTGCAAATCGACTACCAGGAAGGAAACGTCTCGTAAAGTAATGATTCAGAGCTTATTGCTGCCACTGTCACACACTTTTTAATGGACTTAATAAACTGACAAAGTACACAGCAGGGGAAGTACCTGCGCCGATGTGCATACATGTTACCATGGTTACCAAATTATTTGCATAAATGGGCTGAATACAGGGCTTTATACAGATCAGATATAAGATTACTTCCCAAAACATTTCATGATCAACAGATGAAGTTTTTAGTAGTTTAGCCTTTGAAATCATGCTGGTTGGTTTGTTTGTTTTCACACCACAAACCAACCACTTGGAAGCAGATCAGAGTCCACCTTTTCAGGCGATCTCGGTTTGCCTGGTCTGCACCAGTCTTCGACTGACAGGGGCAAATGGACCTGTGTTTGGTTTAACTGAACCAAAGAGGTTAGGTGTGAAAGCACGCCCTTGGTCGAGAGAACTATGCCACGAAGAGAGCAACAAAGAAAAGGGACTTCAAATCTATACACTCAAATTTTCTCTGCATTTCATACAGTGATGATGTTATGAGGCCTTGTGTCCGGACGTGTTCTTTTGCATGGATTTGTGTAAAAGCATACTTAAACAAATATCATATTGTGTGAGTGTGTGTGTGTGTTCATGTTTGTTTGCCTGTCTTTGTTTGAGTCTGTGTTTGCATATTCATCAATCTCATGTCAAGGGATAGTTCCAACATTCTGGAGAATATGCTTATTGTCTGTGTTACCAAGAGATAGATGAGTAGATCAGTTTCACCTTCATGTCTGTATGGAAACATGATGCCACAGCCAGGAGACGGTTAGCTTCAAATAAAGACTGGAAGCAGGGGGAACCTCTACTTTGGCTCTGTCCGAAGGTTACAAAGTCTGTCTACCAGCACCTTTAAAGCACACCTATATAGTTGATAGTTGAAGTGTAAAAATGACAATTTGTGAAATAAAACATGTTAATAACTGTGCGTTAAAGGTGCATGGCACAGTTTTTTAAACTATTTCTGTCTGCTTTCAGTCTTCAAGCTAAGCTAACTGTCTCCTTGCTGTAGTTCATATTTAATGGACAGACACAAGACTGCTATTAGACTTATTATCCCTCCTAGAAAGCTAATAAGTGTATTTCACAGAATGTCGAAGTGAATTTTGAAGTACGAACATGCAGGTGAGAAAAATCTTTTAACACTTACTCTTCACCTAAATTCAGCAGGAGCTAATGTGTGATTCTGACCTGCGGATGTTCCAGATTAGTATCTTGGTGCCTTTCTTGGAGAGAATGGAGTCAAAGTGTGCAAGTATCTGCTCCTGGGAGGTGATGATGGAGTGTTGGAGGATGGCTGCCAGGCTGGCCTCTGAGTCCTCGGTCACCACCAGAGACTGTAACACTGAGTTAAAGTCAGACCATAAAGGAGCTTGCAAGATGACAAACATATTCTCTATCAATCAGTGTAAAAAAATATTGTTTTATGGAGGATATTGGTTTGTTGGTTGAAGGGGACGATGGGGACAATGACGGCCTGGGCCTTGATGTTCTCCAGGTAGGTCTGAGACAGCATTCCCACGGTCTGGCAGCCGCCGTTCTTGGTGAAGATGAGCGCGTCGCGGCCCAGACGCATGGAGCCAGACTTGAAACCGTTGCCGTACACGCCGATGGCATGCTGACTGGCCTTACCCGAACCCTTTTCTGTAAAACCAAAGCTGGACGTAAAGGTGAAGGGGAGAGTGAGGACAGAAGGACGCGCATCTGTGTGTACATTAGAGATAGAACTTGTAGAATACACTGTTATCATTAATCGCTAATTAATAGAGGCAAGAAAAAATGTAAAAAAAAAAAAAAAAAAGAGAGAGAAATTGTGCACAGAATTGTTTAAAAAAGGAACAAATTCAGAACAGGATTACTGAATATTTTATACATAACTAAAAGGTTCTTTGTAGAGCAGCAGCAGTATTACTACAACGGCAAAGTCACTATGTAAACTTGATAGTCCCTCACTGGTGACAAATCTAACATGTCAATCAAATAGAGTAAAGTTTAGAAAGAATGATAAACACAGACATCTGTCAGTATGAGACATTCCTCCTGTCGTCTCTGCTCCTCCCTCTGCTGCTGAGGTGATTTCACTGCCTGCAGGTAGCGCTGGTAAAGTTTAACATACGTGGCAAACTAAGCGGAACAGTTAAATGCCCTACAGAAAGATCTTTTTGGTTTAAGCTTGTGTTGTCACTATTACCTGGGCTAATGCGCTGTGCTTCTGTAAAACACGATGTTAGCTGCAGGGGAAGAGAGACTGTGGACAGAGCATTGATTGACTGAAATCAATAAGCAGGCTTATTGATATAATATTTGTTTTTTACTCATGAAGGTTTTATCGCAGTAACAGTAATGAGCATGGTTGTTATTAAATTAAGTAAACTCCAATTCACTGTCTCCACAGCGACCTCTATGCTCCGCTGTTTGCTCCATATTTGTGTGTGTGTGTGTGTGTGTGTGTGTGTGATGAAGGAGCAGCACAGAGCAGCGAAGAGGCTGCAGCATGGTAATACATGACATTAAGTACAGATAAAAGAGCTGCTAACATCGGAGCTTAACAATACTGCAATCTTTAATGATTTAGCGCTGGTGCTTGTTTAATACTGGCGAGGTTAACGGGGTCAAAGCTTCATGCATCCGTGGGAAAATGCACATATCAAAAGATTGATCTCGGGTTTTCTGAACCAACATAGGATCATTCAAATGAAGATCAATTTGAACCTGTTGAATCGATTATTTTACCCCGCGCTATGGGCTATGGTCTCCCTGTTGTGGTTGTGCAATGGTTGATGCACTCCCTTTGCACTGCAAAACTGAGCCTCTACTTTTTGGGAGATGGTGCTCCATGGGGGACGGAATTGCATAATAAAAGTGAGGCTTATAGGGAACCAATCTGAATGCTGATGGTATAGCCACTACATTGTGCAATCAACGTTTACTTCATAATGACAAGTTCATTAATTCATTAATTAATTAACGAATCGTTTCAGCTCTGTGTGTATGTGTGTAGCTTTGCATGTTTGAATTCTTTAGACACTGTGACACGTGTCTAAAGACAAAAATGCTGGTGAGTCACTCTTTGTGGTTGACACGCAGGAGAGAGGAACACTATCAGTGTGTGTGACATCATGCGAGTAAAATGTGTCTGATGCAACACGCTTTTAAAATCTGTAGCACGTGTTTCATTCACATGTAAACTTCATGTGGATGTGCATACATGTGTCTTACCTGAGCATCTTGTGCAGCTTGTTGGGTGTCATGCCGCTGCCATTATCAGTGAAGGTTAGACATAGGTGACCGGATTCATCTATTACATCTATCCAGATCTGTTTGGCCAGTACACCAGGATCTGACGCGTTGTCTACAATATGTAGAAGATAAATAAATTATTGACAGGGAAAGAGAGATGGTCAGAAAGATTGTAGTGTAGAGGCAGATGTCATCCAAGCATAAATCTACCACCGCTTTACTAAAAAGAGTTTATCCATCATTTTTTATCATTACCTCATTGCACAGGAAAACCGTGTCATACACAGGAACAATAAGATGGCTGTTAGCTCATCCTGAATGAGGAAGTTGGAGCTTAAACTGTGTAGGACATTTACTACAGTCAAGCTTGACTGTGTGGGCTTAACTCTGCCCAGTCAGTTCCCATTGAGTCTATTCATAGACTCTAAAGATGACGGTCATCGCAACCATGACATCACCCACTGGTTTGTGGACTCCAGTTCTGAAGCCTTGAGTTCGGCATTCTGGCTGTCGCCATCTTGGTTTTGGAGCCAGAAGTGACCAAATTTGGGCGAGAGGGCGGAGCTATGGAGGAGTGAGGGGTGGATCTAACTGACAAGCCAAGGACACTATCGGCAGACAGTCCGTCACTGAAAGCGGCCCACCCTCAAATATGTGTAACTTTAAGCCTTAAAGAGCAACTTGCAGGTTAATGTTTTTGCTAAATTTTTACTTAATCTTTCCAGAAAATGGCCCTTTTGAAAAATTAATGCATGATTTTACATGTTTTACAAGTCAAATGCTTCATATTCCGTAATGTGGGGAGTTGTTGTACTCGACTCTGCCTCTGCACATTGCACATAAGTGTGTGCTATTGGTTGTAAGCAGTCATGAGCTGGCTTTTTTCAATAGATTTGCATTGTATTTTATCATTTTCATCATGGTGAAGTTTTGTGTGTGTGCAGGTTGCACAAATTCTGTTTTGTCAGGACACTGAATCCATGGTTTCCCTGACAGGAAGAAGAATGGAGCTAGCTTTTACGTCTGGGTGCTGTTTTTTAAAACATTTAAACGGATGAGTTATATCCTCCTGAGACCCAAAGTTTTGTGTGGTGTACATTTTTAATTTCTCCTAGCTATTGTGGATCAGTAGGACCTGGTAAGAACAAAAAATGAAACATTGTCCCAATGTCCTCAAACAATACGACTAATAAAGTTCCAACGTCCTCAAACAAGACAATAAAGTTCAAATGTCCTCAAACAAGACAATAATAAAGTTCCGATGTCCTCAAACAATACGACAATAATAAAGTTCCAACATCCTCAAACAAGACAATAAAGTTCCAATGTCCTTAAACAAGACAATAATAAAGTTCCAATGTCCTTAAACAAGACAATAATAAAGTTCCAATGTCCTCAAACAATATGACAATAATAAAGTTCCAACGTCCTCAAACAAGACAATAAAGTTCCAATGTCCTTAAACAATACGACAATAATAAAGTTCCAACGTCCTCAAACAAGACAATAAAGTTCCAATGTCCTTAAACAAGACAATAATAAAGTTCCAATGTCCTCAAACAATATGACAATAATAAAGTTCCAACGTCCTCAAACAAGACAATAAAGTTCCAACATCCTCAAACAATACGACAATAATAAAGTTCCAATGTCCTTAAACATCAAAAAAGACAATAATAAAGTTCCAATGTCCTCAAACAATACAATAAATCCCACCTCAAATGTTTAAACAAGACATAATAATTCCTCAAAGTCCTTAAACAAGACACATGTTCCAATAGGTTTATGTTTATTTAGAAAGGGACAGTCACATTAATTAACACAATCACTTAAGTCACATAAATTTGCCAGATTTAGCCGTACAGGCTCATTTTCATCTGCAGTTCCTTGCAGGTTGATGGTATATGTGTATATGACAAAAATACATTAAAATAACATACATAAGCACAGAGCAAACATATAACCATAGACAAAAGCACATAGCAAAGCACATAAGCAAAAACAACTAGACATAAGCACTATTAATAAAACAGTGACATTACCATATAACCGCTTGAGTCTATTGCTATTTTTATGCTTCAGACTTTAGATGCTAATACACACATATTATAATCTAGTACTAGTTTACTTCTCTAATCTTAACCATGCATCTGTGGTTGTCCTTTGCTGCTGTGGCCCTTCCTTGCTTGGTGTGTTTATCTCATCTCATATCTTTATCAAAACCACTCTCATACAAGACTGATTTTACACGATTTAGAGTTCTAATTTGAGTCTCTGCTCTGAGAACCACGGGAATTCACTTTACAAACATATGTTTTAATGCTAAGATATGAACCCAAAGTGAAAAAAATGCACTTGGCTCTTCGCTCATTGCATCATGTGAGCAGAGAAAGCAGTGATGTCAGCGCCTCTGCATTTACACAGCGCACTCACACTGTTCTTCCTGTTAAAACTCAGCAGCCAACAGAAGGTCAACACGTCTGAGCCAATCACAGAGCACACAGTGGAGGACTGACAGTGTTGACAGCAGAGACACAGAGGCTTTGATCATGAGGAGGGACAGATCATCCAGTGATTCATGCTGTAGGCTACTAAAGTCCACATCATGTGTCCCTTTAACACAGATATCAGAGATCAGAACATATAAAAGTACTATAAAACCTGATCTTAGTGCAGGCTGTAAGAATCTGAGGAATACTGTGACCAATGCAGGGAGGAAGCAGACACCATAAATACAGCAAGCTCTTTTGTAATAACTTAATAACATAATTATTACCATGCTACTCCTGTATATTGTCAACATACAAGCGTGCCACAGTGATAAAACCGTTTACTGTGGGAAAGAGGAAGTCCACTCGGTCCATCTTAGCACCAACACAAATATCTCTTCAACACACGCAGTCAACTTTTGCCAAAGAGTGCATGACATTAGTGAAAGCTGCAACGAGTTGTGCAGAGCGCACCAGAGCTGCAGGTGCGCACGAGTACACGTTTAAGCGCAAGACTTGACAGTGAGACCTACCTATGAGCTCTGCCACCGCGCTGAAGGGCCAGGTGTGACTTGTGGAGTTGCTGTTCAGGAAGGAAGGGCTCATCTTGACAAGAAAATAAAAACAAAACACAAGTGAGTGTTTCAGTTTCACACATCCTGGAGCACATATGAAAAATGTGAAATACTGTACATACGGAACTCAGGCGGATCCCATGCTCGCTTAACCTCGCCATTACTGCGTCTGTGTTTTTGCCTCTTGTGGCGCCTGTCGTGTGTTTTCTGCGCGCATGCACGTAAGCGGACACAAGCAGTGGGCGTAGCGTCCTGCCGGCTGTCAAAGGAAGTCAACTGACTGTGCACCAGTGAAGAGTGAATTCTTTCGTGCATATCTCTGTACTCTCTCAAACACTCAAAGGACAATTTGTGCATATTTCCCCCCATGTTCTGTTTCTCATGAGTTATCTGTGACACTACCTGTGGCTGATTAAGCTCTCACACACACTTTCACTTTTCCTGGTCCCATTAATAGGGGAGACCGGGGCACAACCTGACACGTTTTAGTTTGGGCTGAATGTTAAAGTGTTTTATTCTAATATGCACATCTCTGCTACAAACAAACAGTTAATGTCTTTTTTTTAAACTTACCTTTCTTCTACAATTGCACTGAACATACTGCAGAAGTAGTGGAGGTGAAATGTTACAGCCTGCCCCATGGGTGGGGTTAATTGTAACAGGCAAAGGGTTAGCTGTAACACTTGGTGGAAAAGTCTGTTTAACCCACTAGTTTAACCCACTGGTATGGTTGTGGCAAGGAAACTTATTCTACTTATGTGGAAGTCAGATAGTGCACCAGCATGTGATATGTGGATAAGAGAGCTGATGAAAGTATTATATTTTGAAAGGTTAAGGTTTTTTTTTTTTTTTATTAAGAATAAGGTTCAAATATTTGTCTGAATTTGGAGCCCTGTACTTGATTATCTCAGGGGTGGTGAATTGTAATGGTCTAACTAAATGACAGTATACCCTCTATCACTGTGTATCCACCTTATTCCTAGCCCCCATGATACCTTGTGTGAATTATGGGTGCGACTTCCAGCGTTGAACCAAAAGCGGCGGTTTCCAATGGTAACAGTTTATTTACAGTATTCTATTCTTCTTTCCAAGAGCAATTGGGAAATAAAACATAGAACACAGCACCTGTTATAGCTCAAACAGAATTATGTGATCATACCATCTCAAAGCATTGTTATTTTTTCTTTTCAACTGAGCACGCTAGCAATTAGCTTGCCTTGCTCCGTTAAAATATCGTTAACTTTAGCATGGCCCGAGCTAGCTTATGGTAAATATCTGCTCCTTCTAAAGATGATTTCTGATGACTTATTAAGAGATACTAACACATTCAGCAAACATTTAACATAATTCAGTATGAACTGTAGCTCCATGTAAAGTGAATAAATGTGATATTTCCCAGCTAATCCTCCACTCGTCTGTGTTAATGATGCAGTTCACACATTTTTTTTTTTAACTTCTGATTTATTTAAAACTGTTCTGAACGAAACATGATGCTGAATTTAGCAGCAGACTTCAGTCCCTTTTTGTTCTGGTTACATGTTCAACACACAGCTGGTGAAGACAAAAATCTAGCTTGTGCTGGTTGTTAGTCATTACAGGCACCGATAGTGCAACATGTACCAGAGCTCCACAAAGACATTTTAGAAAATGCTAAGTTAACATTGGTTAAATATTTGTTAAAAAATAAATCAGTATTTGCTAAACTGAAAACAAATTACTTTCGAAGAGAACCATCGTTGGCAGAAGTTGTGCCCATAATTATTTCTGTAGCAGTGGCCTCAGGAATAAGGTGGATATGTACTTTATATTAGTTGTGATGTTGAAGTCCTAGGACTTGTTTTTGTTTTTCGAACTATGAAGATATTTGTGACTGAGTTGTTAAAATGATTCACTAAGCATTTGTTTTGTATTGAAAATCCTGAAATAAAGGTTAAAAAAACACAATTAATTCCATCCAATTTTATCTATATACTATAAGTCTCCATCTACATCAGAGGAAGGATAGTTATCCGTACAGGTATCCATTTGTTAGTCTATCACCGTTATCCAGTGGTTGGACTAATAGATGTGCATAAATTGGGTAACCTAGATTATGAGATTATGAGAATGCCAAATCTTGTGTCAGAGCTGGTTATGATTTATCTGAACAATTTGTATGTAATGTAGGAGTGCGTCAGGGGGATAATTTATCACCACTATTATTTGCACTATATTTAAATGACTTTGAAAAATATGTGAGTCAATGGTACAACGGACTTCAACTTTTTTCAGCTGAATGCCGCAATGTGATGAATGGTGAAATAGGGATATATTTGAAATTATATGTCCTGCTTTACGTGGATGATACGATTGTACTGATACTTGTACGATTGGACTCCTTCAGAATTACAGGCCGCATTAAATGCAGTTGCTTCTTATTGTAAAAACTGGTATTTAACTGTCAACACAGACAAAACAAAGGTTGTTATTTTCTCTAGGGAGAAATTACAGATACTCCCAGAATTTAAGTTTGGTTCAGATAAATTAGAAGTTACTTTTGAGTATGACTATCTTGGAACGTTATTTAATTTTAATGGACGATGTGATAAAGCAATAGCTAAGCAAGTTAAACTAGCTAAAAGAGCTTTATTCTCCTTGGAAAACAGAGTTACTAGATTACAGTCACCTGTTGATATACAATGTGAGTTATTTGACCAGCTTATAGTGCCTATTCTTTTATATGGAAGTGAAGTCTGGGGAAAAATTAAAAATTAAATTGCTTCACAGATCTTTCTTGAAACGTTTACTTAATGTTAATAAACGCACAGCAAATTGTATTATTTATGGAGAGTTTGGTCAAAATAGTTTAGATTTAAAGGTAAACATGAGAATGATTAACTTTTGGTAGTCATAATACAGCAAAAATCTCTTTGACTGTGTTTATTATTTTCAAGACTTTGTATGATGACAATATTTTTCAGTGTAAATGGATTTCCAAAGTTAAAAATATTCTTGATGATTGTGGTTTATCGTACTTATGGCATGATGCTGGACGGATGAACCCTAAATATTTAAAATTAATGATTGAGCGTAGATTATCTGATATGGAACTACAGAGATGGCATGAGAAATTACAAAGTAACCCTTTATGTGATAGTTATAAATTGTTTAAAACTGATTTCACTTTTGAACCTTGATTATGTTAAGACCTGCCGAAAGAGTTTGTTTGTCTAAGTTTCGGTGTGGAAATCATAAGTTACCTATCTCTGAGCGCAGGTATGACTGTAAAAATGTCCCCCGGAAATGTGCTCTTTGTTTGACTGGCAATTGAGGAGACGAATATCATTATGTACTTGTGTGTTCTTTTTTGGATAAAGAGAGAAGAGAGTTGGTCGGACAGTTCTATAGAGCAAATCCAAATATTTATAAGTTTCAAAAGTTAATGTCATCTTTAAAAGTAAAGGTCTTGTCAAATTTGTTGAAACTTTTAAAGAAAATCTTGAATAGTTTCTCTTGATTTGCTTTGACTTGTATGTATGTACACAAATTCTGTTTTATTTATTTTGCTGTGCATTGGCTGCTTGCTGGGAGTTGGTTACATAGTTCAAAATTGTGCTGTTTTAGGCAGCAAGAGAGTTATTAAGATGATATATGGTTGGATTCAGTGGCTTACATAGACAGCTCAGTAATCGAAAAACAAGTATGACATTACTTATGTTGGTTTAAAGCCACAGTGTGTAGGAATTTCTCTCATCTAACGTTGAAATCATATATTGCATTCAAACAGATGGCGCACTCTAGCACCTCACTGTTTCAAACACGTATTGCAACAACTGTAGCCGCTGTGTACCAAAAAGCTATGATAACATTGATGAAACCATGTCATCCGATACTACATGGAGTATTCATTCAGGCTCCTACACAGACACACGCGACGCGAGTTGACAAACCCCCTCCTCACCATGCTGGCTGTGTTTACAACGTAGGACTGTTGGGGCGGATGTAAATTGAAACAAACCAGTCACGTCTTGTACTTGGACAACTGACAAGTGGCTCAACCACACACACCTCATCCCTCTCCTCGCATTACTGGGCTGCTAACAGCTGTTAGTGGCCAGCGGCACTACTGCCGCATAACAAAGTCCCACTCCTTGAGCATAATGCAGGATCATGTATTATGCAGCATCATGGGAGACGGAATCCTCGTCGCCAAGAAAGTGCAAAAGGGAATCAAAAAGGCAGCGTGACCAGCGAATTAAAAAAACAAGGGTCAGCATTGGGGTTGCCTTTCCCAGGTGGAGAGAGCTGCTGAAGGAGAAAGGTAATACAATCACAGGCCAGCGCTAACAGCAGCTAACAGCGGCTAACAGCTAACAGTGGCGCAGTGATGCGAGGAGAGGGACGAGGCTGTTAGCAACTGGCCGCTAACAGCGGCTAACAGCCAACAGCAGCGCTGGCCTGTGATTGCATTACCATTCTCCCTCAGCAGCTCTCTCTACCTGGGAAAGGCTACCCCGATGTGGGCCTTCGTTTTTTTAATTCGCCGGTCACGCTGCCTTTTCTATTCCCTTTTGCGCTTTCTTGGTGACAAGGATTCCGTCTCCCATGATGCTGCATATACATGATCCTGCATTATGCTCAAAGAGTGGGACTTTGTTTCAAATTTGCCAGGGTAGTAGCGAAGCGCCTCTTGCTCCTCTCCTTCGGCTCCTCAGTCACGCAGTGCTGGCCTGGCTCTCAACGAAAACTCAGAAGGCAGTGTTGTATGTCCCTTGCTGGCAGGTGTATTCTCAAGATGGCGAAATGTAATGGAACCCCACAGACGACTTACCCGCACAATGTACAAACAAATCCGAAATTCTCCTTTTACGAGAATAAGTCAGATTATTGGTGGAGGTAATAGTACACCAGTGATGACATATTTATGAATGCAGACATCAATTTTTGCCAATAAACAACTGAAAATGTTACACAATGTCCCTTTAAAACTCTCTTTGTTACTGAACTCCGCTGAAACACGTCCAATCTCTGTGGAATTTTGCGGGTCACTGTTTGGTGGTACTGTGGTCAACTGGCCAGAAGCATGAAAGGATCGACCCTGTGTAACCACATAAAAAGTCCATGTTCCAGTTTACCCCATGGTAGGTTGTGCCTTGCGCTCCCCTATTCACCTGGAAGCCATTTTTAATTTATAAAGACAATGCACATTCTGTAAATGTGCCAGTGTTAGCCAGCTGGCTAAATTTTATGTTAGTTCAAACAGACATGCAAGCAACATGGAACTGAAGCAGGAGTTAGCACCATCTGACTTAACATTGCCTATGCTTTTCAGCAAAGTCTCAGCTGAGCTGTGACATAGCTGCCACCAGAGGCTGATACATCAGCACTGTCATAAAGTTTCCACAGACTCATCATTGTAAAGCTGCACAGACAGGATTTTCTAGACAATTAGATAGTTGTAAATATAAAGTGCAGCCAGGAGTTCTGTCCTGTTGATTGTCAGCTGATCAGAATGTGTGAGATCCACATTTCGTGTGTGAAAGTGTGTCATTTAAAAAGACACACTTTGTAATGACGTGTATGTTTCAGAAGAGATAACTGAGCTGCTGGTCATACCCATCTCCGCATCAGAACAACTCATCAAACTCCAACAATACTTGTCGATCACATTCCTTTTTACCTGAAGACATACAGTATATATGAATGACTGTGAATGCAAATAATATGCCATACAAAAAAACGAAAGCTTGTTCAACTGCTGCTAGTTTATATTCTTCTCAGAGCCCTGCAACTTCTGCTTCCTGCAGCTAACTGTTGTGGCCTAGTTGTCTGGAGGTCCCCCATCAGACCGGAAGCCATCTCCCACAATGGTTTAGACATGTTTACACATGCTTACATTACACTGTAAAATAAATTATGACACGTCATAGCTTTCAGTCATGTGTTACAAGCCAGTTTCTACAGTTTCCCTCAGTCTTATCATCAGGAAGCTGCTTTTGTGTGTTTTAAGCATTGGCCTATTCTAATAACCTGTGTAACAGAGTAAGCTGTGACCATCATGGGATCATGGTAGATGCCAGAGGTGAGGACTCGAGTCACTTGGCCTAGACTCGAGTCAGACTCAAGTCACAAATTTGGACTCAACTTGACAAAATCACAAAACACTTGCAGCTCAACTTGGACTTTAACACGAATGACTTGTGACTTTACTTGAGCCTTTTGACTTGAAAATACTTGACACCTTTGGCCAAACCTAAAGATTAAGATGTATGTTAGTTTAAAAATTAATTTCGCTTGAATCCCTGAATCAGCTTTTATTAAAACTATTGACTCCCAGCTAGCTGACGCTTAATTCCCCAGATCCACTTTGCTTTAATGAGTTAAACAGCATCCAATCAAGTTGCAGGAGAGGACCATGAGGAGCTAACGTTACGTTTCTGAGCTCCAGCTGGAAAAAAATGATACCAAAGATAATTTTGTTGACTAACAAAAACTAGGCAGAGGTCAACAAAAAATGAATTTCAATATGCAAGACATGTAAATACAGAATATAAAAGGTATTCATGAGTTTTGTAAATTTAATATATTATTATTCTGTTGTTACATTTGGTGAAGAGCGCATTATGACTTCTTTAGGACATGACACTCAAAGTTTAAGACTTGGAACTTGTGTGCAAAGACTTGGGAATTAATTGTGACTTGCAAAACACTTACTTGGTCCCACCTCTGGTAATACTTAAACAAAGTGCCACACAAGAAGCAGCATAAGTAGAGTCTAAGCTAACGTTAGCCACTAAAAGCTACTGGTCACACAAGACCAAGAAGACTCCAGCTGCAACAACCCTGCTGGTAAATTGAATAAAATTAAATAGTAGTATATGTTCTGTTGCTTTGAATTCATTTCATTTTTCATTTGTGAGAGAAAGACCATGTTACGTCTTCCTTCAAAAATTACATAGTGTCACTTTAACATGAAATTCTATCCACTAGGGCTGAGGACAAAGCCTTAAATGTTCTTTCCAGCTAACTGCATGTCACAGAGATTCACACGGACAGGCTGACACTTCATGAACTCACAGTTTTTCTCATGTTTGACACTTTCTTTAGATAAAACAGGATATGCCATGGTGAGCAGCTTGCCTGACCACAAAGAGATTCCACTACTGTACACAGGCCTCTTATACACTGTGCTCAAACTCAGTGACACATGGTTTGGGGGTGTCTGAATGTGTGATGGGGCCATGCAGCACCTGCACTCATTGGAAGTACAAGTCTGATGAGTTTTGAACCCGTTGACTTTCCTCACAGACGATATAACTCCAGGAATATAAATGCAAACTAACAAAACCAGTTATATGTCTGAAAGAGTTTTAATGTGAGATGAGGGTGCAGAAACTGCAGCGTATTTTAGTAAGGCTCGGAAAAGAAGAAAACAGGCCTGAATGTACTAAAATAATGATTTAACTTTATTATATTATCCTTGTTTTTAGTCTGTCTCTCCATATAAACATGGTGATAAAATTTTCATGTTTAAATTGGCAATAACAAATTTAATTTTAATTTTACAGTAAAAACTATCTGGATTTAAAACTGATCACCAGCTGGGAGAAGGAATTAAAGGTAGTTATATCTCCAGACATGTGGGTGGACATGTGTAATAATACATGTAAGACTACAAGTTCATTAATTTGGAGAGAATATTCTTGAATTTTTTTTTTTTTTACCAACTGGTATCCAAGTCAAGTACTCGAGGGAGAGAACACCACGCTGTTGGCAAAAATATGGGGAGGTAGCAGCCAACCATACACACATATTCTGTTCCTGCTGGCTTTCCATCTAAGTTGGGAATAAGGGAAGTGATAGACTGCATTTTCAGTGCTCACTAAATGCACACAACAGCTACTCTCTCAACAAAATGATAAGTATCCGAGTAACTGCACTAAAACAGATAAAAAAATTGGTTGAAACCAGAGGCACCACACCTGAGCAAATGGAAGGATACAATTAACAAGATCTATAAAATGTAGGTGATAAAAAAACGGCAGTAGGGAGCTAGCTAAAAGATTTGATGCAAGATGGAACAGAATTCATGGGGCGTCGGTGGCTTGGTGGTGGAGCGGACGCCCCATGTGCAGGGCTGTTATTATTGTTATTATTATATTTTTTATATTTAAAGATTATTTTTGGGGCCTTTTGCCTTTAATGAACAGGACAGGAGTGAAATGGGGTGAGAGAGAGAGAGTGGGGGTTGACATGCAACAAAGGATTGTAAGCCAGAGTCGAGCCTGCGACTGCTGCGACGAGGCATCACCTCTGTACATGGGCCGGCGGCATTATGCACTACGCTACCGATGCCACCGTAAATGATTATTTTTAAAGCATTTTAGTTTTTTTCCATTTTATTTACTACACTGTATTATTTATTGCGACAATCCCATGTATGTATGCCAGAATGTATGCATGTATGTATAATTTATAGTACTGTCATTACTGTTTTATTATTATAGCTACTTCATTATTGTTTTGTTTGGTTTGTTTTGCTTGTTTTTGTTATTTGAGACGTTAGGATCATGGAGTGGGAGGAATGTACAGTGGCTATTATAAATATTGACACTTTATTTTTCCTTTTCTTTCTATAAAGAGTAGCCAAACTACTGTAAGAAACTTTAATTTTGACAAATAAAGATTATAAAAAATAACAAAAAAAAAATTGTTTTAATTGCTCACTCAGTCAGTGACAGGCTTTTACTTTGATACAACTGTCTGTAACTTCCAGGTTTTACAAACACTGCATGTTTTTCTTGACAGATGTTTTCCCCAAACAAACTGCATCAAAGACAAAAGCACACACAAGGACAGAAGCATCCCCCTTTTTTATATTTTATTATCTTTTCTCAGTGCAATCACTCAGTCCCTTGAAGCATAAAACAGTCCCCACCGTTGGTCTCCGCTGTTGGATCGTTCCAGTTTTTCTCTCCATCCATTAACTATTGCAAAGTAATCCTCTTCAGAGAATTCCTGCAGGGGAGAGGAGGCAGGTATGATGAGCAGTCATACAGAGAATTAAAAGAGGAATTTATGTTCAGTTGGGGTTATTAAGTTGACATATTGTGCATGCTAACCTGAATGAACTCATTCTTGATGGTCTCAGCTCTTTGCAGCTCCGTCTTTATCACCTGGATGAACTGAGCTGTCCGGTCTTCTGCCCGAACCTTGCAGAAACCTGCTTCCTCAAGGAACTACAGGGGAAGAGACAGAGGGGGTGAAGAGGAGTGGGAACAGCACCACCAGCTGATGTTTCATCAGCAACACATCCACAAAGCACACAGTCACAGCATTTGTGCATTTGGGCTGTCTGTGCAGAGGACTTTGACTTTTTAGGAGTTAACCAATATGTGAATCTGGTTTCACAACATCATCTCTTCTCCGGGCATGACAAAGCAGCAAAACTTTAACAGTCTTAATCCGTCTGGTATGAAGACATATATTTAAACATGAGCAGCTTGTTTATGTAGCCTTTAACAGCAGAGTTCTTAGTAACTTGAGATTTTGGCTTTGTTTCCTTGTGTACACAGGCCAAACACATTCAAATACAGGTCATACCTGTAATACTGTGAATTTTAGCTCATACAACCTTTTTTTAATTTCTTTTAGGCCATTTTTATGCATTCATTAGAAAGCCAAGGGTACAGCGACAGGAAACAAGGAGAGAGAGAATGAAAAATGTGTGTTTATTTTATACAGACTTTATAATAAAGATGGATGACATGACAACATCTTGATTACCCTCTGGCAGTTGGTACACACAGCCCATACACCCCACCCCCTTCCATGTTGGCAGATGGGACATGAGCCAAACTAAACGATCAAAGTACACGTCACATAAATTTTCCATTTGTGGTTGGTCAGATGTTGGGAACACCATCTGCACTGTGCAGACTCTGGCTCCAAATTACATCACTAGAACAAGACGGCAGTGGCTATTTAGGCTTCATTTTTGCACAGTGGTAGGAAGCGGAAACATGTGGTCAACAGGCCTCGTTACACACACAGGGTTTCACCCAGGGGTGGTGCCTCTTGTCCTGTATCACACACACAGTGTGTAGCAAAACTGTAACCTTAAAGTTGTTTATTAATCTAATCTTTGTCTAAACACCAAGATTAAACCTACAAGCGACTTCACGCCCGACTATACTCAAACAGAGACGAGTTTTTATTTCTTTTGTGATCACTGATTTACAAAGATGGACTTAGATTTTTACTCCTTGTACTGCTGGCATGGCTGCAACTGTAACTAGACCTCCTTGCTGACTTTTTAAAATTACTTTTACTTGACTATCAATGTCCACATACTGTAGGTGTGACACCACAAGTTTATATAATGGATGGTACAGTGTGCATACAGACACCGCAGTGCACTCAGCAAGACTCCATGTTGCCATGTTTTGATTCATACTGGTAAAGAGGACCAAAGGGTTGAAGTTCTCACAGGTCAGTGTAGTCCTTACACATTCTATTACATAATTAGGCTCTGCTATGTATTTACCTTGCCATACTGTGACGGCGTATAGAGGATGTAGCCTCTCTGTTTGACGTAGGCCTCGAACACCGGTGTCCAGGGCTTCTCCCCGCAGCAGTAATCACTGATAAGCAACTTGCCCCCTGGCTTTAACCACGACTGGACACAAAAGAAAAATAATGCAGTGAAGTTAGAGCAGAAAGGCACATAAAAGGCACTAGTTTCCCAAAGAAATATGGATAAGACATAAAATTGTTGTTTTCATGTTTTGTTAGATTTGCCACATTTCTGCAGATGTCTGAAATCAAAGAAATGCTTTAATGCTGCTGTTTAAAGTATGAGAAGATGCTCACATGGAAGCGTTTGAAGAGCGCCAGTTTGTCAGTTATGTGCAGGATTGTGTCTCTGCTGTAGATCACGTCAAAGGAAGCTTCTGGGAACGACCTCTTAGTGGCATCAGCCACCTCAAACTGGACCTGAAAAAAAAAAAAAACATCCAAGTGGATATAGACAAGTTTTTAGCTTTAACTTTTCATTATAAAGCAAATGTTGGTAAGCTTCATATTCAGTATACAACTCTGTCAGACACCAGGTATGATCTCCTGTGAAAATGAAGGCCCGAAAGGAAGTGCGTCGACTATTGTTTGATCGAAACGAGAAGAGAATGGAACGTTTATTTTCCCTGGTAGCTATCGGTGGCTATCCCAAAGAGATCCAATACAAGTTCTTTGCAGTTACTATCTACCATAGAAGAAATGGCAGTCTGTTGAACAGCCAAAGTCACTGTGGTAGTTGTCAGGCTATGAGGAAAATGGAAAGCATGACTATTCAAGCCATGATGTGTGGTATTTATCATAGAGGAACATTAAGACATACTGATGGCAGCTTCTCAGCGATCGCCCTCTCCATGGCGATGTTCACCATGTTGTCTGACAGGTCCAGGCCAAGTACCTCCACTCCAAACGTCTGAAAAGTAACATAGTCATCACCATCACTACAGTTCTTCCAATCATTAGAAATCCCTTTATCATCATTAGTATCACATTAACTATGCCAGATTCTTTGGCTCGTACCTTTGCCATGTAGAAATCTCCTCCACCAATGCCACAGCCAACATCAAGAACTTTCTGTCCGGGCTTCAGGTTCAGCAGGTCCACAAACTCCTGTCAGCACAGAACAAGGTTCATTCTTTAGTTCCAAATTATACACCTACACATTTCTGTCTTTTAGCGTTCAGTATCGTCATTGTTGTGGTATTAGGGATGATTAGGATGAATATATTGAGAGTTAATTTCAATATTTATTTTACTTTGTTCATGACACACACATCATATGAGTCATGTCTTACAGTGCTTAGTCATGGAAATATGTGTATAATGACACTGAAAGAAACACAAAGGCCTGAAAATCCGTTTGACACAGGTTCACTCATGTGGCATGGAGAGCAGGTGCATAACAAAGAAGCAGTGAAGCTTCCTTAACAAAAAGATAACAGAAACTTTCAAAGAGGAACAGAGGAAGCAGGAGGGGAGAGGAGTATCCTCTGATAAAGCTGCTATGATAAAGGCTGGTTCTGCTGCAGCTGAAGGTCATTTGTAGCATTTGTTTGAAAGCAGGACTTATGAGTCTACAGCCACACTTTCAACCCTGTGAGGCTGTGTTTAGGAACAGCCTAGCTAAATGCCAACATACTAACAATGATTGACATAAGGCATTTATTGCTGAGCTTTTCACTTCACTTGCTTTGTTTTTTCCTTCCAGAACACATTTATTGATTCCTCCCAGCTAATGTCTTGGTGTTTGCCAGACTGTATTCCTACCTTGGTGGTGCTGGGCCCGCCTGTGCTGACGTAACCAGCCCCGAACATCTTCTCGTAGCGCAGGATGCCGCGGTTGGTGTACTGCTGGTTGTCCAGGAACTGCTGGAAGCTGGTGAATTTGCTCTGAGTGCTGGAGGAGCGGAGGACCTTCTCTAGAAGCCAGCAGATCTGGTTCGGGTTGTTTTTCATCTGAAAAAAGGACGAGGACAGAAAGGATGGAGACGGGGCAGGGAGAGGAGAGGAGAGAGGAGAGGATTAACTCTGCATCCTCTCTCCAACATCATACACTGCTATGTCTTTTTAGTTTATACTTAAAGTTTCACTGCAAGACTTAAATGACTCTACCTCAACGTAGGCCTTAACTTTCTTTTTCAACACAGTGTCGTAACCAAAGTTTTGGCCCTCCTGTGGCCCCTCCACTTGTACTGATGCCACCAGCTGGCTGTATTGTGCCTCAGTGCGGTAGCAGGTGGGGTTGAAATCCCTCTTGGAGTCACCTTGGTAGAAATATACAAGTTAAAATGAATCATTCTCCTCATCATTTGTGTTAAGAGAAAGATTTTGGCTGCTGTGGCTGACAATTTATAATCAACTGAGAGAGACAGTGCAGATGTTTCTATTTTAATATAGCCAGATTCAATTTTTATCAATGTTTCAATCATGATTATTGATGTGGATGTTTTATTGTTAGCTCAGTACCTGACCGGTGGTTACAGGACTCTCTGAAGAAAAGAAAGCCACCGGGCCGCAGCCAGCTCAGAGTCTTCTTCAGAAAACACTGCAGCTCCTCGTCGGTCAGGTACATCAGCAGCCAGTTGGAGAAGACGAAGTCAATACTGAGGGAAACAACGAATGGATACCTTAAAATATCATAAAATGCCAAATTTCATATGTCATTTGTCGAGGCATTTCCATAAGAGCCACAAATGTCAACCGCATGTTTGTCTACAACAACAGTCAGGGGATCACCATAGTCAGTATGATTCAACGCCTGTGGACAGTTACTGAATCAACTTGCAATCCATCCAAAAGTTGTTGAGATTTTTCAGTCTGGACCAAAGTGGTGGGCTGACCACATAACCAGTGCTGCCATCCCTGTAGCAATACTCTACTAAAACCTTAAGATACAAAGTGTCTCAACAAATATCTTAACACACCTGTTTTCAGGGATTTCCAGCTTTGTGACGTCAGCTTGAATGAAAGTAGCGTTGCAATGGTGACCGTTTTCTTGCTTGTTCTTCTCCACAAAGCTCTCCATGAAGTCCACAGCCATCACATGGTTGGCCTTCGTCACCAGGTGGCTGGTGAAGCGGCTGTAGAGACACAACAGTATAAATCTTCACAACAAGCCAAATGTTAGGATACACAGGAGGGCACTCCAGGCACTCCCAAAATATAAAAACAAGGAAGAAGGTATTAAAAAGCCTTTAATGAAGTGGCTAAATCTTGAAAGAGCCAACATGTTTGGACTACTGCAGGTCTTCGTAAGGGCTTTAAAACAAACAACAAAGATATGGCCCCACCTATAAAGTAGCAGGAACCAATCAGAGGCCATCACATGACCCAGATAATGAGTCAAGTGAAACAAATACAAAATAATGAAAAAATAACAAGTTAATAAAAAACACGGAGTACCATGAGATGTGTTACCCAGGAAACTGTATTAAGACATTTTAAAACTTTCTAAGGACCTGCGGGCACCCTGTTTTTTTTTTTATGTTCCAACATAATCTTATCACCTGAAATGGAAAACTGCCATCTGCTACATGCTCCTAAATTAAATAGAGACTTTCCCATTCTCTCCCAGCCACCTCTACTCCCCATCCATTACGGATGATTCTTCTGATATTTTGAAAAGGAATGGTGCAGGAAATATAGAAACCCTTTTCATAGATGACACATTTCCTACCTTTTAACACCTGCGAAATAAATGTAATTTAACACAATCTCATTTCTTCAGATACCTCCAAAATCGTAGTTAGATTAAAAGTAATACATCTTCTTTTCCCAGCTTGCCTGGAGAAACACCCATAGAGTCTCTATTTTCATTTTGAGCCCTCCTAAAGGGGTGCAATATCTTTTATGTATCAGGTTTTTCAAATTTTACAAGACCCGTCACTCAAATATCTGAGGTCTATATGATAAATCGACCTTGGAGGTGGCTGCGATTGTGGAGCAGTGAGGAAGAGCCCTCGAAGGGTACAACACAACCTCAATCTGTGTCCGGCATGGCCGTATTCAATTTAAGGTGCGGCATCGCCTTAAATTCTTGAAAGTCAGACTCTCTAAAATGCTCCCAGATGTTGATTCCACTTGTGACAGGCGCAGACTGTCTCCTGCATCCTTAGCACCATCACTCTGGCTGTGTCCTAATTTGAACTCCAAAACACTATCGGATATTCTTAAAATGAAAACGCACCCAGATCCTCTGACAGCTAGCACAGCAGTAAAAGGAAATAAGAATCTTTCAGGACCCAAACTCAAAAAAAATTTGTCACTTAATTCCAGAAGAACCCTCATCCACCGAGCTGGACTCAGTGGTTGAGGGAAATGATGCAACATCTCAAGCTTGAAAAACTAAGATTCACATTAAATGGCTCTTCTGTTGAATTTATTAGAATCTGGAATCTATTTTTGGAATATATAAAAGCTAGACTCTAAACCCCCACCTTGTTGATAACTCCATGTCAAGTCTGTGCATATGTATACATGGGTATGTGCTTTTGTATTCAACTGTATTTTCTTTTGTAATGCTCTATAGCAGTTTAGAAACAATAAAAATATGTTTAAAAAAAGTCTTGCCCACATATATCCACCACCACAGACAGCCTAATGCAGCTGTACGCTCACCCGATGCCAGCTCCCAGCTCCAGCACTCTGGCTCCATCCAGGCAGGGCAGCATGGACAGGATCTCGGGCAGCTCGTGTCGGGTCAGCTCCTTGGCACGAGAGTCCAGCATCATCTCCTCCACTGTGGCGGCCTTGGAGTGCTCCTTCCAAAACTCTGTCATGTTGGTGCGAGCTGTGAAGCACAAGAGTGTCCAGATTAGATCGGCAAAAGAACTGTGAGACACAAATAAACAAACTATAACAATATTTGTTATTACAGAGAGATGATGACCAAGAAAACAATTCCTTTTACTTTATGAATTCTCTCGTTGTTGTTTTTTTAGTAGGAATATTCCCACTGAGGTGGAATATTTCTTTTGCAAGGGAGCCCTGGCCAAGACAGCCATGTAAAAGTTTCACATAAGAACAGACTAAAAACACAACAGTATAAAAACTTCACAATCAAAAACAGCCAGTTGTGTATAACTCTTAAACCGCTTGTTCAAACAAAAAGGGAACACGACGACTACCGCATCTAGAATATGTGGCAAAGTTCAAGTACCCCTGCCTGTCAATCATCTATAACACTGTCCAAAAAACAAAAACAAGCATTCAATATGCTCATCTCATCACTTATATCTGACATAAAATATGCAACCTAACAGTTTTTAAAGACAAAACAGAGTCAACTGATTTTACCTATTTACACATACACATTCATTAACCATTAGTCAAAGCTGATTACAACATTCACTGACGTGGCACAACCACAGTTAAAATGCTGAGTAGATTTCCCCAGAATTCAGATTGCTCTGTATCTAAGATGTTTTGCAGCTTTTGGAGGAGGCCGGAGGCTGTGCAGTATTTACATTCATCTGACAAAACAGGTTTTACTTGCTTAGTGAAAAAGATGCTATGCATAATGAGCTGTGGTAAACAAAACACTGATCATGAACTTAAGGAGACATAGTGATACCACAGTGTAGAAAGTTTACAGGGAGACATTTAGCACTCAAAATTGTACTTAAGTTAAGCGCAAAAGTAGTAGCATCAAAATTAACTTAAACTACTAGAAGTAAAAGTACTAAATTTACATATTATTATCATTATCATTATTATTATTGCTTCTGGTCAAGGTGAAGGACGTTTTAATTACTTCATATACTGCTCAGCAGTTTCTGAATTTCTCCCCTGATGATCAATAAAGTTTCATCTTGCACTACAAATTACATCATAGTCTATTTGTTGATTATATTTTATATTATTAATATGAAAAGTAACAAAAGCTGTCAGACAAATGTCACTGAGTAAAAAGTGTCATATTTCCCTCTGAGATGTGGAGCAGAAGAATGAAGTAGCAGAAAATATAATTACTCAAGTACAAGTGCCTCAGATTTGTACCTAGGTACAGTACCTGAGTAAACATACTTAGTTACTTTTCACCACTGATCACATGGTAACTGTAAATATAGCATCTACAACAACAACAAAAGCCCAAAATGTAATTTATCAACTTTAAAGAAAGCCTTTGGTTGGTGATATCTACCAGCAGATAACCTTCAGGACATGTTGCAATAAGTTACTGGCAGTTAATAAAAATTGTGGTCACTATAGCCTGATATTAAAAGCAGCAACAACAAAAAAATACAGCATTATTTAACTTAAAAACACAACTTTTTTCTCCTCTTAACATTCTCTGCTCTTCTATTGATCTACACTCAAAGACACCCCATAAATCATGCTTTTGCTTAGCTACCAGCAGCACCGCACACTGTGGTCACTAACCTCCAATCCTCCAGTAAAAAGATGATAACTGAGGTAAATATGTCTTCATAGTCCGCTGCCCGGTTACACACTAAACACTAGAATAACTGCAGGTTAACATGCTACAGTGATCAACTGACAGCTGAAAAATCAGTCAAACCACTGACACATTCCTGCCTAGTGTTCACAGTGGGATTACTTCCACCAGCTGAGAGAACAATGTGCACAAAACAACGTGTGGCTGCTCCAACAAAGTCCAAACATCAGTGGCATCAGGCTTAAAGACACGAGTCTTCACTTCAGTAAAATAATCCACATCTACTCTGCTCATACCTTTTTCCATGGTGGTCTTTGGTTGATTTTAACTTATTGCAAAATGACTCAAC
The DNA here is from genome assembly GCF_011397635.1 of Epinephelus fuscoguttatus. NCBI lineage: Eukaryota > Metazoa > Chordata > Actinopteri > Perciformes > Serranidae > Epinephelus > Epinephelus fuscoguttatus. Next base: position 20,900,430 of record NC_064760.1, read on the forward strand.
AATTTCAGTGTAGTCTGGAAATTAAAGATTAATTATATGAGGGTTACTATGAGTAACACCTCTTTGACAGAGTGCAGGTTTCAGTGTGAGTGCGCTCTTTAAATAACGGGACGCGTGGAGGAGATGGTCGCCAGGTGGAAAACTGACCATTAGGATGTGCCCACACGAGATGAGGGGAGGGGAGGGGAGTGCTCCTGAATAATGAAATAGGAACAAGGGTCTGCACACTATCAGAGGCACCTTTATGGACGTGGTTCCCCTGACAGCATGCACGCATCATAAACCCCATTTAAAGCCCTGAGAGTGTTGTCAGCCACCAGATTAATCAGTATGTCAGTGATGCAAACTCACGATGGTTGGTTTACGTTGAATGGTGAAGTGGTGTGTGTCCCATCGACAGTCTCCCCTCACCGGCTCACCGTGCCTCAGTTGTGCTGACAAGCAGGAAATGTCCCGTGGTATTCACTGATTGCGCAACATTGCCTCATGGTGCAGCTGGAAACCTGAGTGCTGTTAAGGTGGAGAGCGGTAAATACTGAGCAGCCCTGACAATACATGTTCAACTATATAACCTATCACGTTACAGTGACATTTTTAAAATAGACCTAAACAGGATAATGCAACACAACTGACTTATTTATCGCATTTATGTATATATCTTAGTTTGTTATAATGATCCTTGTCCTGTATAATGATTAGGACTCAAAATAAGGACACGTGTGTGAGAGGTGGCGCTGGCTTTATTTCCAGACTTTACTAATTTACACAATCCATATATGCAGGTTGTGACTGGAGAAGTAAAAGTGTGTGGCAGCCACCACAGCGTCTCCATATATTATACATATAATGATGTCTCTCACATTTGATTTCTACAATTTGGCTTTAATTCACCACCTCACCATCTGAGTCGCCAATTTCCCTCGTCTCCAAAATGCTTTCTTACAGATGCGAACATTCTCCCATCAAGTTCTTCTTCATGAATCCCAATTTATACTTAATTTATACTAGAAAGTGGGTACACAATGGTTACAAATGAGGCCCCTGGTCTGTTTGTTTCAGAGAGGAGGAGACCTCTGCGGATAATTTTGCGCCCAGTAAAAACCTCCTGAACAATGAAAGCTTAGGGAATCCTATGAGGGAATTCATGCTTGGCACATGGGAGAAGTTTCAGCTGGTTGCAATCTGCAGTCGTCACCACTAGGTGCCACTAAATCCCACACACTGTTCCTTTAAGTTTGCAGAATAAGTTATTAAAAAAGTTAATAAAACATCTAAAGTTACAGAAGTAAATAAAGTCATTAAAACAGAGTCATGAGTTTTTCTAATAAGCCATCAGGAAAATTAGAAAGTCAGTTATAGATATTAAGAAGTCGACATTCATAAAGATGTTTTACAAAATTTCATCAAGTCTTTTCAATATTTTCTTAATGACATTACTACTTAAAGGTACACTATGCAGGACTGTAAATTACTGCGGGTGTGAAAGTCAACCCCAGATTCACTCTCGTTTGGCATTTGGCCTCAGTATATTTGTGTTTATTTGGCCTTGTGTCTCATGGATGCTTGCTGTTTACAGTCTGGCACCTGGTCTACCTTAAGTCTCAAAATCACCTGAGGCTGTGAGACTACACGTCCATAAACATCCCCAACACAGAAAATAAGAAGACAATAATACAGGCATACGGCTCAGTCTAGGCCAACAGAAAAAAAATACACCACCACTAGGGGTGTAATACTCGAATTCCTACTGAACCGTTCAGTGCGAGGCTGTCGATTCTGTGTGGATTACAAACGGAATGATACCGTGAACTAACCTATTAGATTTGTAAACTAAAATATACAGCTTTAACGGTGTTGCTAAAATATTCTCATTGCCACTGCCTCAACAAGGCAGCCGGAAACATGTCTGTCCCTCCCAACCCCAAACCAAAACATCCTACTGCAGTCAAACACACTGGGAGGCAGCTACCTGAGCTAGCTTACAGCAACATGGTTAGTATGATGGGTCAGAGTTTCCTTGATGATGTCACACTGTGAACAATGAATCACTGTTAAAATCAACAGGAGCAGAGCTAGTTAGTTAGCTCTAAGCAGTCTGTCACCACAACTGATGGATTTCGTACTGAGTTACATTATGACATGTTTGAGCTCTATTCAGTAAAAAAAAAAAACAAGTATTGGCCAAGGGTAAATTATAAGATTCTCAGGATGTGTTCATGTAATCTTTTAAATGTAGCTTTTAGTGAGAAACCTGAATAAATACAGCTGAAGGAGAACTTCAGCAATATAACACATATATTAGAGGGGGAATTATTATATGGCCTGTAGTATGTAGCAAAAGACTTGTGAAACAGTTTTTAAAAAGATGTTTTTCATGTGAAACGTTATATTAGAGGTTGTTTCATAAATGTCTGTGACTGAATTTGAATTCATACAATGGTAGTGTAATGAAACTCATAGTTTATAAGGAGCTGTTTTTGTTTGTGCTGTAAGAAGATGCCCGAGCAGATGGGTCACTCAGGTATAGCTCCATTACTGTTCCTAGTCTAAAAATATCCTTCTCTATGATGTTAGATTAAATAAGTAAATGATTTTTTTATTTCTGTAAAAATATTAATCTGAAAATCAAGGAAATTTCTCTAGCATTTCTGCTTTTTTTTCTGTATCAGTCTAAACATTATTTTTTAGGAAAATCCTGCATCGTTTGGGGCTGTGAGAAATTCAGAATGTACCGGCGGCTATCAACCAATGATGCTAACTCCATATACAGTGCTAAACAACAGCAGTAGTGCCGACAGAGCTAGCAGTGTTCTCATATCAGTAGTAGCTGGCGTGTGAGCACAGAGCAGAGCGAGGTCGATGAGCTAGCCAGTGGAATACAGGCATTTACTGACATGCATGTGCAGCCAGACCAACTCAGCACTACAAACCACCAAAGTTCAGATTACAACACACAGAGGTAGTGTGACTTCATTCTCTGCTGAGGACACCATTACTCCACCATATCTTTACATGACAAACAGTGGTTTGCTGCTATATTAATGCTCTGAATGTCGTATACAGAACCTTTAATAAATGGATTTTGGTGCCCCACAGTAACAAAATCAGATAAATAAATAAAATTAAAATCCAACACTTAAGTTGTCAAGTTGATCCCAATAACGGCTTATAGCTAATTTCTAATACTCTATTATTACCATTAGTACGAGAATTATTTGTCATTCTGACGTTTTAGAAAATGGTTCTAAAAATTGTTTCTTATTCTTATATGCAGGAGTACTGAGATGAGTTTCAGTAGTTTGATGGAGGGATCACTGGAGGTGAATTGTTGATGCACAGGTAGTGGAGAGATCTCACATCCCTGAAGGTTGTCAGTGCCTTCACCACAGCTTCACCTGCTGGAGTCGGTGAGCTGTGGGCGCCTTGGGTTTATCATTCCTGCAGCACAACACATCCAGGTTGTCAGGCAGCTCTCTGCAGTGTGAGTAGGCGGTTTCCTGTTGCCGACACCGAAGCACACTGACAATGCAACTATGAGCTGCACTATAAAACATCACCAGTGAGTCTTTATCCCGACTTCCGCAGGCCTCTTCCTTGACCTGGTGATGCTGCCCGAGTTTGACTTTGATGTGTCACTGTTGTATTTCTGCCAAGTTTTGCTGGGAACTGATAAGAATGGACCAAGCAAGTGTACAGAGACTGCCTGCAGAGGAGTGTCTTGGTGTGCTTCCAAACAAACTTTTGGGTGGTTCGATTTTGGAGAGCCAACCACAAGATTGACCTATGATAGTTTGAAAGGTAACCTGAGCTTTTGACCTCCTACAGTGCTATGGAGAAATATTTTCAAGAGCCATGAAAGAATGCCTCTGTATTCTTAACCTAATCCTCTCTTGATAAGCCATGGTAATGACATGGAACAGATAATTTTGTGTTGAGCTATTTCACTGAAGTTAAAGGGACAGTTTGGATCTTTTGAAGTGAGGTTGTATGAGGTATGTATCCACAGTCCTAGTTCAAGCAATATTTAGAATATTTTCATCACATTGCCTTGCTGTCAGCCTTTTCTGACAGGGAACTGAATTTTAATCCTGCAAAACAAGTGACATTCTGGTCTACAACTGCCCTGACTGGTTAGCTTGTTTGTGTTCTAGTGTGACTTTGACAAATCTGAACCAACCCTTTAACACACGAAAGTCACACAATAACACAAACAAACTTATAATTGAGGCAGTGGTAGACCAGCAGCTCTCCTGTGTTCTGTGAGGTAAAATTGCTGTTTTTGTTAATGGAGTCTGGCTTTAAAAAGTGCATGAACACAATTCAGTTTTAGTTCAGTTCCCCTGACAAAAAGGGCTGTCTGACAGCAAGGTAAAAAGGTAAAAAATATTCTAAATATAGCATACTTTTAAAGTGATATTTATTTATATTTAAAGTGGCTGAAATATGTTTATTTTTGCTTATCTTCCAAGGTGGTACTCCTGCCTGCTTCTCCAAACTGAGGGCATTCTGACCACCTTCTACTGTATAGGTAATACTGAGTCCCTCATATATCCCCACTTCAAAAAATCTGAACTATCCCTTTAATTTCAATATCATATTCAAACTTCACAATCATTCTGATAAAGGCATTTTAATTTCAGCTCAAATGAGTTGAAGGAAATGACCACTTTAGAATGAAAATACAGACAGTACTTACTCACCCTCATGCCGACAAGAAGTCCAGTGTAGTTTTTTAATCCACAAAACTAATTCGAGACTCGAGAATGTTCAGAGACGTTCTTGTTCTCGAGTCTCACGTGAGTTGCCATGTAAACACAGCACTCCTGCAGGGCAGGCTAACTGACCACGGTGAGAAATTATGCTATAAAAGTGGAGTAAATTATGTCTTTTCAAGTCAATTTTGGATGCCACAGCTTCAGGGCACTTGGATTACGACGGACTAGACTTTCTGACGTTTTTGAAATGCATTAATGGAGTTTTATTACATTTTCAAAATGATTTTGGACGTGGGTTCCATGCACTTCAAGTGTATGGAAAATTCCGGCTAGCCGTTATCCTCTGATACCCCGAACAAGTTTTGTGGATTAAAAAACTACACTGGACTTCTTGTCGGCATGAGGGTCAGTAAGTACTGTCTGTATTTTCATTCTAAAGTGGTCATTTCCTTTAAGGTAGCACACTAAGGTGCAGCAGTGACACAGGGGTGTTGTTAACCACCTGGATTCACTGTGTCCCCTGAACAGAATGCAGCAAGTGTGTGGGAAGGCAGTGAGGGATCACATACTCCTCACAACACTAGCAAATCTGGTTGTTCTAGTGTGTCTCTTTTTTGCACACACATTCCCCAAACTAAAGAGGTAGAAGTTCGCAGAAGCAAGGACAAATGAAAAACAAGAAAACACAATACTGGTTGACTCATTTAAAATTTTTGCACTCTACCGTCAATGCAATTTACTCCAAATTGGTAGTGACATTTGGGGGAAAAGCAGGGAAAAAGCTTTTGGTACTAAAGCAGTATTTAGTCTGTCATGTGTGTCTTTTTTTGCGTAAGTGCACGTGTGTGTGTGTGTGTGTGTGTGTGTGTGTGTGTGTATGTGTGTGTGATTCATTGTTTGTGTTTGACTTTTTGCCCAATTCCAACGTAAGCACATCCAAAGTTCACGGTAACCAGATTGAATGGGGTGAGGTCAGCAGGTAGGAGGGGTTTTCTGAGGACTTTAGGTACAGAGAGTAGCTCGGAAAGTCCCCACACATGCTCACAGATAATCAATAAGAAGTACATGTTTGTAGTATGTTCATGTAAATAAAGACACATATATCTGATCAAAGGTTGGTGCCACTAAGTCATGGAGGTACAACTTGTAGTAGATCCTACATGTAACTGTAATTGTAATTTCAGTATTCTTTGTGTTTTCAAATACTTCAGAATGTCTAGACATCTTAACCTCACAGCTAGATACAAAATCCTGTAGGATACGCCAGGTGTGAAACACACCCTAGGGGGTCGGAGCCAATAGCTGTGGCAGACGAAAGAGTTTGAAAACAATGGGTAGGGGCGCTGCTCCCTGCTGCAGACAGAAGGGTGTGAAACACACCGTAAGAGGCGTTCGTCAGGTATAAATGTTTAGGCTTTCCTATGTTCTTTTCTTCATTCTGACCACTCGTGTGATGACTGACCTTTTCTTTGCAAAGAAAATAAAAAATCTTGTCGGCCGGCAGAAGTCTCTATTTCATTATTCACCAGCAGCAGAGAATTTCCACAACAATTTGGTGTCAGAAGTGGGATCCCTCGAGCGATCGTCTGGGACGGAGCGCGGACAGTGACAGGCCATCCTGGAAAGAAAAAGATTTCCAGCCTCCAACCTCAAATCCTCTTATAAGAAGGGAGGACTAACCGCAGACATCCCAGATCATTGCCGCTGGGATTCCACGAACGCAATTCAGCAAAATTCATCTGGTGAGCACTGAAATATTGACATTTAAATTATTTCTCTTTTTTTAAATTTGGGTTTTTAATTTGGCATAACATTTCCATTTCTCATATTATCCACAATTGACCGGCTTTTGTCGCTTGTAGCCAAAATGAAGTGACCTGCTTTTGTCTCTTGTGGCGTAAACGAAGTGACCTGGTATTTTTTAATCACTTGTGGCCATAACTAAGTGATCCTTACAGAGACGTCTGTATTGTAATAGGGCACGACCTCCACATTTGGAATGAGGAAATTTCCGTCGAGGTTGGACCTCCGGAGGAGCCTGTTGTGGATGTTATGAGAATGAGAAGGAAATATGGGGATAAAAGTCTAAAGTATTTAAATGTCTGGACAGCTGAGTTTTGGATTCCCAATAGGGGGATCCCTCAGTTTAAAAAAACAAACAAAAAAAAACATATCAATATTAGAAGAAAAACTTAAGGGAAAAGAACAAGAAATGAGAGGGAAAAAGAGAGTTTCTGTTAAAAAAAAAAAAATAAAAAATTGAAATTATAGAAGGTCAAAAAGAATGTTTACAGATGTGGAAAGGAGAAGCTTTTCTTGTGAAAAAGTTGAAACCAATGAAAAGCAAAATTCACACACGTAAAGAACACCAGACTCGCAGATCTCCTCTTCTTTGTTTCCACAGTTGGCAGCTTTGAAGCTGGATCCAGATCTCAACGGTAACCCACCATTTCGTCCTTCATTCAACACCTACAGTGGCCTTCAACTACCTGATGAGTCAAGCAATTCTCCAGATGTGTGGGAAATTCATCTCTGCAATTGTTTCTTAAACGGACTAAAACCGGACATTGCCTCAGCTGTTAAAAGTTCCTGCATCGGTTGGAATGATGCACGCCTGTCCGAACTTCGCAGACACACCATACATGCCCATGACCAAATACTCTCTGAGATAAAGAAAAAAGAAGAGACAACACAGAAGGAGCTTCACATGGCAGCAATAACCATGTATATCACAGTCCGAGAACATGGACAACCAGGTCATGAACATAGAGGGAAAGAACGCGGCTGACACAAGAACTGGGGAAGAAAAACTCCAAATGATGTCTGTTTCCTCTGTGGCCAACGTGGACATTGGAGACGTGATTGCTACAGAAATACCTCATCAAACCTCAGTAGACAAGTCGGACTGAAAATGCCTGGGGGTTGTTGGAGAGAGATGGACTCTTGCTGACAAGCCAAGCTATTGAGAGTTCAGACAACACATATGCAATTGCTCTAACATATGTTCACTACACATCTGATCATTTCAACAAGTTTCCACAACACTGACCATCACAGAATAAAATGTTGTATTCTTAGTTGACTCAGGAGCCACACATTTCTGTGATAGAAGTTTTAAAATTCACTAAAAAAACAAAATTAAGTTGAGATTATATGTACTCTAGTGGTTCATCAGGTCAAACAATTAGAGAAAACATTACTATCCCACTCAAATGTGCGGATGAGTCAAATACAAGCTCCAAACATGCATTCTTGCTCTCTGAAGTCTGTCCCATTAACCTCATGGGCAGGGACTTGATGTGCAAATTAGGCCTTTGTCTGATCTCAACCCCAGAAGGTGTCAAAATTCCCAGACTATCTGATCTGGTACAAAATTTTTCACACTCCTTTGTCTACCACACCTTAAACCTGAGATATGCATATCAGTGAAAATTGCAATCATCAACAACCTCTGAGCTTGTTACAGAAGCTAGGAAAACAGTTTTAACAACTTCAACAGATTTTATGACATCAGAGGACCTGCATTGCACCTCTCATGTGTCACCAGGACCTGATGAGCCATATGAGGAAGGTTGGTTGAGGGAAAGATTTGACAAAATTACACTGACACACATTTATTGGACACAACACAAATGTACAATCACACACGCCGCTCACCCCCCACCAGACAGACCATTTGAACATTTGAATACCAACTAAACTGAGCAGCGATAATGGCTCACACTTTGTCAATTCTGCAATAACCAAATCAGTGATTTTCTTGCCATTGACCTCAAACAACATTGTGCATACCACCCTGCCAGTGGAGGTGCTGTCGAACAAGAAAATGGCACTCCGAAATCAAAATTGGCTAAGTGTTGTGAGGAAACGGGACTGCCATGGACAAAAGCTCTGCCTATTGTCCTAATGCATATGAGAATGAGAAAAAGGTCCAGAGTGAACATGAGTCCCTTTGAAATTCTTTTTGGCAGACCTCCATCCCTAGGAGTGGAGCCTGTAACCAGGCCACTCCCCTCCACTGGCCTATGTGAAGATGACATGTTACAATATTGCAAAAACTTATCTTCCACTCTCTCTCAAATCTCTCAGCAGATGAAATCAGCCCTTGCACCACCAGCTTCCACGTCACTCCATGATTTCCAACCTGGCGACTGGGTGGTGATAAAGGATCTAAGAAGGAAACACTGGCACTCCAAACGCTGACGAGGTCCATTCCAGGTGCTCCTGACAACGTGAGGATGGACAGCGCAAGGACGGAGTTTGAAAACAATGGGTAGGGGCGCTGCTCCCTGCCGCAGACAGAAGGGTGTGAAACACACCGTAAGAGGCGTTCCTCAGGTATAAATGTTTAGGCTTTCCTATGTTCGGGGTCTTTTCTTCATTCTGACCACTCGTGTGATGACTGACCTTTTCTTTGCAAAGAAAATAAAAAACCTTGTCGGCCGGCAGAAGTCTCTATTTCATTATTCACCAGCAGCAGAGAATTTCCACAACATAACTTACACTGAATTAATTCTGATTGTGTTTCATGTTAGTTTCAGTAAGTTTAGTGATTATGTGAATTTACACTCACTGTCCATTTGACTTTGCTCTTGGTGGATATCTCTTGAATATATTGCTTACACAGAAGCTTATAGAATTGAGAAAAAACAAAATTAATAAAATTTTAAAAAAAAAGCAGGATTGAGACCAAAAGTGGCACATTTATATAAAAATAAAATGAAATACCAATTTGGGGTGATTTTTTTTAATTATTTTGGATTGCCTGGGGGCCTGAAGGTGTGATTAATGTTTAGTCTTACCCTGCCTATTTTTTTGTTTCTATTTATTTATTTAAATTATCAGAACTATTAATTTTAATGTGTTTATTTATTCAAATTTGGTTTCGTTTTTTGGTGTACTGGGACTGGTGCTGTACCACCTCTTGTACGTATCTTTATTACCGTGTTTGTATTGTATTTCTTTATTTTTGTTTGTCAAGACTGAATGTTGCATTTGACATGTAGAACTGTCATGTACCAACCTAAACAAAATCAATAAGAAACTGAATTATTAAAATAAATAAATAAATAAAATGAAATAAATATCCTTGTTCATTCAGTAACACAAGTTGTAAGATCTGAAATATTTTTTGTCCAAAGACTCATTCAGTTTAATGAGCCTTAGGGGGCAGACAGGCAGTCAGGTGGTATACAGCTTTGTGGTACAGTATAACTAACTGTCCACATATGTGTAGGAGGATGGACATTTAAAGGTTATCAGGGGCCGATTGTTTGTTTCCAGTTTATCAAGAGTCAGATTCTCCCACCGCAGTGAAGAGCCTGTTAATCATTACCACGGTGGTAATACTGTTGTTGTGAAATACTTACACATAAACTTGGATATGTCTACACGATGTGCTAGAAGAGAAGATTACATTCAAAGAGATTGTTTCTGTCTGATTTTCCCTGCTGGTGTGTCTCTGTAGCCGTCTGGGTCCAAAACACAGAGCAGCTTGTGAGAGCCAGTGTAGGTGGTTTGATGAATCTCACTGGGTGTATGATAAACACCATTTCACAACATAAAAATGAGGACTTTAATCAAGGCAACATCAACCCTGAATCCTGCTCAGTGCATCACAGAAATAACTAAAAAGTGGACAAACAGTTAAATGTACATTTAATCACAGTAAGAGTCCCATCACCATGAAACTAAAGGAAGAAACTGCTCTTTAGCTGCACATTTGAAAGATAAATGTGTTGGACTTCATACGTTTTTGTTATTCATGGCCACTCAGTTTGTTTTGGAATTTAAATTGATAATTTGGGAGGCCTTTCCGTGCAGAGACGAGCCAAGTGTCACTGCTTTGAAATGACAAATAGTCTTGTAAAGCAACGAGGAAATTACAAAAATGATTCAGTCATAATGTTCGGCTGTCTGCAAGCTCCAGCATATTTCAAAAGTGAATCAATAGACAGTCTTTTCATATATTTCATTTGTAAAAATTATACTCACAGAAGACACCGTGGTTAGAAATGATTATTCTGACCTTCCCCATTGTTAATGAAAAACATTTTCTTACTTGGTATATTCGGTTTCTTCAAAGCGACACTCCACTCAAAGCCAGTCCTTTGAGTATGAAAGGCTCATCCATAATAAACACAAAAAGTGGAAAAACTTTGTTCCTTCTTTGAGAACTGCTCGAATATAGTCAGTTACAAGAGTTTCTGATAGTAACTGGAGATTTTACAGCAGAAATAAAGTGGGTTTGGGCTGGAGACACTAAAGCCACCATATTTTAGCAAAATATGACTGTTTGGAATAGATTTGTGCAATGTCTACCAAATTGGCCAATGACGATGATACTGTTGGTGTGTGTGTGTGTGTGTGTGTGTGTGTGTATGTGTGTTGGGGGGTAATCAAATGGGCTATATATATTTTCTTTAATACTTTTTTATGTATGTATGTTGGATTTTTGGATTATTATTTTTGCCATAAAAATAAAGATCCACCTCATGATTTACTAAGGCAGATTTAAAACAGGTAGATTTTTAAATATTTTTTTTATGTTTGCACCTTAATTAAAACTACTTTCACTGAGGAGGTAAAGTGTGATTGAATACTAAAATTAAATTATATTAAATACTCTGTTTTCCCCTCAGTAAATCAGATGCAAGGCAATTTCATAATAATTAAAAATAAATCCGTTCAGAATTTTTGTGCTATTGGGCTGCCACTCCTAAAAAAACATTTTCCTCAATTCTAAGGTGCTAAATGTTTGCACCCTGGTGTTGACCTTGAGTGGAACTTGCAAAAAATGAATCTGCACACCAGCGATAAATCTAAACTGTTACTTTTTAGGCCCTATGAATGCCAGTAGTGCCACCATAAACCTGTGACCTGACGTTACAACCCAAATCACAAGACAAATGTTGGCATTGTACGTTTCTGCAAATCACCAATGTCACATCTGCATGTTAATATGTATACTTTGAAACTTTAGGGTTCAACAAGACTGTGCTTAACATGTGGTTATATTCAGGCACAAAACCACTTGGCTATGTCCAGGAAAAGATCATGTTTTGGCTTTAAATGCCCAGTTCTGGGGCACAATCCCTGCTTGAAAAGGCAGGTGTGTGTCTCAGTAAAAAACATCCGCTTTTTGTGGCACTATCCTCAGTGAAAGTACAGTGAAGGGTCGCTTAAAAACAACCCAGGTTGGGGGGCTAAAGAGCTGCTGGAGGGGTGCCCATAGGCTTTGTCCTTGCCACAGCAGTGGTGGGTTCGATTCCAACCTACAGCCCTTTGCTGCGTGTCATCCCACCTCTCTTTCCCCCCTTCACAATAACAACTGTCTTATCGATTAAAGGCAAAAAAGCCTTAAAAAATATCTTTGAAAAGATAAAAAGAAAAAGCTGTAGAAACACAGCAGTGACTCCCTAAAAAACCCCACTTTTGTCATGTGTTGGTCTCAAACAGTGATCCGTGGTGGTCTACAGCTGGAGTGTCACAGCAGCCACCATCCCCTCCATCTCCCAGTGACAAAGTCAGCTCATACACTACCTCACTTCGGACCACTGAGATGATACCATGAAACAAATGTATTCGTGGTGAAATGTACAATGCCAACACTTGGGAACACACTGTACACTGCCAACACTTGGGAACACACTGTACTGTACAATACAAACGGGCATCAGAAAAGTGGGTTATGGTGCGGAGGTAGTTTCAGTGCACATTAATACTGTTTAACTGACCTGAATTCTACTGTTCTTTATAAGGAAAAACATTTTACATTCACTTTCCATGCCTTGGGTGCCTTTATGATACTCAGTAGTGTCCCTCTGAGGCCATAGTGCTTTCAGCAGTAAAGCATATTTATTATGAAGCACAATAGAGTTGAAATTCTGCACTGGAGGAATCAAAGCAAAGCGCACACTCACTCTTGTCCACTAGATGTCAGAAAAGGCCCACAAAAAATCTCTAATGTTGTGGGTTGACAGAGTATTGGAAGTTCCTGTGCTGTAGAACTTTGGCAGCAAAGTGAATAAGTAAATGAAGTGAGTGAGTTCAGACAGTTATTATCCTCTTCTGCTCTCTTTTACAGAACATAATTTAATAACAAAAGAGAGCACAACTGACGGCCAAGAGAGATTTTAAACATCTAAAGTTTGGCAAGCGGCAAAGCAGGACGCTCACATAATACCCAAGAAACTCTGTATACTCAACTTAGTGTTCAATTTAGGTCTGCAGTGTAGGGAATAGTGGAAGTACACTAAGAATTATTACTTTTTCACCCACAGTGGCTTCTACTGTTTAAGAGAGTTTGAGATGTTTTGTAGCCAACATCATATTCAACTCTCTGCTTTCAGGGCAATTCTCAGAATCCTCATTTAAAAGTGGAGAAAATGATGACGAAATACGATGCAAAACAGCAGGCATCTTCACACTTGTTATTTAAGGAGTTGGAAAAGAATAATATTCATACTTATTTACTTTAAAAAAATGAAATGATGCATCAAGAATGAAGTTTAGGCCATCTTTCATTGGAGCTCCGCATGTGCGCAGGCTTTACATATTTTACATGAGGAGAGGTGTTATGATGATAACAACAGTCCACTATGATCATCACTTCTAAATATTCATGAGGCCTTTCATGTGGGAGACGGGTTTGTTTTGTTTTATGCGCTCCTCTCCGAAATTAGCAACTTCCCCTGGGACAGAGGAGCATCTTTGTCCATTTTACAAACAGCTTCTCCTAACTGAGGAAGACGTGGAGAATCTTTTACTGCTTAAGTGCCGCTGCTGTTATACAGTAAGCGGAGAGAAAAAAGAAAAAAAAGTGTTTGTGTCAATATGATATGGGAAATGAACAAAGACGTATTATGTGCATGCCTGGTCCCAAGGAGAAAATAACGTAATTGCACTTCACTTGAACTTGAGTGCAGATGAGTCGTCCCTGGAGGGAAACACAAACATCTTTGCGCATGAAAGATTCATCGGTAACGGCATCTCAGTTATTCCAGGTTTTCTTACTCCCGTGAGAGAAAGTAAAAGGTGGAATGAAACATCAGCGCAGAGAGCGATCATGATGCATGTGAAATGTAGTTATTTATTGATTTTACTACTGGGGCCGCATTTGTGAACACAACAATGCTCTTAAAAATAACATTTCACTCTGTATTGTGTGTGCCGTGCTGGTGTGTCTTCATCCATCCACGCAGCTGTGCATCCATCCTCTCCACTTTCTATATGAACCCCACACAACGCCAAGTTCCCTGCGATATCGATTGGTCTCTGTGGGGACGCTCGGTGCCGCCCATCCTTCTTACAACCCCCCGTTTCTCTCATCCGTCAAGGACAAATGGAGACACAAACACGCGGTCCATTTCCTCTTGTGCTTCCAGGAGAATGCCCTCACAGTGGAAAGCAATGACGGATCACTAAAGCTCATACAGGTCACTGTCTGAGTTTCTTTAAAGTAAAAATGTAGGAACCGGTTATATTGTCAGACTTTCTTCTATGTAGATCATGGAGACGTAGCGGATACTGGCTCCATCCCTTCCATCAACATGGGAGTTGATTTCTCATCAACATATGAGACAGCAGGCAGAACATGGCAAAGACTCCTGGCTCAGGACGAACATGTTAGAAGTGCAGTTGTGTCAGTGGACTCTGTTTTATCGTAGCATAAAGCGTTGCCATGGTACATCTGCTGCTGTTGGCCAAAGAAGCTACGGATGGAGTGATGCCATGATCGGCGTGTTATCTATTGTGGAGGAGGAGAGTTCATTTTCACTGGAGCTACTTACATTTACGAAGAAACAAATCTTGTTGACTGGTGCTTCAAATTATAAACTCTAACTCTGACAACACCAGTAAAGTTGGGCACACTGTCAATCACTTGAGTTATCTGGTAAAACTTCTGCAGGCAAACAGCACCAGTACTGCAAACACTGGGTCTGGGATGCTGGTGATCAGTGGGCACCAGCAGCACCTCTCAGCATCCTCTTTCAACTTTGCAATGGGACCAGCCATGACACCAAAAGTCTTGACTCGCTGCTGCCCCAAACACTTTCCAGAAATTAAAATACAATTGGATCCACACCGTAGTTGACGGCATGAGCAGCCAATCAGAAATGTGTTGTAGCTGATGATGTAAAATGCATGCCGCAGCTTGCAGAACAGTAATGGTACTACTCCCTAGTACAATAAACGCAGCATTAAGAAAAGTCACTGCATAAATAGAGTCAATAACAACTATAAAAGCACGGGGGTATGCACTCATGGTGTTGCCCTGAGAAAAAGACATTTTTTGCTGTTCCTCTGATTGGATTTGACAAAAGTTTGAGTTATCAGCTTGCTCCCTTGGTAATGAAGATGTTCCCCTGTGTTTTGTTAGCTGAAGGAGTTTATCTGTCAACGTGAGTGCTCTTGCCAACTGAAAGTGTTTGCGGCAGCAGCAAGGCCAGACTGATACAAAGAGCAGAACAGAATGTTGAGCTCAGGTCATCCGGATGGACTCACCAGGCTAGAGCTCTGCTGGATTTATTCAATATACCCTCGATTACACTGAATCAGAATGATTGATTGATACAGTGATCCATGACTCAAAACAAATGTGGGCCAATGGCCGCTTCCCTACTTCCATCCCCCTGCTCAGATCACACACATCTTTCGTGACTGCATCTTGCACGATTTTGACACTATCATGTTGACAAAATCTGTCCAGACACACAGACATGCAAAGTGGTCAAAACAGCTTCTGTGGCCGCTCCGTCTACAACATGTGTCTCCAGGACCACATTTTACCACGATGCCACACACAGGCACATACAAGGTGCAAACAACATCAGCCCTGCTGTGGCAGCTGGTAATCATACTATGATCTTTCAATTGTATGCATGAATAATCCATCCATCAACGCTTTCCAGCTCCTCCTGAGGGACCCCGAGGCGTTCCCAGGCCAGATGAGATATGTAATCCCTCCAGCATGTTCTGGGTCTGCCCCGGGGCCTCCTACCAGTGAGATGTTGGCGCCCAGGAGGCATCCTGATCAGATGCCTGAACCTTACTGTATCTCTAAGGCTGAGCCCAGCCACCCCACGGAGGAAACTCATTTCAGCTGCTTGTATCTGCAACCTCATTCTTTCAGTCACTCCCCAGAGCTCATGACCATAGGTGAGGGTTACTGCATAGATGGACCAGTGAATCCAAAGCTCACAGCGCCCACATCACTGCAGAAGCAACACCAACCCGCTGATCTATCTCACACTTCATTTTACCCCCACTCATGAACAAGACCCTGAGATACTTGAACTCCCTCGCTTAAGGCAGTAACTCTCCCAACACAGAGGGGGCAATCCACCAGATGCCTGAATAATGCATTTACAAATATAAAAAACATAAACTAAACACATATTTTACAAGGCTGAAATACAGTTTCAAATACAGGTTTGGATTTTCAGATACTCACATAACTTTACCTCCACTGCAGCTGAGCAATGAACCCCGACTGGCGAAAGACAAAGAGTGAATTTTGTACTTAAAAGAACTGTAACTTCGGAAGATTCCCACTTAATTGGCTGTCTCAGGCTGCTGAAGCCTTGCATTAGCTTTGACTAAACTTGAGGAGGCCCTAATTTGCACAGAACAAAGACATCAGAGTCATGCCAGGGAGGGATCACTTCACCACCAGTACTGTATGAACAATCAGTAACTCTTAATTTACATATGTGCTTGTGAACATTACATAAAGACAGACTTAAATATGAACCTATTTGTAAATGTTCCCTTGCAGTTTTTGTTTCTGCTGGTGACACCTAAAATATGACTGCTGTGAGGGCAGCAGAGAGGTCTCGTCAGAGTGTGATGACTGGAGGGAATCACAGTGACAGGAGACGTGCTGAATAAACTGGCAGGATTGTGTAACATCTCTCAAAGGCCTGTATGTGTTTTGATTCATGCAATAAGTCTCCCTGTTCTGATAAATCCTCACCTGACTAATCCTTCGCTAGAAACTAGAGACAGTGTGGGACTGGAATATTGTTAAGGAAAGTGATGAGGAACATCGGAGGGGAACAAGCGTATAGGTAATACTTATTCATCCCTCAACAACTACAATCGTCAAGGTCCCCTTGAAAAAAGTTAACGACAAAAAAGTCTTAAGTTACTCAGTGACTTTGACATTTAAGATGTGGCTCCCAGGTGTAACACCAGAACTTGCACTGCTAAATGTTAATGATCCCCTTCAGACGTTTTCAGAAGGTTTTTTTTTAGTGAATATGCAAATATTGTTCATGTTAAAATGTTTAACTGCTGCGAACTGGACCACGATTAGTTATCGCACAATTTGTGATGTCTCAAAATTCTGTTTGTATGCACGTCTTTAATTCAGATTTAAAGGGGAACTATGGCCAAAATTCATACCTGTTATTCCTAATTTTTGAGACAATCCAAATATATTTGTAAACCTTAACAACTCTTTCCAAAATCCAAAAACTAGAGTGCTACAACTCAAATGTGTGATGTCATTAGATATAAAGTCAGTGAACATAGTCAGTGAACCTTGACACTGAGAGCACCCAGGGGAACGTTCTGGGTATATGGGCACATATTCTGAGAATGCTACAATACAATGAAGCTCATCTGAGTATAAAAAAGAAAACAAACATTCTGTGTTTTCACACAATCAGGCTCCTATTCACTGTCTAAGTAGCAGCTCCACACTTTATACCCTATGACCTCATACTCCATACTCGTACATGAGGAATAAGTAAAAATAAAGAACCTCCAACCTCCTCCAGTGCACATGGAGAAAAAGTAAAAATATACTTAACTAGGAAAGTGCAGTCGGTAGAGTGCAGATCTCTGCCAAGTGACTGCTGCAGTTCATTGCGGCCACTATGGACAATACAGGTGGTGCAGCTATGCCCGACGGATTGTCCCTCCCGTCTCCCTTACAGTCAAGATGACCACAATGATAACATTTTTTCTTTTTTTATTTAATCTTGTCACATGCCTAACTTAAGTGGATCACAACGTATTGGGTGTGGAATTAATCTGCAGATGCTATGAGATCAATTTTTTATAGATGTTTTTGAGCAACGACAAAGGCAACAACGTGTCCTGCAACACACGTTAAGGCTTCTTGTTTTTATCCTAGCCAACTGCCAGTGTCTAAGACTGTCTCCCGTTGATATGTGTTTGCCCGTATCAAAAACCTGAACCAAACCCTGTCTCTAACCACCGAGAGGTGCGCCATGCATTACCAGGAGGGAAACACTATCCAACAGGGGAACAGACTTCCGCACAACACCGGATATGCCTTCTACTCTGTGCTTCACTACATGATTTTGTGGAGGACTTGCAGTTCCTGCTGCCCAGTTAAAAGTGAGGAGGCAGCAGTAAAGGATGGTATTGAACAGTCAGTAAAATAGGTTATTCAAAAACTGTGAATCCCCACAGCCACAGGAGGTCCTTGAGCATACAGCCCTAAATGTGCACACACAATATTAGGCTGATTGGTCCAGTAGTACGTGAGATTACAGTAGCTGCAGACAGACACATACTCACACTAACACATGCAAAATTAAATGCATGATCCCCTCCAGGCTTTCAACTTCCAGGGATAATAACAAATAAAAACATAACCCGACATATTAATTGTTTCTGTTCACACACACACTGTACTATATAGTTCCAGTCGAGCTGCATTGTGACATCAATATTTAACAAGCCATGCAAATGGAGAAAACCTCAGTGTTACAATATGCTCACTTCTGTTAGTTTTAGTTTTAGGTATCAGGTATTTACACTGACATATTTGATGTACTTCTATTTGGTGCTTATATGAAATATGAAATACATGCATCAGTCTGGTTTACCATCACAACAGGATAAACAAAAAGTTTGACCTTAACAAAACAAGGACCAGTTA
Source organism: Epinephelus fuscoguttatus (assembly GCF_011397635.1). Lineage (NCBI taxonomy): Eukaryota > Metazoa > Chordata > Actinopteri > Perciformes > Serranidae > Epinephelus > Epinephelus fuscoguttatus. Next base: position 20,919,063 of record NC_064760.1, read on the forward strand.
CAACATTTTAAAAAACTACCTAGTGGTCAAATTATTATTTTTATTTATTTAGTATAGATTTCTTTTGTATTTAATTTGTATTTATTGAAATACAAATTTGAATGCAGGCTATGTGCCTTTAATGGACTTTTTCTTTGTGAGGTTTTAAATATTTGAATACTTCTACATTCAAAGCTGTACATCATAAAAACATGCACATTCCTGTACAGTAGGTGGCAGTATGCACCTTAATGTTGCAACTGTATGCAAGCGGTGTGCAGAGGAAGGCAACTGCTGCTTTCTTACATCTGTCGATTAATTGCGGTTATTTATTGCTTCTTATAAATTAATTTCCCACCATGCACCCTGTCTGGTATAAAGCTGTTTGACGCTCTCCTTCTCATTTCTCTCCTCAGGTGTGATTGTGTCACCAATACCGCCTGCTGGCTCAGAGGGGACCACAGAACCGATTTTTTATTTACACCTGTGAAACAAGGTTCATCTTTGCTCCGACTGGGGAGTTTCACACTGAAATTAAATTCCTGTTGTTGAAAACATACCTCAGGTTATTGACTGGAAGCTAATTTCATTTTGTGCAAGTGAGTCATTGTCCTCACTGCGAGGGCCAGCATGAAATCTAAACTCACATTAAAGGTGCATGTTGAAAAGATGATTAAATATGCTCAAAATGAGGAAACAAACATGACACTGAGGATTTGGTTTGCCCACAGTTCACCACGAGTGGTGTCACGACTGTGCCTCAGCTCAAATGAATTCCTGGTTGTCCAGTCAGTAGCAGTGAAATGATTAACTGTCGGTGTCAGAGGAGTCATTGTTAATCTGCTCTGTAACTACAGTTGAACACTAATTAAAAACACTCTGACCTGTTGTTGAAAAAGCCTAATTTCCTCTCAGTTAAATACCAAAAGATGACATCATGACCCATTTCTTCACCTTGTCAGTCCTTGACTTCTTTCCTCTCCCTCTTCCTCTCTTTAGCAGGTGAGTATAAAATATGGTATTTTAGTCCCGCAGTGCCTGAAGGCAGCATGCACCTGAAGGAACAATAAATGAGCAAATTAGGAAAGAGTTTATTTAAGCATGTCGAGGTGAATTTAAACCTGCAGCCCCCATAGTGTCCAACACCTCCCCGATGGTCCCTTTAGCCTTTATAGGCTGAATTTGCTTGGTGGGTTATATTCTTCAGCAGAGCATGATATTTAACATGAAGTCCCCAGAGGAAACAAAGATGACCTCTGCCTGCCGACTTTCAACAGAACGAATGAGCACTGAAGGGGTCATGATGTGTGTTTAGTAGGGTTTGGCGATATCAACACTGCTGTTGTTACTTTGCAGTGTATGTAGTTTAACTTTAAAGTTATGACTGCGACTGTGGATTCTACCATATTATATTTGCGACAGTGAAATTACATCTGCAGTTCTCTGTCAGTTATGTCCTTTTGTTGTTTGTAATATTTATGATTATCTTGTTCACTTAATTAATATTCCTATTAGTACTGTTCGACTGGACATCGGTTACTTGAATGTGCTGTCATCGCAATTTCTGACAACTGTCTGTCATTGAGTTGTCAAGCTGTCATCTGACGTATTGTCCACTGTACAGAGGATTGTGGAACATGTAGTAGAACATCCTGGTATTTTTTCCATTATGCATTTGACATACTATGTATTAGGACATACTAAATCCTTTTCTGGCATACTACTGTATATAGTATTATACAGTAGTATGGGTACTGGAACACACAGAGGGTCTGTCAGTGAGTAGTCTTGCATAGCCAGCCCTATTTCCAGCAGCTGCCCACTGAGCAGCGACTCTCACTCATTCTTTGCAGACAGGCAGTTACATTAGCAAAATAAAAGGACAAAAATGGTCAAAGAAATTGCTCAAAAACATGGGCATGGGAAGATGGGTGCAAAGCATAGGTGCAAAGCATGCTGCAGCATCCCCTACTGACAAGGGGTGGAATAACAGTCTGAATATTTGGGAATTTATCACAAGGAATGGGCTATCTGAATATATGTTTTACATTTTGAACAACATATGATGAGGTAACTGTCAGGAAATGTGTAAAAAAAAAAGAAAAAAAAAAGATGTGACAACGTCACCATATCAGGTGAGGTCAGAGTGCAAGGGTTGGGGTCAGCTCATGGGTCAGCTAAACTTTGGGAGAGATTTGCCAGTGAGGTAATTGATGGCACCAACAGGCTGAAAAAAGATCAGAAAATTGCCAGGACAGTTTGTTTTGGCGTTGCTTTTTAGATCCATAAAACTCCTTGGATGCAACAGACTTCTACTGTGAGGGCAAATAATAATAATAATAATGATAACTTTATTTGTATAGCACTTTTCAATATAAATAATAAAGTGCTTTACAGCATAAAATATCAGCACACACTCAATATCAACATTTCATGGGAGCTAATGATGAGCAGGCGACGAGTGGATGTATTATTTTCCCAGCAGATGTGAGTGGCTTCACTAAAGAAACAACTGAATGTCTGACACCGTTCAATGAAATCCAATGAAATATTAGAAACTTTAGCACATTGCAGTCCATATGGAAATTGTGTCTGAGGTAAGCCACTGTATATTCTTTGGACTAACGGCTGGAGCCATTGAGGTAAATACACTGAAGCAGTTTTCCTGAAGCTCCTGTGTAAGTGCGTCCACATATAATCATGTGTGCATGTTTATACTGTGCAGAACCCTCAGCAAATATATGTTCCCGTGTGCATGCCCCCCCTCCCCTCCCAATAAAACAAACAGGGATGTACTCAGCCAGTTGCCGAGAGCCAATACATTCACCCATCCCTGGTGTACAGATTTAACCCCATCAGGCCTCCCCTTTCCTCTGTCCTTGTTGACCTGGAAGCTGAACTTGAACTCGCATTTACATTACATCACATCATAAAAGTCAGCTGCATCCAAACACGCACAAACACTAAAATTTGGGGACAGGTAATAACCTGCTGTAGGACTTGGAAATCTCTGTTGCAGGCCAGGGCCACCAGGGCAAAAGTAATTACACAATCTGTTTAGGTGTCATCAGCACATAATTTCTGTGGTCGCTCAAACATGAAGGAGACCTTGAGGTGCTTATTTGTGAGTGTGTGTGTGTTTGTGCTCCTCATCAGGCCTGGTGAGCTGCTGTCGAGGTGTGGAAATGTAATAAGTAATAAGAGATGCTGCTCTAACTGTTATCGATTTCAGATGCCCTTGCAAACAATCAGAGTCAACAACAGTCTTTTATTGGAGAGAATGATGGTGGAGAGGATGAGAGGTGACAATTTACTAAAGCTTTTCTTACGGACTGAAGAAGTCTCTCCATATGGGAAAAAGTTAGAAAACACACTGGCAGAGGTACGGCCCATACTGAACAAGCTATAAACAACAATAATGACTGAATAATGACATTAAATTCCAACTGAAATCACATTCAGTCATCCCTTATTACAGTCAAGAAAGTCAGTGTGTTTTTATTTTAATTTATTGTGACCTATTAGTCATTATTAAAAAGGAAGAGAGAATTGTGGTAAATACTAGAAATGCACCTTTTTGTCTGTGTAGCTGGAGGGACGTATGAGCTTATGTTTGATTGACAGCAGCTGGCAGGCTGAACTCCACAAGGGGAAAGAGACATAAAGTAAACAGACTTGCTCTGTGGCCTACAAGCCGTGGGCTGACTATGCTCTAAGATGAGATATTAAAGAGTAAGAACCGCACAGGCATCAAAGACACAGAAGAGACATTTGCAGGTACGTTAACATGCTGTTAAATGTGCTGCAGCCGAGCAGCTAATTAGCCATCTAGCCTGCAAACTGACGTTAGCAGCAGTGCACTTTTCCCCCTGTGCATGTTTTTTTCTTGTCTTGTTCAACAAGCTAAAGGTGCAGGACAACATGTGTGTTCATACTTAAGGAGACTTCAGTTGGAAAACTACTAAAGTGGTTTGTTGTTTAAAGTCTGTGGCTCTTCTGTTGTGTAACTGCTGTCTGGCTGCTCCGCTGTGGCAGGAAAAAAAACAAACATGGTATTTCAGAAAGTTTGTTAAAAATTAAATCACTTTGGGAAAAGTTGTGACAGTTGGTTGTTTAACAAAAATAAAATCAGTAAGACTGCAAAAACCAACCATATACAGAGCTGTATACTAGAGTTTCTTATATAGCAATTATTGCATAGGAGTCTGATGATTGTGTTTATTATTATTTGGAATAATTTATTTAGACCTTGATTTACTTTATATTTTAAAAGGTGTGTATGTTAAAACGGTTTGTACGTGCAGTCAGTAAAATAAGTCACTTTTCTAGAATATATCAAATTTGGGCTAAATGTGACATATGGCATATATTGTATAAGCACAGAGAAATATCAGATTTCCACAACAGTGTCATAGAAGTATGTGAAGCAGACATGACCTGCACTACGTGGTGGTGGACAAGAAAAATGTTCAAATTACGTGCTGGCAACATGACAACAAGGGCAATATTAAGTCAATCACAAACGGGCGTAGTTCTGTTAGGTTTAGGGAAATAAAAACACTTCGTTAGGTTCAGGAAAAAATTGTGGTTTTGTTACTACGTACGGAATGTAAGTGACATAACGTATTCTACATAGTTATCCTCAGTCCGTGAAGTCATGTAGATACCCTACACGGACATTCTCACTCTTAATACTGAAGGCTTATTTTTTACTTGTAAATGACTCTGTCCTCATACTTCCATGTGTCCTTTATGACAGCATAGATACAGCCAGTAGAGGGCACTAGAGGGCAGTGTCAAAAGTTTCTCACAATAATGCGATGGTGGAGGAGGTCTTAATGTTGTACCTTTAAATAGAGGCAGTGCTGTAGACGCCAGTGGTCTGTGCTGTAATTATATACACCCCGACATGTGGATGGAGAATTCTTTTCACTATGTTACCAATTTGCTCCGCTCTACCATTATTTAAATTTCTTTGTCACCTCTATGGTTGTATTTTGCTTTAACTACACTAAACTGCCTCCATGATCTCCGGTGGTGCTACTCCGTTTCATCTGTATCCGTAAGTTTCTTAGGAAACGTGCACAAATGCGGACAAAATGAACACACACTGCAGACAGAAGGCTCAGTCTCCATGTCTAATGTTGAGCATAAATGAGCCTTTAATTTGTGTGTCTACTATGACAAAAGATCCTCATTGACTTTGTATTGCCGTTGTTTTCATGTAACCATGCTGATTTCCAGAACACCAACTCTTAACAGCTTTGAAAACCATAGCCAACCATAGCAAACCAAATTTGCCGGAAAGCCCAATCAGTCTTTTTTCAGCATTGGCAGTATAAAAGCAAAATCGGGGAGTGCAGCAAAATGCCGCCTGCCTACTTTTGTTTATACAGAATGTGTCTTTTTGGGACAATGGGGGGCGTGAGCAAGTAACAAAATGTGGAGCTCAGTGTGTGACGTAAACAGTGACGTGGGAGGGAAGCCGCGGCTGGTCAGTCCTTCAGCGATTCTCTCGTAAGTCGGCCCGTCCTTCACCGTCCCCGTCATCTGATGGTTAATGGCCTCTATTTGAGAGGACAAGGAGGGCGCGCAATTCCTTGTCTCCCCAGTTGCTCATCTTTACAGTGTCTGTCAGGTTTGCATTTCATTCTTGCTACTAGCTGCTCGCCAATTCCTGCTATCAGCTGTTTATCCACCGCCAGTGGGTCGCATGTACAGCATCATCAACAGCTCCTCCCATAAGTCTTCAACAGCCCCTCCCATGGTGGAAGGCTGCCTTGTTCTTTTCAAACCAAAAAGGTTCCGCCAATATGTTTACCCCTATGTGGCGGAAAATTGGGCGCCTTGGATCAAGTCGCCAATCTGGCTCTGTGTGTCTAAAAGCTCGCAGCTTGCCGGCAAAATGGACGAAAATCTGGCATTTTTTTTCAGATATACACAGTTAATTTATCTCGAGAAGGAGGAAAATGTGTATCTAAAACATTTAAAATTCAACAAATTTTGAGGCACATGAACAGCAAAGAAATGTGACTTTGGTGAGAGAAGCTCAGAGGAGTTTACCTCCTGGATGGAAACTGAAAAAGCGCTATAACTAGAAGTATTTGCCCAGAAAATTACTCACATCAAGATGAATCCATCTCCATACAGATGATAAAAATGTTCAGGTCTGCTTCAATGTAGCTAATAGTGATAATATGACTGGCTGTTGTTGAACCTGTTTAAGCCTGTGAGGGATGACTCTCGTATGAAGGATGTGATCTCATGTCAGAAATGATGAATTCCACTCATATTTGCAAATTAAGCTTACACATGTAAAAGCATCACATAAATTTGTGCAAGTCAAAAACTTGTGGAGCTCAAAAATGTAGCGCTGAAGGATTTGATTGATTTCCCACCTTTGGACCGGCGGCGGACCACAAGCAATCTTTTCCTTTATGTGAAAATCAATTTTTAGAGTGAGTGTATGAAATCATTCTGATTTATTAGACTGCAATTTTTTAATCACATCTCCTCCCATCAGGCCCTCAAATTACTGGATTTTATGACAATATATAGCTGCTAAGAAACTTTTGTCCCAGCAAACAGTTGCTGCTGCAGACGCACTCCGTGGTGTCAACTTCTTATTGATCCACACTTGACAATTATTACAAACATATAGCGGATTGAAAAATTAAACACTTGCTCTTTTTTTCCTCCCCGACTCGCACACTTACACAATCTAATAGCTGCTACCATCATTTAAATGGAAATAGACAGCAGTGTGGTATTGTAACAGTGCATAAAAGGACCAAAATTCAATTTGAGACTGAAACCACAAACATCTCGATACCACAAACCAAAGACCGTTTCATGACTGCAACGCCTCATTAAGCTCGTACTAAAGAGGCAGTTTGGGGTCAAACCGAATTTCCATGCATCTTACTATTAAAACGAGAGGGGAATTATAGCTTCTGCTGGCCAACACATTGGTTCAGCAGTTCTGAACTCTGTAATATTTCTACTAACCTCTTTATGATTCATTTTGGATTAAAACGCAAAGTCAGTGCGTGGAGGTCTGACATTTAAAAGCTGTTGCCGATTTCTAGGGCTTGGAGGGCAGCTGCCTCTGCTCTCTCACAGCACGAGGCAGAGCTTTTCCTCATGCTTAAACTGACACCTGCAGACTCAGGCTGAGGGAAGTAATTATTTTTTATTTCTCCATCAGCTCAAGGATCAGTACCCTTGAGGTGCTTTCCTGCCCGCCCTCCCCTCCACCTCCAACATCCCTAACATCCAGCATCCTTCTTACCCTGACAGTTCAAGCATCTAATCCCATCGAAGCCCACCCTCCCCAAGGTTGGTGGAGGTGGCTGTTTTCTGTAAATCAGAAAAAGGATGTATGGGAGCCAGAGGGAAGGCAGACAGAAAGGGGAGATGGTAAATGAGGGAGAGAGAAAAGAGGGGAAACAAAATCATGTCAAAACAAATCAGGGGAAAAGCCTCCACTAGGATCAAACTCCTGTCGGCACTAAGGTCAATAAGTTGGCTTAAGCAGGATCTGAGCTGGAGCGCTGGGTGATCTAAGAGCATCTTAGAAAGTTTAGCAGCTACACAGCACTCTTGTGTATCTCCGTGTGTGTGGGTGCCCTTGTGAGTACGGTTTGTATACCTGTGTGTGGCATTTCCCAAAACTATATACAGTTTGTGTATACGGGTGGATACACAATCTACAAAGCTTTTCCTGGGCATCTGTTCAAACCCAAAGAAACAGGATAAAGAAATAAAGCGATATAAAGTCTGTTTAGTCTGTCAGGGATGCAGCTCAACAAGCAGCAGCAGTCCAGTAAAAAGGACAGATAGAAAGGCCTTCTGTGGTTCACAGACAGGTTGTTTCACAAGCCTTAATGGCTGCTGCCCAGGTGATAAACTTAACGTTCTTTCCATCTAAAGCCAAGCTTGAGCTTTGTGCACGGTGGAGCAGCATTTCTGCAAGGTCTGTGTGAGTCAGTCCGGCCTCCTTTTAAGATAAACCTTAATTGGACAGCTCCATAAAAAGCACTTATCCTCGCCCTGCCACAAACATCACACAACATTTCATCTAAAGCCCTTAATGATATAGCCATTTTCTTTCCAGCTTCAAATGCATTCTACAAACCTAAATCCAAACGCCCGCAACCCTGTCCAACACCTCTGTATGGCTGTGATTAAATATGAGAATGATGAATTTGACAGCAAAGGAATACTTCATCCACAAAATTAGCATTTGCAAATTAATTAAGTGTGGTGGGTTACCTTGAGTTGGTGAAGAAAACTTTGTTTTCCACGGAAAAAACGGCAAACATATTGATTTATGAGACATTTTCAACAACAGCAAAACTATACAAAACATCCATTTACAGACTGTCACAATACCACTTCCTATGTTTACACCTACACCTCATTTAAGAGTGCCACCTTGCCCGTCAGACCAGAGTTACAAGAGGCAGTAGTTAAAACTTCTCCTATAAAATTGGACAACCCTTCAAGACCCTGTTACGCCATCGGTAGTTGTCGTTGTTGCTTGACTATTGCTTGAAAGCGTGAAACTTAATTTGTGAATGAACTGTGAGTGTCCTTAAAACTGTAAAAGGATGCCTGTTGCCCACGCAAGAATCACCACTGCAGAAGATGGCATTTTCGCAATATCCAGCAAAACTTGTCGCATCTGTTAACACCAATGACAACTGCCAATGATGTATCAGGGTTTGAATGGGTTGTCCCATTTCACAGGGGTAGTTTTCAGACACTACCACTTGTAACTCTGTTCTGAAGGGCAAGGTGGCACTTGCAAACAAGAGGTAGGGGTTAAAATAAAACAATGGGATTGGGCCTTGGATTATACTGCATGAGTTGTTTGAGAAGTCATAAACTGATGTTTGATGCTGTTGTTTGTCTGTTGTTGTTAAACGCTGTCTCCAATCAATCAATAAATCAATATGTTTGCTGTTTTCCAAGGAGGCATGCGGGAAACACAAAGTTGTCGTTGTGAAATTTGATGCAACATGGCGACCAACTGGTTTACAAATGATCATTTTGTGGCTAAGGTGTTCCTTTAACCTTTTCTGGCTTGGCCCCTCTGGCGTCTCAAGACTGACTCAAGAATGTATAATGTGTTAATCAGTAATTGACGACTGAATGAAGATTTAAAGGAGAAGTTCGGTATGTTGCACTTTGAGCCCTATTTCTGGGTTGTTTATGATGAAACAGAGTGGTTAAGACCAAAATAGTGACGATTGCTCATTTTCGGAGAATGTGGCTTTCCCCTGCCTGGCTTAACAGTGCTGCCTATGACATCTTGTACGATCCACTACCGGCTCAATGTCCTATTTCTCTATATTCTCACCATATTACCTGTTATTATAATTTAACTCTACATAACACGGTCAAAAACTTATTACGATCCAAATCAATACAGACTTCATGTCGTCTTTCTATGCACAACATTGCCATGCACTCTAAACTGCCACATGGCACCATTGCCGTTGTAAATAACTTGTGCCTGTATTCTAACACATAAATAAAGTAAATATGAACATAACCTTAGTATAGTCCACCACCATACGCTATTCAAATATCCAGAAATGGTTGTGCAAACTTAAATAACAGCAGCACCTCTTACAGTGGCTCTTACAAAGTGATGACAAACAATGGCTTCATGGGAAAAATCATGCAGTTTGCATGGCAGTATGTTCATCTCTCTTACAGGTGTCATGTCTATATCTTTACACTTTAGACTGACTGACTGTGTGGACAGTTTCAATATGGCAGATATAAGCAACCTGAAAGCTACATGACATGAAAGACAAGTGAAGCAAACAATATGACCTTTAAAGCCGTCATATGAGCACATTTTCCTGTCCATGACAGAGTAAACTCAATTAGCTTAATGTGGAAGCATGTGGTCAGAGGCAGCCACAGATGATGATGAGAGCATTATGCATAAAACAGAAATGTACAATACAGAGCACACTTCAGTTTGAGGAAATGACCTCTGACTTTTTAATCTCCAGCGTTTGCACCTTCCACCACACCAAAGTCCGCTCTCCAATTTAACACTTAAAAGTTTCTTTAAATATTTAACAGTCGGCCTACTTTTCCAAATATTTATTATTAGTTCAAGAAATCAACATGACCCACTGTTCCCATCAGCATAAATTAGATCCACCACAGAGCACCTATTTAAAAAGAAAATATGTCACTTTTAAAGTCGGTTCTTCTTCACTCCCATTAATTTCTTCCAAAACAGCAGTGAGGAACACCAGGAGCAAATGCCAGGATGTGAGTTTTTCATTAAAACAAAATTATGGCCAGTGTGTTAACTGCATGCCAAATTAATCAGAGCACACAAGGCCAAATTGCCTCCTGAGTTACATTACTGGTTGCTGACAAGCAATGGAACATTTAAAAGGCTTTTTTTTTCTTTAAGTCCAGCACAGTGATCACTACACACACATTTATTTCATCACTTCCAGCAAACCTCACAGAGAACAATGAGGGCAAAACTGCACCACTGACGTGTTTTAACCAAGTATTCTCTGGTCTAGCGCAGCTAAAACACAAAAACACCAAATCTGTCAGCATGTTAGCGTGTTGTTGATTACAGATCCTGTTTGTGACCAGCACGGACAACGTTATCGCCACTTCACCTGTTTTAAGGAAGCTCAGTGTTCTAAGTTCAACAAGGCAGACTTTCTTTATTCTCTCTCTGTCCCTCTCCCGACACTTTCACCAATCAGCTGACTGTGAGTGTTCCCTGCCCTGGTTAGCCAATCAAACTTTGCCACCATCTTCTTCAGCCATTTCTGTTGCTGCTGCCAAACTTTAAATCTGTTCTCCTCTCTGCTCCTGTCAGCTGTCATTTAAGGTGGAATCATCATGCCCTTCTCCACCCCATTCACCTCCAGTCACCTAATCCAAAGCCTAGGACAAGCTCATCAAAAGCCCACTTCTCTTCACATCCCAATCCCTCTCAGCTCCCTCTTCATCTCATCACCACCACCAGCGTCTAGACTCCATAGGGGGGATCCCTAATCTACTACGTCTTAACCACCCTCTTGGAATAGATGACATCATGATGGGGTCTAGTTGCAAAAGACCTTTCATAGTTTCATTTGTGCTCATGTAAATTAATACCTTTCTCTCAGAACAAGTCTCTCCTGATCAATCTGACTTTAGCCGTTTAGCTAACAGACACAGACATGAACTCACCACAGACACTTGCCTTGTTCATGAACTCACTGTGGTGCACTGCTGCAAAGTGAATTCATTCATTCATTCATTTTCCATAACCGCTTATCCTGTTAGGGGTCGCAGGTGCTTCACACAGAAGGGCTCCCCCACCCTGGGGTTCGAAACATCTTGCTGTGGGGAAATAATGTTGCCGTGGCAGGTCCCACCAGGCCTGTACAATTACAGGGGAAACATGGTCATAGGACTGCAAGTGAAATCTTTTCTTTGCAATGCCTCAACCTGTGATGTTTGCTTGCTAAGGTTTGCATGAAACCATGTCTGGGCGCTATGGAGAAAATCAACTATCACAATATTTTTGACCAAATACTTCGATATTGATACTGCAAGAAGAGTGTGAGGTTGACTATTGGTACCATCACAAAATATTTACACAGAGATTTTTGATCAATAATCATCAGTTACGTGGATATAATGACTAAGCAGGTAAAGTCAAATAACAGAACAGCCAGAACAGTCTGGTAAGTTCAGAAAATTACTAAAATGCAGCCTTTAAATCCAGGAGGAGACAACACTTATGATGTCCAAAATCTAAGGTGATATCTAGTCTCATATCACCATATTAATATAATATCATTAAACTGCTCAGCACCACATAAAACTACACTTTTTGTTACCTACATTCTTTCCGACCCTGTCATCTAGAAATTACACTTATAAATCACTAAATGGATTTGCCAGTCACATTCTGGAGCACATGTAGTTGGTGCCTTCAGACGACTTCTGCTGCTGCTGCAACAACAAAACTAAACAATCTGGTCATTTTAATCTTCCAATCTTTGCTTATGCACAACATAATAATATGGACACAGTATACAGAGATGGAAACACAGAGCCATAAACCCTGATCGTTGCCTTGGCAGACTGAGCCAGGAGGATTTTGTATCACTTTTTCCTGCCTCTTCCTGTCTTTAAGCCCTGGAAACATTTTGCATCTCTGTCTCTCACGTTTTCCTCACTCTTTGCTTATATATTTAAGTCTACCGCTGTCAGCTGTAACCATCACCCTCTTTTTAGTGACACACTTTTCCATATTATGCCATAATATGTCCTGAACTGCATTAATCATCAGCGTTAGCTCATTGCTGATGCTGTACGCGTCCTCTGGCCTGTGGGAAACCTCACGGTCTAACAGCAGTGTTTAGAGACAGGCTCTTCCCTGCTGGTCAGAAGCAACGAAGGCACGGACACACAAGCACACAAGCAGCAGTATGAAACGGTTTGTGGAGGGGATACTTTAGAAACTGTCTCACAAATTACACAAATAACAAGAGACAATTACAAGAAACGCTGAGAACAATGTAGAGTATTTGTAGCTTGTTAGGGGGCATGATAACTGCCTGACTGCATGACAAAGAATCCCCATTAAAATGAGGGAAAATAATTTTTTCTGAATCAAATAAAGGAATCAGCGTTATCCCGGATCTTCAGCCATGCTTGCAGACATCTACAGAGCGTTTCAATAAATCATTATTTGGGGCTTCTGGAGCAAAGTAAACAGTTATGCTCCTGGCTAATGTTGCGTGGTATCTGTGTTTGTCATACTCATTTATCAGTCGCATCACTGTTTTATTTTGCATGCAGGTGGGTCAAGAAGGAAGTTTTGGGATGGAGTTTGTCTCACCCATAACATCTTACTTATATCTATTTTAAAAAGGCTGACAATTTTGTTATTTTCTTGTAGTAACTTTTTTTAAACCCAGCAGCTCTTTGACATTTCTTCTTCATTTTTCTCTTCACTTTATTCCCTTCAGAGTGAGTTTATTGTAAACTGCCCTCAGCAGTGTCCTCTGGCAACAGAAAACACTCCAAGTCCTTGAAGTGTGGGAGGTGTGGAGACACACAATCTGTCTAAACCGATCTAAAGACAAAATGATGAATCAAATCATTGGGTGTTAGAGTACCTTAATTGCCTCCATGAGCCGTGTGTCACCGCCAGCTGCAGCAGCTGCAAATGTCGACCGTGTTGGCGAGTGGGCCAAATAACAAAGAGCCAAATTACAATAACTAAGTTCCAGTTGTTTTTAGAACACCGCCATGCACCTGTCCGTCTCACCTCACGCTTCACTGCCTCGCGTCTCTCGCTCTGCAGGGTTCAGCTGCTGCCACCTGCATTTTGTCTCTTTCAGGTGGATGGATATATTTAAAAATGGATGGCTTTATCAAGCATCAACAAAATCCGAGGGTGGTAAATGATGACTGAGTAGACATTGTAAAGACAGAGTGTGATAGACAGAGTAGTATGTAAGAGATAGAGCTGACATTGAATAAAATGTAATAATGTAAAATTACTGACTCCTATTCCTTTCTTGGCTCTTGATCGACCTCTCTATGGACGTTATCTCTACATCCATGTTGACTGTCCTGTGAGCTCACCTGGCCTCTTCCTACACCATATATACTCAGATGATTAGTAGTTTTTGTCCCATTTATTATGCTGCTGAAGCAGGCAAGATGTGCTGAAATCTTAAATCATAGACTTTGAAGTCTTAAAACTGCATCTTCTTTCCTCTAATGTCTACTTGAGATTGTAAAGGGAACTAGGCTAGCTAAGCCAGCGCCCTCTCGTGGCCTCAGTAAATATTACAGGAGCAGAGGAGGACATGATGTGATGTAGCATAAAAAGCAACTAAGTCTTTGTAATATTGTACAATTCTTGAAAAAGCCCCTACAGGGTGGGCGAGGGTGGCGGTGGATGGGACAAACAAACAAAGAACTTTCACCAAGGAGACAGGTGTTTGTGTCCCAAAGTTAATGCTTAATGTTGCCTAGCATGCTGGTATGAGGAGCATGACATGCTAGTGACGTATGTGATATGTCAAATGTGATGCTTGTCATGTGACATAAGTCTTGTACATTAGTGACAAAACTTAAGTACTTGTTAAATGCCAAACCATGATGACTTTTCATCAAAAGGTAGTTTTGGAGTGGAACTGCAACAATTTCATGACGTTAAGGACGTGTTTAAGGGTGCTTTCAGACCTAGAGTTGTCTTGCTTTGGTCGAAATCAGGATGTTCCAGATATGAGCCTCATGAGTTCAGTGATTTAAGCAAATAATAGCCCGGGCTATTAATGGAAGTTTTACCGTAGTATTGGGACTGGTCATATTAAGTTGGAAAGTGGTGGAAACTCACCTGTTGTTTAGGTATCGGAGAGTGTTGGCCTCATGTGAAGTCAGAAGTTTATTTACTGGGGAAAGCAGAGCAGATGGGAACTGATTTTTTGGATTTAGACAGAATACAGTAAAGAAGCTGTCCTCACAGTGAATGCAGAAGTCATTTCACCTTGGACTGAGTTGCCACAGGGAACAACGAGCTAAACCCAAAGTAGCAGCTGAGTGCAGGGCATGAGGTAGATGTGTAAGACTGCCCATAGGCCTCAAGGCATCAGGTTGTGAATCCTCTTACAGCCTTGAATGTCAACAGTTGCATTTTGAATGTGATGCAGAGGGGGAGGGGGGGGGGGGTGTATATGCTGTATGTAACCTACAGTAACTTTAAAATAAGGCTTCACCCTCAGGCTGCTGCATACGCTAACATCTTGTCACATTACATCAACAGGTACATGCACACATCAGTACACACAATAACAGCATTAAACAAACCTGACCTATATTAGTAAGGCCCTGGGATCAAGTGCATCAAAAGTGACCTCACCCGGAGCTATTTTCTCTGCAGCATTAACAGCATGAATGTAGCACTCATGAATGTAATAACAGAGCTAATGTTCCTCGACTGCTCGGGAATTACATTAAATTACATTCATGTGGATAAAAGTCTGCAAAGAAGATTCATTTATTGCATGTTATCAGTTATTTTTCTGAATTCTCTGTCTGTTACAAGCTCGGATTTTACATGTATTCTTTTTGAGAAATCTAAATTTGATGCGGTTTCAGTAGTTGCCCTAAAATGTTTGCTGCCAAGCTGGGTAAAACTAAGGGTGTAAAATTATGATGGTCTTTCTCCAACACATGTATGAAAAGCCTCACTTTCTCACGTTGAGTCAGCAGTAGATATTTCCCTCTTCAGCTTTGAATGCCTGATCTTCCCAGATCCCTCCATGAAGTTTGGGTCCTTGGGGACTCGCCTTTAACCTGACCTCTCTCTCAAAATAGCCTCTGCGTCCTGTGGGAATTGACTGATGCTCATGCTTTCCAGCAAGCTGCATGGAAAACTGTGTTCTTCAGCTGTGTAAAAGCTTTATGGAAAAAAACATACAGTTTGCATTATGCATTGTGTAAATTATGACACTGAGGACCGCACTGAAATGTATTGCATTAATGTCACTTTGCCTTAAGGAATATATAAGTGAAAGTGGCACAGAGTGAAATATTCGCACACACATGAATGCACTTACAGGACGTGAACATGAACACAGACAGGCACACTGACAAGCTTAGTCACTCACTCATCATCCAATGACTCCCTCAGTGACAGTGTCTGCACCATGCTAAACAAAAAGGGGCTGAAATCAAAGTTGTATTAGGCTCAAATGTACTTATGTCACAGAAACACAAAAATTTGTCCCAAAACAAAAAAGCAAAAAACAAGTAACGTTCAAGTCAAATGACAGACAATCACGGTTCTCTTGCCAACTGGCAGTTTGTAACATAGGGATGTTTGTTAGTAGATGACAAGTCAATTTAACCTCCTGAGACCCTGTGTTCTCATATAAGGACATAACATCACTTCACTTTGCGCAACTAAGGCCTGTTGTTCTTGTTCATGGGTACTTTTTGTGTCATCTAGTGGTAGTAAGACCCAAGTACACTAATCCATGTAAAAACAAGATGGCAGCCATCTCTGCCAAGTCAGTCTGCAGCTGACCCCAACACAAAAGTGGACAAGGTCCAAAACCGCATCACATTTTATGGTAGACACTTGTTTATTTACAGTATATTTAATAATGTTTGTAGTTTGATATGACGACATATTTGACCAATTTTAGCAACAGTTACAAGCTAAGATGCTGTTAATTAGGACGTACTCGTTTGGAGACATTGGGACTTCATTGTCTCGTTTGAGGACAGTGGGACTAAATTATCTTTGAAAATGTTTAGTTTTTATACTTATCAGGTCCTACTAATCCCAAATAGCTAGGAAAAATAAAAATTAATACCAAACAAAAGTCCAGGTCTCAGGAAGTTAAGGTTGCATTCAATATTAAGTCATACGTATGAGATATTAAGTCACGCGTTCGAGATATTAAGAATATCGTTTCAATTAATGTTAGCAAGTCGTTTTCATGTTTTGTATGATAGCATGCATGTTCATTATTTTGGAGGAAAAGTAAATGAACATTCTCAGTTACTTTGACTACAAATACCTGCTGTAAACCATAATGGGACAGAGAGATTTCTCCATAAAATATTTATATGACATAATTCTTTATACCATTAAATTATGTCATATAAATATTATGGAGAAATCTCTGGACATATTTATATGACATAATTCTATATAGAATTATGTCATATAAATATTTTATGGAGAAATCTCTCTGTCCCATTATGGTTTACAGCAGGTATTTGTAGTCAAAGTAACTGAGAAGGTAAAATTGTCTCATTTTTCCTCCAAACATTACATTACAATGATGCAGCATTAATCTGCATTATTTGGAAAACTAGTACCAAACCCATTACATATCCATCTGAGATATAACAGTCAGGTGAGCTTGTGCTGGTCTTGTGCTGGCATAACTCATCCCAAATAGCTAGGAAAAATAAAAATTAATACCAAACAAAAGTCCAGGTCTCAGGAAGTTAAGGTTGCATTCAATCAATGAAAACGCCGTTGGAATAATCAGGCACGTTTCGTTTTTTTACTAAAGAATATCGTTTCAATTAATGTTAGCAAGTCGTTTTCATGTTTTGTATGATAGCATGCATGTTCATAGTGCATGATGCAAAGTACAGAACATTTCAGCGGCACTGAAAATACCATTTGTTTACTGAGAAATAGGATTAACAACTTCAAATGGCTTATTCTTTATACCATTAAACCTTATAGATTAAATTGCGAGAGCTGGACATACCTCACTTTACCTCCCTCAATTGTACTTATCTGATCTAACTCCAAAGAAAATAAAAGTGTTCACTAGAAAAATGAGCGGGACATTGTTTTACTCTCCTTGGTTGGTTAGTCCTGTTTAAACCCTCCCCACATCTATCACATACAAACATTACATTACAATGATGCAGCATTAATCTGCATTATTTTGGAAAACTAGTACCAAACCCATTACATTTCCATCTGAGATATAACAGTCCAGGTGAGCTTGTGCTGGTCTTGTGCTGGCATAACTCACAAAGAGAAACTTCATACAGTATATCACATGATCCAAATTAGGGCTGTCCTGAATATCATTTTGGCGTGTTGAAGGTTTATCGAGAAATATTCTGTAAACATCAGTTTTCAGTCATTGAACCTAAAATAAAGTGAGCAGCAGAAGTGTTTCTGGCAGTTTTCAGGTGATTTACTAAGATGATTGTACATTTGTGATTTACCAGTTTACTTTGGCAAATCTGGCACTTTTTGGGTGTCATATTTGTGAAGTTTGAAATGATTTCAGACGCTTGCGAGGTCACGCTAGCAAATCTGTAAGCCTGTCACAGGTGGTCAAACAGTCAGAGTCATGGGGCAACTTCTAGCTGTAGGAGCCTAAATGCAGTTCACTGATGTTTCGGCTGCCTAGCTACACATCTTTCAAGTTCCATATAATTCAAGTTCATATGGAGAACAACACTATTTACAGTAATTGCAGGTATAGGTAGATGGAATTCATGTTCACAGTAAAGTAATAGGTTAATTATCCAATTTCTTTTACTCAAAATACATGTAGATAATTTGAAATCTCATGTATATTTACATTAGTAACCTTTAAGATTAGGGTATCATTATTGTTGCAGCAAACCTTTAATTACCCCTTTAATCATCTCTCGCCAGCAGGGGGAGTTTTTGGATTTGGGAGAGTTAACTGCAGTCAGACAAGTGGAGAGGGGAGCCACACGCTGGATCTTTTTAGTGTGGATCATGACTAAGGGGATCATTAGAGCATCAAGCTAGTGTCAGCATCCTAATACTGATTTAGACATTGATTACCATGGCAACAATCAAAGCTTCCAAATAAAATATAGCAATAAAAGAAGTAATAAGCATGTGTAAACAATACGGTTGGTGTTGGACCAAAATTCACTCTGATAAAGTATCTGATGTACTTGGTTCTTTGCTGTCTCCGTGCACACAGTGTGTACAGATGTGGATGCTTGCATGTGTCCAGTCTGAAACAAAGAAGTAAGTCTTTTGTCTGCTTTTCAATCAACCATCTGCAGTTTGGTTGGAACAAAGGAGAATATAAGGGCTCCAGAGTGCTGCACAAAGGGGGGAGAAGGTCTGACAAGACAAGCAAACAGCGAGGCAAACTGATGGGAGGCAGCTGGGATTAACAGCCCACAGTTGGTAGAACAAACTGCTAAAACCTCGAGGCCACGCAAGACGAGCAAGAAAGTGAGAATCAGAGAGAGAATTACCTCAACAGTGCAGATCCAACAGCCCATTCACAGTGTTTTGTCTAGTGATGCAGTGGCCCGTGAGTTTTCTTCATGTAAATGGACAGATTGAGCAGTCACAGTATAGGCTGTGCATCACCTGAGATTTAAAAGAACAAGACTAGGCTGAAACCAAGTATATGTCAGGACTGTGTATGGTCAGTGTGTCAAATGGTGATGTCATTGTTACAGGGATAGTCAGTGGTGTCTGAATCTGATTCTACTGGCAATATATGTTAAACACAAATGGAGATCTCCTGTTTTTGAAGTATTTAACAAGAAAAAACAAACAATTTTGCTGAGGCTGCTGCCCCCGCAACCCGGACCTGGATAAGCGGAGGACGATGAGTACGAGTACGAAAAAATCAATTTAAAGTAGCCCCCTCTCACACACTTTTATAAGAGACTTCTTTAAATATATAAATCATTTTGATTATTTTACTTCCTAATTTTAATTATTTGCTTTCGTCAATGTATGTGTCAGTGATGATGTACTGTGAACTAATGTACTCATAGGCTCATTCGAGATGACACTTTCCTGACAAGGAAGTCACAGAAACGCTCACATCCTGTTAGATCTGATTTATTAAATGTGTTATGAGACCCACATATCAGCGTGTTTGCAGTCTCCAGTTGTTTTAATTACGACACCATAGCCTATTAAAATGCTTTACAGATGATCTGTAATTTATGTTCATGGGTTAACCTCCATTTTACATGAATTCCCATGTAAATCTGCATCATATCAGTTTGCTGCTGCAGAGCAGACCTGTCGCCTCAACTACACAGGCTGAATAAATTGTTACTGACTTAATATTTTCAGAGGAAAAAAAAATACAAGACAACAGCTTTCATCAAAGATCAGTCAGATATAGTCAGGGCTTCACATTAGGGCTGTAACGATTAGTTGACTAATCGACTACTAAAATAATCGGTGACTATTTTAGTAGTCGACTAATTGGTTAGAGTTATTTTTCATAGAAAAGTACTATAAAATACTCTTACTGCAGCTTCTTACGTTCAGCTATTGGCAGCTTTACACACTCTCCCATGACGGTGAACTAAAACCCTTTGGCGTGAGTACGAAACAAGACATTAGATGACATAATTTTTGGGTTTGGGAGAGACAGACCGACATTCTTCAACATTTTAACACATTTTTCAATAGAATGATTAGTCGACTAATGAAAGAAATAATCAACAGATTAGTCGACAATGAAAATAATCGTTAGTTGCAGAACTACTTCACATCTGTACAGATGTTATTTTAGGAATCCTCACATCCCACTGACCACAAGTCTCTGTGATGCTTAATATTCCAGTTATTCAAACAGATTTTGATAGAATAAACCTTGCAAAAGGACTCCCGCACACTGTCTAACTTGCAATATATAATTTAATTGCGGCGTTTCGGTGCTAGACCTTCATTGGGCAAAACCCGACTTTTTGGTCTTCTCTCCCCAATGCACCTGTCTTGTTTAATAGATGTGCGAAGTGTTTCCTTTGATAGAATAAACCTTAAAAAACAGACAAATAACATCTAAATCTCTAAAATTCAACAATCTTAAACGTCATCTTGTTGAGTTAACATCTAAACCAATCAGCTGTTAGATCAGGTGAGAGCCAGGCATTTCCCATCATGTTCTGGGTCTTGCAGTTGGTGGAGAGCAACTGCAGCACCTGGCTCTTAAAAAGTGCGGCCGTCTGGCTCTCGCAGGATTATCATCCACTGTTGTATGACATCAGAGCAAGTCGGGATGAAAATGGACACAAATCTAACCAGCATGCATTGTACGGCAATTGCCGATGATCAAATCTGCGCAGGCCTGGCTCATCTCCAACGAGCCTACTGTCATGTTTTACTGATGTTTGGACTTTATTAGATAAAGGGAGAAAAACTTTACTTAAATATAAAGAATAATATTAAAAAAATAATTGATTTCCTTACCGACATCAATGGACGCACAATGGCAGTGTAGGCGCAGTACATCACAGCATTTCTGTGTGAGTCACATCAGGAACTGCCTACATACGGCACAAATATCGCCTCAGCAGGTGATAGTCACTCTCCTGTGTTCGCTCCTGTGTGACCAGGCCCTGAGACAGGGAGAAAGAACATTTTTGTTTCCTTAAATGCATTCAACTCAAAAACACTCACTGTCCTTGGTTTCCCCTCCGGCATCCCAATTCTGTAAATAATTGTATCTTTACTGACTCACTCACTGAGTCACTTCTTGTTCTGTGTCACACACTCTGATGTCGGACACATTCAGTCACTCTGAACATTAGACCCTGAGAACATCATTCACGCATCATCACAGCGGTTTGATCAAAGCGAACCACATTCACCCTGCCTGTCACTCATTAACAAACACCATGTATCCTGCTCTTCCCTTTGTCCACTTAATATCTAATAGTGATCTAATAGCAAACACAGTTTTTGCAAGACCAACAGCAATGCTGGATACATGACATTTTAATGTTGGCTGTGGTGAAATGTCAGCGTACTGATGAAAGAGGCCAGTTCTCCACCCTGTGGATGTGTTTGCGAGTGGAGCGGACAGCAGATTTAGAGCTGGTTCAAAGCCAAACTGAACCACATGTGACCCACTGGCCTTTTCTCCACACCCAGTGTACATTACGCTGTGATACTATATCATCATAGTGGTGCTTTGTGTGGAGCTGGAGAGGTGACAGTGGCTGTCCACAAGCGACTGTACGCTGCTGTGAGAAGTCTCTATTCAGCCCTGTTTAAATCAGAGCCAGTTGAGTCAGAGATGCAGCATGCTGGAAGAATCTTTAAGACCAGGTTCATTATGATCAAAATGAGAGGCTTGGTAATTTATAGGACATCAAAGGTAGGTGGGGGGGTGGAGGGTGTTGATGTGAAGCTGTGTGGGGCCTGAGGATAACAACATCATCTCCTCTCTGAGGGATCCTGCTGTTCAGGTCTTGGTACAGAGAGAGTGAGGAGGAAAAAACAGAGATGGCATCCTTTTATTAACGCAAAGGAATGATGGTGCTCTCAGTGTTTGCCCATTCATACGATCACTCTTCACACTCTATACTCACACTATAATGTTGGCAGCAGTGGCAGACTATGTATGTTACTGTTGCATGTTTGCATTTGTTTGAGTCCATACACAACAGAGCCCTTGGAGTAAATCCACATGCTGTGTGGAGAGCAGAAGCAGCTGGTCAAACATTGCTTCTGCTGAAATGTGGATCCTCTGTAAATATGAAACAGACGTATATGTAAAAATAGACGGCCGAGTTTGGGATTTTGTTGTAAAGATCCTGTCAAAACATCCCAGAAACAACAAACAATCTGACTGTTGCAGAAGTATGACAAATCTGAAAATCCATCATGGGATGCAAAGAACGCACACAGGGCATTTTCAGAGTGTCTACAGATACAAGTTAAATTTAAGAGTTTTAAAGACCTTTTTAATATCATCTTATATGAAATTTAAGACCAATATATAATATGTAAAGTGTTGATTAGCACTGTTACCTCACAGCAAGAGGGTTCTGGCGGCTGGAGCCCTACTGCGTAAAGTTTGCATGTTCTCCCTGTGTAAGTGTGGATTCTCTCTGGGTCCTCCAGCTTCCTCCCACAGTCCAAAGACATGCACATTAGGTTACTGATGACACTAAATTGCCCGTAGGTGTGAATGTGAGTGTGAATGGTTGTCTGTCTCTATGTGTCAGCCCTGTGATAGATAGATAGATAGATAGATAGATAGATAGATAGATAGATAGATAGTATACCCCGTCTCTCCCCCAGTGTTAGCTGGGATAGGCTTCTGAGTGAGATAAGCGGTTACTGAGAATGAATGTGCAATATTCAATCTAAATGCATCAATGGTTGAAGCTCCATTTTTGAGCTCAAAGTACTCAATTCTATGTTCCGTCCACCACTTTTTTCAAAATACAATCTCTGTATCACTAATGAAGCTCCAGCGAAAGCTCGGTCAGGAAGAAAATACTTTTCATGCTCAGGCTGTAAGTTTCTTTCTCACCATGCCATTCACTCCTTCAACACATGCTCACTCACTATCTTTAGGTGTCATTGTTGAGTCATCAGCCGATTCACAATTAACCAACAGCACAGCAACACACCTTCTCTGTCAGCCTATCATCTTACTGCTCCTCATTTTAAATATGGTTCTTACTCTGTCGTAGCTTTTTCTTGCTGCCTCCCCATCACCACTTACAGCCGTGGCCAAAAGTTTTGAGAATCACACAAATATTAATTTTCATAAAGTCTACTGCCTCATTTTTTATGATGGCAATTTGCATGTACTCCAGAATGTTATGAAGAGTGATCAGATGAATTGCAATTAATTGCAAAGTCCCTCTTTGCCATGAAAATGAACTTAATCCCCCCAAAAACATTTCCAATGCATTTCAGTCCTGCCACAGAAGGACCAGCTGACATCATGTCAGTGATTCTCTCGTTAACACAGGTGAGAGTGCTGATGAGGACAAGGTGGAGATCACTTTGTCATGCTGATTGAGTTAGAATAACAGACTGGAAACTTTAAAAGAGGGTGGTGCTTGAAATCATTGTTCTTCCTCTGTTAACCATGGTTACCTGCAAGGAAACACGTGCAGCCATCATTGCTTTTACAAAAAGGGCTTTACAGGCAAGGATATTGCTGATACTAAGATTGCACCTAAATCAACCATTTATCGGATCATCAAGAACTTCAAGGAGAGAGGTTCAATTGTTGTGAAGAAGGCTTCAGGGCACCCAAGAAAGTCCAGCAAACGCCAGGACCATCTCCTAAAGTTGATTCAGCTGCGGGATCGGGGCACCACCAGTGCAGAGCTTGCTCAGGAATGGCAGCAGGCAGGTGTGAGTGCATCTGCACGCTCAGTGAGGCGAAGACTTTTGGAGGATGGCCTGGTGTCAAGAAGGGCAGCAAAGAAGCCACTTCTCTCCAGGAAAAACATCAGGGACAGACTGATATTCTGCAAAAAGTACAGGGATTGGACTGCTGAGGACTGGGGTAAAGTCATTTTCTCTGATGAATCCCCTTTCCGATTGTTTGGGGCTTCTGGAAAAAAGCTTGTCCGGAGAAGAAAAGGTGAGCGCTACCATCAGTCCTGTGTCATGCCAACAGTAAAGCATCCTGAGACCATCCATGTGTGGGGTTGCCAAGGGACTGGGCTCACTCACAATTTTGCCTAAGAACACAGCCATGAATAAAGAATGGTACCAAAACATCCTCCGAGAGCAACTTCTCCCAACCATCCAAGAACAGTTTGGTGACGAACAATGCCTTTTCCAGCATGATGGAGCGCCTTGCCATAAGGCAAAAGTGATAACTACGTGGCTCGGGGAACAAAACATTGAAATTTTGGGTCCATAGCCAGGAAACTCCCCAGACCTTAATCCCATTGAGAACTTGTGGTCAATCCTCAAGAGGCGGGTGGACAAACAAAAACCCACAAATTCTGACAAACTCCAAGCATTGATTATGCAAGAATGGGCTACCATCAGTCAGGATGTGGCCCAGAAGTTAATTGACAGCATGCCAGGGCGAATTGCAGAGGTCTTGAAAAAGAAGGGTCAACATTGCAAATATTGACTCTTTGCATAAACTTACTGTAATTGTCAATAAAAGCCTTTGACCCTTATGAAATGCTTGTAATTATACTTCAGTATATTATAGTAACATCTGACAAAAAGATCTAAAAACACTGAAGCAGCAAACTTTGTAAAAACCAATACTAGTGTAATTCTCAAAACTTTTGGCCACGGCTGTAGTCTTTAGGGATTCATCAGCCTCATCCACTTCAGCAGTCAGCAGCCTCAGAGTCATCAGCCACCTCCACCACCAGTGTCTAGACTCCATGGGGGGATTTATATTAATGCTGCTCAGATGTCCCTCAGTGTCAAAATATCTTCCTCTAGTGTCCAAGCACCAAAGACTTCTGTTAAATCTTAATCAGCACAAATCATCTGTTAATCTGCACACTCATATTCTGTATTAAATATTATCTTTACTTTACTCTTCTGTCTCTCCTGATTGAAATTCTGACTGCATGTGCTGCATACATTATGACAAATGGTACTGGGACAGTAGCAAATACAGACTTTAAAGTCATTTTTTTGTCTCTGAGACACAGAGATAATTCTTCAACTTGATTTAAGTCAGTGGTCCTCAAACTGTGGGGCAGGCCTCCCTAGGGGGGCACAAAGCCACTGCAGATGGGGCGTGGATGACCAGGGGAAAAATATTGGGTGAAACAAAACTGAATGAATAAGATTTATGTAGGAAAAATAAGCAAACCTGTGTTCGCTGATGCTATTAGGCTGACGTTTACTTTGACACGGATCCTTCCTTATTAGTTGCTTCCCCAATTAGAGCTCATTGGGGAAGCAATTAGCTTCCCCAGTGAGATGGTTGGTAAGGAGTTACTGCCCCAAGCGAAGTAGTTCAAGTGTCTCGGGAACTTGCTCACGACTGAAGGTAAAATGAAGTGTGAAATGGACAGGGGGTTTGACGCGGTGTCAGCAGGGATGTTGGCGCTGCGCTGGATCATTGTGGTGAAGAAGAGGGCATAAGCTCTTGATTTCCCAGTCCATCTGTGTTCTGACCCTCACCTACTGAATAGTTTCCTAGAACCAATACAATCCTTAGTTGAATCGTTTCCGCACACTTTGGCGACTCAAGCGCCCACTATCAGAAAGATGGAGACTAGCCTAACTGACCGCAGCGACAGGATAACACAGCTTGTGACTCAGACTCACCTACAACAACAGGGAGAACATCTTCAATTCTCCAGAGGCCGCAGAGATAGCGGGTACAAGTGGCTAAAATTAGTTTCCTCTGTTGTTGGGCTCAGCCTTAGAGAGAGGGGGAGGAGCTTAGACATCCGAAAAGGAAGCTCGGGGCAGAGGCCCTGCTCCTTCGTGTTGAAAGCGGCCAGCTTATGTGGTTCGGGCATCTGATTGGGATGCCTCCTGGGTGCCCACTGTCAGAGGTTTTCCAGGCATGTTAAACTGGTAGGAGGTCCCAGGGCAGACCCAGAACACGCTGAAGGGATTGTATAACTTCGCTAGCTTGCTGCAGCATGGGGGGTTGTGACCAAAAGTTTCAAAATCTAGATTCTCAGACGAACTTTTCATAGGCAGATGCCGTGCGATAATAAACCATAGGGAGAAATATTTTATTCTGGTGGCACCACTCTGTAGTGTTTCATCATTATTCCTCTGGCTTTGCAGCACATCCCTATTAGTGAACATCTCTAGCCAAGACAAGGCAGACACGTGGGTCAAGGACAGTTATTTATATCATGAGCTGCATCCAATTAAGTCAACATGTCAACCTGAAACCGTCTGCAGCTAATGGGCTTCCATCAGCATGAGAGATAGCTTGATAAATATCAAAGGCGAGGACAGACAAGAGAGGAGACAGCTTGATATTAATGATAATACAGGGGATCATTTAGATGGAGATGGCTGTTTTGGTGCACGGATCAGATATGCGTGGATCAAAGTGTCAACATGGTTCACTTGACAAAATTATCAAGCTGCGTTTACTTTTGATTATGATCTCTCCCAAGAGAATGAATTATGTTGAGAGTCAGATAATCAATCATACTGGAGTCACTTACGTTGTGTTTATGAGATTGTCAGCTTCACAGGCACAACAAAAGGAAGCCTGCCTCTCATAGCTTTTAGTTATACTGCTCTAAAAAAGGGCTTCAACAAAGCTCACATCCCTGCACTAAACCTCTGATGCCAGTCCACATTTACTCTGCACATGGTGACTTAAGGGGAATTTATTCCTCAGAAAAGAGATTGTTCACAACTGTCTGTGAAGCTCTGACATTTTCATTTGGCAGTCTGTGTATAAACTATTTCAACAAAGGTTATTCCATTTTCTGCCGCTGTCTATCTGCAGTGATGTACAGAAACATATGCACACGGGCCTCGGCGATCTTTATCTCCAACCATCAATTGTAAAATGCACTGTAAACCACAAGCTCCAGCTCCTCAGTGAGAAAGTGTATTTTCTTAATCCATTAACCTGTGAAAGTGGCTGCAGGGGATGATGAAGAGCTCCTCCGAGACACTCTCCCCTCTGGCTAAACCAAAACCTCTTCTGGACTGTTTCATCCAAATAGAAGCACTCAATCTTGAGGACAGCTTGGTCAAAAGCGATGCAGCACGCTGACTGCAATGGGGGTCACCTATAAGTGCTTGAGATACAGTTTTACAGAACAGAGTTGTCAAAATGATGTGGAGCTGATACCTGAATCATTTTATCTTCTCCAGACATCTCATATAAACTATAAACCATATCAGTGAGATGTATATCTCTAGAATGCAAATGTCATTCTCGTACAACGTTAAATTAAGTTTACAATCATAACAGTACCAGATTAGGAGTCAAAATTTGTTGTATTTCTTTTTTTTTTTTTAAACAATGGATCCTCAATTACAGTTTAAGGGTGCTTTTACACCTGCCCTGTTTTGTTTGGTTCAGTCAAACTCAAGTTCGTTTGCCCCTTAATTGCAGTTCATTTGTGCAGGTGTGAATCCAGCAATTGCACTCGGGCGCACACCAGAACAACCGGCACCCAGTTTGTTTCTTAACAAATTGGTAGCGTCGGCAATGTCCCCTCACAGCAAGAGGGTTTCTAGTTCGGACCCCACAGTAGGGGAGCCCTTCTGTACGGAGTTTGCATATTCTCCCTATGTCAGCGTGGGTTTTCTCCAGGTACTCCGGCTTCCTCCCACAGTCCAAAGACATGCAGGTTAATTGGTGACTCTAAATTGTCCGTAGGTGTGAATGTGAGTGTGAATGGTTGTCTGTCTCTATGTGTCAGCCCTGTGATAGTCTGGTGCCCTGTCCAGGGTGTAGCCCGCCTCTCGCCCATTGTCAGCTGGGATAGGCTCCAGCCCCCCTGCAACTCCTAACAGGATAAGCAGTTACAGAAAATGAATGAATGAATGAATGAATGAATGATAAGTAGAAGGAAAAATGTAGACCTCATATTTGTTCTACCATATCCCAGTTTGACTGCTTAGCTTAGCTTAGCACGCCCGATTTTTAGATTTCTTTGAGGATGAGGACTAATACATTAAATAAACATGACACTTTCTCAAGTCATGTTGCTTGGGGTTAGCAGAGCGTGAACTTCCCCAAATCCCCAAAGGGCAGAGATGCAAATGTCGACATAAACTCCGATAGCATTCAGGACTGGCTTCCACACAATGGGGAAAAAATGCACATTGGATGTAACCTGCTACCCCACAAACTACTTGATTAAACATATGCTGACTGTTGACTTTAGAAGTAAAAAGTCTACTCTGTTACATGAGTTAGATAAGCGTTCGGCTAGTTAGCCGAACAGGCTGAACAGACATGGGTTGATGTTAAAATTTTAATGACTGTCTTGGCCAAAACAACTCTCACTATATTATCCTGATGATCATCTGAATAAGCTTAAAACACTTAAAATGGCACTTAACCATAGGCTGCTAGAATAACATTTTGTTCATTCCTTCATTTGCGTAACCGATTTTCCTGCTGTGTTGGACAGGTCCCACCTGACGTTGGGCGAGACGCGGGGTACACCCTGGACAGGTCACTGTATCACAGGGCTGACACATAGAGACAGACAACCATTCACACTCACATTCACAGCTGCAGTTGATTTAGAGTCACCAATTTACCTGCATGTCTTTGGACTGTGGGAGGAAGCAGGAGTACCCGCAGAAAACCCACGCTGACGCGGGGAGAACATGCAAACTCTGCATAGTAGGGCTCCCCCACCCCAAGGTGCGAAACAGGAACCATCTCATTGGGAGGTGACAATGCTAACCACTGCTCACACCTTTTCCTCTTGTGCTGGTTTTGGACAGACTAAGAGAAGACACTCCCCTCTAAACTATAGAGTGTGGAGCTATGACTGGATAACTGCTGTTCAGGGTAGGGGGTTTAGCTAACGATAAAGAGGATAAAGAACGACCCCACTAACACCCATCCTGCCCACATCATTTCTGGGCTTTTCTCCCAAAACTGTTCATCAATGTGTCAGTGATGGCAACAGTATCTCTATGAAACTAACACCCTGTCATATCCATAGGGAAAGATGGAAAGGTAGAGATTTTCTGCTGAGATCTCTCTAAAGCACCTGGACATATCGCTCTCTTTCAGCAGCACCATCAAGCCTGCAGGGCTCTCCGAGACGCCAGCGGGCCGCTTGATTGATTCCACCCTCAGAGATTAATCTAGATATTGACTGTGTGCGGTGTGAGTGTTAGTGTGTGTGTCTGGGCGTTTGAGTCAGCCAGAGAGAGACAGTGTCTGATAGAGATGGAGCCAGTGGGCCCAATGATCTACAGCCTGTTTAGATCCTCATTTCCCAGAGTTCATAGCTCTCTTCCATCAACCCGCAGGCAGGGAGCCAAGCCTTTGCTCTCTCCTCCACGGTGGTCTAATTCATCCTCACTTAGGAAAGGTAAAGGCTGCCTCTGTCTGCCTCAACAGGTCCAAAGGCAACTCATTTCTATCGCTTCTCTTTGATCTCTGTTCTCTGTATTTCTTATCTTTGATTTATTGCGTAGATTTGTATGATGCTGCCCTTTTTGTTTTTATGCTGCTCTATTTGTTTTCATGCTGCATGTACTCAGCGGAAAAGGAAAAAGGAGCCTCGGTCTCTAAAGAATTTCCTTAAGCAAAAGGTTAAATAGGCGAAAGTGTAGCCAAGGGAAGAAAACAACCTTATTACAAGGCACGTGCAGCCACCCACATGCAAGCGAGCATGAATACACACTCAACACACATGTAGGGCTGTGCACACTTGCACTCCTACGCACCCTGTCAAACTCTCCCATTTGAAAGCAGATCAACCTCTAATTCAGCCAGATTTAAATAACTTCCTCCAAAGCAGATGGTAATAAAATGAGGGGTTTTTTTTGGATATCACTCCACTCCGGGCAGGTAGGTGCAGCTGGAGCAGGTGTGTGTTGGTGAAACGGGGCCAGGGGCTTGATGCAGATTTGCAGTTCGTTATATCCAGCTGTGCATTTGTAGCTCTGACAGACCTTCGCTGCATCGACACCTCGCTGACGCACACAGATGGCCGCCCACAGCTGATGACAAATCTGGCTGGATTTTTGAATAGGGTAGTATTACTGTGATGGGAATGCTAATGACACGTTTTAATGTTGGCTTGTTGCAAAAGTGCAACAAAGACTGACCCCAGACTGGCATTTAATCCAACTTCTTCCCCATACTGACAAGAGGAAATAATGCTAATGACATGGTGGCTTTGTATTGACCTGCCATACTTTATTTGCACAATTTATTTGGTTATTGATGAGGTTAGATGAGATGCTATTAAACATAATGCTGCAGACATACTGCCTCAGTTTGGGAGGGTGTCAGTCTGCCTACATTTATTAATGTACATCTGTGCTGTCAGATGATTTACTGTTTTGAATGAGCCATCAAAAGTACATCATTTCATTCCAACTATGCCTGAGAACCTGCGCCAAGAATAATAACAACAGTAATTTCATGTTTCAGCGTGCTTCACAGTGAACTGAAGTCAAAATCAGACAGTAAAAAGGCCTGGGCAGACCTGAGAGTGGCTGAGCTTGATGGAGGGTGAACATCCAGGTCTACAGGAGGCATTGAGACCTTGGCAGACATGGATGGGATGACAAAGGAAAAAAGTCTTTTAATGATTTGTGTACTATGTACAATGTCACTAGAAGCTCATTCCTTCTTTTACCTTCAGGTTAGCAATGCAAACTTATGGGGTCCCTTGGGTGGCCTCAATAGCCTCAATAACTCATCCATTCCATCCTTTGCTAGATGTCGGAGGTCGAACTAGAGGTTAAGTACCTAAGATTTATTTACACTTAAATTCTGTCTGCAAACTTTTTTCACCAAATCTGGAGCAGTGATCTTAGCTGTTCTGTTTTTGACATTTGCTTGTTAACAGTCTCGAACAATTCAGATTCTACTTCAAAAATCCTAACCACAAGCTCATACACTTTAAATTCCTGCATAGGATTATCGTATTCCAAGGTAGCTTCGTCTGAGGACGATTATATCCTCTCCTGTCTGTGAGCTCTGCCCTAATGGTGACATAGGGCCTTTTCTTCACATGTATTGGAGTTGCTGGGGTGGTATGTTTTTGGAAAATGGAATCTGAAACCTTAACTGATCCACTTGATGTTCAAGTGCCATGTTGGCCAAAGCTGCTCCCACTGAATGATACCTCCTCTGTAGAGCTTTTCTCTCATCAGAAGCTTGAACTTTTTGTTGGCTTGACAGCAGCAAAAAAATAAAAATAAAAATAAAAAATGTTAGCAGTTCGCTGGCAGCCTCCTCATTCTCTCTCACAGAATCAATGGCTACAATCCCTATATAATATATAACATATGGAAATGTCAGTAGCAAAAATGCATGATTAAATAATACAAATGTATATACATATATAATTAAACAAAAATAAATTATAATTAAATAAAAATAATCTAAATAAGTATATATAAATTCTTTAAATATGTATTTTTTTAAAATTGTAATTATGTTTTTTAAATGTATATATACATAGATATTCTCTTTTTTCTTTTTATTTGATGTAATTTATGTATTATTATAATATATAATATTAATGTGTATTATATAATTATACTATAATTATAATTCATTTATTATTATTATTATTATTATTATTATTATTACTATATTTTATTATTATTTCTTTTTTCCTCTTAATTTATTTTTTCAGTTGATCTACAAAGGGAATCAGTGTGGACTGGTTGCCGCCAGGGGTGGAGGGAATTGTGTATTATTGTGATTATTGTTTGTTATTGTTTGTTACAACAATAAAAAAAGTTGATAATAAAATAAGAGGGTTAAGATCCAGTAAAATATATAATAACAATACAGCAATAAAATAAATATTGGTAGATAAAATAAACACCTCTAGGCTTCAAAATATACAGCATTAAAAGTCCAAGTATACACCACTGGAACATCACACTACAGAGCCCTGATGCCCAAACCAATAATAAATGCTGGTTTACTTCTACAGAGATGGCACTTTGCAGCCTGTGTGTGTGTACAGCTGATTATCAGTCATAATTATATAAATATACAACCACCTCCCTCAGTGTAGCACCATTATTACAAGTAAATGGGAAAGAGGACAAACCTGAGACACACTGTCTGACTGTGACTGACAGCAGGCACAACAAACAGTATAAAGCCACATCAATTAAACAACCTCAAGCTTCTTATAGAATCAACAGCAGAATAGCACATCAGCAGAGCAGACAGTGGGGACATGTATTAACAATATGACAGCAGCTGCAGCCACAAACACACATATTAAAACACAGGGTGTGTGTTAGTGTTCACCTGTGTGAGCCGCATGCTGTGGGCCTTGTGAACCGTGAGGTCCTCCTCAGTCTGCTGCAGATCCATCTTCTCTGCTCCTCCATCCCCAAAGCATGACTTTAACATGAATATAACCAGTCCACTCAGCCTGTTTGTCCCTCTGTGCTCCTCACAGTTTTCACACATGTGGAGCTGAGTGAGGCTCCAGCAGCAGCTGTCACACACCTGACTGACAGTTAATGCTCCTCAGTGGACACAGACGTCACTCCACTAGATGATCCACGAGCAGTTTAGTAGCATATTTAGCGTGTTAGCCACACCCAGCATGCACCTGGTCACATACTTTTGTGGGTGTGTTTGATTTGGGTCACTGAGCATGCCGGCCGGGTGGTGCTTAAAGGGATAGTGCACCCTAAAATGAAAATTCAGCCAGTATCCACTCACCCATATGCCGAGGGAGGCTCAGGTGAAGTTTTTGAGTCCTCACATCACTTGCGGAGATCCTAGGGGACAGTGGGTAGCAACACCACTCCACCTAATGGAGGCTTACGGCGCCCCAGATTCAAACGTCCAAAAACACATAACTGAGCCATGGCTGAATTTTCAGTTTTTGGGTGCACTATTGCAGCGTTGGTGATGAAAGCAAATGAATCTGTCCACACATTATTAAAGGGAAATTTCAGTTTATTTCAACCTGTATCCTATCGTCCTAAATTTGTTTCAAGTCACTAGTGACATAAAAATAATAGTTAGCATGTTAGCCATTAGCCTAGATACAGCCGGGCGCATAGTAGCGTCAGACCTGTTAAAACGTAAGTGAACGGGCATACTTCAAGTGCAAAGTTAGTCCACTAAACAAGCTTTTTTTCCACAAAGACCACCTCATATCGTTAGGATAAATGTCAGAGAACATATAGAAAACGACATGTAAATGTGTTGAAAAGTTCATTCATTTATTTTATGAAAGATTTATAGAATAATGGCTGACTTTTTGCCAGACTTCCACTTTGTGGAGGAGGAATTTGATTTTGCAGAGTTTGATGGCCATCCTTATTTATTTGAGCCAGAATACACTGAAGAAGAGCTTCATGAAATTGAAGAACAGAGGAGGAGAGGTTGGTGTACCTGTGAATGCTGTGCCCCAGTGCCCACAGAAGAGGAATGCCTCTGTTGCAAGAAATGGGACCGGTTGCAGCCTTATTTTCAAGGTTTGGATGTGACCGAGGACGGGACACCTCCACCTAGACTAACGTTAGTATCCAGCTGGGCTTTATCTAGAGCTGGCGAGATATATTTCGGCCGCGCTTTGGAAAGCAGAGCTAAAGGGGTAAACAAACATGGCAGCACACCGGTAAGGTAAGACAACACATTTACATGTCGTTTTCTATATGTTCTCTGACATTTATCCTAACGATATGAGGCGGTCTTTGTGGGAAAAAAGCTTGTTTAGTGGACTAACTTTGCACTTGAAGTATGCCCGTTCTCTTACGTTTTAACAGGTCTGACGCTACTATGTGCCCCGGCTGTATCTAGGCTAACGGCTAACATTCATTCATTCATCTTCTAACCGCTTCATCCTCTTGAGGGTCGCGGGGGGGCTGGAGCCTATCCCAGCTGACATCGGGCGAGAGGCAGGGTACACCCTGGACAGGTCGCCAGACTATCGCAGGGTTGACACATAGAGACAGACAACCATTCACGCTCACATTCACACCTATGGACAATTTAGAGTTACCAATTAACCTAGTCCCCAGTCTGCATGTCTTTGGACTGTGGGAGGAAGCCGGAGTGCCCGGAGAGAACCCACGCTGACACGGGGAGAACATGCAAACTCCGCACAGAGGGGCTCCCACGCCCGGGATCGAACCGGCAACCCTTTTGCTGTGAGGCGAGAGTGCTAACAACCACACCACCGTGCCACTGCTAACAGCTAACATGCTAACTATTATTTTTTATGTCACTAGTCACTTGAAACAAATTTAGGACGATAGGAGACAGGTTGAAATAAACCGAAATTTCCCTTTAAATTTTCTATATTCCTCCAAGAATTTATCATATTTGGATTTGAAATCCATAGCTAGCCCCTCTAGAAAGACTCAAGACTAGCTACTGCTACTCAAGTTCAGCAAAATTTAGAGGGAAAGGCACCAAGTCGTAGATGTATGACGCACATTTTAGTTGATGAAATGTTAAAACATTTCACAGCACATGTAAAAATACATATAGGTTTGACATATGTATATGTGCAGAGTATAAATGACAGTATTTCAAGACAATTATGGAAAAAAAATGGAAAAACAATAGATGGATGAAAAGGGGTACAGTCATACACAGAAAAAAAATATATTCAGTCACAGGATTTTGGGAGAAAATGTGCATAATTTTACAAAAGCTTGCCACTTGCCTTGTTATTTCAATAAACTGAGTGACTTGATAAAGTGAATTAGAGGATTCAAAGAAGTGACATTCCAGATCTGTCCAAAATCTTTTGGATATTTCACATAAAGAAAAGAGAAATAGTTTCTATATTATGTTAAAAGGCAGCCCAGTAGCAGTGAGAGCAGTGCTTACGTCACTGTGACCACATGGCCCGTACAAACACTAACAAGTTAAGGGAGATTGATGAGACAGTCATTCAGGCTCACATACAATCACATTGTTATCATTACTGTCCATGCAGGCAATTATTTATCAACCAGTAAAGCTACCATGGCTTTTGCCTTGTAGGCCGACATTGGTGTTTGTTTTGTCAGCTGACAATTACCCAGTCGCTGCCGCTGGCTGACAGATTTCACTCCATTCAAACAGTTTCCCGGCCCCCTCGCTGTTACGTGTTAAGTGGTGCACCAGTGCACTGAAATAGAGTGGACCTCCTGCTAAGGGTTGGGGTAGAGGCAGAGTGAGGCAGAGCAGAGTGAGGTCATGGTGCCACCCCTCTCCCATCACCCCCACCACCACCATCTGACACTCGACCAGTGAATTTAAACACTGAACATGTATCATTTACAGAGCATCAGCTGAAACTCTTCTGCTGCAGCTGCTGATGTGACTCCTCTCTTCCTCTCAAATTGGAGCAGGAACTCATGAGTCAAACAATAAAACCAAAGACAATAAGAGCAAAGATGAGCACACAGTAAGTTTTTATTTATTAATTGAAACACTCATTTCCTCTGGAGGGCTTTTCACACAGGACCTGGGGTGTCTCTGGGTGATGAAGACTCATCAGAGCCTAGAGTGCTCTGTGTGGGATGTGTCTATGAAGCATTTTCTGAACATGTTCACACAGTAAAAAGATTTTTATTTTTTTAAATGTTCTGCTAAAACAGCATTCTGAGTTGTGGAGCTGTAGCTACTGTGGAACCGGGGGAGTACATTACAATAATATATTTCCTGCTGGTGATGAAAGCGTACATTAGTCTCTTACTGCTCTCTGGAGAGAGAAATTACCTGACCTTGCCTTATTTCAAAGGTGAGGGAAAACAGTTTGGCCAAATCTGTAACACGCTTACACAGTAGTTTGCAATTAGACGCATTAGAAGATTTAAACTTTGCTGCTGCGGAGTGATGACCCATTTAGTAAGTAGCTAATAATGATAATAACAGGCCTTATTAGTCAAGATATGAACGGATGAAATATGCTTTATCAGGCCAAACTAAAGCCACAGGTAGTGATGCTCCCCACCATGTAGACTTTTCATTCAATGTAATTAGAGAGTTGTTGTACGCCACATTAGAGGCTTCGGTGACAAATGACTTAACGAGCTACACAGGGAGTCCTAATTATTCTGCAATTAGAAATGTAATTATGGGTTGCTCCAATGGCTTGCTCGCTTGCTAGCTGGCTAGCAGTGTGAGGGAGCAGAGACAGAGTGAGCATCACGTCTCAACGCCAGCTAATCTGTCACACATGGAGAGGTGCACAGGCCTCCAATCACAGCCCCACCGCTACTTAAACCTGTGGACTGTACTGAGTGTAGTCAAGGCACTCAGGCTTGTAATCCATCACTTCCAACCTACACTGAAGAAAAAGCACAAATATGGCTTCACATGTACCTAAAACAAGAAACAACCGGTGTTCAGACGACTGCTGCTCTAACCTAACAGACAGAGTCATCGAGTGTTGATCTAGAGGCAGGCAGGTAATGGGTTGTAATTGAATTTCCATCAGCCACCGAGTGGTAGGTTCGTGTTTTTTTGGTTGCTAAGCAAATTTACAGTCGGCACCATGTGATGAGCATCAATCTGCTGAATGCTGTGTAATCAGACTGTGTTCATGAGCTCATGGAGGTCTAAAAAGAAACAAGAGCATAGGCTGCTATTGTACCTCAAACCAATATATGTTTTGATTTTGCTTTTTTTGTCTGAAAAAGGTGGGCAGTTTCAGCCAATTAAATGACTTTAAATTAATTTTAATTTTACAGGTCTGTCATTTGACGAAATAATAATTTCTCAAAGGTGTCATTGTTATTTTAATTGGTGTAAGTAGTTGTGTTGCATTTAAATGCAGTTGTTGATTTCCAACATAATTTCTGCATGGCCTGAAAAGATCTTTTAATTTGTTGGTATTACTGAATTGGAAGTGTACCCACTGAACTGTGTCTATGTTAACCTCAATTAAATCAAAATTACATTGTTCGCTCCATGAAACAAAATAATTTGGTGTAGACACCCACAACAAAAAAGCATAACCATCTCTTCCATGGACAAACACAAACGGGTTTTTTTTCCAAGCGTTAGTCGACCAGAAAGGTCATTAGGACCATGTGGGAGTTTAATTTGAAAGGACAGACACAGGAAGTGGCCACGCTCAGCAGTCAGACAGGAGTCAGGTTAATTCACAGGGCTGGTACCTGCAGTTATTCCACAGGCTAGTTAATAACATGTCGGGCAGGAAATCCAAAGTGTGGGATCATTTTGAGAAGGTGAAGGACGAACCCAAGGTGATATGTAAACTCATCTTCATTGGTCGACTACAAACATGACGTATCATCTGAAACATGTCAGTAGCTACATGCCCATTAGCCACTTAGCACAATGATTACTGCTTTGCCGACAGCGTCATTAACAGGCGGCTCGCTCAGTGTGTGACGTGCACTTGGAGATAAAATATAGGCCTATATTAATGAAGGTTCATTAGTACGGTTTTGTATTTCTCTGTAATGTAGCACAGTGTTAACAATGTTACTGATACTATTCTTTCTCACACCTTCAACTCAAACCATTGTGTTGCCCCGCCCAAAATATATCATTTAATTATTGAATTAATATCGTAAACATGCAGCCGACTAGTCGACTAATTGCCCTAAATGACGAAACAATCACAAAGAGACACAAAACCACAAAAAGATAGTGACTAAAAAGATGCAAAAGAACAACAAAACAACAAAAGAGGTATAACCACCACATGTTCTGTGTAGATGAGGTGGTGGGGCCTTTTTGTCTGTGCCCAGGGGCATGTTGTCTCAGAGTCCGTCCATGGTAACAACAGTAGCTGCAGCTGTTTCTGTTCTTCATTTGGTAACCTTAAACAAGTCTCTGCATGCTGATGTGCCATCTGTTTGGAAGTTTTGATATGTATCTAGTTTGAAGACACCCTCCTCCTCAGTAGTTACTGCTGAAGGCAACATCAAAGTTTCCAGACTCTTCAGGGGAAGTCAGAGTCTGTAGTTTGGCTATAATGCTCCTGTGTAGTTTGTTCGACTCCATTAAAAACTTGAAACTCTATTTCCGAGTCCTGGTCTGTTTTTGGACAAACAATTTTTTTCCCGGCACATTTTCTTGCTTTAGGTTAGACATTTGCACGGATTCGGTCCAAACTATCCAAGGTCATGGGTGTGATGTATGTGTGCGATGCCATATTGATCCCTGAGGGAGATGATTCATCTTTTCAGCAGGGTAGCAGTGTCGGGTCAGGTGCACAACAGTAACCTTGGAGCTGATATGGTTTCTGTGCCGTGCTCTGGGATATAGCATGGCAGACTCAGGGTCATGTGGCCAAATAATACCCATGATACTTGTGTGTGTGTCTTTATTAACACACTTTTTTTATCATTTTATATGGTGGTTAGTATTTTGGTTTTAGTGACTGAGACACTCTGGGTTCCCTCATGACATTGTGAAAAGGAAAATAAGCTACAAAATGAGTGAGCATATTGTTAATCGTTTCAGGGTCAGTGTGTGTGTGTGTGTGTGTGCCATGCTCGCAGGCACTGTTGGGCCCATGCACTACTGTTGTAGTAATGAGGCACCCGTGCCAGTGATGACAGATGAAGGCTAAGAGGGTATAGTCCTACTAACCCCACCCTGAGCTCTGGATGACCTGCCAGCTTGGCAGCCTTACTTTGCCTTTAACCGTCCCAAGGATCAGACCGTTGGGAAGCTTTGGGGTATATTTTAAATTGGTGTCCTAACTACACACCAACTGATGCTCAGTAACATAACGTTAGCTCTTCATAGATCTCTGTGCCATCTGACTGGCTTCTGTCGGATTGGATCAAACAAAGTGGATCTGGGGAATTAAGAGTGGACTACTGGTAATGGATAGCCTTAACGTTAGCTGATTCAGGAAATGAGGGGTTATTAATTGATTTGTGGCACACTTTTTAAATAATCTACCTTTTAGTCTTTGGGCTTGGGGGAAGGTATCAAGTCAAAAGGCTCATTGGTGTCATTGGTGTTAGGGCCCATGTCGAGTTGGAAGTCTTCTTGGATTTTGTCAAGTCGAGTCTAAAGTCTGAACGAAATGAAGTAGCGGAAACCAAAATCATCAACCCACTGGGCTGGACTCAAAATCACACTGAAAATCAGAGTAAAAAATCAAAATCACAATCTGATCCAAGTTATGTGAATTTTCTCACAGCAACTCACACTGTGACTCAGTAGTGTGTATGGCCCCTGCATACCTGTATGCACTCCCCACAACATCTGGGCATGCTCCTGATGAGTCCATAGATGGTGTCCTGGAGGATCTCCTCCCACACCTGGATCAGGGCATGAGTGAGCTCCTGGACAGTCTGTGGCAGTACTTGGCAGCGTCGGATGTACCAATACATAACGTTGTATAGGTGCTCATGAAACTGGGCATTGTCCTGCACCAGGAGGAACCCAGGGCCCACTGCTCCAGCAACAGCAGTCAGGGTACTGTTGGCTCTGACATGGAGGTCTGTATGCCTCCCTAGACCATCACTCCAGACTCTTTTACACCTGTCACATGTGCTCAGTGTGAACCTGCTCTCATCTGTGAAGAGAACGGGGCACCAGCGGTGGTCCTGCCAGTTCTGGTGTTCTCTGGTGAATGCCAATCGAGCTGCACAGTGCTGTGTGCTGTGAGCACAGGTCCCACTAGAGCATGTCAGGCCCTCATGGAGTCTGTGTCTGACAGTGTGCTGCTGCTGGGTTGATGCCCTTCTATGGCCCTGTCCAGCTCTCCTCGTGTAACAGCCGGTCTCCTGCTGTCTCCTCCATGCTCTTGAGACTGTGCTGGGAGAAACAGCAAACCTTCTTGAGACCGCACGTATGGATGTGCCATCCTGAAGGAGATGGACTACCTGTGCAACCAGGTACCACCTCATGTTACCTGTAGTGACAGGGACACTAGCAGAACACAAAACTAGAGAAGAATCAGTCAGGAAGGATAAGGAGAGAGCAGCTGTCTGTGGACGCCACATGCACACCACATCCCTTTTTGGGTGTTATCTTGATTCTGCCTCACTATTGCACCTGTTGTCACTTTGATTTGCATCAAAGCAGGTGAAACTGATTCACAATCACTTGTGCTTCCTAAATGGACAGATTTGGACGGAACCTTGAAGTTTAACTGACTTGGTGTTATACTGTGACCATTAAGTGCATATAAAGTATAAAGTATATAAAATCACCTCTGTTGGGATAGATGTATTTTTAATATGTTAACAAACAAACAAAAAACAAGTAAGGCAACACAGCTGAGATAAAAAAAAACTTAACTCCAACACATTTGGGATCAGACTTTTAATGGACTTAAATTCACATAAATAACATTGGTTCATATATATTTTGTATATTATACAACTTTATATAATATATATTTCCCCCTATGATTTACATTCCTCTCTGGCTAAAATTATCTCTCATATCTACGGAAACAGAAAGCCTTGCATGAATGCAACGCTGCTCTTTTTGTGCTGTTTATCAAGGTCCAGATGCCAAAAGGAGAGGAGCGTGTTTCTCATGAGTTGTAAAAAATAATTTCCCAAGTTACACAAACAGAAAAGCAAAAAGGAGAATCTATTGCATCGTCTCTAGGGTATTACACAGCACTACAAGGAGTGGGTAGCTATTGAAAATCATTCACCGTATATATTTTACTGTATTGACTTGTGACACAAAGAAAGAAAGAGCACTGCAAACTATCTGATATGCATGGCAATGAACATTTCATTTCCAAGTGTTCTTGTCATGGTTTCTTTTTTTTTTTTTTTGTTGCAAAAAAAAAAGTAAAAAAAAAAAAAAAAGAGAATATGCTTGACTCAAGATAAGAAACCCCATCATGAAGATAAGGAAAGATTTATGAACCTGCAGCAAGGTCACGTAATCATGCAGTGACCCAGCCAAGCACGCTTGCACAGATGAGTTGAGCTTGTCAGTCTGGATCACAAATCAACACATGGCCGTTTCGAGCCTGTGACCGACATTATTCAACAAGATGGGTGGATATCTGGAAGTCAGGTAACATTCACTAATCTCCCTGACAGAAAAAAAGATAACCCTCTCCTCAGACTGGAGTTCCTCCTGTGTTGCCTTCGACCGCTGGATTATCCCTGCTGCCTGTAGCGCTCATGCAATCAATACCTCCATCAAACTATCGTGACTGACACATCATCACACAGTCGCCCCTAAATGAACACTGAAGGCTGAAAGGTGCACTGAGAGGCCATGACATGTCAGATAACCTCTATACAAGTTTTATGTCGCTCAATCTTTGCTTTAATTCATCAATAAATAACCATGGTGACATTCAACATTAAGTACATATCTGGTGAGGTGTTAAAAGAGTGAAAATGGCTACAAGGTGTCAAATCTAACAAGACTATGTGTCAAACATCTGCTTTTTTTAAAAAACACAACCCCAAGTGTCGCTTTATCACAATCCCTCTCGGCTGCTTCCTGCTACACAATCTCTTCAATCTGCATAAACTATGATACATATTTGATTGTCTGAATCAGAGCCGCTACCTGAATATCAACCAAGCGAGAAACTGTCGCCCACACGAGGCCTTCAAATCCAAATAAAAAGCAAAAGAATGGATCCATCTTTAGCTGCGATTTGAAAAGTGATGGGT
This sequence comes from Epinephelus fuscoguttatus, assembly GCF_011397635.1. Lineage (NCBI taxonomy): Eukaryota > Metazoa > Chordata > Actinopteri > Perciformes > Serranidae > Epinephelus > Epinephelus fuscoguttatus. Next base: position 20,960,560 of record NC_064760.1, read on the forward strand.
GTTGGAAGCGAATGTGCAGGTGAAGCCAGGATCTGATGCAAAACAAGATCTAGTGTACTTGAAAGAGCGACTTAAATTACCCAGTGAACCAGTGTGGGATCCTACAATGTTTCATGCATTTATCGAGGCCAACTCAAACGAAACATGACGTGTTGGTTTGTGTGTGTGTATATGTGAATGTGTGTGTGTGTGTTAACAAATCACAGAGGAAAAACACAATCATGCCATGACATTGCGACAGACAGCAAGTTAAAGTGTTAACCCCCTCCTTCCCTGAATAGTCGACAACAGAGTGTTTTTTTTAAACAGCTATTATTTTACCATCATCCCATCATGATAAAAAAAAAATCGCATAAACATCATAATCATATCCCTTTTCTAAACAAGATTAAGTTACTATATGCTATCAAAAAGAGCCACGGGGAGGGAAAGTCACTGGTTGTGTTCAAATGACAGTGAAAAAACTTTTAACTTTACAGCAGGGGCTTCTCTTTCATTACACCAGCTTTTATTGCGATACACTTTATTATGGTTAATATCCAGTAACCATAAACCCTTTTCTAAATATGAGTAGGAAAATAAGGTGACGTAGGTTTTTCAGAGGAATGAACACAACCAGCAGTAGTGCCAGTCATCACTTCCCCTCCCCGTCACATCCCTGCCACTCAGCTCCATCTACTTTAATACTCATAGAGGGGAAATAGTGTTAATCAAAAAGTGCGTCATGAATATGTTGAGATTAATAATAAAAGTAAACCATCTTTTTTGTCATAAATAACACTTTTTTCCTCTAATATTCAATAAACCTCTTATTATACAAGTCGAGTAGTCACATGATGCAAATCTACTCCCTGTGATCTTGTTAGTATCTGGGAGCAACGTTAACGCTTCCTGAAACCTGGAAGATGCGACCAGCCGATACAAACAGGACTGCTGCGTCAAGTCTAGGAGGAAGATCAAGAAGAGGACTGAAGCAAAGACCACTTACAGCTATAAGCTACAACACATGAACAGCAACACAGAATGTCCACAGCTAGGTGCGTTAGCAAGATGGTAGCATCTAGCTCACACAACAAAGTCGAATCGAAAAAGACACATTCACGTTTAAAGGAATACGTGTTGTGGGACATACACTCAGGGGTGTAGTGCTATGTGTTTAAGTAACGGTGCACCTATGACGCTGACATCGAGAATCTATCAACACACCTTCAGCCCAGTTCAGACCAACGATTTGCGATAAGACGAAACTGTTTTAGAACGTTGCAGAGACTGGCCATCTGAACGCGACTTGAACCGGCTGATGATGTCACCTGCAACTCAGCTGGTCAAATTGCTGGTGGCTGCTTTTAGAATGTAAAGTCTGTCATCAACAGCCAATCAGCTTGTAGTGAAGTCTGCTGGTCAAGTCAACAAGAGTTCAGGCGGTAAGTTCTCCTGTTGCGATGGCCGCTCTGTCCCCACCGAGCCCTCTGTTTCTGTCCTCATGATGTGCCAGTGTCGCACAGTGGCACACAGTAATTATATTATTGTGGCATATTTAACATGAATACAGGCCATCTGATGCTCGTTTTGTTCATGTTTTTCACTGTTTTATCGCTAGTACAAATGCAGCTGTAGCCAGTATCTCACTATCACTATCCTCATTCATATTTTAAGAAGCTACTGATTATATTCAGCCACAAAATAAGCCTGAAAAGGTGGAAAACAGAACGGACGTACAGAGAGTTGTTGCATAGAGATGATACACCATCTCATCTAGTTGCATTGGTGTGAACTATCAGTTTTGTAGAACGTTGCAGAACAGCGCATTGCAAGTAGTTGCATGTTTCAACTCGTCTCGTTGTGAATCTTCGGTCTGAACTGGGCTTCAAATGACTATATGACAACGTTGACCATTCTGTTTAGTTTTTATTGGCTCTCTTGCATATGTTTTAGTGATGGTTTGATCTGTAAGCGCTTAAAAAATGTTTGTGAATTTAAACCAGATTTGAAAACTGTAAATATTTTATTTCCTCACTTTGAGGAAAAAAGTGCTGTTCCTGTGCACTCCAGCAGCACTACACCCCTGCTTATGCTTTTTGGCTTCCTTGCTGAAAATTAGATTAGAGGAATGATACCACTCTCATGCCTGTATGCTGATTATGAAGCTAGAGCCAGCAGGCGGTTGGCTTAGTTTAGTCAAGCTTAGAACACAGACTGAAAACAAGGTGACACAGCTAGCCTGGGCCAAAAAATCCACCTTGCAGCACATCAAAAGCGTACGAATGCACATATTAAATTGCCTTTGTTTGTTCCAGAAATATGAAAATCGACACTGTGGTTTGTCCAGTAAGTTATGTGCTGGAACTGGAGTATGTCCAGTCTTTATGCTAAGCTAATCCGGCTGCTGGCACACAAACAAGAGAGTGATACCCATCTTCTCAACTGCCTCCAAAAAACAGATAATATAAGTGTATTTCCCATAAAGTCAAACCTGTTCTTTGGCTGCTAATTAGTTTGAAATTTGATTCCGTTTTTGTCATATTTGGTTCACTTTACATATCATCTGAATGAGACTGAAATATTGACATCTGAAATAAAGTTAAAATGTCTGCAGTCAGGATTTTTTCACTGGATTCTTTCTGCTGCCTCTGCATTTTGCTTTTTTAATTGAGTGCAGGTGAGACATTATGCAATCTCACTGTTCACATGTTGTAACTTCAGACTCTAAATGGCTGACGAGAACATTTCCTCCTTGGTCTTCTGCCTAAGGTCAATTCAGGAGGAAGATAAATCAAAAAGGAAGACCTTAAATGGTCATAAAACCAGATGTCCAGCCCTGTCCTCAGTGACTCCAGGGCATCAGATGAATTTTAGGTCTACTGACGTTTGCAGTCGAGAGACCTTGTTCCCATTCACTGATGGATTTGCAAAGCATTGGATCGCTAACATGACTGACATTTCTCCAGACCGGTGTGCATATCTCCAAAACTTTCTAAATCCATAAGAAGTAACTGCTCCACTCTTAATGCGGAGGACAGAGCAGAACTCAGTCACACTGTCAATGCCTTTCAGCTCCCAATCAACCTTTCAGTCACTGGGCCTGAATGGACTCTGCCAGGCCAATTTGGCGGGCCTTTCTCAGTGGCAGCTCTTCATCCCGGTCAAATACGGCGACTCTTGCCGGCACAGGCCCATCTGCTGCTGTTGCTGCTCTTGAAGATCTGAGGCCAGACCATCAACAAAGTCGGGGACGGGTAGCCCTGAGAGTATCATGACTGACTTGTTCCAGATCATGAAAGTGGGTACGACGGGCAGGAGGAAGGAGACTTCAAAGGTGTGAATGTGCTGGGAGTTCATGGCATCATAGAAGGACAGTGAATTGTTGTCGTAGTCCAGCAGGACACCCAGCCGCCTCAGCTGCAGGCTCGCCTCCACCAGCATCTCCTTGCCGTCGTGGCGCACCATAAAGTTGTTGTTGCAGCGCGAGAACACCCATGAGGACGAGTTCTTGCCGCTCCATTCGTTTTTCGGGGCTGATTTGTAAGCCACGCCGATGGCATACCTGCAGGGGAGGAACATTTTAGAATGCATTAGTGATCTGAAACAAGTGTCCTCCTTAATGACTTTACTTGCACAGTCAAGCTACCTCATGCTGAGGACACACAAGATAGGCGCGGGCCCTTTGGGTCTTTCCTGCATGAAGAGGTCTACTTCAGAGCCAATTAGTGAAAAGAATATAAATAGGCTAAGAGTATACACTGTGTGTGGTGAGAGTGTGTCTGATGAGTGTGGGTTTGCATAACAGCCTAGATTTAAACTCCCTAAAGAAAGATATTTCGGTTTATTGAGCCTCCCTGCAGGCTTATATAATGCACTCTTCTGCATGTGTGTTTCTTACCATGTGGACGCTCCCAGCAGCACCTCCCAGTAGTGGCACCCGCTGTCAATGAAGACATTACCAGCTGCACCATAGGAGCCCGTGCCGCTGAAGCGCTCCGGGGTGTGGCTCTTCTTCAGCGAGCTCTCGTCCTTCTCCATGGTCAGGCAGTCATTGGACAGACGCAGCTTCTTATGGGCCGTCTTTGGATCTAACTTGAAGGGTTGACCTGCGAAGAGACAGAATGTTGTGCTTTAAAGAGGCCTATTACTTTGTTTTGGCAGTTAATGCTGCTAATGATAATGATCACATAATTATTATTACCACTAACATCATTATCATCTTTTTTTTGGGCAATATTGCACCTCTATCTAAAAGTGTCATGCCCCTTCCTTACATAAAAGCAATGCTGATAAAATTCCCTCCATTTCCTTAAAGAAACATTCCCTGCTGGAAGGAAGATCACAGAACTACACTGTCTATTAGGGGTGTGCTATATCATCTTGTTCAAGATAATGCTGTTATCCTTTTTAATATATGAAAAATTTCTATCCTGATACTCGCGATATTTTGACTTGCTGACATATTGACGTCATATTGTTAGCCACGGCAACAACAAGCACGGCTGAAAGCAAAATTATTAGTGACTCCGCAGTGAGGAGCAGCTTCAGTAGTGTGGAATAAACTGTGGCGTCCTGAATGTTGTATGAACAGCCCCGGACTTCTCAGACTCTTTCAGCGAGTTACCCAGAACTCATTCAGCGGCTCCTCCGGCAGCAGCACAGCGTCTCTCCCTCTCCTCTCTTGCCATGTACACACAAGAGTCGGTGTCGTCAAGTGATTTTGTCATAAACATTTGGTAATGTAAACCCACGTGATGCTCGTGGCTTGACAAAAAATTACATATATGTGAATGTGTGATAGTTTGGTATCATAATAGCCTGTCACAGGTTACAGCGTGATGATTAGAGGAGACATGGCAGAGCATAAAGGTCCAGGTGGAAAACGAACACAACTCAATCATTTTGGATTTTACTAAAAGAGAAGGAAATCACCTGTTGATCCCAGGATACAGTTTTTGTATTTGGGAGCTGTTTAAATGTGTAATTTGTGGTAGATTTTATTTTGTTGAACTATTAATATTGTATACAGAATCTGAATCTCACTCTGAGTTACTGTTATTTTACAAACTAAAGAAATATAATTTTTGAAAATATAATTTTTGTTTAGTTTTTACTGAATATTTGAAGGTAAACTGTAAAAATCACATATTTTGTCGCAATTCAATGTTCTTAAATTAATAATTATCTTTTTTTTTTTGGACTAATTTGTCATATCATGAAGAATATTGTTATCACAAACATATCCTGAAATATCGTGACACTATTTTAGGGTCATATCGCCCAACCCTACTGTCCATGCAGTATAAAGACACAAATACTTTGAAATTGGTGCTACATGACCAAAGAAAATAGAGAGAAAAGGCTGTGGCATTTGTTTTTGCTCATGAGGTAGAAAACCTACAACTACCAGAATGCACTGTGCTGCACTGAACCAATAAACGCTCCTGCTGGTGGGTGACGTAATGCAAGTTGATTCTGACTTGTCCAATATATGGCAGCTGGCTGGTAACAAACCTCGTAATCTCGGATTACAGTTGGATGCTTAACTAAAACACGTTTCTGAGAACATCTGAGGTGAGAAATAGGCAACGCAGTAACAGTATCTTGGTTTATATTTTATCAGCTCTGTCTAGATTAACAGATTGATCTAAGTTTTTTCAGCCTCCCTTCTCACACTACAGAGCAGCTAAATAGTGCACTAAAATATGTTTCTGAAAACGTTTTAGGCAAGAAATAGACAATACAGTTATAATCTTGGTTTATATTTGATCAGTGCTGCCTAGTTTTACAGTTTGGTCTAAGCTTGAGAGACAGAGAGATCTATCACTTCTACAATCTTTGTGTCCCCGGTAACGTTCATTTAGAAATGAGGAGGTATAATCTGCAGTTCATGGAACCGCCCAAGAGACTGCAAGGATCTGGCATTGGTGAGATGAAGGAAATTTTACCGCAGTTCATTTCCTCATACTACCCACATAGTTCCCCTTTAAGGTAATCACTGTTGATCACAAGTAGTTTCAGGTATTCTGATCATGTTATGAAATATTTGCTTTTATCCTTGTAAGCTGTGAGTTGCTTTTTCTGTTATCTTGTTGAACAGAAATATTTGTTGGTCTACAGAGCCTCTTTCTTTATCTATCAAAAATCAAATACAAAAAAAAAGAAAAGAAAAGATAACCCTGAAATCTAACGTTGAACAATTCCCAATTTTAATTTTCATTCTCAACATGTTTTGTATTCATGATCACTCAATATTGTCAAGTGGGACAAAAAGCAAAAGATAACACGAGATCAGAAGGTGAAAGAGCCAAGAGTAAGAATAAAAATTAGAGCACGATTTTCACTCAGAGCAGCAGCAAAAGACGAAAATAAATAGAAAGTGGGGTGAGAAGCGCTCGCAGAGAACTCACAGAGAGAGACAGAAGAGGAGAATGTTTGAAATACAAGGGCGAGAGTCTAAACTTCAAAGCCTCGCGCAGCCTTTGGTGAAAACATTTCATAACAGTGGAGGAAGCCACCCGGCATTCTCCTCTGTGCCTGCCATCACACAGACTTGGAAATTAGCTGAAGGAAATAGCCTTCACTTCCAGTGCAGTAGGTAGCAGTCGGGCTATTCAGTGGAAATGCTGCTATCCGGTTGCAACAATTCAATTTGCAATGACACCAGTAATTTGGGTGTAATGGGTGGAAAATTGAGAGGGTAAAAGTAGGTGAGTGGCAGAGAAAGGAGAGGAGTTAGGAAGCGAGGAGGAGATGAGAAGTTGAGGGGATAATATGTGGCTGAAGATTCGACGGAGGGTCCCCTCTCTACCTCTCTGTGTTGGTAATGTGTGTGTGTGTGTAGGCTTCATGGAGGTCAGCCACATCCCTTCCAGACCTGACATTTAACTCTGACACCTCTCATCTCATCTCTCAGCCTCCCTGAGCCTCCCACGGCTTAATGAGCGACACAATGAGGACCCCGACTCCTCCTCCCCTCCCTCTATCTGTCCTTCCCTTCATCTCTCTTCCCCCATTCTCTCATTCTCATCCTCTCTATCCTCTCTCCTCTCTCACACACTCCCCTCCAATAATCCGCGTGGTGAGTGTGTGTTACCGCGTGTGGATATGAGACGACGAGGCCAATGTGCTGCTGGCAGCCAATTACATTAATGCGCTCTCTTCTTTGAACTGCTTATCGCTGCCAGCGCAGCCATTTCCAAACACTGGGGCTCTGTCATGCCTTTCTAGGGGATGACTCCTGAGAGCCCGGGCTGGGCCCGAGGTTGGGGAAGGGGAGACACACGTGATGGTAGAGGACAAGCAGACACACACAGAGCATCAACTCCGGCCTACACACAAGCAGACGTACAGTAAGTGGCCGAGCGGAAATGTTTTGAACCAACGCCAGCAGGATTCTTGTAAATGGAGAAAGTCATGGATAATAAGCTTGGGTTTAAATGGTGAATTCTACGTAAATGTAGGGCTGGTACGATACTCCAAATGAAACTGAATTTGGAGGTTTGCACAGGCAAAATGGCAGGTGTACCAATAACAGAACTCTAATGCCTGATTTTAATTGCCACAGTGTTGGCAGGTTGGCAAAGCAGACTGATCCCAATTTCCACACAACCTTCAATGCTCCATTGATTATGTTTATATGTACAAAATGTTCCAGTTTTAGCCTTTATTCTGAAAAAGACAATATTCCTTCTAACAGCTTGTACAAAAAATTTTTCCACACATATTGCTGTTTACATGCAGCCATGAATACTCCGATAAACGTGCCCTATCATGTCATTTATAACGTCAAAATATGGAAAAGTAGAATGGCTGGGGTCATGTGTCATTTTGCTTCTTTGCATCAAAAAAGGATTTTTTTGAAAAACTGGTGGACTCGTATGACTGCGCAGACACAGGCTCCCACTTTCAATCCTTAGACCACCTTCGTGAAAAAGTCAGCATCAACATATCTGTGCTTATAAAACCTGGTGATATTCAGGTCTGTCATAATGTTTAAAAGTAGGTATGTTTCTCCCTCTCTACCCCAGCCTTGCAAACTGTTGGCAAGTTGGTTTGTATACAATGTATCCATGACAACACACAGAGCTAATAATAATACCCATAAGCACTTTGATATTCCCGGCGACGTGTGGGCGGGGACATATGGTTCCTGTGAGGACACTGATAGCTCAGGGAAGGAGCAAACATATAAAAGCTTGCACAGCAGCCCTCTAAACTTCTTTCTCTTCATGCTCAGCCTCAATTGAAAATGACCTCTAAGAAAAGGGTTTCTGCCAGTAAGGTTTTGTCACAGCGATTTGACAGTGAAAATGAAAGACAGGAGAAAGTGTTTGAGACAGAGGAGAATGTTGAGGAAGACCCTGATTATGAGGCATCCTCCTCTGATGAGAATGAGATCCTCAGTGCTGATCCTTCTGTTGTCTCTCAACCACCTGCAGACAAGTTACCTTTCAAATAAGTCATGGTCCTGCTGGTTGAACAACTGGGGAGACTAATGTCATCAAAATGGCTCCAGGCCCGACTAGATACGCTGTCAGCCATGTCCAAGATATAAAATCATATGAGCTCGTCACAACACTATAAATTGGTAAATGAGCTTGCACTTGTATAGCACCTTTTGAGTCGCCACATTCACACACTGGTGGCCGTGGCTATCATACAAGGTGCAAAGAACAGGGTTAGCGATGCTCTGAGGATGATGATCTGTTTTACAAATAAGATCTTTCAAAGTATTTTTTGTCTGTTCTCAGACAAGCACAGAGAATACTGTCCGACTCTTCCCACATTCTCCACGCTGAGTACAAGCTTTTACCCTCCGGCAGACGATACAGGATGCCCAAATTTAAACTGAATTGTTTTAAAAATGTATTTGTGTTTTTATGTTTTTACAGGGTATGCTTCATTTCTCCTGGACTAATATTGTAAGGCAGCAATACTTGTGCAGCTCCTGAGTCCAAGACCAATTTCACTATGGGGACATTTATCATGTATCGTATCGCATCGTATCGTATCGTACTGTATCGCATCGCATCATATCATATCGCATTATGCTGCATCTTACTGTAAATGTTTGATGAGTGCTTTAGTGTAATTAAAATTATACAGTACTTTGAGCAGATTAAAGTCCATTAAGTATGTTTATAATGTATAATAGTGCAGCTCCTGAGTCCAAGACCAATTTCACTGCAGGGACAATGCAATTTATCGCATGGTATCGTATCATATAATATCACATTGCATTGCATCTTACTGTAAATGTTTGATGAGTGCTTGTAACTAAAATAATATAGTGCTTTGAGCAGATTAAAGTCCATTATAAGTATGTTTATAATGCATTATAAACACAGGAGTCACAGAAAGTGTCACAAATATAATATAATCATAATACACACAATAATGTAACAGTATGAAAGAAGTCATTCTGCATTACTTTTGATGCTTCTGTACTTTTACGTAAGTCCAATTGCAGGACTTAACTATACTCTACACTGATTACTTCCTCCACCACTGAATATCATTCATGTTGCAGAGTTGCCATGAAATGAATAGACCTGGAGTCACAGCGAGTATAGAGGTATTTGCTAGCAGCACTCAGAGAACATGCCAAATTTGATTTCTTCTGGAGTGCTACAGTGCTGGCCTAAAGGCGTAAAGAACCAGTGTGTGGTGCAATATATCAGCAAGAAGACCAGTTCGTAAGAAGAAAGTAGACGTATATGTCTAAGAAAGTTCGAATCATTTTACAGCAGCTGCGTGAAGACAACACAGAGATGACGCTGTTTGTTTCTAAAGAGTATCATCTTGTCTCACACACACACACACACACACACACACACACACACACACACACTCCTGTGCTGTCAGGTTGTATATTACAGAAAATAAAGACAGGACAAGATAATGGCACAGATACTGTATCCCACAGAGTGGGTTTCTTAGCAGTGTCTGTGATTAGTCTGCTCCCACTCTGTAATACAGCAGCAATTAGAGATGTTTTCAACTGTCTGCAGAGGTGATAAGTGCTCTCTGTTTGACTGCCTTGAAGCCACGCATTGTTACGAACTGGGAAGTCTTTAATGGAAACTTGTAAAACACAAAAAAAGAAAAGAAAAAAAAAAGAGCAGAGAAAGAAAGGGGGCTACTGTTGGGGGAGCATTTATAAAAAGCAATTTCATTCCAACTTCATTTTGCTGGGTCCTTGTTGGAATACTAGCAGTGGGATAGCATCTGGGTAATCGACTTTATTTCAATTCAGTCAATTTCACTCACGCTTCTCTTTTTTTTTTCCCCGGCTCACATTTTTGCTGAGGGATAGATTGAGCTGCCTCTGTAATGAGGGAGATGGAAAAAAAAGGATCCATTTTACTGCATAACTAAACAATTACTGCAGTAGAAACAGTAGCACGAGGGACGGAGAGAGCTCTCCGGAGCTTCGACACAACCTTGTATCTTTTCACCAGCTTCTACATCTGTGTTGAACTTGCAAATCATTCCATGTCATTAAAATGCACGGGGGTGTGCCACTCGGCTTCTAATTGACTGATCCACATGTAATGTGGTATGTAATCCAGCCGTGCTGACTACTGAAACTCAGATTTACACAGGCGGGATTAAAAATGCATCATTCATGTAACATGGCTGCAGCACAGCAGGCATATGAGGTGCACAGCAGAGATTCCTGGCATCACATTTTGTTGTCTCACGTCTTACAGGGTTTAATGTTTTTTTTTGGCTCTTTGTACTCAACCTCCACAAAAACAGAAATTGTCTTTGTGTAGTAAAGAGCAAAGACAAACAGCAGTCACTGATCCTCTCCAACCTCACCCTTTAATGAACTCGGCAGAGTCTTCAGAGACCAGTGCTAGAAAAATTCAGCGAGGCTTCTGGGTCTGCTCAGAATCTGACTGTGATTAAGGAGCCGTTTTTGGAAGGAAGGTTTCTGTGATGGTTCGTTAGAGTAAAAGCGTGTGAAAGAGTCACTGTCAGTACTATCGGCTGTGTGTGTAAAACGGAATCATTCATTAAAACTCAGCTCCTGTCTTCATGATACACAGGCTCTCTGCTGCTGTGTGAATGCATATACTGTCACTGTACTGCAGACAAAGGGTGATTGCAAGCTTTATCGGTTGATATCAGGGTTTCACTAGTGAAGTTCTGTGCTCAAAACAGTCTGTCTTGAAGAACAAAATAAACAAATCAGAAAAAAAAAATCCAAAACAAATAAAACACCCCCCAAAAATACAAAAAACCCAACCAACCAAACATACAAAAAAACAACCTCCCAGCCAACTGGCATTTTAACACACTCCCAATCTCCCCCTCCACCTGCTGGCATTTCCACCTGCTCAGTGAATGAAGCACGGTGCTTTGAGCTAACGAACACATCACAAAACTCTTTGTTGTCGAGCCCCAGCAGCCACGTGACACAACACAGTGATATATTGCTGTTTAATGTTTTTTTTCTCTTGTGTTCATTGTGCAAAGGTGACTTCATTTTTACATCAAAGACAGTCCACCCAAAGCTTAAACATGTAGTGTTTTAAATCACGTGGAACAGTTTAATCAGACAGATTTAAGGATATTATCAACCAGTAGCGTATGCTAGTTACAATGGGCCCCAGTCAATGCTATTATGATGGGCCCTAAGGCACGCTAGTAACTCTTTATGCACCTCAACTCGGTACTGCATAATCTTATCATCAAAGGATCAAACACAGACTTGACATTGGATAACACCAACATACATATCAGCCAGCAATCATCATCGCATATATGTAGAGGACAAAAATATAGAAGGAAATAAGGAAATATTTGTTTAATTAAATAGCTTTTATTCCATATTTATAGTTTATGTAGCGTAAGTATATATTTATTTTACAAAAAAGAAAAAAAAGAGAACCATGATGGAGATGGGTTTGCCCTTTATAAGGCATATAAAGCACATAGCACCATTTTTAGTTTAATGTGAAATTGTCTTTGCACACAGGCATATTTCTAAGGTGTCAATCTATATTACTCACAAGGGCCTGTTTTCTGCCAAACATGTAGTTGTAGGGCCCACTCTCTAAGGGCCCCAGTACAACTGCCCTGCCTGCACTGTCTATATTTACACGCCTGTTATTAACAAATCCCTAAAAAAGGCCAAAGCCAACAATTTGTTTGACAGTCTCTCAATACTTCTTTTCTTTCCCACCTGTCTGTAGCACTAAGCCCCAAACCCAGTGGTTACTGTAGTAGTAAATCTATAAAAATGAGTCACATATACACATTTTTAAAACTGATCAGTCATTTTCTAAAACAGCTTGGTTCTGTAGTTTTCAGCAATGTTATTCAAACAGAAGTTAATAATGTATTCGTCAGGGACTATTTTCAGCTGTGGGCGACAATGGAAATGGTGTAGTAAGTACTGAGGTAAATTGGGAAGTCTTTGTTGTTTTAGTCTTTTCATTGGATTTGCTGACAAAAAGGAAAGACATAGAATATCACCAGCCTTATCCTCCCATGCACAGTGGTCACTGCAGTGGAAAGCCATGTGAAAGCCCTTTTCTTGTATATGCCAGTTGTTGCACCTCAGGCACCACTAGTGGATCTGACTGCGTCATCCCATACTCTGCCATCGACTGGCCAGCTGTTGTATGCGCAACACGAATTTCTTAAAGCCAAGATGGCCGACAGAATGCCATGCTGTCATATGCTGAGCAGCTCAGGAATGTTGTCTACCTTCTACAGTAGGAGACCCTTACAGGTAAGTAACATGTAGTAACGTCAATGAGGAGGAGTTAAGAGCAAGGTTCTACATTTTTCAACTGCAATTAACAGTGTTAAAGTATGTTAAATATGTGAACACTCTAGTTTAAAGGGGCTCTATGCATATTTTGATTCAGTTTGGCTGAGCTAACGGCAAACAGCCAACAGTGCTAACACCATAAAAAGCACAAAACAACAGCAACAGTGCTGACAGAGCTAACAGTATTTACCAGGGAAGAACCGAAAGGCGGATGCTAGTTTTCCATGACAACGCTGTTGCAATTTCAGCAGTAAATGTAAGTGCGGTGCAAAGCAAGCATAACAAACTAGGGCTGCATGATGATGGCCAAAATGATAACCACAATTATTTTGATCAATATTGACATTTTTTTTTGCACTCGACAGAGCACTGCTTTCACTTCCAAGTTGTATGACATTACAGCTAAATAACAAGATCTGATCTTTACCCATAGTGCTATGAATAAAACTGTAATGAAAATATATGCTAACTCATTACAGAATGCAACCAAATGAAAACAGTATTTATTGTACACACGTCTTAGCAAAATTAAATGTAATTGCATTGGTTATTTTAGTCTGTCTTTGAGAGCTAAACAGATCTGTACCCACCGCTGCTATTTTTTTTTTTACAGTTGTCACATTACTGTGAGTTGACAGACGAGGACGATAGATTGCGGTGTTTTTTGAGTGGTTAGTAAGTTAAGTTAGCTGTGTTGCTTTGCAATGTGGACACAAGTCTCAAGCACTCTTTCCATATGATTTGTTCTCTCCTCAATCTGAAATACTTCAAAACAACAGATGATGATGATGATTGTTGAACGCATGGTTTTTGTTTTGCCCGTTTGCAGTTGCAACATTCAGCTGACTGGCTGTTGGTTTAGGAGGCACTTAATTTGAAAGGCACCTGATATTGATGTCACAGTCGATCATGTTCATTTAATTGTGGGGGGCCAAAATTGTGATTTTGATTAATATTCCATTAATTGTGAGGGCCTACAACAAACTACAGAGAAGCTTGCATCACCACACCCACAGAGGGATCATGACTTCAGTCTCTGCTCAGGACACCATTAATTAACTATATCTTTACATAGAAAATAGCGGATTGCTGCTATATCAATGATCTGAATGTCGTATACAGAACCTTTAACAGCATAGCATATATAGATTATTTAATAGTCCTCACATTTAATAGTCCTCCTCATCAGTTAATTCACTGTTCTGTCACATTCATATTTCTTTAGTTGAAAACTCAAATGTGTGCAGTCTACCCGAGTGGACAAGTGAGAAACGCTTTGGAAAATGTGCCATAAAAAACATTAAGTTCAATTTTTTTTTATGCATAAAGAGGAATATAAACACTTAAGAAAGAAAGTCTTGACTGAAGTGGTCATAATTCATGCCTGTTAAGAAGAGCTGGAGAGATGACGTCGACTTTACTGCAGCTCCTACTGCTTGCTGATAGAGTTGTGGAGAGACGTTCCTCCATTATTAATATCGTGATACCACAAAGGTGCTGCTCTATCTATCCATTTTTATGTTAATCTACTTTAAAGCAGGACCCTCCTACCCTCAACAAGCAAAGACTTCACAACCAGTTTGTCTTTGCTTCTTCTCTCCTGCATTTATTGTACATATTTTGTCAGCATCTTTCGCCTTCGTCTGACAGTTCACAGCAGAGACAGACAGACAGACAGACAGGAAATAAGTCGAGAGAGCAAAGTGAGTGACACGCAACAAAGGTCTCCTGTCAGAATCAAACCGGAGACATTGTAATCACACAGTATGCATCATATACCTGTATCCCATGGGGACACCTCTATCCTCTCCTTCAACTCCCACCACTCCTCTCTCCTCTCATCTCCTCTTCCCTCGTCTCCTCTCCACCTCCTACTGTTTACTTTAGGGGCTTTGCGGTAGCTTGAGGCCTGTCATCTGAGATGCATGCTGGGTAAATAATATTGCAGGTCCTATAACAGGAAGTAAAGAGGTACGTACACCCCTGGGGGCACCTTGACATGCGATATCTTCAGTCTGGATTTTAAATGCTTACTCAACACAGGGACAGACACATACACACACTCACTGTATGCACACACTTTGGGGTGTTTGTCGACTCCCTGCTTCGTACACACAATATGGACGCCAAGAATAGTTTACCAACAGAATGACGAACATTATAAAGTCAACAGTCCAGTGTTTGGCTGTCAGCACTGTAAGGCCAGTATGCATTCAGATTAGCTTTTGTTTTGACACAAACAATATGCTCACTCAAAATAGAGCCTGGTCTTCACTCTGTAAACAATAGTGCTGCTAAATAAAGACATATTTAAGCCTGGATTTATGTTGTCGCTACTCCTACTTCACACCATCCTGCAGCTTTGTACTACAAAATGACAAAAGTGAATGTTGATGTTTGGAGGCTTTACACTGTGGGACAGGTGCTAGCCGGAGGCTGGGAGCTCAGCACAGCTGGTCATTGTGGAAACACACAATTGTACCTCAGCCGAGCAGGATTTAATTTAAGAGTTGGCTCCTTTTCAGAAGCAGCATTCATATTTACAAAATCAGGTAAATTAATCACGGTTTCTTGTAAAATGACATTTAAACACCTTGGTGGAAATATCAGTACACACGAGAACACAAGTAAAAAGCATTCACATCAACAACTTTCACAAAAACTTCTCAAAAAACAGTTGTTCTCGGCCGGGTACATGTGCTGAATTCATAGCTGAGGAAATCACATCTTAGAGTTGACTCCCACCTGCGCATGCAATCAAACCAGACACTATGAACAGTACAGCCTGCTCTCTCTGACTGGACCTGATGGTCACTGGGCTGCAGTGTGGAATACTAAACTAAGAGAAGAGACAGATACGGACACACCCTGCATGATAAAACTGTAGACCACTGTAACAACCTATAAGCTGCTAATCCTACTCAGTATAAATACGAACCCTTTCCTCCATCCTCAGTTAACAAACTGCTTTCCTCTACCACTGCAACTTTGTTTCCTGTTGGTATGAATTCATTAGCGAGACAGGCAGCCAATTAAAAAGCATAAACAGGACGCAGTCTAATAAAAGCCGTCTAGATAAACGTGCGTTCTTGTTCTGTCAGCCGCCACTCTAATAAGTTGTGACCAAACGCGGATAGAACCTTAATTCAATTTCATGCTTATGAATGCCTAAAAATACTGTGCTTTAAACATAAATATAATGATTATTATGTTGTCAAGCAGAAGAAGCGGCTTTGACTTTTTAATGTTAAAATGACTGGATACATGCTTGGATTTGAATTAATTAGATAAGCTTCATTATTTTTGTTTTTCATGCAAAAACAAATCTAGGAATGCATCTATATTTAGTGTAAATACTAAAAAGGGGTAAAAAAAAAACCTTAAGGAGAGAAAAATCTTTGCAAAACCAGAGGCTTATTAAAAGAAAACATATACTTTTATTCTGTATTTTAATAATAACACTGTGTTTGATTGTTGATTTAAGACTGAGAAACTGTGACTGAACTGACACACTGTTATTTTACTATGTGCATCACTCAGGCGTGAACTGTAGTAATGGGTAAAAAGCAGTGGATTGAGGGCACTCACGTCTGCAGACACTCATCCCTGCAAAGAGCTATTCGGTGTTTTCTATTCGTTCAACACTCTCCTTCTCTCACTCCCAATCTGTCACTTTTCATCCACTTTCATACTCTCTCCGTCTCTTTGTAGGTTCCTCGCTTCACTTTAGAGGACAGTGGTGTAGAAACCTGGTCACAGTTCGCTCTGAGGTAAATGCAGAAGTATGGTCATGGCAATAAAAGGTCACACACACACGCGCACACACACACACACACTCTCTTTCTTCATAACTGCTATTTCCCTCATCATACTTAATTCATACGTGGTTCAAGAAGCTGTGGGTTACTTCACATATTAACTGTGAGAATCCAACAGCACAGTGATACCTCTGCAGTATATACTGCGGCTTTAGTGCCACGGTTCGCTGTGAGCCACTCAGAGTTCGATGAGTGGTTTCATTGGAGTGACATTAGAGTGACCTAAAAAGCCCCTGAAAGCTTCAAGACTTCACAACATGGTTTTAAATGTTGTCTCCATCAAGACAACCGAACTGCATGAGGCAGGACTGCAGCAGAGGTGTGAAGCCATTAAAAGAGCACTCCATCGATTTAACATCGCACCCCTATAACACTGTTGTGCTCGAGATGGAGAGTGAAAAACAAAAAAAAAGGGGAATATCGTTGCAGCAGGACCAGGGATATAATGTTTTTACACGTTCTTTTTCTTGTCAAAAACTGGCGCCTACATTACCCACGATGCAACTCAACCCCTGACAGTTAGTCAGATGTTTGGGTGTGTTATGCTATTAGCGGCTAATGTAACCTCAAGTGGTTCACCTCAAGCAGCAATAAGGGTTGGGCTATGGAGGTCTGGTAACCTCACTTCTTTCTAACTCCCTACCCCTCCGATTTGATTAATTTTCAAACATGCTGATTTGTGGTTTTCAGCTCCAAATGAAGCTGACTCAAGTGATATCACTTGAGGCAATTTATCAGACGTTATGCAGCTCCCTCTGAAACCCCAAAAGGCCTTATACCACTTTTTTTTTTTTTTTTTACATATGCAGTTGTGCTCGCCACCTTCATTTTCTCATGAAATAAGCCTTTTTCACACATGCACTGCAAACCTGAAATTGACCTTTCGATGGTCCGACAAGCTGTCGGAGTTGGCATCTTTTTTTTTTTTTTTTTTTTAAATGAAAGAGTGATTCCAGAGAGAAGCAGACAGAGGGGTCTACAGTCTGTGTTTGAAGGATATATCCAGGATGTCAAACTGACTCAGCAGCAACAACAGGTTCAAAAGACAAAGATAGTTAGAAGCTAAAGCCGAACTATAGGCTACAGATCACAGTGTAAAAGTGAACCACCACATCACTGCTGATCGCCACACAAGACAATGAATATAAAGGGAAACTTTGCTGATATTGAACAAGCTGTGTGGCATCGCAGTGTGTGCAGATGAACGATGTTTGGCTTCTGCTATACACTTTTCAGGGCTTGATTTTGGTTTTGGAACAGGGAAGGTATATGTTTTTCCAACATCTCCAGGTAACGAATATCATTAATACACGACGCCCCAGGCACAACATTTAGCTCTAAATCCACAAAACCGGCCTGAAAATGAAGGAAATCTGAAATAATTGCATTAGAGTCAATGGAGCACAGCTGTGTTGTTGTTGGACCCTGGTCTGAGCCGGCCTGATGCTACATTATGATCGGCCAGTCTGCATCCATGGGCGGAACTTAGCAAAGGGTCAGTTATCTAGACATTACCCAGGGGAGCTGTGTGTGAGAACGCAAACGTCTGAACACTTGAACTGGACATTAAATGGACTTTATCCTGACAGGTCCCTGGCAAAATGTCTGTTTAATGGCCAATTGAGCCTGTGTGTGAATATAGGGGGTAACTGTTTGGAAAATTCACAGTAAAACGAGCAGCCATGTTGATGATGCTTCTATTATGAGGCTTGTGTGAAAGCAGAAGAAAGCAAACACCTGACGGTGAAGACAAAGGTTAATTTACACAAAGACGGCAACAAATATGTCTAACTGACTGGAACTTCTGTTGGTAAGGGCTGAAGCCAAAATTGTCAGACAAATTCAAGGAACGGCAAGAGACTCTATTGTTCATGGCCAAATTACAAACCAGCTACATGAGCGCAGTGTATTCCCTCCTACTACCTGCATGCTCTGCCCAGGTGCTCCCTTTTGCCTAAACCAAATAGACTATAGCCAGAAGTTGAGAAAGTTTCTGACATAGACAATCTCCTGGTGTGTGCTTCATGTATAAAGATGAACTCCAAACAATGTCTGCCCCTGATTCTCTGGACATTGTCCAAAGTCCATATGAGAAATCAATGATGGACAGAATGTTGTTTGGACACAATCTGCTGAGCAGAACTTTTTTAAACCAACGTTTAAATTCTCCTGGGCTACCTCGTCGGTCTATGCTGCTGTAACATTTAATCAGCTCCACATAAGTTACTGCATTTGACCTTTCTCATACAATTGCACAAATAGCTTCAGGCAAAAGTTATTCCAGGTGTCTTCATAGCAATGCTGAGTAGCATCCTTAAGGGCAGATGCTGTAACAGCAAAACATTGACTTGTTTCTCCTCTTCTTTTCCCTCTCTGCCTCTCTACCAAACAAACATAGACACATTTTACAAAGCCACAAATCTGCATACAAACTCTGAATTTGTGTTTACGTCTGAGTGGGATTACAGTAAGCATTACTGATCTGTCCTCACTGTGAGACCAAAAGTTGTGGCATCTTGAGATGAAAAGCTTTACCTCTGGGATGAATTGACAGATGGCCTAAAGATTGAAGAAAAGGCACCAGAAGAGGAGATCATATGCCATAGCCGGGGGTAATGGAGGACAACATGCCAGGAGAGGGGGTTAGAGAGGGACATAAAGGAGGGACATGGAGCATCTGAGGCCAGGACATTGCATAAGAGAACAGACTTCAACAATGCCTCTTGAAGTGCAGATAACAAAAACAAGCCTGAGTCAAGCCTTTATTTCTTTCCAACATGAGCAGTTCCCACTTTTAATGATCGTCTGGTTGTTAAGAGAGACGAGGACACAAGTGTTTTGATGCAAAACTTCAGGTGCTTTTCTTTAGCATTGTGCGCACTGATTACATCCTTTGATGTAGAGCTTTTTATTTTACCTCCAACATCTGTGATCACAGAGAAAACGTCTCAGATTTACACCATTAGATCAAATCGTACAGCAAATTACATTATACAGTTGAAAGAATGTCAGTGCACCCCTGTGCTCGCCTTAAGGGTGCTGTATTGACACAGTTAGCTGCATTCAGATTTGCTTTACACTTATACACTGCTGTATTTATGGGAGTATTTAGGAGTCACTCCTCTGAACAGACAGGCCTGTGATGCATGACTCTCCAGTATCTGCGTGTCTTGTCACTGCCTTCTTTGCTTTGCAAGCCTCTGCCTGAAATATATGATGAGCTTAGGCTAAAAGCCTCCAGAGCTTCTCATCTTAAAAAATGTGACAGCTAAACCCTCCAATCTAGCCACAGACAGAAAGAGAGACTTCAAGTGCGAGGAAAAGGACTTGTGGTTCTCGGCTCAGAAGCTTGCTACTCCAGCGCGTACATCAGCCGAGGCTAGAGAGAGAGACCTAATAAGCCTGTCAAAGAGAGATATTTGTGATCAGTTTTGTTGTGACCCATTTTTAATCCAAAAACAGTGCTCGGCTCTACTAGACCACATGAACGCGGCACTTTAATCTGAATACCAATTCCTCTGAGAAGAAGTGGGAGGAGAGAGAGTGGGAGATAAGAGGACGATTGAGGGACAAAGACATATGAAGAGACTGACAGACACATGCACAAGCACACATGTTGCAGGTGACATGATGAAAACCTCAAAACCTCAATCATGGATAAAATATTGAATGATTTTTTTTTGTTATTTTGATGGCTTGTCTAAACCATTACAGCAGAGAGAAATGCTGGTTGCCAATCACAGGCTCAAAATTTCAACCAAGCTTGGCTGTGGGTGGACAAGCTTTCCCCCCCGATAGCAGCGGCTGCCAGAGAAGAAGATGACAGACAGTGGGAGTGGAAGAGGAGGGAATTATGTAGCGTTATATTACTCCAACACTGCATATTATATACTGTACTATACTGTGCTGACTAACACAGAGGGTAATGGATAGAAGACATTTGTTTTCTAATTTCAGGTTGCTGTGTTTAAATAGATTCTGCTCTCTTAGAAATCACATTTTCATAATGCTGATTCATTTCTACAAATTAGAGGCTTACACTGCTGCCTAGAATGGCTCACTCCAAAATAAAAATATATATTTTTCCTCTTAGCTGTGGTGCTAGTTATCAGTCTAGATTGTTTTGTGTGAGTTGGAAATATCAGCTGTAGAGATGTCGGCCTTTCCTCTAATATGATGGAGCTATATAATACTCAGCTTGAGCCAAGAGCCAAAAAAATATGTATTTAGGGTGCTTTCAGACCTAGAGTTCACTTGCTTTGGTCTGAATCAGGGATTAATTTTGTTGCATAACTGTCTGGAGTTGGTTGTGTTCTCATGGCAGCATTTACAAGCGGACCAGATACTGCTCTTGATTGGTCAGAATTTTCACACAGGAAAAATTCAGGAAGTAAACAAAACGTTGAAGACGAGTACACTTGCAAGATAAATGCTACACTTTCTAATGTCACAATGGAGGGACAACTATGCAGGTTGATTTTAGCGCTGCTCATCGTGGACTATATTGCTGTCATTGTTCATTTTAGTCAAACCATACAGTTTGAAAACGAGGCGCGGCTCCAACTAGAAAACAATGTTTTGATGCATTGGATGTGCTGAATGTGCATATTAAGGCAGTACAGGAGGAGGTGCACATTAATAATCCTCCAGGACTGTAACATGCTCAGGTTTAACACAAACAGTGTGTCATGTGACTGCAGTTGGTTCAGATCCAGGTCAGAACACGTTCTCAACGCAAACGAACCACACCAGAGTTCGTTTGTAACCGGACTGAGACCACCTCTTCAAGAAGGTCTCGGTCTGGTTGTTTGGGTGCGCCCCCGATTGCGACTGCTGTGTTCACACCTGCCCAAACGAACCACACTTAAGGGGGAAATGGATTTGAGCTTGATTGAACCGAAACAAACAGGGCAGGTGTGAAAGCACCCTTCTCAGAAATCATGACCTGGTTACTCAAGATAATCCACACAGCTTGTTGTGAGCAGTTTCATGTAGGAACTCTTTTCTTTCTACCAAACCACACTGGCCAATCATATCACGGCGCAGAAGGAAGCATGCATCTACTGCTAGCTCACCTAGCACCACTGAGCTAGCTATAGTCACAGCTTAGCCGAAGACTATGCCATCAATGTTTCCATCATACATCAACTCACACCAAAACAATCTAGACCGATAAACAGCACAACAGGTACAAAGAAAGTATGTATTTTTGATTTGGGGGTGAACTGTCCCTTTAACAAGCAGTGTTTTTCTTTTGAGTGAGGTTAGTGCTACATTTTTGTTCCACAGGCATATCATAGAGTGAGAGTCAGGGTGGAAAGTGGCAGTGCAGAGCGCAGGACCGGGGCTCACACCAGTATAACAAAAAAAAACAAACAGTATTTTTCTGTCCTTAACTAACTCTTTTCAATTCCCTGAACATAGCCATAAAAAAAGTTTAATAACACTTTAGTTGCTATGAGCAGATATTGTAAGCAAAACAAATTAAATACTTTGTCAGTGAACTTTTTGTGTGACTTGCCAGAAATTTTAATTAACAACATTTCCTCATTACCTTGATAAAATGTTTAATCCTGGTGGCATTACACTCTCTTCAAACGTGTTTGCTGTTGCAAATTAGCGCTATATAAAAATGACATTTCAAGGGTTGCTGTGATGTTTTGCCTGATATTCAGCCTCTTTAAAACTCCTGCTCATGGTCTCTATATTTTGTAGAAACACCCAAGAAGTTAAGAAGACATGGTACAAGATTTTTTGTCCACTGTTTGTCCACGATTCTTTCCTCATATAACTAGGTTGTTTCATAGTCATCATTTTTCTCATTAGTCACCTACATTCTTTGTCTATGTGCTTTGAAAACACAAATGTAAGTGCTGCAGGAATGAGTCCCAAAACAGAGACATGAGTCAGCATGTTTGCACTTCCGTTTTTTTTTTGTTTTTTTTTAAAAATGGGTTTTTGATTAAATGCCTGAAGTAAGGCCTTGGTGGTTAACACTACCTTTTGTGACGTGGATTTTTATTGACTTTCCCAACAAACAGAAAGAGAAGACAGCAAAGGGGTGGTAATTACGAAAGTATATGTGTTTTTGTGAGTTCTAGATCTACAGGACAAACTAGGCAAAATAGAAAGAAATACTGAACCATTCATGTTGCCTCTGGAGTCCATCTAAAGATTCTTGAAAGGGTAGGTATTTCACGAATCCAGTATGACCTTCCACAGTTCCTCATTATAAACTCCAGAAAGGTTAGATGCTGCTCACGAGCTTCAGATATTGTCATGTTTTATTCTGCAACATAAAATACATCAGTATATAACCCACATATGAATTCTAAATCTTTTCCGTGTCTTGGTTGCTAACACGTGGCTAAATGAGACTTATCATTACGCCAAACACGGCTTTACAACCTTGGTGTGGTGGTAACCTTGAAGTCACGAGACCTTGGTGTAGCTTGTTTATAGCCGAACGTTAGCTTTCGACTTCTGCCGATTGCATTTATGCTTGAAGAATCATAAAAGTGGTGTTCAGTTGTGAAGTCATCTCACTGAACAAAAGTTTAAGTATCATAGATTTGTGTTTCCTGAAATAATCCAAATGCTAGTATGAAAATCCCATTAGCTGTGTGTCAAGGGAACCAAGACGATACTAGTTTCTGGGTTGGCCGACGAAAAACGTCATCACGGCAGCACTCTATGACATGTCAGAAAGACAGAAGCTATTTGTCATTTCCAAAAGTAAAGATTATTCAGAACCTTTTTGGTGAAACTGTACAGTGGCCGTCAGACCAATAATAGAAACCTGCTTTTGAGTTAACTAAAGTTAATTCTGAATCATTGTTTAATTCCATATAGTGTACATGTTTTCACTGTATGTATTATACATCTATTTGTGTTTATTGGAAACATATTTTTTAAAAATGTAAATGCCAATGAAGGCAATAAAGCCACATTGACTGAACTGAGAGTCAGAGACACGTATACCAGATGTGAGATAAACAATGAAATATAACATCTATACACGCTCATCCCATTTATCTGTGTCAGGAGAGCCCATTATGAATGGAAGTGCTACTTAGTGTTATTTATATTGTGCCCGGTAAGAGTCATGAGCATCAGTGACGGCGAACTCACTGCCAGCTCCAGACACCCTGCACTTCACCTCTAAAGGCTCCCTGACTACATGTCATGCCCACATCACAGCGAGGTAGTAATCTACTCTAATGCCATAAGAAAAGAGTTCAAGCACTGACATGCTCCATGTCCCACAGGCAGGGTGTGAGTGGAAGACTGTGACTTGGGGGGGCAGAGATTCAGATGAGAGGGCCTGCAGATATTTGATGGATAAAAGGCTCACTTAAAGTGCCAGATGGCACTATCAAATACAGGACAGGTAAAGTGCTGGAGATGGGGCAGAGCTCTCTTTAGAGGCCACTTATTGCTCTTAACTATAAAGTATATTTAATGGGTAAAATGAACATAAAAATGGGACAAAATGCAAAGTGTGCCCGTGTGTCGTATTAGCTTGGAGTCACACTCTCCTTTAAGTTATATAAGGAGAGAACACTTTCACCAGTAATGGTACTTTTAAGAACAACATATTCCATGCTACTTCTTGCTGTTAACTTAAAGCAAAAATCACACACACACATTAGGATTGGAGAAATATAAGTTGTGATAGCAGTAACATCACTTCAAGAGTGCAGGCTATGCTGTAAATCCCCATGTTACCAAACCGATCCTTTACGGTTTCCTATTAACTTGGTAATGCCAGCAGGTACAAGGGTCTAATCAAATTTAGTCGCATAAAATATTAAGTACATCAGCAGCTGTGCAGGTTTCTCCTATAAGCCTGAAATAACTGATCTTTTGGCCACTTGTGGGCAGTGGAAAAAAGTTGGGAATACACCTTTGACAAATCATCACCTTCAAAGTTTATGCAACTTTAAGAACCTTATCATTCATTGAGAGTTGTGTTTCTGACCACCTGATGAATGAAAGTCCAATATTTACACTCTTTTTGGCTCTATTTTTGGTCTCTACTGATTCCTGAGGTAGTTGAGGAAGTTTATGGCTCTTTAAAGCTCAACTATGTTCACCATCTAGTTTGTCTGCCATTTGGTTATGAGGGGGTAGTGCAGAGCGGGTATTTAGCTTAGCTTTTTTCACTGAAAACAGCTGCCTCCTTCAGCCAAAAACAACACTTTGAGTGCAGTGAGAGTGAACCAAAACAGTAAAGTTGCAGCAGGACCGCTTAGTGGACTAAACTCAGTATGAAGCTTTGTAAAGTCAAAGGCAGCTGCAGATTCAGGTGATTACTCTCAGTGGGTTCATAACTACGAGTGACCCCTCACACATTGGCTCATTGTTTTCACACTGTCATTTGATGTATTGTTAATATAAAAATATCAATCATAGCCACTTTGAGCAACACAAACAAACAGGCAGCAGAGTCCTCTGCAAAGTCTTGTTTCATCTCTCACACTGACAAAGGTGCTAATAAAAAATCTTGACACTATTCTTTTTATATAGAAGTTATAGGGCAGCAGAGTGGCACAGTGGTTAGCAGGGTCACCTCACAGCAAGAGGGTTCCAGAGTAGGGGAGCTCCTCTGTGCGGAGTTTGTATGTTCTCCCCGTGTCAACGTGGGTTTGATACTCATCCCACAGTCCAAAGACACGCAGGTTAATTGGTGACTCTAAATTGCCTGTAGGTGTGAATGTGAGAGTGAATGGTTGTCTTAGCCCTGTGATAGTCTGGCGACCTGTCCAGGGTGTACCCCAGCTGTCGCCCAGTGTCAGCTGGGATAGGCTCCAGCCCCCCATGACCCCAACAAGACAAGCGTTACAGAAAATGTATAGACTCACACAAAATGAATCCCTCTCAATCATCACTTCTAACCCACTACAAATGTGTGGCGATCTATTTCCTGCAGAGACTCTGCCCTCTCTCTGTATTTTCTTTTTTTCTTCTTATTTTCTGCAGGTGAGATTGGCGCCTTATAAAAAGGTAGCAACCAGGTGCCAGACCTCAAGCAGCAGGCATTCAAGAGAAACAACAGAAAAAGAAAAACAGCAAATATAGCAAGACGATACGCCAAACAAGAGTAAATCTGGGGTTTGCTTTTGTTTTCACTTTCACTGGTGAGCAAGTTTATAACCAGTACGTGACAATCCTGTGCAATATACCTTTAATGTCCAGCAAGGAAACTGTTGTTTTTAGTTGACAGTTGTGTTTCTTTATGTCAGTGCCTGGTCATCAGTCTTGGAGTCGGAGCTGACAGGTTTAGATTACGTGTCACACCTAGATCTACCCCTGCTCACCAGCCTGTTTAGAGGGCAAGAGAGTAACAGTGACGTGTGTGTGTTTGTGTTTGAGAGAGAGAGAGAGAGAGAGAGATCATCCCCTGACTACTGCAGTTTCCCACACACCTATTCTACCCAGCAGAGTGTATCCAGATTACAGTTAATCCTAAATGCCACAGCTAGACTCCTGACAGCAGCTAAGAGGAGTTGGCATATCAACTCCATTTTAGCTTCACTGCACTGCTGCTGCAATTTAAGACTGATTTTAAAATTTTATTGAGCACCCTTGAGGCTAATCCAGATTTAGCTATATTGCTGAGGTTTTAACCCTTTGTATGCTACAGTGGAGCCTGAGATCCTGGTGAGGAGTATTCAGGTAGTGATCTGATTGTGGAGACGGACATATTGTATCTCTTCGCTATAATAAAAAGGAACATTAAAAATGCACCACCCTTTACTTGAACCAGAATCCGTTGGTTGTGCTGTACGTCTTTGTAAAGCTCTTTTAATGTTTTTTTTTTTGTTAATATGTAAATTGGGTTCACTGTAACCTAACACGACCCAACCAGCTCCAATACTTTCATACATTCTCTCTGTTTATTTACTCACATTTTGTTCACCTTTGCATTACCTAGTTTCCTGCTTTCATTATTATTTACTGTGTACTGTTAGAAGGAGAAAAACAGAGTTCAAGTCCAGGACAAGATTCTGCAGCAGAAAATAAAAAACAGAGGACGCAGAAACAGGGAGAGAAGGTGTCAATTAAACACAATATTTTCAAAGTGAAAAATACTGCATTCACCCAGTTGGAGAAACAACTACTGTATGTGTGCCAGAGTGCGACTCTCGAAGAAGAGAAGGTGTCAAAAAGACAACTTCCTCAGTGTTTAGAAACTCGCTGCTAAACATGAAACTGAGAAACTTAGCTAAGACACAGTGAGAGAGAGAGAGAGAGAGAGAGAGAGAGAGAGAGAGAGAGAGTCACCAAAAAACAAGCCGAAAAAGAAAAGTAAGAGATAAAAGGGAATATATTGCTACCTATTAACATTCCTCACTTGTTCTTGCAGATCATACCCTGAAAAGTGGTTCTAAAAAGTGAAGCTATTGTGTAACTCAATACAAACTGACAGATGTGTAGGAGAGGAAAGTGAACAAAGATCAACTCTTATTCGCACTGTTTACCGAACTCTGCTATTAGCACATCATAAATCATGGGATTTAAGCCAAAACAGAAATTATCTTGCTACCAAACTTTGCTACTAACATGATATCAGAAATAAGACTTGGAACGTTGCTAAGCATTGGACAATATGGAAATTTCCTGTCATGATTAGCTTGGGCAAACTAATTGTGATTCACAATATAATACGGATAGTCATCAACATATGCTTCAAACTCCTAAAATGGCTCAAAACATACTGGAGTAACTTTACCTTACATTTGTACATAAAATGTTTTTATTACATCACCATATTACTTTTTTGGTGAACATCCTTTAAAGTGAAAAACAATTTTAAAAGCCAGGATTTTCAACTATTTGAAATTGCATCATATATTTTAATGTAAAATATGCCACTTCTTGATAAAGATCTGTTGTGTTTTCTGAAGTTGGTGCGTATGCAGCCTGTTTTTGCAGAGTCTCTTTTATTATTGGTTGCCCGGCAGTTTCTATGGGTGCTGCTGGACACGATATTCATGATAATCCTGATAATGGAAATTCACCACAAGCAACTTATTGTGGTTTTTTTTATCAAGATCCACAATAAAATTGTACTTGCAAAAGCCACAATCCTCTATAAGAAGCTATACGCCCCTTCCACATGTGCACGGATCAGATGGATCAGACACTCAACTGACTTAACCCTGACAGCTCCCTAGCACGAAGTCCGTGTAATGTCAGATTGATCTCATGTGTGAATAGAGCAGGTTGTTGTCTAGAGAATTCACAGCTGGCAAACAGGCATGTAATTATGTTTCTATTTTGCAGGCCTCGTAAAACCGGAAAAAACATCTGAGAGTGAAGAAAAAAGGTAATTTATACGAAGATGTAAACGAAAATGAAACGAAACTGGAGAGATGACGAGATTTGGGAACTTTTGTCGGTAAGAGCCAGAGCCGACATCAACAGACAAATTCAAGAAATGACTTTGGTGTACTCCACATCATGTTCTGCATGTTTTAGCGAGGCATCACCCGTCACCAGGGGCGTAAATATAGACAGTATAGGCAGTATGGTTGCACTGGGGGCCCTTGGGGTTGGATGGGAATGATTCAGATTGCCACCTGCGTTCAATGAGGAACTCGCATTAAATTAAAAATGGTGCCATTTGCTGTAAGCTATATGCCCCATCTCCATTATGATCTTCTTTCCTTTTCTTTTCCTTTCTTTTTGGGTAAAATACTCTATATAGCAATCTATATCAAAATGAAATGCTTATTCTACATTAACTTAATCTCTAAATAAACTGTATATATTTAAAAAAAAATCAATTAAAGAATTATTTCTTATTCTCTTTGATATTTTTGTCACAAACAGGTATGCACTGATGATTGCTGGGTAACATGTATGTCAATGTCCTAATGTCAAGTCTCTATATCATGTGAC
This sequence comes from Epinephelus fuscoguttatus, assembly GCF_011397635.1. Taxonomy (NCBI): domain Eukaryota; kingdom Metazoa; phylum Chordata; class Actinopteri; order Perciformes; family Serranidae; genus Epinephelus; species Epinephelus fuscoguttatus. The sequence continues at coordinate 20,989,057 of NC_064760.1, forward strand.
AAGACGATACGATATCTGGTAGCTACTTTAAGCACATTTAACTTATTATTGTGACAATATCAATTTAACTTAATTATAAAAGCACTTTATTTGTCTTTATTATGACAGTAATTATATTACTGATTATAGCAATAATTAATTCAACTTGTCAAGACTGACAAGCTGAGCACATCTCCAACTCCAGCGAGCTGTCATGCCTTTCAAACATAAAAGCAGCAGTAAGAAAGGACAAGAGAGAAATGAACAGGAGGACAAAGCAGCAAAGCTCACCAAATTAGATGCCTTTTGATTTTGTATAAACAGTTGCCAGTGGTGTGCGTGAGTGTGCCTTATAACTACTAACTAGCGTGTAGTATCGGGCCTGTCACAATAGCATGCACTGCAGCCTGTGGTAACCACCTTACACTACAACCCCTCACCTAAACCAAACACTGCCAGTAGGTGACACAGACAATCTCCTGTTGTGTGCCACACGTGTGAAAGAGAAACTCAAGACAATGTCTGGAACTGATTCTCCTGATATCGTCCACAATTCATTTGAGTAAATGGCTATAAAGTCTAATAAGCAAGTTAACTTGAGGCTTCATGCATACTCTGAGGGGGACTAAAACATGGATATAACATAGCTCAATGTACATGGTAAGCAAATGTTGCTACAATTTAATGCACGCCATACTTTAGGGAACATGGCATAACTAAAAAGAAATGGTTGGATAGGACATCCTTCTAAAAGTAATACTTCTTTACTTATGGACTAATCTGGGACGCACTTATGGAACATGTCATGAAATGTTTTTGAGTGTCTGTGACAGAAATCTGTCAGCGCTGTTTCATGTTCTGGGTCTTTCATTTTCCACCTTGCTGCCTGTTGACAGAAGATTTAACAATTTGGATGGAAACCAAAGTCATGCATAAATGTTCTTCTACTAATCAAAATCTAATCTGAATTAGTCCTAATTCTGCCATTTATCCTTCACTCATTTACAAATCAAAGATAACCCCCCCCCCGGGGAAAGCGTTGATAAGTGACAACCTGTACGTTATGTCGCACACATGGAACACACAGAAGGAAACTTTGTATTAAATATCAAAAACAAAATTAACCAGGCTTGTAAATATTCATAGAAAAGCAGGCAGAGGTGTCACATGAGCCTTCACTTACTGTTGGTTTTGAGGCGGGCTGGCTCACTGTTGCGGCTTCCTGCCTGGTTGATAGCCTTGACAAAGAAGATATAACGGGTGCCACTCTGCAAGCCGTGCACCGTGTAGTGGTTCTGCTTGATGTTAGGTACGATCATCCAGCTGTCTGCAGAGTTGTACAAACCTGGCGGATTCAGAGACACACACACAGACACACACACATACACATTGCATGAGTAACCAGGTTGTGTTGGTGTTTTCAGGGTAAGCACAGTGAGTCCTGCTGAGAGTCTTTTCACTGATGTTCAAAACAGCAAGAAAACAATTCTCCCCAAAATCTGACCGGAGCAGTATGTTATTTTTTTCTCCGAACATCAAGTGAGTCATCACACAGTAAGAAGCTCAGAGACCATACAGCCCGCAACGTTATGCAACATTTATGTGTACATACTGATCCACCCCATTACCTTTCCATCGGGTTCATCATGGCGTGCTCTCCTGAGGCGATATTGTGCGTTCACTAAGCTGAATCTATAAGCCATTAAGAGCGTGGTTCCTCCACAATGTGATAAAATGTCTGTAGTAAGCGCCCGAGGGCAAAGGAGTGTGATAGCCTTTAATGTTCACATGTATGGAACCGTAGGCAATACCAACATGACCCCAGTTGGTGGGCGCTTTGATTCAGAGCAGCTGGCAGTGGAGAGGGTTAGTAATGGCTGGGTTAGCGCTGCAGTCACCTGCTTCTAAACACAGTCTTTTCAGTCTCTCAGCTGCAGCCGACTGTGAAGGATAAAAAGGAAATCTCAGCTCAGGGCTGAGGAGAGACTTGTCTACAATGGGGTGCTCTTTTTGGCCTCTAGTCTTGTGTGTAATAATGGAGATTCATTTACACACCAACATTACTGCCATTTTCACCTTAATTGACCCACGATGTATGAAGTGGTCTGGTGTTAAAGCTGAGGGAGAGGTGTCGATTTAAAGGGTGGCTCCATTTTCTCCAGGTTACAAAAGGAGTACAGCACATGGGCAAACAGTGATAAAAAGAACAAGTAGGTGAGGTAAAGTAGGACATAAATAACTAAAGACAAATCAAAGGTAAGATCAAAAACAATAGTAAAATAGATAAATAAGAGAAAATAAATGGAAAGAAATCAAATAATAATTAATATAATTAAATAATTAAGTAGATAACTGAATATAAAATAAATCAAAGGGGTGGGTGGGGGTGTTGAAGGCCTTGTTCAGCCAACCTGGCAAATAAGAGGTTGTTGAAGTAGTCAACAAAGGGCTGCCATGCTTTGTGGGTTTTTTTTTAATCAAGCCCTGACTGCAATATCTCAGTTCTTCTAGCTATGAGTGTACCTTCACCTCTCTGACCCAACAGGCATGTGCAGGTGGAGCCTTGTCCTTCAACCACAGGAGAGCTAGTGCGCGGGCACGCACAGACGTAAAAGCCATGGAGTTTGGGAAGCATGTTTCAGCGTCAAAACGCTATTTTCCCATGCCATTCTGAAAGCTTTTGCCCACATGACCTGATGTAGGTTTCTGCAATGATGCTGCTACATATATACCACCTAGCCTGCCTAATGTGCCTCTCTGTAACTGAGCCAAGCCTTCTTTTGCGATGTGTGTATCATTCTTCCAAAATAGCTTTATTATACTAAGCCCGTAACTGACACGGAGGCTAAGCAATGCACTGCTGTGGACGCCTTGTTAGTTCAGCAAAAACAAACAGTGCTGGGCAAGTTACTCTCAAAATGTAATACATAAACTGGTGTATTACTTTCACCAAAATGACCTCAAAGGAACAAATAGGCATTTTAAATGGACAAAGGTCATGGTGTTTGACAACAGGTAACCAAAGCACAGAAGCTCCAGTTTATTAATTAAAAATCAGGTCTGACCTATTCATGCATTCACATACAGTGGTGACCACTTTGTATTAAAATCCCCTGCTTGATGATATAGAACCATTAGACAGCTTAGACTGTTTAAATTAATGAATAGTCTTAGACACAAGAGGGTCAGGCAGAGTCTGATCCAAGTCTGATAATTATGAGATATGGGTAAATATTTGTGGCCCTATGATGGGAAACACAATAAACAAATATTGAGGTTAGCATGACAAACAGAATGGCGTGTCATCAATCACTTTGACAAGTGCAAATTAATAGGAAGAACCACCTGCTGGTTCCTGATGTGCCCGTCAGCTACAGCAGCACCAGAGAGAGAGTTATGCCTAAGAACAGGACTGTGTACTGGCGTTGCTCTATAGTTGGGGATATGAATAGAAACATCCAATGTTGATGATGTTATACTAACATCAATGTGTCGATCACTGGGAAGAGGAAAAAACATGGACATGGACCTTCCTATGAGGTAGTGTATTACAAATGACATGACAACACACAACAACCTTTGGGGGATGTTTTTTCAAGTGGAGCGGTGTGGATCAGTGTGGATTAATGAAAAATGTAATTACGGGTGACAACACATTACTTGACATTGTAAATGTAATAATATTTTCCGAAATTCTGTTGGTAATGCGTTGTATTACTTAGTTGCTGCTAAAAAGTAATATATTACTGTAACGCATTACCCCCCAACACTTCAAACAAACTAAAAGAACTATGTAGGTCTTGGTACTGAAATTTCTAACTGCAACACAAAACCTCGAAAACATTAATATTTGAAACCATTTTCGGCACCACAGGGAAAACCAAACACTGAGGGCATGCAATTTTGAATTTTAGAAGATTTAAAAAGATAAATATAACAAGGCTACAGCATGACAATGACAACTTTTCTTTTCTTGATTAGTAGCACAGAACTGCAGAATGATTGTATTAAACATTAACAATGAGAGAGATTGAGAAAGTGCAGCTGGTAGCAAAAACTGTTTTAAATATTCACTTTAACCACTCAAACAGAAGCTGATACTGTATATTATGTGGATACTGCATAACTGCACTGATTACACAGGATTTTATCTTGATCTTGATCTTTGAAGAGCTAATACATAGTTTTTCACTTCAGGAAAGTGGGTGTTCTGTGAGGTAAAATTACTGTTTTGTCAAAAGAGTCTAGAGGCTTTGAGGAGGGCGATACAACAGCTTCAGTTCCCTGTCAGAAGGGGCTGTCTGAAGGCAACGTAAAGCAGTGGATATATGACTCTGACTATGAATAAGTGCCTCATATAACCCCATTTCAAAAAATCCAACCCTTACAGTTATAATTATCAGCTCTCTAACCCACGTCACTGCTTTTTGCTAACAGCTGATGGGCGCTTCCATCTGAAAAACCCGGAAAAGAGGACGCAGACGGAGCCGCCCCTTTAAGCTGGCAGAGTGTTGTGGAAGGCAGCTGTTTATTTGAATCAGATATCACAAAACTTGCAACATCTGACAGTTGCTACTGCACTTCTGCTTCCAGTAGACGTGTGAAAAAAACACAAACAAGGTGTGAAATTTTCCACTGTCAGTGCACTGGCTGTGTTTTGCACAGACTTTTATCGGGATTGTCATCGAGCGCAGGTGAAGAAAACTGATAAACATCTCTCAGCAGCAGAGTGCAGGGCAGCTCTAACCACAGTTAACGTGCTGTGTTTGTGCACTAACACAGATGAATATTAGTTATTAATTGCACTGCTAGTTAAACCTTGAGCCTCACTAACAGTATGAGTAATGCAGCCGTGATGTGCCAACAGATGACCAGAAAGAAATGATGTTTTATGAGCAAACACTGACCACCAGGATTAACATTTCCTTCAGTTGCTTAAAAAAAATCCAGCACACATTTAAATAAACCCTTGCCAAAACAAACAGCGCATCTTGTTTGGTAGCACTACAGCTGAAGTTAATGTTTGTGGAGTTGAAGGTAGAATAACAATCCTTTTCATTGTCTCATCCCCCCCCCCCCCGCCACAGATTTGCAGGGAAATAAAAATCCTGAAAGGGAGAGAGCTCTCAGGGCCATGCCTTCCTTGTCCCTTCTGGTGAGGATGCCTTGTGAATTATTGAACAAGATGGCAACAGCATGCATAAGTAATAGCCGAGAGTCTGCTTGTAAATATAAATACTTCACAGGACGCAAATAAGGCCTTTAAAAGTGAGTCGGCTTTAAGAATGAATGAGGGGAGGGGACTGTTAAAGTGAGAGTGAAGGCTGCGTCTTTACATATCTGCCGACTTCCACGAGCTTTCCTTAAGGAAAATACTGAGGAGGGCTTTCATCTTCCTTTACGATGAGAGCGCGAGGCAGTTTAAGAGAAGCTTCTTTAAACCTTGCATTTAGACAATCCATTTTGTATCCAGAGATGGCCGGCACATTCATCTGCATTTTATTTCAGCCTGCTCTTACAAATATGCGTCCACTGTCAACAATAAAATCCCCACAAAAAAGCAAGCGTGTTGTTCTACTGGGACAGCTGTCCCTAGTTGTGAAAATTATGCCTCCCACCTGTCATTTTAGTCTCTTCCTGTAGAAATTAGAGAGGCTATGATGTTATGTGGGCTTTCAAAAAGAGACACAGGAGGAAGACGAGGGAGAAGGACTTCACGCCGCTTTCCATTTTTACAGCTTTTGATCTCCATAGCACCTCTCCCTTTTTTGCAAAATCAAATTAGGTCAGTACACAGCAATACTGCTATTGCTACTCTTACCACTGTAAAGGGGCTTTCTGACACTAGCCGAGTGCTGGAGAGTGCTGTGACTTCAAAGTGTGGGGGTGCAATAACTGAATGCCATTGTAAAAGAGAGAGAAAAGGGAAACGGGGGGTGGGGGGGGGGGGGGGGGGTGGAACAGCTTGTGTCTTGTATCCAGACATCAAGTGTGAGAGTGTGTGTATGTATTATGTGTGTGTGTCTGTTTGTGTCTGCGGACAGTTGAGAAGGGAACAGAAACATTAAGCATCCTGGGACTGGAAGGGGTTGTCTTTGATGATGCAATATAGAGCTGACAGCGACTGTACTGTATGTGTGTGAGAGCTTGCATGTGTATGTGTTGGCAACCCAGTCACCAAAATAAATGTTGACATTGTATATTCCTGCAAAACACAGAAACACAATATTTTTTACATTTCTTTACATTTCAGCAATGCTGTGGTTAACTTGTGGTTATGTTTAGGCACAAAAAAACACTTGGTTACAGTTGTGAAAAGATGTTTTGGCTTAAAACACCAACTTTTGAAGGCACAATCACTGCTGGAAATGCAGCCAATGTCCCACCCTGCACCCCCCAAAAAATTGAGCATGCTGTGTCTGACTTATCAGTGTCATTTCTGTTTGTCATTGATGCTGCTCTGTTCTATTCCCGGGGGGTCTTTGCTGCTGCTCTCCCCGACTTAGGCTTTCCATGTAGGCGCATGGAAGGGCAGGGAGGGTTGCCTCTCTACATTAGGTTTTCCTGGTTTGCACGTGGAAGGGCAGAAAGGTGTGCTCTCTGCGCTTTAGGCTGTCCACATAGATGCATGGAGGAAGCTTTCTGCATAGGCCCAAGGAAAGGCAGAGAGGCCCCAGAACAGAGCCATACCACCAAATATAATACTGCATATGGAAATAAAGTTTTCTTTGCAGCTAGTGTCTTGCTAAAAAACACCAGTTTTAGTGGCACAGTTGCTGCTGAAAATGCTGCAGGATGGTGTCTCGCTAAAAAAGCAACCAGTTTTTTATGGCACCATCACCACTGGAAATGTCAATAATGTCTCATTCACTTTTGGTGGGACAATTGCTTCAGGAAATGCAGCCAGGGTGGCACAATCACTGTTGAATATGCCGCCGATGTCTCGCCAGAAAACAAGCTCTGTTGTTTGTTGATCTCGGACAGTGGTCTGCATGGGTCTGCAGCTTAGCAGCCATCGAGCCTAAGTGTCAGGCCATCCACCATCCTGTCCTGCTCCGGGCAGAACAGCTGTCTCACCATAGTGTCACGCCATCCACCATCCCCTTCTCCTCCGAATGACAAAGTCAGCTCATACACATATAAGCAGAGCTAAAATGCCATATAAATGTTGACATGATATGTATTACATGTACAAATGTAACATACCCGTAATTTGCAGAAACATGCAAAGCTAACATTCTCTTCTGGCAACTGGGCCGGTGTTCTGTGTGTGCATGAGGGTTTGTGTGTGCGTGTGTGTGTGTGTGAATCAATAAAATGCATCACCTGTATCTCTCTCGCACTGCCTCCATGTAACTTTAATAAGCATGCCGTTATGTCCCTAGTTTCCTGCAAAGACTGAACCCTCATCAACATTTCATCAAACTCTGCTTCAAAGATTGATCTGGCTGATACTCTGAAAGATGCCCTGCCGAGATACAGAGATGTTTTTCCCATCTGTGGGCTTTCCTGACGTCCACTGTGATACTGCTTTTCACCTGTGATAATCATATTAATACTTCACCACAGGGCAGTGCTTATGAATACACATGAAAGACAGATGAAACCAGCTTGTAGAGATATTGCTGCCGTGGTTAACATGCAGGCCTCTTCGAAAAATGTATAAATTGGCAATAGAGGCAGGAAAAAGGTGCTTGAAGTCATGCAGAGGTGGGAGCAGGGGTACGGACTTCTATTAGTCCAGACAGATACAATAAAATCAGCTGAGCGATGCAGGAAAAACTGATGCGTGTGAAACTAGTGAGGCTATTTGGCGTCTAAACCTTGTTCGTTTAAAGGGTAATAGTTATCAATATGACAGCTGTGGGCCACGAGGAGAGGCATTAAATGAAACAAAGTAGCTGTAGAGCCAACAATGGTGCTGTGGATGTAAAGTGGGAAGACTTTTCACTGGAGGCCATGATGATGATGCTGTTACATTCTGAATAGCAAAACAGTCGCAGCACTTCCTCTTAAGGAAGGCAAAATATCTTGATTTTTTTTTTTTGAAAACTCGATTTATTTATTTCAAGTTATTTTTTGCCCTTATTTAAAGGTTTCTTTTTCAGTAATTTTAAAGAGTTAGATGGGAATGCTGATACCACTCTCATGTGTGTATGCTAAATATGCAGCATAGTGAGTAGAAGCAGGGGGAAACAGTTCGTCTGGTTCTGTCCAAGGGTAACAAAATCCTCCTATCAGCCTACCAGTTGTGTCTCGTTTGTTTAATTCAAAGAACAGTGGATGCAGTAGCTCAACTGGAAACTTGTCAGGCAACCACTCCTGCACCAGGTCAGTAACCTGCGAGTAATTCTAGTAAATGAACTAAATGTGAATGGGCAGTGGATGAGAACAAAAATATGTTGTTTTTGTTTTTTCTGGAGAACTCAGGGATGAAAATTATTGTGTGGTATTTTTAACATCTAAATCAGCTAATATTATCAAGCCTAATCAACCACCATGTATTTTTTTTTTTTTTTACTGTGAAGGCCTACGACACAACTTGTTCTTGCCATTAGGGGCATTGGGTGCAGCCAATAACAGAGTCTTTTTGTGGTTCAAGAACAAAGAGGCTCTCTGAAACCAGGAACTGTGGATGATATTCTTTTCTTGCACAGCAACATCTTCATAGTGAGTAACAAGACGGTTGTTGATTGATTCTGCTAAATAGGCCATGTTCAGTTATATTTCTAATTCATGTTATATGTTCCAATTGTGAAGTAAAAATAGTAAAAATATATTTACGGTCTGGGCGGGTCAGTATCTGTCTTGGGTTTAATTAGGGGTAAAGGCCCTAACACACCAAGCCAATGGTCAGTCTAGGTCAATGTCAGGTTGTCAGTGAGTGTCTGTCACCCTAGTTTTTGCGGTATGTCCAACACTATTGGAGCTAGTCAGCTTTTTTTGGCTTATGTAGCATGTTCTGCGTAGGAGCCAGGAGAGCCCATCAGCGAGTGAAATCACTGTGATCAGCAGTTCAGCTCAGTGTACAAGATGAGAAACAGAGGTGAGAAAAGCAAACAAATGACTTAAGTCAAGAGGGCGTGAAACTGATATAAACTTGTTATATTAGGTACATATTTTTTCAGTCTTTCGCAGAAAGTGTTATTGTTCATGAACGCAAGGTAAGGATCCTTTCTTCTTCAATATCGGGTTGTGTTGCGTTGCTTATGTGCTAACTGGCTAACTAGCATGTTGAATCCATCCTGTCTTCTGGTTTGCCTTTTGAATGGCACATACAGAAGACTACTGCTGCCTGCTCCTATGGAGAGTTATTACCTCTCAGGCACAAAGTGTACATGCTAGTTGGCTGTAGTCTTTGCGTTATGTGCAACATAACACAGGAGACACAGGAGACATAAGGCAATGCAACAGCTGACCTACGCCGCTACCAGTTCTTTGTTGTAGGACTGGTGTGTCTGTACCTTGACGGGTCTTTCCAGTACTGATCTTTGCGTGCGCAAGTGGGTTTTTCAAAACTGGAACCATGCAGGACTCTGCTCCAGCAGTGGAGTGGAGTGAGTGTATTTCCCAAAATGCTGAATGACTTAAAATGCCTATATTTTAAATGCATTTTTATCTAGACCTCTAAAGTGGAATATGCATAAACTGAAAAATCACCCTTGGATCAATTCTAGCATCAGATTAAAATCTGTGTCAACAAACAGTGGCATGTATCATTTACTGCCATCCTTTTGTTTTAGTGTTGCGTTACTGATGAAACAATAAAGGTGTAGCCCTTATCAGTGTTTAGATCAGCGTTACTGTCTGACATAAAAAAGCAACATCAGAAGAGTATGACTCAACACTGACAGCTCAAAAGGAAGTCATATCCTATTCTTTTTCATCAATTACACCTTTCTGTTTCTATTTCTCTTTTTTTTCTTCTCTGGACCCCTGACGTCTTTCTTAATTTTCATCGTAGAAATCAACATCATAAAATAAACTGACTATAACAGAGTGTGTGAGCATGTGATTACAAAGTAAAAAGAAAGAGAGATATTTTCAGTGGAGTGGCTGCACAGTCTAAGTGGATAGTTGGGGATGTCAGTTGGCAGATAAACAAAAGGGTCAACCACACTAGACACTGCAACTTGCAGAGGGCCACAGGTAGCAGCTACACTATTACAGTGCAGACATCTTTACTTGAGTCATACTTGGCTTTTTGACACTGCTTACTTTTCTCCATGGTATTTGGTTTCACTTGCTGATTCTATTTTCTGCTGCTGTGCTTGGATGATCCTGCAGAGGCAGGGTTCACATGACCCCCCTCCTCATGGGAGGGCCAAGGCAGAGGATGAGGCCAGCAGAGGAAAAAAAAAAAGAGAGAGAGAGAAAGGATGGCGCTCAAGTGGGAGCATTTAGCCACTTGGAAAGTTTGAAAAAAAAAAAAAAAAAAAAAAAAGCGATGGTAAAAACTCAAGTGGCGCGGCAAGCTAAATGGGTTTCTCTCTTTCTCAGTTTCTCCTGTGAATTTCTGAGGACTCTGTGGCAGCACACGGCTGAATATCTGAGTCACTCAGTCTATCACAGCTGAAATGTATCCTGATGTTTCAAATGGCTGGGGCACTTGAGTTGCATGGTTAGATGGAGAAATGTCAGGCTCCACAGAGAGGAGGAGAGGAGAGGAGAGGAGATGATGAAAGGATCAAAGAGAGGAAGAAAAGTGGAGAGGCACAGGTGTGTGTGTGTGTTCGCGCACATGCACGGTTATGTACATTAATCATATCCACCTCACATCACTAAGTGGTAATTCTCACCTCCCATATGTAACCATTATCCACTCTGATTCTCACCTGCTCCTCTCCTCCTCCACACTGGTCTGTCTTCTTTTACATGGTGACAGACGATCAGCTGTGATGCTGATCAGATAAAGGGGGGCTGATTTTTGGTAAATGTGTAAATCCTGACCAGGACTATTAGAAGTATGAATCAGGATTTAAGGAGAGTATGAACCATGACTACAGAGGACATTCAAATGTACAGTATCATAACGCCATGGCCTCAACTGTAGGCAAAATGTCATCAAATTTGGCAGGATTGTTCAGCTATTATTTGTGCATGCTACGATTTCACACACTCTTGGTAAATACTTTCAAGGAGCCTGGAAAAAACTCCTACGTAGGCACAACTATTCGTGACCACAGTGATGGGTTTGACTTTATCGAAGGCATTAGAACATCATCTGAGCCCTTATGCTCTGCAGTTACGAGCCAACACATTAAGGGCCGCGTACACAGCCACATGGTGGTGATATTGGATCCGAAATCTGCTCTGAAAACTAATCACTTGCTCCTAATAATTGCCTTGTGATTACAGCTCTATATGGTGCAGCTTTACTAATTACATATGTAACACGAGAAGCACTGAATGAAAGACCTTTGCCATGGCAGTGCTACAGATGGATTAATGAGGCAATGCGAGAAAACATTTGAGAGGCTTCAACTCTGCTGGCTAATCCAAAATGCTCACAAGATCCTGATATGTTTACAAGCCTGAAACAAAAATGAGCTTTGGTATAGGGAGGAGTGGGAGAGGTCAGCAGTGGTTTCACATCCTCAGCTCTTGTTTCTCTGTTTCTGCAGACTTTTCACACAGCTTAAACAAAAACCAGATACTAAATAGTGAATCTATTCAAAGCATCCCTGCGTGATATGTACTGTATGTCCTATTTTTATAACAAGAAGTCTTGATAACTCAGCTCAGTGTCTCTATAAATACAAGCATGGAGGACAACAAAGACCAAAGCTGGACAGAAAATCTAGGTTATGCAACGCTGTTTGTATAAAATATTGAACATATGAAAATAAGTCTGAGCCGTACTTTGACTATTGTGGTGCTCCAGTTTGTTTTTCTTTGTAACTGCAGAGAGGTCAGTGCGAATGGTGTGCGTGTGTGAGGAGGTGCATGTGTGTATCTCCGCAAGATAATGGCTAGGAGACTCTTATTATGGTAAATGCTATAATAAAACTGCCCTCTCCCATATATGTGCTCATGTGTGCATTGTATTAATGTGCATATGTGAGTCAAAAGTATAACTCACGCTGAACAGCAGCCACAATTACAGGATACCGGTAAGTGCTACAATTTATCACAAGGTGGGAAGACTCATAAAGTCAGAAAACTGACTCATTACTGTCATTTATGCTGCAACATTTCACTTAAATTAACTAACATTAAACTATTGGTCATAACAGACCGAGTGAAGCTGCGGCAGCAAAACCTCTAAATGTACTGTTGAGAGTAAAAATATGTTTTATTGCTTATAATTTCAGTTTTTCATTTGTAAGAGAAAATATGTGCCTTTTTTTTCTTTTCTAGCATTATATAGTCTCATTTTAAAAGCTCTTTAAATTTGACAGTTTTTGAGTAAAACACTCTCAATGATTAAAACACTATCAATGCCAGAGAGAGTCATTGATTCCTAACCTTTGAAGTTACCATGTAGGTGTTTTGCTTTAATGATATAACCCCCGTGTTATCAGCCTTGAAGAGAGCAGTTAGAATCATGTATTACCGGTGTTACTGAGTTGTTTCTATTGCTCACTGTATGGCTACTGGATGGGAGTGTTGCGTTCTTTAAAAGCTCTGAATAGCCAGTTCGATATTTAAAGGAATTTTCCTTCATAAACCACATAAAAAACAAATCAAATATTTCACCCAGTTGCCTCGATTCTACGTCAAATTAAATGTTTAAGGTAGTTAAACGCAGGTCAACTAAGTATTTGATCCCAATCCGGTAACGCTTTACTTGAAGGTATCTACATCTACTATGACATGACACTGTCATAAACATTATGTACATGTCATAAACGTTTATGACTGCTGTCATTAAGTGTCATTCGGTTATTGTAATGACAAGTTGACACTGTTTGGGTTGTCTTGTTTATGACAACTTGACATTAATCAAAGTGACATTACCAGAGGTTGTCTTTGTCACAACAATAATAATCATTATGTCAACTTGTCATAAACACAAAAAGAGGTGCATTTCTTGTTAATGTCAAGTTGTTATGACAAAGACATCTTCTGGTAATGTCATCCTAGTTGACGTCAAGTTGTCATAATCTAGACAACCCTATCAATGTCACCTTGTCATTACAAAAACCGAATGACACTTAATGACAGCAGTCATAAACGTTTAGGACCGTGTCATGTCATAGTTATGACAGTGTCATGTCACTCTTATGTAGATACCTTCAAGGAAAGTGTTATCAACAATCCTTTAAAAATCCCCAGGTTATTGCTGAAATACAACTGATCATAAACTTGTAGGCTCAGATAATGAGTACGTGTGATCTACAGAGCTGATCTCATTTTCTGTGTGTGTGTGTGTGTGTGTGTGTGTGTGTGTGTGTGTGTGTGTGTGTGCACAAGACTCACTGATGAAATTTGTCTGCCCGGTGTAGATGGTGTACTGCAGCTCGTAGGAGGTGACGCTGAACTCATCCTCTGACGTCCAGTGAACAGTGATGGTGTCGTGGGAGGCGGTGCACAGCTCATCTCTTATGGATGGCGGGTTGGGAGCTACACACGGAGGGCACAAGAGATTTAATTATACAAAAACAAAAGTTAGAAATAGTCATGATTTGATATAGAAGTAATTCTTGGAGATCATGTGTCACACAAGGTGTCCATGATACACGCAGCTCTCACCTGTTAGGTAATCTAGTCCCTCCAGAATCTTCTTCTCTCTGGAAAAGTCCAGGGCAAAGTTGTCAAACGCCTCGTTCAGGTTGACGTCAGGGATGAGTACCTGGGAGGAGGCCGTCGCCATGGCAACCCTTTACAGCGGTCATGACGCGGGAGAGAGGGAAAGGAAATGTCAGGGGAACAGCAGAGCGGTGAGGGAGCAGAGGAGGGCCGAGATGCCGGGCGAGGTGATGAGAGGAAGAGAGGGGAGGAGCAGGGACGGATGAAAGGTGATGAAGAGTTGGACAAATGTGAGGAGAGAGGTGATGGAAGTGAGGTGACAAGTGGGGAGAGGTGGCAGACAGCAGTAGTTTGTGATGAAAAAGATGAGAGAGAGAGTGATGGAGGGAAAGAAAATATAGAGGGATAGAGGATTTAATTAAAAAAGCATACAGTATGGACATATTCATCAAACAGAAGTGTCTGCAACCTGCCCTCCATAAACTCCCACTAACTCACAGTTGTTGTTAACCCAGAGAGCCTTCAAAACACAGACAAACTCAGACACACACTGACACACTGACTCCATAGTCTGCGCAGCTTTGTGGAAACTTGTGCCTACTTCTGCTTTGAGCATCAGTGAGCTGTCTGTGACAGGAGCCAGCCTGAACCACAGTGCTGGCAGGGTTACAGAGTAGCACAGAGCAGAGCACAGACCAGCACTAGTCCTTGAGACTTTTATTTTCCTAGTGAAGAGAGATCAGTCGGTCAATAACGTGCCCGAGTCCGGGCCAAATAAAAAGATGCTACCCTAGCTGGAGATTATGCACAGACCTTTGTCTGCGTGAGAGAAGGAGCCAGAAAGCTGTGGTGGGAGGAAGGGATGAAGGTATTACAGAAGTACGCAGGTGGAAAGAGAAAACGCAGAGTTGGCCACTTAAAAAATAGATGATTTACACCAGAGGCCTGGCATTGATCGCAGGAGCTTAAGAGGGTTGATAAAATGCTGATTTCACCAGCAGTCTTACTCTAAGATTGGATTTCATAAAAGGAAAAAGGCAAACTCATTGTGGGACAGGGGTTTTGAGATTTTTGTGTCTTACCACAAGGGTTGTCAATATACCAGAATTCTAAACTTCAATACAAAACGTGTATGAAAAAACACAATACTCGATACCGCTTTCGAAGCCATTGCAAAAAGAAAACAAAGCACTAGGCACACAAAATAGGATTTTTTTTTTTTAACTCTTCCTTCTTTTTATGAACAACCTGCACACAGTGCTGGTACAGAAAAAGAAACTGAACACACGGCTCCAGTGACGTGGTGGGTTTCTCGCTGGAGAGAATGCCGAAACAGTCAGAGGTGTGGGACCAGTTGATTTTCTTCCCTCCTGTTCCTTCTGCGCAGCCTTCGGTTGTATTGTCGATTCATTTTTTTTTATAGCTATGGTTCCTTCCATACTATTAAATGTATAATTAATGGAGATCCTATTGTTTTAAGCATGTGTATCAAAAAGATACACATGCTTCTGACATCCTTAGTAAACATTTATGATCTCTACGTGCATTTATTCTTGTGTGTCTTGTGTTTTGTGTCTTTTTGACTCTATAGTCCCTTTCCCACTACACAAAACACAAACATCTGGCTTTTTTATGAAATGGGAAAGGTTAGAATCTGCATTTACACCTAGGACAAATGACCCTGCAGTTGTCACAGGTATTAATCAGCTCCAGCTCTGCTCAGCTTCGATCGGCAGCGATGAAAATACGACACCTATGTGGACTAGGCTTGTCACGATACCAGAATTTCAGTAGTCGATACTAATATCAGTGAATTTCGACAATTCTCAATACTCATTCGATGCCACGATAAAAACCAAAAAACAGAACTCATGTATTTCTAAATTCACTACTTTATTAAAACTGTTTCAAACTTTAAGTTTAAGCATTCATTGACACCGCAAATGATCCACAAGCGTTGTGGCAGCACACGTGTATTCACACCAAAACCGAACAGACGCGCAGCGGCCGCTGCTGTGTAGTCAAAATACAAACCACACCCTAACAGTTGGTGACCGGTGTTCTCTGTGTTTGCAAATCTCCAATAAACCTCAAAGAAAAAGAAGTGAGTTTGGACCCAAAGCCCAAGGTGGACAGATTTGCGTGCCGCATACTACCTGACTTTTCGACAAGCCGAGGTGTTGTGGCTCCAGCAGCACTTGTAAAAGCCATTGTTTCTAGCAAAGACGATGGAGAACAGGCATTCTTCTTTGGTGCTCGTCCTCGGCACCAACTGATGTGCGTATACTGCCCCCGTCAGTTCCCATAGAAATCGACATGGCCCGCCGAGGGCAAAGTTGTATCCGGTACTTATGGTACTGACAAAAAAAACAAAAAAAAAAAACAGGTACCGACGTATTTTTGCATGTTGGCATCTACTTGGTACTGAAGTATCAGTTCTCATGACAACCCTAATTTGGATGGGCTAATTTTAAACCATTACCGGCAGGATGCAATGGCGTGCTGCCACAAAATACTATCCATCTTTAAGCAGCGCACAAACATTGTTAGAAATTTAGTGGGTATCGAGTTTGACAGAGAGACTGAAGAGTAAGAGATATAAAAAATATTTTTTTACTGGCCTTAATGCTGCTTTCTGCTGTTTACTAACCTGTATTCCAGCCTGTCTTTAATGTCGAACATAACACACACACACACACACACACACACACACAAAAAGAATAATTGTGTGCTGCTGAGCTACGTACATAGCTCTCATCTACTGGCAATAGGAAAGCAGTCTATTGCCTATTTTTAACTAGTTTCACTGGTTTAATAAGCCCACATTCACAAGCTATATTTGGTGGTAAAAGGGTCCAAGTAGCCTGTTGATGTATGTACTGATCATTCATCAAACTATAATTCCCTCCAAACAACCACTGATGTAAGCTAAGTTACCAGTTTACTGTGGATACGCAGATGTGTGTGCGTATCTACATCACCCACCTTTCTGCTACATTTCGGGCCGTCTGGAGGAAGCGGGCGTGGTCGTTCTCCTTCAGGCTCTGCTCAGCTTGTGTGATTAAAGCACTGGAGCGCTCCAGACACTGGCGGCAGTTTGCAATCTGTTGGGCCAACTTGCGCAGTTTCATCACCTGGAACAAACACAAACACAGACCATGTTGCTATGTCGCTACATACCCATTTATATTCATTCACTCAAACGGAGCCTTTGAGGAATACATCGCCGTTTTGGTGACTGGACCGTTCAGTTTTGCTCTTGGTCTCTCTGTGCGAGGCATTCATCATTGTGACAGTCACTAATCCTCAAATATGTTCAACACCTCCAGAAAATATAATTAAGTTCTGCTGCCAAATTACTGCAGGGAAGTCAGCGGTGGTAACGCCCCGCGAGATGTCTCCTGCTAGGTGAAACCAACAAGTTGCCATAAGTTCTATTGCTGTCAGAGAACAACAACAACACTCACACAAACACAAGACCTCTGCGGGAATCTTGGATCGATACCGAATGTGTTGGACGCTGATCAAATGTTACCCTGTCAGAGGAATCTTAAAGTGATGTGCAATTAATTTACCTTGTAGGAGCATGAGCATGGGACTTTATCACAGCTTATGTATGGAACTGATGAAAGGAGGACAAACAATCTGCATTAAGAGGTAAATCTACAATCAGACCAGCCAAAAATGTAGCCCATGCTCCAGAAAAACCTTACGCATCCACCCTTTCCATGACCTTCTCGCTTATGGCTGTCATACACTATATAATAAAGCTCTCGAGTTCATGGTGAAGCACACTCATGGACACAGCAATGCAGACACAGACACAGACATAGGCAGGAAAACACAGAGAGAGAAAGACACCAGGAATTCAGCAGAGAGGACAGAGTCCTGGTTATGTGGTGAGAGCTGACGCAAAGCCATTGGCTCTTTATTCTCACAGTGACCTTATGAACCTGTTGCGTAATAGGAGGGCAGAGGTGAGTGGCACAATGCTTTGTTATCTGATATAATAACAGTCAGAGGAAGAGGTGCAGCATACTAATTTATCTGTGTCTGTCAATTACTGAACAAAGTACTGGGAAAAAGATTTGAATAATGGATTGGAAACTACTATGAATGTCTTGTCCTCACCAGCCAAACACAGTGACACTGTTTTTGTCTGGTAAACACTTGTTTATTTCTATACACTTGTTGTGCATGTTTCAAATGTACCAGCATAGGCAGCTGGAGAATTTCATGCTCTGAAAACCAAGAAAAGCAATGAATAATTTTAGCCCACCAATGTTCATATTAACTTGCTTCATCTTCGTCACAAACAAGCAGCTTTTGTCTGTTTCTACTGTAATTTATCAATAGAACTACTGTTATATTTCCAACTGCGCATGAGGAAGCCATTCTCTGCTCATCTGAAATTAAAGTAATCCATTTATCTTCATTACGGCTCATATCCTGCTTCCCCAGATGAACTTAGTTTGATGAAACTCCCCACAGGAAAATAACACGGGCTGCTTGTGAGCCTGGAGACTGTCAACGAAAGGTGAGCTTTAGAATTAAATACCAGTGTTAGCATGGAGAGTCTCTCAGCAATGATGATTAAATGAAACCTCTGTGAACTTTTAAATGGCAAACAGTAAAGCAAAAAACGCTTCATTGTCTGAAAAAGTACACTTTCAGTAACAGCGAACAACTTGAATCTCTAAAATAAAACTAAAACGAGCAGAAACATTTAAATGAGGAGTGCCCTTAAAGGATTAGTCATTTATATTTTCAGCAACACATTTTTTTTTTTGCTTGCGGGGCTTGAATTATGCAAATAAGAATTCAGAAAAAACACACTGGGTGGCAATTGGTTAAGAGCTTGTCATCAAAAGCTCTTAAAGAATCAAAACAGTATATAATGTGCACTCGCCTGCTACTGCTTGGGAAAGCTGGTGCTGCTTAGAAACCTCTCTAAGCTGGCGACTTAATGGAGTTTTCAATTGACATCTTAGCTGCTCTTCCACCAAGTCCACCATAATCTGTTGTCACTATAAATGACTTCGGAGCAGGTTGTTGACCGCACAGAAAGGGGAGGCGAGGCGGGTTTAATGGATGGGTTATTATTTAGCAACATATGCCGCAAACAACAATTTTAGAGATGATTACTCCCTCTCCCTCTCAGAATAATGGACAATATGGCAGGGTCTGTGTGTGTGTGTGTGTATGTGTGTGTGTGTGTGTGTGTGTGTGTGTGTTAGCGTCTCACCTTGTGTAAAGACACTCTCTACAGCTGAATAGTCTATTCAATCATAGCTTAAATATTGGGACGATGGGACATTCCGAGCACAGAAAAATATACCTTATTTTAGCACATAACATATTTTGTAAAATTTACACAAGGAATAAGTTAATAATAGTGAACAGAAATCTGTTCTGTGCTCAGTACCTTTATTTATGTGTTTGCTATTATCCACATAAATGCACAATAATAACCTCTCTCACTCAATTTAACTTATTTGCCCAATCAACATCCTCCATGTGCTCTCAAGTTGGCTGCTAACCCTTAAACAGTGTTACAGTGTGTGAGAAGCCTGACTCATCCTTCTCTTATAATCCTAGGACAACACAGGAGGGAGAGTGTCAGAAAATGTTGTCTGAACAACAATACCGTAATGAATGGCTTTACATAGATGGCAATATAACATCTTGATATAGAACTTAAATACGGGAAATAGGAGGCAGGTAATCGGGACATTTTAGGCTAACAATAGAGTGGTACGAGGATGACATTTTTTTGTAGGCCAACAGCGAAGTTCTTCTGTCACAAAGCCAATGGGATTTTTCAATTGGATTTTGGATTAAAATAAGCTCTGTAGCGAACAAACATTTATGCTGCTTACACGTTTTGTTCTGAAAAATAATCTTCGCAAAAGAACTCCACTTTTGTAATGCTTTTGGTGTAAATGCAATCGCCAGAAATAAAAAGCTAACGTAGGCTAAAAACAAACTACACCACAGTCACATGACTTCACATCCCCACAACAACGCTGTAAAGCCGTGTTTGGCGTGATGACCTTTACTAGTGTAACTTAGCCACTAGTTAGCAATCACTTTTTTTTTAAGACACCTTAAAGCTTTAAAATTTACGAGTGGAGTATTAACTGACAAAACATGAAAATGTCTAAGGCTTGTGTTATCCAAAGACTTTATTTCAGGCATCTAACTTAACACCCTTAGAAAAAAAGCCTGTTGACTTTGAGATGAGAGAACCAGAAGTCCAAAAATGCTAACTAATTTTCGAGTTTCGGAACACTTACTAAAGTAGCTAATTTAGCCAAGCTAGCATGTGCTTTCTGAAATAAGAAAACATAACAAATACCAAAATGAAACATTATGACCACTTGCAGGTAGTTTACACAGTTTTGGTAGCCTTAATGAAAATTTAGTCTGCAAGTTAGTCAGCACTTAATTAGCTTGAAAACTAGCTATCTTTGCAGGTAGCTAACTTCTGGCAGATAACTTAGCTACTTAAGCTGGCTGGCTAGATTTAGATATAAAACCTTTCTGAAAGGCACTGCTGATCATTCTGGGAAATATGATTATTCACTTTCTCACCAAGGGCTAAACTAAACAAATAATATGTAAAATGTTAATTAGTAAGCTTTAGATTCTCTGGTAGGCGGATTTCGTTACCAGAGCTAGGCCAGGGTAGCTGTTTCCAGTCTTTATGCTAAGCTAAACCAACCAGCTGCTGGTTCCAGTTAGGCCTACATATTAACTGTAAGCTACAGACGTGAGAACTGTTTCTAACTCTCAACAAGCAAACAAACAAACATACTCCCAAAAATGAAACTAAACAATTCCTTTAAGTAATGAGTGGCAAGATTGTGGACATGGCTAACGGAAGCTAGCTTTGGCTCTAAGTATGAAATTGGGTGTGAACAGAGGTCTTGCGTGTCAATGTCATACACTTTGCGCACCCAACTATCGACCCTAACATCCACCGTAACAGGATTTTGGTGACATAAAAATGTCATATTGTGTTCACACCAAACACGATGCAAATTTCCGCATCACATTAATTTTCAATGCTAGTATATCTTGTGTTGACTTGCTTCATACACAAAAAATAATATACGTGTGTAAAATCACGCTACTCACTTTATTCACACCATTTAATTGGCGTATTTTGCGTCATTTGCATTGTGCCCATTGCACAGCCCAGTGGGAATTAGCATCACGTCTTAACATTGACTTTTCATGTAATCCACTCCCATGAATTGTTTTAGTCGTGCCTGGTGTGAACAAAACATCACGCTTCTTTCATTCCCTCTGAGAGACAGCAGGCGTATTTGGTGTAGCCACAAGGGGTCATTGCCAGGTAATTGGAAACAGATTGTTTCACACATTTAGCCAAATTCCTGATGCTGTTGTTTTTCGGGAAAGGATGGATTATATGCCAGCTGTAACCTTGCAAACTGAGGGTAAAAATGACATAACGTCTGTTTTTAGAAATCAAGTGATTCTCTTACAACGGTAAACAGATTTGAGTTGTTAATCCTCAAATGTTCTGAAGGTGTTAAAATAGTTTTCAGAATGAAAGTCAAAGAAGGGTGGAGGACAAATAGAGTCACATGATAAAGACGCTCTTGCACAAACCAGAACATGGGAATAGTGTGTGTTTTGTTTGTACAGGGAGAGATTAGGCATGACTGCTGAGTCTCCTTAGAGAGAGAATGGGAGCACCTTGCACAGCTCTGCTCGCCATGATCACGCCTGCATAATCCTGTTATTCTGTCGCAGAGTCACCTCTGAACGCCTCCTTTCCGACACCACAGAAAAACTAGTTTTGTTGTCTGAAATGCTTAAAACGACCTACGTTTACTTGACCTCTCTTCTCCTCTAAGAAAAACATCCATTTTAACACACCCCTGATTATTTGAATTACTCAAGGTGCATTTCATTCATCTTTCTTGACCCTTAAACAGCCTCAAATATTAACACATTACCTGCAGGCTGGCATCACTCAAGAACTCCTCTGGTGTTTTATGTGTACTTCCTTTTTCCTCCATCTCCTGCATTTCACTGCTCTACCCTCTGCTAGACAGCCTTTTACAGACCCAGACTCTCAGGAGAACAAGCCTTGCTCTTTGTCTGCAATCACTGCGGACACACTCTGACACACTTGCTCTGTCTGTCTCACCCACACACACACACACACACACACACACACACACACACACACACCTACTTCAGTCCTTGTGTTCCATGTTTGGAAATCTTTCATCTCTTGACAAAGCTCTTTTGCTGCCTCAGAGGATCTTCCACAAGCACTTAAAACTTCACCTCTGGGAGGGTGAGATTTAGAGTTTGCCTCTGTCCTGAAACCCTTGGCGCTCATAGGGCAACAAACCACCCATATACACATGGGCATGTGTCCTCACAGCTGCACACGCACACATACACACACACACACACACACACACGCATCGATGTCTGTACAGTAAGTCCTGGAGCAAGTTCACAACAGTCCTCGCTGCCATCTCAGATTCTTTCCACACACTTTCAGGTTGGCTGCCTACATGTGGAAGAGGCCGTTGCTGCTCTCTTTTTCCTCGCTTGTCTATTCCATTTTTCCTAAAGCGTCCATGTGATGTGTGTTTGGGTAAACAAGCGGGCAACTACAGAGGCAGCCTTAAGAAAAAAAAAGAAAAAAAAACCAACCCTGAGAGACCTGGATGAATATATTCTGTCCGCGGCGCTGCTGCTTTTATATTCATTCTCTTGTACCAAACCACTGTTTCTCTACCAGTGGACTGTGACCCACAGCTGAGTTTCTTAAATATGTATTTGCCAATTTGGCTGCTTCAAACAGCAGTGAGACGTAACTGAATTGATGTACTATGAATGAAAATATGAATTCAATAAACCCCACATCCCACTGTTATAGACCCAAAACTGCAATACAGAGAATTATCCATAAACTTGGTATCTCTATGGAGCTGTTAGCCACCTTTAGCTCACTGTTTTTGTTTCAAGACACGTGCACATAGATGCACCATATGGTTTAGTCTCATCACTCCCATCAGTACCGTTATCGAGGGCAAACTGACTGTACATTACCTGCCAGCCCCTTCACGACACACAAAGTTAGTGACGAGCTGGTGAAGAAAGTCAAACATCTATGCAACTTTCTCAGGAGTTGGCTGAGACAGAACCAGAACTTAAACATAGCTAAATTACCTGACTTACATTCAAGTCTTTCTGCCCCTTAAAAAGATACTTTGCTGATTTTAAACCAGCTTTGTGTCATGATAACGTGGGTAGTATGTGTGGATTAACTATGGTACACTTTCCTCCATCTCACCAGCGCCCAGACCTCTTAGTTCAAATCCGCCAGATGACCTGTTTTGCGCCATCCATCAAATTTTCACTAGCTCTTAGGCTGTTGCTTGAAATACAGATCCCCCGCCACGACAGACACAAGGAGTATAGAAGCAGATCAAGAGAGAGTGTCAGCCCTCTCTCTCAAACTCACACCAAACACAGAACAAAGGGTAAGGGGCCGTGTCCACCAAAGTGTTTTTACTGAGACCGGCATGTTTTTTTAATGCTTTGCAACGGGAGCGCTGCTTATACATGCTGCGCTGCAAACGCTGCTGGTTGGGCTTTTCTTTTCTTTTTTATTTCCCCGAGTGCCAAGAGTTGGAAAATATTCAACTTTGTGTAAAGACGCCACGCTTGTCACTGGCGTTCAGTCACAGTGGATGAGGGGTATGTACCGCTAAGATAAACTGTCATGTACAAGTGCTGAACAACAACGGTGGAGGAGAAATGTGTAACATACTGTATATACATTATGTTTCCTCTCATGAAACCATGCAAACCTGCAGGTTCGTCCTTTCTCCCTGCATGTTTCAGCCTGCCCCTCATCCAAAGCAAGTAGTCTTCCTTGTGCCGACAGGTATACCTCCATGGATATTCCAAATCATAGCAGCCAGACGCAAAGCATCTGTATTCCTGAGAAGCGCCTGCCATTTTCAGCTTTGGTGGACATGGGGCTTGAAACTAAGCAGTTGTGATCAAATATAATTCAAGATGCTGTTACTGTATGTCTACTTCTCACCTAATATGTCTTCAGAAACATATTTAGTGCACTGTTTGGCTGTAATATGAGAATTTGTTTCCTGTACTTTAAAAACTAAGGCTGAAAAAACTGAGGTCAAATGGTACAACTAAGCAGCGCTGATCAAATTCAAATTCTGTTACCGCATTGCTGCTTCTCACCTAGAATGTTTTCAGAAACATATTTTAGTGCACTGTTTAACTGTAATTCGAGATCATTTGCTACCAGTTGGCCGCCATATTGTTTGCGGATGAGAAACCTGCATTACGTCACCCACCAGCGTTTATTGGTCTGGTGTGGCACAGTGCATTCTGGTAGTTGTAGGGTATTCTACTTCTTGAGCAAAAGCAAACACCACAGCCCTTTTCCTCTGTTTACCTGGTCATGTAGCACTATCAGAAGTATCTATCTGCTGCATAGACAGCCAGCTCTCATGAAAAGACCATCTTTCCAGAAATGAAATATTTCAGCTTTCAACTTGCTGAAACCACCTATCTTCACAATTCCAGCTGAATTTAAATATTCTTGTAGTAAAATCTCTCCCATGCGTCAAAAACTGAAAAAGAATAAAGGCATGCTGGGAATATTCTACCTTGGACTCTTTGATCTTCACAGCGATGACCTGTTTTCTCTGGCGGATGATCTCCACCAACTCATCACACTCCTCCACCAGCTTGGCTTCATGCATGGCTGTGTTCACCTGGAGACAGAAGCAGGTGCACATGTGAACACGAGGCTTCCTTACACACACACACTCACTAAATCACACTTACCTGGCCATATGTTAATTTTCAAACGAAAACAATGCAGTCACTTTTTCTTCCTCTGCTTGTAGAGGAAGAAGGGAGTGTTTTAATATTTCTAAATTGGCAGCCGTAACGAGTCCTATCACCACTTACATGCAGAGCACATCATTTGTTTTTCTATTTCATTATGCATTCTGCACACAAGAAAAAGCCGCCTCTAACAAGATGTGCTCCTGGATTAGAATTAGTGCGTGATGAACTGAGATAAGTGATTTTCAACTCTTTAACTGTCACTGGAAAAACGGGAAATCATTTTACAATACAAAGCCTACACTGATCCAGGGATCCTTGGAATGCGTACAATAGACGCACCAACTGGTTCACAGTGACCCATTTAGTGGGCACTGAAGGTGCTGAGAAATTTCATCTGTCATTCTCTAAAAGGTTCTGTTCCTTGCTGGAGGGAAAGTCTTAAAAGCATCGCTGCTGGATTTAAACCGCCAAGTAACACCAGTATTTTATTATACAGGAAGGCCCATAATATGCTGAGAAATTGCTGCATGAAATTCATAGAGTTACACCTTTTTTTTCTAAAACATGTTTATTTCACTCATTATGAACGAGAAATAGGCAGAGGATTGTTACAATATTCAACTCTTCATTAAAAAAGCTCCCAAAAAGAGGCCTGTGTAGACACTCATTAATTCACTGACAGAATTTGCTTACACCGCGCCGATTTAATAGATTCTGTGATTATTTTAGGACCAAAGTTGCCAAGGCAACTCATCATCAGTTCACCATCTCAGGCTAACACTAAATGAACAGCCAGCAACTTCAAACTTGTGTGGGTGGGTGTTACTCAGACACTAAGGGTGTTTGCTGAATTGGAACGCTGAGCCACGACCAACAGTTTTGCCAGTTGTAAAATACAATTATAACAACACCAAAAGCTTCCGAAAGAGCTAATGAAGGGCTTCAAATGAGAAAAGTTCAGATGTTTTGCTCCTGCTTCACTGCTGAGGGACAACTTAGAGGCTAATGGTTTACCACTGAGTTGGCTCGGGTGGCTGTTTCACCAACAAATGCAATCTGAAGGTCTGTAAACATGAACTTAAGTTAGAAACTCCTCTGAATGAGGCAAAAACTTCACTGTGTGTTATGATTGGCTACCAGAGAGAGGAACCTTATCGCTGCTGTGTCTGCTCCAAGAGTTGTACTTTATCAGGAATCCCACATACAAACTATACACTATGCTGTTGTACACTGATGTAAAGATGGAAAAAAAAAGTTCCCCTGTGCCATCTAAGATAAAGTTGCCACAAAGTTGCACTCACACAGAGTTGCAGTGAGTGTGCAACTCCGCCACAGTGATGACAGGAGTCACCATTATTTTGTCTGCGGGAGCCAATTCAGAACATCAGAAAAATCACAGATTTACTCCAGAATATACTCAGGAAGAAAAACAACCCAGCGCGATGACTGTGGGAAGCTTTCACTCAAACTGGCAGCTTCAGAAGGATCCAGAAAAGCCACACTGGAGAGGAGGAATTCCACTAACACATCAAACAGAGGCTCACCATCAATGATGGCCTTTAAGGCCACTAAAATCCACAAACAGCACCGCTGCTTTAACTGCCTCGCTCGATGCTACAGTGTTGGCTGTCACAAAACCTCTGGTGAGTGTTTTCTGCCGTGCACTGAGTGTAGCAGGAGCACTGCTACAGGAGCTGGCAAACCCAATACACCAGAGAGTACGCTGTGAGCAGAGACCCCTTCACTGCTCTCAGTAGGTGCGGTAATCTATAAGTCAGTGATGCGGTACCAAAGATCGCTTTGGTTTCAAGACTGCACTCATGAACACTTTTTAAAGGTTCAGCTCCCTCTTAGCTTTATTTTTGCTCTGTCTTCTCTGTCTCAAACTTGCGATTTTATTTCAACACCAGTCAAGACCACAATCACATTTCACTGGAGCTGTACCTCGAATAAAGACAGTTAAGTTGATTTCAGCCCCTAAACGTCTGTATTTATGTGCTTATAGGAAACAAAGGAAAATTCCCATATATGAAACTCACCTCTGTAATGCCTTTTGATTATTTTATCAAGACATTTCTCAGGTACACTTACACATACACACATATATACATTGTGGCAATAAAAGTGGTGAATGAAGAGGAATTTTTATTTGTTTTCTGTGGTTGTTATTACAGGAATGTGAATTTTTCAGATTATTTCGAGGAGTGCCTATGGTTCCACATTTTATTTTAAGTGTGTCCTGCAGTGTGGGACTCTGGTCTGGTCTTTGTCTTGATTGGCCCTACCTGGGGATCTCAGTTATAATCACTGTGTATGCACAAAACAAGTCTTGGAAAAACTTTTCCTGCAAAGGCTGTGATGTAGAAAAACAGACTTGATGGGAGAAACTTTGACCCATGCTTACGAACATTTTGGAGACAGGAAATTGGCGACGAAGACGGTGAGGTGGAAGCCTGATTGTTGAAACTGTCGATGGTGTACAACATTTTTGGCTGTTGTCTGTACGTCAATTTTTGGCATAGATCCTATGCATTGTTTTATAAATGACACCCCAGGTCCTGGTCATGACTTGATCTCGATTTCTTGACTACAACACTGCTGTGAGTGACGCAAATATTGTATTAAAATCAAAGATCACACCAGCACTGTGACGATAAGGACACAACACAGTATGTCCATTTGAAACTCAATCACGTTAAAGAGCTCCCAACTGCAGAATGAAATATACTGTAAAATAAAGGATTAAAAAAAGTCTGTATATTTTGGATTTGAAGGAGCTTCTTAAAAACTAACCGTCAGAATTAAGAACCAGAGACGTAATCTTACAAATAAAAGAGTTAATTTCACTTTTATTGCCAATCTTTGGAAGTTACGGTATCTCCTTGATTGTCTCCAGTGAGTTTTTTTCCCCCATACCATTATAGATTAACTACCTGTTGATTTAGTCTCTATTCTTTTTACCGATAAAAATAAGGTCATTTCATGTAATTTCCCGCACTCTCGTACTGAGTACAGTATGAGACTGTAAGTCCACAGAGTGATTCATCTCTTTTTGATTAGTTCCTCGACCCTAAATCTGACAGGGTTGTGACTTTGTGTCGCGCTGCAGACTATCAAACTACTTACCCCAACAACCAAGTTCCACTCATCACTCCACAAAGCTCATTACAACGCGGCGATCCACTTAAGCCTCATTATTCACACTGACACACACACACACACACACACACACACACACACACACACATACACACACAATTAATTCTGCAAAGAGCAATCTTATGACTGCAGGTTAGTAATTAAAGAGGATAAATGCTGCCGTCCAGGATCACTGTGAATTACAACTGAGCGACTTGGCAGCTCAGAGTTACGGAAACAATCTTCATCTCCGTCCTCCTCCTCTTTCACCTCGCTCAACCCCCCCCCGTCCTCGTCCTCGTCCTCTGCCAGCTCCTGACATTATTATCCACTCCCTGCTAACAAAAACACTGTCACCTACCGCGCATCTCCCTATTCATCAGGCTCCTCTGCAGGTGCACTGAAATCACAGAGCCAGCTCCATGTTAAAGTATAGGTCTATTATTGGAATATGTGAAGAACAACCGCGGCAAGATTGAAAACACTTTCAGTGTCAAACACTTTCCAGCTGCTCCTGCTATCAGAGAGGTTGTGAAAAAGAGTCAAAACACTGGCTGAGATGGACTGAGGGAAAAAAGCTGTCTGTGTGCTAATTCTAAATGCTTTAAAGTATGGTGGTTGATGCTATTTGCAAACTAATTGGGATAATTGCACTCAAATTTAACCAACAAGATCTGTCACATCTTATAAACTCATCCGGGTAACATACACACATTCTCACTGGGCTGTACATTTATCTTTACGGTAATGCAGCTGACATTTAAGAGCACCCCATTCAGTATCATCCACTCATTATCTGATGAGGCCACAATAATAACATCAAATAGAATAAAAAAACATCACAGACATGTGTTGGCATCAGCAGTTATAATTATACTCTATTAAGACAGAAAATGAAATGCAGGCATAATTAGCAAGTGAATAGTATTAAATAAGCCCATCTAGACCATTATGATTACAATGCAGCACACAGAGTGTGATCTGACAGCAGAATCATTAAATCCAAAAAGTTGTCCATTACCAAATCAGGAAGACTTCACCCTGTCTTCCACCTCTGCAGGGTTACATTAGGAACATATGCTCTCGCACATCATTAGAGCTGAATTCAGCTCTGCATTGTGTCAAGATTAAATTTATCCCTCATATTTTTACACTGTGAAAATGAGTGCTGTATTACTTACAAGCTGAAATGAAATAAAAATGAGCTGTATAGCCAAAAACTAATAATAATTCTGGCTTCAAATGACTGTCAGTCACCATTCACCACCCACTCTGTGCTGTTTCAGCAAAGAGCGACGTGACTGATGTGTGTGGCCAAGCCGAGTCATTCAGATGTTGTTGATCACACGGAGGTGGGCTGAAGTCCAAATTAGGAGGCGAGTCTGAAATCCCCCTGGTATTGTGATTTAACATTGTCATCTCTCACTGTTCTGTGATTCTAAGAAAATCTGTTGACTCCAGATAGATGAACTGAACTCTGTGTGCATGTGTGTGTGTGTGTGTGTGTGTGTGTGTGTGTTTGAGTTTTAATGATACAGCAATGCTCATTCAATTCCGATAAAGCTTTGTGTATTTGTCACAGTAATAACATCACAAACCCTGGCGAACAATGCTGAATTACCCACTCACTCCGACATGACAAATCCCAATTTATTTTCCTAAACTGTGCATCTTTACAAACTTGTGTTGTGTGAACAAGCATTGATAAAGTTTTCATTCATAACAACTACTGCAGGTGTACAAAGTTATTCACAGATGTCTATCAACATACAACAAATTTGCTATAATGGTAAAATAAAACCTTGGATTTGAGTATAGACAGAAGAAGATCGTTCATGATGTGACATCAATTCGGTTGTGGTTTCAACACAATCACACCCCTGCTGTCTGAGGTATCATGTTTGTAGTATGACGGTTTAAACACTCCAGTGATATGTAACTTAAGATAACTGTTTTAATACTTATTTTGGGGCATTTTTTGCTTTTATTAAATAGCTGAACATAGACAATAGATAATGAATAAATGCCACACAACAAAGTTCTGCATTGATGGGCATTAATGTGCTAAAAGAGCTTAACCAGGCTCATATTTTTGGTGAACAGTGAACTGAACACACCAGTTTGCAACATGAGTTTCAGTCACTCTCAGGACAGTTAACAACAAGGATTTATGGCATCCATTTTGGCAACAAAACACCACCATCCCTAGTGCTAATGGCATGTCAGAAAACATAGCCACCAGAACTCCTGAAGCCAGTTCATATCTACAGTATATTTAAATTACTTTTATGAACACATCAGTCCAGATTCCAACAGAAAAATGTCACGTTTATGCATAGTGTGCCTGCTGGCTATTGAAAACAAAGCCGAACGTCAGTTGCTGCTAATTATGTCCTGCTAGTGTTGCACTTTTGTTCCATATGGAAATATATCACTACTGCCTCTAGTGCTTTTAAAAATTCTGTCCTTTTATATTGCATCAACTTTGCCTGAATTTTCAACACTGAGTTGCACATTTGATGATCATTAAATTCTTATGACTAAAAAATCATGGGTAAAATCATTCTTTGTTGATGTGTTTAAATACGTCTTTTAAAATGTATGCCCTGTTTTCTTTCTCTTTTTTGTGTTTTTGTGTCGTCTTGTTTTGTTTTTTGTTTGTATTTTTGTTTGTTTTTTTGTGATTTGTTTCATTTTAGGCAGCCTTGAGTAACATCTTGGCCAACGGACGACAGATGGAAAGTAGTCTTTTGACTAATTCTGGCATTTTTATAATGTGTGTATTTATCAATTTGCACTGTCCCGTCTTAAAGAAAGGAAAGGAAAGGAAAGGAAACTAAACTAAATGAAAGCAACTCAACTCAACTCAACTCAACTCAACTTAACTCAACCAAAGCTACATTAACAACAAATTTGAAACGACACATCAAGGTGAAGCATCAGATCAGTTTTGGAAACACACAAGATCACAAGATTTTATTCATTAAAATAAAGCAAACAAACAAACAAACAAAAAACAGAATTGAAAATGAATGGATATTGATTTTTTTTTTTTTTAGGGTTCAAAACTCATATTGTGAACTATGAACGATACATAGTTAATTATAATCCATGTCAACTAAACTTTAAACCCGCTCTTATGAAGTGAGAACATGTATAACGCTGCCCAGCCACACGTGAATTAGGGATTCATGATTGGCGCCTTAACTCCTCGGCCGCAACACAGATCATTTCTATTAATCTATTGTCACACTGGGAACTGCCCATTGGTCCGACTTCCCATTGTTCCGACCATATTAAACCCATTGTTCGGAAGTCCCGTTGTTCCGAAATCATCATGGTGCCCTGTGGTTAAGGTCTGGTTAGGTGTAGGCACAAAAACCACTTGGTTAGGGTCAGGAAAAGATCATGGTGTGGGTTAAAATGAAAAAGAAAGTGACAAACTCATAAGCTGTGAGCCTGCTTCGCCTCAAGCCTTTCCCAGCTGACCCAGAGCCGGTCGCGATGCACCATCAAAGCAGAAATATGCCCGCCGGGAGCCGTTCAGCACCGTGGACCGTCGGACTAATGGGATGTCGGACCAATGGGCTGTCGGACCAATGACATGGACCTGTCACACTGAGGCTGCTGGTGATTCAATCTAAGCTTCAATTGACTTTCAGCAGCAATGCGTCATGATGCCATGAACATATAATGTTTTACAAGACACTGTTATACTGTTCATACTGTGAATTTAAGTTTCTAAGCAAACTGTAATTAAAACCTATAGTGACAATGCACTGAGCATTATTTATTCAGTTGTAATTTTGCATACATTTGCCATATTGTGGTTCATCAATATTGCAAACAAACTGCCCTGCCCTACGGCACACCCACCAACTACAGCATGTGGACATCCGGTGGCTCCAACTGCACACAACAAGCACAGACAGCTGAACAATGTACGGCTCCCAAAATGACCCACTCCGGCCAAAGTGGCTGTGATTCAAAGTTAGTGAGGACTAGTCCAGGTTCGGAACAGCTGTTAACCTTTCGCTGACACCAAAACCTTCACATCTTGAATCAATTCTGTTCTCATTCCACTCCCATCAGCCTCTCCTGCCTCCTATCCCACTTTACTTTTGTCCACTTCTTTCTATTATAGCTCTGGTCCCCATTCTGTCGGCTCCTCACTGACCACTTCAATTTCTCTCTCGCCACACCTCCCCTCCACTCGTCTCACCGCTGTCTCTCAGGCATGATCTCCTCAAACAGATGCAAGGATTCAGTGTGACAGCTTTATCTCTGACGCTGTCCCCGGATTCTGGGACAGTTCCCTGAGATTTATGACACCCGAGTGGCACCTAGCTCTAAAACAGGGAAGAGCGGCTTTATGGATGGAGTAAAAGAAACTACCAGACATTTATCAAGGATGTTATGTCACAAAGAGGTGATAATTGGAAATGCTTCACTGACAATGATTTTAAAGAATGGCTTTTAAGACCAAGTGTTCGTGTAAACTTTTATATGCTCACAGATTTACCTACATAACATTAATCACAGATTAATCATCATGGATATTATCCTAGATGATAAAATATATGTTTGTAGATAAACCTGGACAGCCATGTCGAAGGAGTCAATGGATTTGTGTCTGCTGTCAGTCGGTCCACCACTTTGGTTCAGGCTGAAATATCTCAGCAACTATTAAAAGAATTGCCATGAAATTCTGCATCCATGGTGCCCAGAGGATGAACCCTAAGGACTTTGGTGATCCCCTGACTTTTCCTCTAGCGCCACTAAAGATCGGAACATTTACAAGATAAACTGCATCACATTTTGTACAGACATTCATAGTTCTCAGACAATGTCGTCTAAAGACTTTGATGATCCTCTGACATGTTTAAACATGTTTTATTGTCTGTACCAAGGGTACGTACAGACTTTGGCAAGCAAGCATTTATTTATGCAGCTCCTTATATGTGGAGTCTTCTGCAGAGAGACTTAAAGTTGCACTCTTTGGTTCCTTTTGGCTGTGTCAAAGCACTGTTTCAGGATGTTTTTGTGCACAATCTTCTGTATGCCAATGTCACATTGTGGGTTAGCTGGTCATTGTAATTATGTGTAGTTGACCTTTTTGCGATTTTATGGTTCACTTCTTGTATACATTATCGTACTTCTTGGCTTTTCCTTGTAGTGATCTTATTTTGTGTTTCATATTCCTTGTTTTAGAGCTGTATATTTTTATTCTGTATTCTTGTTCTATGTTATTCTCTGTCTGTAACTTACACTGCAGCCTGTCTTGGCCAGATCTTTAATTCCAAGAGGTTTTTCTGGTCAAATAAAGGCTAAATAAAAAATGTGAAAAATCAAATATTAATTTTGATCACTATTTTCACCTCACATGATTAAATGAACACCATAAATTGATACTGATGTTGAAAATGTGCTTTACGCTCATAGAAAAGTCAGCTGCATATGCAATCAAGCGCTTCTCAAACTAGCAGCCATGGCAGCTGTCATGCCGCTGTGCACACACCCTGCAGCGTCAGCCTTTGAAAAACTTTCCTGAACATTGCAACAACATTGGCCAACTGTT
Source organism: Epinephelus fuscoguttatus (assembly GCF_011397635.1). Taxonomy (NCBI): domain Eukaryota; kingdom Metazoa; phylum Chordata; class Actinopteri; order Perciformes; family Serranidae; genus Epinephelus; species Epinephelus fuscoguttatus. Next base: position 21,022,328 of record NC_064760.1, read on the forward strand.
CAGAGTAGAGAAGAAGAGTATTATACCACAGAAATTAGACGGGCAAAACGAAACTCAAACGTTTAGAGCAGAAGGCAAAGAGCTAGTCCCTCTGTGCCGATCATCATCTGCTGTTTGGAAATGTTTTGGATCTAGAGTGCATGAGACTTGTATTGGCGCTGCAAAGCAACACAGCTTACTTGCTGTCCCAAAGACGCACTCAATAACCATTTGGCCAAAGATGTGTGTCTGATAACACTAATAATATTTCTTCTAGGAGATGCACTGAATTCTGTCTGTCCTGGACAAGAAGAACAAGAGGGATTCCTCCTCAGTTGCTCTTCCTGTAGTCTCGCCACCAGACAATCAGAGATCTCCGCCTTCTGATAGCCTGGGTTCACTCCTTTCTAAAGTGTGTTTAACACACCGGAGAAAACAGCCGGCAACAAAGCAACGCCTCTTGTATTTTTTAAAAGGACACGCCCTCCCGGAAATGTACGCTCCACCTTTTCTCGTCCGCAAGGAAACAAACACACAGAGAGCTTGAAAATGGATGCTGAGAGATTTAACTCCGTTTTATCAAACGTGTGCTCAGTCCACAAGATTGTGGAAATGAAGGACTTACAGCGACTTGAGCCATTTTGTACCGCTACACGTGTTTCTAGTGGGACTATGTTTACGAACACAAGAGTTCAGTGAGCCACCGAAGGACCCCCCTGCAGATTTACTATTGGTTCTGCAAGGTAGGGAGTTTTTTTAAACTCTGAAATTGTATCCGCAACACAATCCGCAACTCCCTGATAACACAAAATCAGGGAGAAAGTCATCAGTCTTTAGTTAAGCAAAGCGTCTAAAGACTGACTTGTGAGTCTACTCTGAGGCAAATTGTGATTCGTGATATTGGGCCAGTCTTATTTTAATGCAATGATTTGTTAATAAGCAGGAATGTAGCACAATATGAAAGTTAAAGCAGTGCTCTGTTTATTTAAACATTTAAGTGCAATAAAAATATTTTGTCCTGAAAAATCAATATAAATCATGATAAATGACATTTCCACCAGCATCAGTTGCACTTCATGTTTAGAGGTAATAATCAAATGTCAGCATGCCAAATGCTACGCTAAGATGATGAACATGGTGAACATCATACCTGCTGAACCTGAGCATATCAGCATGCTTCTGTTATCATTTGGCTTAAAGCATCGCTGCCCTTTCATTAAAATAAATGGACTTGACAGATGGAGGGAGGACATAAAAACTTTACACAAAAACTGAGAAATTTATAGATTTGCAAATGAAAACGTGGCGTGGCTATCTGTTAAAAGCACAACACACAATAACAATTTTATAAAGGCGAGAGTTTTATTTCATTACATGCCATTATCCCGCTGCACTGATGTCCTCATCTGTGGCTGAAAGCGGAGCCGCAAATGGCTTTAGAAATATAGCAAAGACAAACAACATCAGCAGACTCTTCGATCTCACTGATACTCAGGTAGAAAAGTAAAGAAAGGCGAGATGAGACCTGATACAAAGGATTAGACAGCATTACAGTCTTCTCCACACAGCTGATTCTTATTCAGCACACAGTGGGATCAGCTTCAGTGTACATAAACCTAGACAGGTCTGGCTAATGACTTACAGCTCAATGTTGAATCAGTAGACATACATGTCTGAGCATTAAAACCCACTGGGCTTCAGTCTGATGCCATTCTTTCCTTTTTCCATCAGTCCTAATACGCACACACTTACAACCTTATCAGTGAGCTAATTTAGTTTCCTCCCAGCTGGCAACACAATTCCAGGGGTTGGAAAAAGCTGGCTGCTGCTTTGACTGCTACCTCAAACAATGCTTACTCCACATTAGCTGCGTCTGGATGATGAGTTCCCCACCGGGAGACACAGTGTATGAGCGAGGCGACATACGCTTACTAGTTAGTGCCCTCATTAAAAAGCTGCCAAAGAACACGCCTTGTCACAACACAATCTGTGTTTCAGGCGGGTTAGCTGAACCACAAACACAGAGCGCGAGAGCGAGATAAAGTGGGACGGAGCCAGATGGAAAGGCAGAAAATCTGATCAACTGTCAAGTTTCGAGACGAATTCAGAGGAGAGAGATGTTAAACGCAACATCAAGAACTTCGCAACACTGACAAAGTTCCAAGTCTCCAGTGCACAGGCCTTGTAGGAGCTATTATGTAAGTATGAAAGAGGAGGCTCCCTGGGAATTAAATGAAAATCTCCCTTAAAACTTGTACAGTGGCATTAAAAAAAAAAAAATAATAAAAAATTGAGAGCATCCTTTGAGGTGTCCATTTGAACAAGAGGGGGAACTTCGGCTGCTACAAAATGGTGGCTGGTGTGAAATCAGGACATAATAAAAACTTTGTTCATGAAGTTGTGCCACATACTTTTGAGAAAAAAAGCAATGAGGCGACGAACATGAGGCAACACATGCACACAGATAAAAGCTAGCTGACTATTATGAGAGAGGAAAGAAGACAGTGACTGTTTACATGCAAAAAATATTCTGTTTGTTTTGCCCTTATTCTGAAAAAGAATATCTTTACAAAGCTGGTCATTAGGAAAATAAAAATGAATATGAATACTCCTGTTTACATGCAGCGGTGCAACCAAGAGACGTGTCCACACTCCAGTTTTAGCCTCCTCACACTGGCTCCCAGTGTGTTTTAGAATAAATTTTAAGATTTTACTGATTACATTCGGGCGGCACGGTGATGTGGTGGTTAGCACTCTCGCCTCACAGCAAGAGGGTTGCCGGTTCGATCCCGGGCGTGGGAGCCCTTCTGTGTGGAGTTTGCATGTTCTCCCCATGTCAGCGTGGGTTCTCTCCGGGCACTCCGGCTTCCTCCCACAGTCCAAAGACATGCAGATTGGGGACTAGGTTAATTGATAACTCTAAATTGTCCGTAGGTGTGAATGTGAGCGTGAATGGTTGTTTGTCTCTATGTGTCAGCCCTGCGATAGTCTGGCGACCTGTCCGATGTCAGCTGGGATAGGCTCCAGCCCCCCCGCGACCCTCAAGAGGATGAAGCGGTTAAAAGATGAATGAATGAATGAATGAATGAATGATTACATTCAAGGCTCTTCATGGTCTCTCTCCTATCTGTATCGCCGACCTTTACTGCCGTACACGCCAGGACATACTTTGAGGTCCTTGGGCAAAGGTGTTTCCTCTGTTCTAGAGGTCCAGCTGAAAACTAAAGGGGCCAGAGCGTTTGCTGTCAGGGCCCCGAGGCTCTGGAACAATCTGCCCGAGGAAATCAGGTCGGCCAAGTCAGTGATCTCTTTCAAATCCCTTCTTAAAACAGATTTTTATCGGAGAGCCTTTGCTGATTTTACTTGAGTTTTGAGTTCATTTAGACTCTTATTTCTTCAGTTTTAAACATACCGTAGTGTTTTTATCAGTTCTTTAAAAAGTCGGTTTTGAAAAGCGCTTTAAAAATAAATATTATTATTATTATATTCTCTAAAGGTCTAGTGCAGGGATGTCAAACTCACTTTAGTTCAGGGGCCACATACAGCCCAATTTGGTCTCAAGTGGGCCGAACCAGTACAACCACTGCATAACAACCTATAATTAGCAACCCCTTCAATTTTTTTCCCCATTTCTTTTAGTGTGAAGAAACTGAAAACTTCATCCATAGATTTACAAAACAAATATTCATCAAGAGCAAATTCAACAGTATGTCTAGTAGTAGTTTTTCCACATTCAGTCTTCTACTCTACTTTAATTACATCACATGGATTTTCCACTACAGTGGAAGCTCCTGAAGAGGCAGGTTAAGTCACCCCCTGCCTTAAAAACCATTTCCAATCTGAAGTTTTGTTAGTAGCTACTCACTGTTTGAATTGCTGAAACCTCTCAGCCTTCACATGTGCATCAACATTAGGTGTGCAAAGTCATCTAGAGGGCTGGATTGGACCCTTTGGCGGGCTGGTTTTGGCCCCTGGGCCGTGTGTTTGACACTCCTGGTCTAGTGTGTGGGATTTTGTGGCATTTAGCAAGGGGTTGCAGAACTGAAACTTATCCCATGTACAAAGCATGTAGGGGAACTACAGTAGCTGACTTACTCTACTGTACCTAGAGCCAGTGTTTGATTTGTTTGTTCTGGATGACTGTAGAACAACATGGCAGACTCTGTGTAAGAGGACCTGCTCTGTTTGTAGATAAAATGGCTCATTCTAAGGCAACAAAATCAACCACTCTTGTTTTAAGGTGTTCATAAACTATTGAAAACATAGATATGAATATTATATACCTTGGCTGTGTTTCGCCTTTAAACCTGAAATGTGGACTTTTCTTTTGGGCATGTATCTCTGCCTCGGCCTTGCAAACTGGTGGCTGGTTGGTTTTTTGTACAACACACAAGCTGACTGTAAACAGGCAAGAGGCCGTGAGTTGCATACTGTGGTAAAACACCCAAAAGACATGCATATTCCAAAGCAATGCCCAAATAATGCTCCTGGACAGGTGTTGCCAATTGCCGTTTTGCTACAAACACTAAACACAGGGCATCTGGTTCTTGTGCATGAATGTGCATTTCTAAGGCGACTGTGATGTTCATATCAAATACACTATAAAACCTGAAATAATATCATATCCCACATGTCTTAATCAGAAAATGCTACATTTGGAGAAGGCCTAATTCAGAATAAACAAACAGAATAAGCTGTTCACATGACCTGCATCAAATTCAGAATATTACTGCATTAAGAATTAAAGTGGAATATTAGCGCACATGTAAACATATTCATTTATGTGCAGGAGGTGGGTTACACCAAGTCAGCACATATGACATATTTGGAGTGTTAAAACAGTCTGTAATTGAGACAAACAGCGAGCAGGTATCATGGAGCATATTTGCAGGGCTGTGAGTATCATCTCCGCCTTTGCTTTGGCTCTACATTTAGTTTCAGTTGCCATTGTATCAACATCTATTCAATATCAAAGTGTTTTCTGGGGGGAAATGCTCTTTGCCAAACAGCCTCACTGAGTGCCTCTTCTCTGCTGCCTATTAATATCCAGCCAGCTATCTGGCATTGACTGGATAACAGTGAAGTGTGTTAGCTCAACAGCAATCACTGCAAATGCTCAAGAATCACACCATTCCCTCAATTTTTTTCAAGCATGCTGAACATTATTCTGCATGTCATTAAGTGCAGCGACAGCTTTAACCATCCTACACCAAATATTGCGATAAGGAGGGAGGCCTCCCAAGAAAGAAACACATCCTACACATCATCAAGTCAACTCATCTTTTCCCTAAGACTGTAGAGAAGATAACTCCCCAAAGAGAACCCCAGAGAACAGCGCTGCATCGCTGCTGTGCGCGCTGACACACTGAAAGCTGACTCACTCTGTGTTTGATCATATCTTCGGCACCAATACAATATGATGCAAACAAGGAGGAGAGGAAACCAGGTCATGCTCAAAGCCCTTCAGAGATTTCTCACTTTGTGCACACACTTCTCTCACTCCACCAAACCTCTCTTTTTTTTAAAAAAAAAAAATTCCCTGTCTGTCTTGTATTGCATTATTGCAGAGCGTTTTTTTTTTCTCTGCACAGTGCCTGTTTCAGTCACAGAGATCATTGGCTGTCACACTAACGCTCACATCCTCTGCCTCTGTTTGCCCTCTCAACCCTGCTCTCTCATCCTTTTATCTTCCCTTTTCCGTTTGCACTTTCCTCTCCTAACAATTCCATCTTCTCCTCCTCATTTGTCTTCCTTTCCCCTCTCCTTTCCTCTGCTCTAAAGAGCTGCATTAATGTGAAACTCACCTGAGAACATTAAACTCCCTCACTCCTCACGTTAATAATTAAACTAGCCTCTCGACATTGCCATCACGCAGGAGAGTAACTCCGAATGGGTTCAACAAGGGCGGGAAAACATATAGTTTCTTTTAATAATTTGCTTAAGAGTCAATGGAGCATGTTCAAACCCCACGCTATCGCTCCTCATTTTCCTTTTGATGAATAAGTGATGAGGTTCTGCTGTTGTTGTTGGCACAACATTGGTATGCAGACAGAGACAATATAAAGACAGACTTTTTTTCTCTCTCACTCTTTCTCTCTCCATGCGTTGCTGACGAACAGTTTGTCTGTACCTAATGAATCACGCAGCGATCATTTAATTTTGATTGGGTGAGCGGCTGCATGAATTGTTGTTCATGGACCTCGGAGTGACTCCGAGAAAATGGAGTCAGGCCCGCCTAATAAGAAAATGAACCGCACGCAGAGTGATGGCGGCACCAAAGTGCATTTGTCCTCTGCGGCCATTAATGTCAACTCTCACAAGAGAAATGATGGCGTTTATTAAGAGCGTGTGCGTCAAGACAGAAAGTATGCGCTTGTGTGTGTGTGTTTGTGCATGCACATGTTAGCGATGCAGCACAAACAACACTTGGCTAAGCATCAGTACTCTCTGGCTGGATTCACACAGTACCTCCATTAAATCACAACGTGTGCCCGAGTAGAAGAGGTCAGCGGTGACTGGCTGAGGTATATTATTCTGCAGACAGGTATGGGTTCATGCTAGGACTCCTCCAAGGTTGTCACTAACTTGAAGTGTCTGAGCTGTGAAACACTGCCGGCTTGTGACAAGTCAAATAAAGTTTCTACTTGGAAGATATATGCCATTTCACAGATAATCTTATCTGCTTTGACTCGGGAGCATAAATTTCTTGTGTGAGCGGCTCCGGCGGGATTTAAACTGTTGCCTGTTTCAACAGTAACTCATCCCAAAAATCATATTCAGTGCAGTGAAATGCATGAAAACTAAATCTCGCTGTATTATAAGACGCAGTTGAAACAATGACCTTGAAGAGGCACACAGTTAAAGCATCACATTAAGCTGTTTGCACCTTGAAAGTATGGAATATTTGCACAAGTGCTTGTGGTAGTAGCTGTGCCCACGGTGGAGTGGTCATTCTAATGTTTGAAGTCGTCTGAATTACATAACTGCCCCTTTAAACAGCATGAGAGTGGATGGTTGCTGAGAGCTACTCCAGCTCATGCTTTGTTCTTGAGTCATAGTTTGAGTCAGATTGTCTGGAGAGCTACCATCGGCAACATACAAGAGGTCACCGAGAGCCTAAGTGGTATCTGGTATCTGTCGTATCCATGGCAGTGCGTTGCATCAGTCGCCGGATCAAATGACACATAACAAGATCAATCTACATAAACACATTTCTCTGAAAGAGATTTTAAAGATACATTTAAGCCATTATTAACATGTCTGTTTGGTCTGTTTTATGTAGTTTTCTCTCGTCTTTGGCTTCAAAGTAATAATTTTTTAAGATTAATAATTGTCTGAAAACAGAGCTACACTACTGACCTTTTATGAACCAGCAACAGGGAACTGAAATTCACTTTTTAAGTCTTGAGACAAATCAATATTTGATCAGTAGCTAGTGAAAGGGAACTGAAAGAATGGAGTGCAGATTTTATTGCTGGCACACAACCAAAACCATGAGCCAAGAGGAGTGAGAGAACAGATAAGGAAAGCGAGAAGAAAGAAAGAAAGAAAGAAAGAAAGAAAGAAAGAAAAATAAATTATAAAGTCCAATTTCAACCACCGTGCTTCTTCAATCAGAAACGTTCCAGAGTCAGAAACAAAGTGCGAGGAGTGTGGCATTAGAGCAGTCACAAATAGCAAAGGCAGTAAACTGTATACAATCAATAACAGTGACAGGCTCGGAGGCGTTTATGGTTTCTCTGTTCAAGAGAGGGAGGAAATTCATGCAGGTTAAAGCCTCAAACTTTCTTATGTCCTGCATGGGTCAGCAAACAAAACAACTGAAACAATTCTTTTGTGATTGTTTTTGAAGCTTGACACTAAGTGCTGGATGAGGGACTACATCTGCTTCGTGGATGGTAAGTCTGACAACATACACTTGGAATCAAGGGGTAGTTCTTGTGGTTTCAAGAACTCCTCTTTCATTTCAGGCGTCTAGTCAAGGTTCCCTCATCAAGACACTGAAGCTACCCTAACTCCATGGCTGCCATTACGTGTCTGACTGCACATGAACACAACGAAAATGCTATAGCCGACGTTCAACCTGCACATATGTTCTGCACAAATGTGAGAGGAAATAACTAACACATACCATATGAAACGTTTCTGCTTAAGAGCTCAGTGGCTAAAGAAAAACAATCTTACCTTATGTACCAACAACTTTGTTTTGGCTGCCAACCAGAGTGGCTTTATTCAAATTTCAATGTCCCTGACATCAATTCAGCATATTAAATGTACTTATTCAGCATACTGAATTGGCCAAAAAAAAAAAAGCAGACAAATCTGCAGCACAGCCCGTCAATGAAAGGAATACTGATTGGCTGTTCAGCTGGCACAAGAGAAGAGAAACAGAAGTGAGGAAAGTAAACAAAGAGCTGAAGTCAAGAGGGAGTGAGACCAAAACAAACTTGCTACATAAAGTAAGATTATTTCTTGTGATGCTTGTGCTAGTCTTCACTGTTGCACAATTAATGTGGTTTGTTTCCTCAACATTGGATTGTGTTTATAATGCGCTAACTGATGTCAAGACGGTTTCCCTTTTTAAATGAGGAGTACAGACTGCTGTTGTCTGCTGGTGTGGAGAGTTATTTTCTCTCACTCAGGTGCAGAACACATGTGCTGGTTCGACCGTTGGCTGTAGTCTTTGCGGCATTTTCATGTGCAACTTTTTCAGCCAAGACAGGATGATATCAGGCGACACAGCAGGGGGCTTTTGTCACTGCTAGCTCTCTGAAGTTAGTTTGGTGTGTCTGGGCCTTTAGAGTGACAGTTATGACTAATTAAACCTGCAATCCTGTAACTTAAGACACAGACACAAAGATATGTTGTGTACCTCAACCTGTTGACAGATCTGGATGAGCTTTGCCATTTGGTTCTCCAGTTCACTGTTCCTCTTCACCAGGTTGGTCAGGTTGTTTTCCAGGGTTTGCTGTTAGGAGGGAGCAGGGACAGGGAGATGAGGCCAGACATTAGCACATATATATATATAGAGTGTGCAGAATGTGCATTGATCAGACAAGTCAGGTTGTGGAGGCCACAATGTTACTCTGTATTTAAATTTTATATGGCTGATATTAAATATAAAACACTGGCCAAAACCTAATGGATTATTACCAACTGACCTGCCAGTAAACATGTTGGCATTGTATGTTTCTGTTATTTATTAGCGGATATTTTGAAACTTGCTAAGGGAACATATTCCTGGTTTGCAGAAACGAACCATGCCAACATTTTCCTCTGGTAACTGGGCTGAAAAATGATTATAATTTCTTAACATGCAATTGTAACTTTTCATTAAACAAAAAATAAATAAGACATTTTCTATTATAGGAATGTGGCGGCAACATGCCATAGTATGTGATGTCTTTGGTAGTCTGTGATATCAGTGTCCTGTTATCAACCTCATACCACCCATGTAAAAATTCACATGTATATAAATACATTTTTACAGTTAAACTGAAAAGCAGGATTGTAAGTGTGAAAGTCCTACACTGTAAGGCTGTGCTGTAACCCTGAAAATCAAATGGCATTAAAAGGAATTACAGACATGAATTATTATTAGAGATTATTCATTTACATGCATCTTTTTGGGTCAGCTACAATACAGAAATTATGTTAAGTAGTGTGATACTAAATAAACGGCCACTGTTAAGATATGCTGTCTGTGACATCATCTCAACACTGTGCTACTTTTGCCTTCTTTTGTTCCATATTCTTCCTTTGATCACGTCCTGAGGGTTGTTTTAACATATGAAATACATGCACAAAGGGTTCTTTAGAAATGTATAACTGATGTTTGGCAACCAGTCATTTCAAATAGTTCAGTAAATGAGTTCAAATGCTATGAAGACCTATGAGACAGAATAAGACAACATCTATTTAAATATATACATTAAAATGATTTCTATAGCTGAGTAAATATCAGGGTTACAATTAGCATTTGAAGCAAAACAAAATATTCATTAATGCTGGTAAGAAAACATCTTAAATCCCACAATGCAATTAATTTAATCAGCTACAGATGCTTGACCAGAACTTTTTAGGTAACATACTGTCCGTAATATGATGATTTAACTGTGTGGTCTTGTCATATTTACTTTAAACTAGAGCTGGGCAATATGAAGAAAATCAAAGGTTATATACTGTTGGTGCTTTCACAAGATATTTACACAATGATTTTTTGATAAATGATCAAGGTAATGTGGTTTTAATGACTATGTGAGTAAAGGAAAATAACAGAGCAGCTAGAACAGTTTAAGTTTGGAAAATTACATCACTTTACTGTAATGCAGTGTTTAAAATCAGGAAAAGACAACACTTATGATATTATATCCAAAGTCGATGTCTAGTCTCATGTCATGATATCGATATAATTTTGATTTATTGCCCAGCCCTACTTCAAAGCCACAAAAACGACCAAATGATCCCTGAAAAATTACACCAATCAACCTCCGCTGGCAATTTTAAAGATCAAACACTCAATTACGATCCCTTAATTGTGACTGTTTGTCAAATTCAAAAGAAAAGGCACACGCACACACACACACACACACACATAAATAAACTCACTCTTACAAATATACAGTACAAAAGATGAAAATGGAAACAAGCAAATGGTGAGCCAGAAATAGAACTGCCGTTCAAAAGGAAGCAAATCAACGATGGCGGCGACGACGACGACGGGCATCAAAACAACAACAACAACCACAGCTGCAAAGAGAACAAAGCAGCAGACAAGCGGCGGGTGTTTGAAGTGGCTCTACTCATGCAAGTGAAAGGGAGGTGGGCAGGGCAAGCACCTGGCCACGACTCTGACTGTGTGACTGTACCTCTGTCTGTCTGTCCTGTCCATCAGGCAGCCTCCCTGCTCTCCAATATCTGCTCTGCCTGTCGCTCAGCCTGATTTATTCTGTCTGCCTGTTGTCTGTTTGACTTTGCACCCACTTAATTATTTATCTGCTTGCTTATCTCCCTCCCTGCATCCCTTCCTTATCCATCCAGGTGTCTACCTGTGTGCCTGTCTGCCTCTATGCAGGAGTAGGGGAGGAAGGGGAGGAGGGAGAAGGAGGGTGGGGAGGGTTGGAAAAAGGCAGCCAGGGAACTCACCGCAGCGCTTGTCTTTGAAGCCTCCATTACCGCATCTGACACTCTGCCCGGGCTCACCTGATAAGCCTACGAACACACACATACACCCACGTAAGTGCACACATAAACACACACACGCACAGACAAGCCTGAGCGCACGATGTCTGCCACCTAAACGCAACTGAAGAGGAGAACTCCGCCCTGATAAAGTTGCCACAAACACTCTTCTTATGGTCCCCTACATGAATACAGATGAGAGTGTGTGGCTCGCTGTGTCTGTTAATATTTCCCTGAAACCGGAGCTGGAGTTACATCACTGGAACTTGCATTTGGTTGTTGTGTCGCAGCCCCTGTGTGAGTGTGTTTGTGTATGAGGGAGTTTGAAGTGGAACATCAGTGAGAGGGGACAGATGGGTCATTAATTAGCAAGCTGGAGACGAAGATGATTAATACATCAGTACACAGCTGCCTCCCAGGAGACCGCAGGGAAACAAACTCCTCTGTCCTCTACATACATGCATGCGTATGTGTTTCCACCTGTTTTATGTGTGTGACTCAGTAGATGTATCTGAAATTGTACATTTACAGCACACTACATGTCTATGTACGCAGACGATATCTGCTTGTACGTGTACTTGTAAGCGAATAAAGGCATTAAACTTTGTTTGCGTGCATCCACTCTTTAAGTAACCAAAAAAAAAAGTCTGGTGTGTGTGTGTGTGTGTGTGTGTGTGTGAGAGAGGTTTCTGCCTGTCTTGTGCTGGCACTCCTGTGGCTTCGGCCCAGCAGGCAGGACGGGTGGCAGAGAGAGAAGGGGGGGAGGCAGAGCAACCGTCAACAACAAACTCATTAAAACACACAACAGACATCAAAGACGGCTAGACCCACTCAGTGATCGAGAGGGGGAGCGGAGAAAACATGGATAAAGGCAGGAACGGAGGCAGAAAAGGCTGAGATGGGTGGGAGAAGGCGCCAGCGAGTGTTGGATGGATGGCGACATGCTGGAGGTGTAGGTGGCAAAATTAAATGTCAGGCAAAACAAGGACGGCATTTTTATATTATCATATGGTGGCTTATTCTGTCAAATTCTTTATCAGAGCAGCTATAGCTTTATAAATGTTTGGAACTAATGAAAGACTTTACTATTGGGATTCACCTGCTATTCAAAAATCCATCTAATTAAGTTTGTGTGGTACCTTCCTCTACACTGCTGGGTCGATTCAGGTTGTTTTTCTGGTCCACACTGTATTAGTTTAAATTGGCTGAACTGGTATTTGTCACTGACATGCTTTGGCAAATTAAAAAGTTGCATACATCAGCATCCAGTGACAACAGTGTCATGGCAGTGAATCCAACTTGTACTGTATGAGTAATAAGCAGTAGGACGTGATTAGCATAATATTATGCTTGTTTATAATCGTTATATCTTTCCGAATAGGCTGTGTAAAATTTACTGCCAAGCTGAGGCCGGCAACATGAAGGGGATCAAATTTCAGCAGAGGGGATGGTGGGATGATGATGAGACAAAACTGGTTGTATATATAGAGGTGTGTCTCCTTATCTTGTTCATGTCTGATGAAGGGCTGGCCAGAAACATCACATGTGGTGGTATGATTATAATGTCCAAAAGGAGCAATTTCTGCTATGCGGACCTGTTTTTGAATTTTTGTATTTGTTCTTCTGTCCAGCACCCAGTATTTATCATTTAGGATGTGCGTGCTGCTTTTTAAAGGGCGCATTATTCAGATAGTAAGATGCACTTACATTTTAACCAGGCTGAGTTTAAACTTAAGAGACTTTATTTCTTCCAGTAACTATGGGCTGTATTTTCATAATCAATCAACTGCTAAAACTGTACGTTTACTGCTATGGAAAGTAGAAATTCAAGGAGGGACGTAAATATAAAAAAGGATAATTACAGAGACAGCGATAAAATCGATGGAGGGAGACAGAACTAAACAGAGGAGAGAAAGAAGGGAAAGCCGAGGAAGACATGAATGGAGGGAGGAGGGAAATAAAAGCTAAGCAGAAATGAGTGACGAATTGCATTTCATTTGCTCGAGGCACACGATGGGGTTTGCTGGGGTGGGCAGGGCTCTTAGCATAAGGTAATATCATTCACCCACTGATTCAGCTTCGGACGTGGCATGTCATGAGAGCGAACGGAGAGAGTGCGACAGAGATGGAGGGGGTTGATGGGATGGAAATAGGCATGAGTCCCGTGCTGAGAGGGGCAGCTTGGCAGAGTAGCTCCAGTCTGGCCTGCCCTCTAATTCAGTCCTCTGTCTCTTCGGCGGCTTCCTTTTCCCTCGTTATCTGTCTTCCTGTCACTCTCTACCTTTCTCTCTTTTCTACAGTACGTCTCCTCTCCCTCTAACCTGACTCTCTGTCTCCTCCTTCGCTCTGAGTCTCGCTACTTCAGTCCTTATTCCGTCCGTCTCGGCACAGTTACAACTGCAGCTGCTGACAGGCCATCATCTTGGGTTAGATCACCGCCCCCTCATATGACTTCATTGTGTTGAGGGGCTCCTGGGTCTCATTCCTTTACAGATGATCCCATTTCTCTTTGAAACAAAAAAGGGACAGATCCCTAGACCTATTTATATTACAGTAGCTACAGAGACTGCAGAGAGGGATTGTGTCAGAAAAAACAGATACCTCTTTCTTACAGGAGACTTGCGTATGATGAAGGGTTTACTGATCACACAGTCGACTCAAGTTTGAGACTGCTGTCACAGTTTAATCTCTAGTCATCACTGTTCACAGTCTGTAGATCAATTTCCATCACTGCTAAAGCATGAAATTACGCAGAATTACATCACCCCTCCGAAAAAAAAAAGAAATACAACTATTTGTGTGTATAAAGTGACAACCCAAATACTCATGTTTCTGAGAAATCCAACAAGTCAGTGCCTGATTTCTGCAAAAGCGTCTGTTGTGCTTCAGTAGTAACTGTGACAAATTAGCAGTTTGCAATTTCTGAAATCATATTGTGGTAGTCCAATTACAGTGTAATGGGTTACTCCCCAACCTGAGGCATGGGCTGAGCTCATTGTTACTCCGCTACAGGAACATAAAAGGACTTCAGTCTGAGGTCAAAGTCAAGTTCAAAATTGCAATCACATAAACAGGCAGGAGACAGTGAGAGAAGACTGTCTGGTAAATATTAAGCAGTGCTTGGCTATAGGGAAAAAAGGTACTGCCTAATGAGATGACATTGTCCGGTGGCTGAATCTCCAGGTAACATCGACGTAACAACAAAAATTCAACAGCCGCCACAACAAAAATGGAGCAGAATGCCCTGAGGCCAAGTATCCAACTTCAAAGTCTTTTTCTTTTAATTAATTCAGGATCCTCCCCCATGCACGACCAGACAGTAGCAGAAACAGAAATGAAAGTGAGAGAAAGAGGGAGAGATTAAACTAGAGAAAGAGCAATAGAATAGAACAAGCTCACTTTACAGCTGTTGTTAACAAGAGGCTTTTCAGAGCCTGGATGTGTCAGTAACACAAGCCTTCTGGGAAACAGGGTTTTTGTCTGAGGATAATATTCCATAGGGCAGAGCTCTTGAGACCAACCAATTGTAGCGGGGTATAACAAACGGGGAGTCACGCTTGTCTCATAACCCGCTGGCTGAAGCCCAATTAATGAGACCAATAGGGATGTTTAAAACTTGCTAAAATGTTGGCTTTCTTGTTTGTATCTTGCTATCAGGAGCAGTCAATTTGTGCATTTTGGCTTTCCCTGTAGTGCATGGCAGGAGAGTTCCCCTACTACCAGTTCAACATGAAAAAAATGTCACGTTTAACAGTGACTGTGAGGTACTCACTTCCATAGCTCTATAAGATGCTACAGATGTTTGAACTCTGAATGAACTTCCATGACCTTCAAGCTCTAAGCGGCCGCCTGAGCGTTCAAGAGATGTGGAAACAGTGGGGGTGCGGCAATAAATGGGAGCAGACAGCTAGAAGACGCTTGCTTTCATTTCTGAGTCTGCTGGGGGGAATTTAAATAAAGTTGCTCGGAGAAAGTAGGAGGAGGAAGCAGGAGAGGGTACGGAAGGACAAGTCTATAGCGCCATAGTCAACTTCTCTTTGGACTCAGCTTTATGAATCCCAATTGCTTTTTTCCCCTTAGGGCTTATTATGAGAAAAAGCCATCTTAAATGGACACAAATCCAATAGCAATTCAAGTTTTTAGCCACATGAGGGGATTAGGATCGAGAAATTTCTCTGTAGGTTTGAAACAGAATAACGAATCGTCATGACTGCTGAGCAGCAGCGAGGAGGCCAGACACAAGCTGGCATTTGATTTTGTTTATAAGACTCTGGGAGATCCCGTGGGCCAGCGTGTGCTTTTAGCTTCCCAATTATTTGTTTGGGTCAGGGACAGACTGACCCAGGACTACTAAAAAACAAGAAGAAAGGATGAAGAGAATAAGATTGAAATAGAAAAACACAGAAATAGATGCTACATGAGGCAAAGCCATATCCCACACCATTTCCCAATGGCCTTTATTAGACAATTTCATATCTTATTACAGGCTGAGGATACTGTGATATTTGAATGTAAAGAGATGGGAATTTAATGCTGCGGATTAAGGGGGGTCTGGACTTAGATGAAGTGGGGTTAGTAGAAAACAGTGATATGGTTGAATGGGCTTAAAGGAGCTTTCTGTTTCATTTCAATCAGCCTACACTGGATTCTTCTCTTCTTCTTGATTCAGTTTCATGGATTAATACCGCCAAAAAGAAAATACCACACATATACTGGTGGCCTGGCTGTCAATAAAATCAATATCCTTGCTTAAGAGAGAGACAGAACAGCTGGTCTTTCACCTGTTTTTTGAGCCAACATGATACACTAACTGTGCTGGTTGCTAATTGAGTCTATCCTGGAAATCGAGCGTAGAGAAACAAAATTACTCTGACTCTGAGAAACATCACTGCCGCAAATGTCACTTCAGTTAACATTATTATACAGCACTGATAACATTGTTTTGGGACTAAATTAAAAGTAAAACACTTCACACTGCTTTTATGAAACCACGTAATTAGTTAAAGATTAAAAACGACTGGCTGGTTCACTCAGTGTAACAGTCCAAAAATGCATCAGAGGCACTCTGACTATTGTTGATATCCTTTAATAATACATCGATAACCAGTGCGTTTTGACTAGAGATTCTTGATCGGGAAGTCAAATGTATTTGAAACAGGTGTGCAATCTAAAAGCCCACATGAAACAGGTCACATGATATGTTGGTGTATCTCAACTAGACAAAGAAAAACACTGACAGAAATGAAAATGACATAGATGTATACTTTAAATCAGGGGTGTTAAACTCAGTTTAGTTCACGAGCCACATACAACTTGATCTCACGTGGGCCGGACCAATAAAACCATCACAAAATAACCTATAAATAGCAACAGCTCCAATTTTTTTCCCATTTCATTACGTGTGGACAAGTAAAGGTACATTCTGTGAACGTCCATCCTTCATAAAACGGATGAACAACCTGAGGTGTCTTAAGAAAATAAGCACAGTTTAAATAATGTCTCAGTTTTCCCACATTCAGTCCATTTCGTGTGTATTTATCCATACATTTCATGTTTTTAGCGAAAGGGTTTCACCAATATTGTTTTAAGATAATTTTGATGCAGATTCTCTCTATAAGTATTTAATGTTTTTTTAAGAGAACTGTATCCTGGTCAGGGTTTACATGAAGCAGCTACTCACTGTGTAACTTGCTCCTAAAACCTTGCATCTATTAGCCAAGTCATCTGTTGGGCCAGATTGGACCCTTTGGTGGGCCGGTTCTGGCCCACGGGCTGTATGTTTGAATCCCCTGCTTTAAATAATTAACACAGTTAATAAGAAAAGAGGTTCAATAACTGATGACATATTTTTATAGATATTACTGGGGGTGATTAAGTTTTAGTTTTCACTCATTAGTTATACATTTCATAAATATTTCAATTTTTGCACGTTATGAGTTTGTTGTCCATTCACACATATTGTTTATTATCCTCATCATACAGATCATATATTTTTCAGTTTTTTTATGTGCAGCTTTGTCACAATATATAATAATTCTTATTTTATTTCACAGGTGTTTCCTTTTTATTTATTTGGCATTGAACCTTTTTTCTTCTTACTAAACATGTCAATTATTTAAAGTATACATTTATGTCATTTTCATTTCTGTCAGTGTGGTTTTTTGTCTAGTAGGGCAACACCAATATATCATGTGACCTGTGTTACATGACCCTCACATGAGCTCTTAAACTGCACACCTGTTTCCAATGCATTTTACACCGTGAAGAAGACTCTGTAGTCAAAACGCGTTGGTCATCCATGTATTAATAAAGGATTTTTAACTACAGTCGAAGGGCCTCAAATGCATTTTTGGACTGTTACACTGGGAGAGCTGGCCAGTTGTTTTTTATTTATCTCTAAGTGAACACCTGATTGTTGTTGTTTACATCTAACTACACAGAGTCTAAACCCTGTGCAGCACTCCCTATTTTTTCTTCCACATCATTAGTTGTCAGTCACTTGATAACAGTAGCTCAGTACAGCACAGCAGCAACCCACTACGAAATGTAACAACTTAGCCAAACCTCAAAGTGCAGCTTTTACAGTTCCTCCAAGACTGATGTTTTCATGTCAAGGTAATTTCTTTCTGACACACTGGGTGGACGTTAACGCATGGCAACCAAAGCACATGTGCAGTGTACAAGAGGCTTAAAATCCACCCGATGTTTCACTGTGGTTTTAGACTGCATTTAAATGGTGTCAGGAATATTACAGGTTTTGGATGTACTGCCCCCCCCCCCCCCTTCCTTTCTGCTTTTCCTTCTCTGTCTTCCTCCCCTGATTTCTCTCTGGGTGCCAACAACCTGATTGGTTTCCACCTGTGCAGTCCAGTCAGTCTGCTCAGAGGTTCCCTCAGACTTCAAGCTGGCCGATCATCATCCAGGTACCTCAGAAGAGTTCCCTCTTCTTGATCCCCTGTGCTTAATCTACCTAAGCTGCTGCAGTGTTGAGCACACTTGCTAACAACATTAGAGTTCGAGGACAAGAGGTGAGTTGGGAAGCCTATACGCTTTTCAGTCACATAGTTAATTTTATCTAGAAACACTAGGATTATTGGTTTGTGCCCCCTCTGTATTCTCATTGTGGTGAAGTTTCTTTTTAAATAAACAAGTTAGGTCTTTGGTTTGTGTTTTGTTTTCAGAGGTAGAGATTAGTCAGGCCTAGTTTTGTTATATTGGTTTTGATTTGTTTGCCACTTTGTCAGGCCCTCGCACACATTTTGAGACCTTGTTTTATGTCTGCTGAGCTGAAAATAAATCACTGTCACTTTTCACTTCAAGTCCTCAAGTCTGACTCCTCCAAATTTTTGGTTGTTGTGATATTGTCTCCTTTTCACCCCATTTTCAAAAGGGGACGTAAGATAATAGTGGGCTCATTCAGAATTAGGTATTTTGTGATCTTGTCAACAACACCACTGTTTTATCATGAGTTCCTAAAACAAACATTATTAATGAACTGAAGTCATCGGCAACCATGTTTAATAACAGCAAATTTATATCGAAGCCAGGGCTGCCCCTGACTAAGAATTTCCCTAGTCAACCAATAGTCGTCTTTTAGGGCCATTAGTTGACTAGTCGCTCGCATGTTTACAATATTAATTTAATGATTGTGCTAAGTGGCTAATGCGCATGTAGCTACTTCCATGTTTCAGATGATACATCATGTTTGTAGTCGACCAATGAAGATGAGTTTACATATCACCTTGGGTTCATCCTTCACCTTCTCTAAATGATCCCACACTTTGGATTTCCTGCCCGACATGTTATTAACTAGCCTGTGGAATAACCGCAGGTACCAGCCCTGGAAGTTAATGTGACTCCTGTCTGACTGCTGAGCGTGTCCACTTCCTGTGTCTGGCCTTTCAAATTAAACTCCCACATGGTCCAGTCATATAGGTTTTGATTTATCTTGACAAGGCGCAGCTCCGAACAGAGTTTCTTTTTTTTTTTTTTTTTTTTTTTTGCCCTGGGACTAAGCGACCAATAAAATGTTGCCCCCAATGACCTTTCTGGTCAACTAACGTTTGGTCGACTATTAGTGGTCATTTACAAACTATCACAGGACTTGTGCAGTGTAATCAGTCTCATGTATCCAGTTGTATACTCAAGTACTTCTCAAACACATGCATTGTCAGGAAAACGTAAGCAATTAAAACACTCACCTGAGTAGCAAAAAATTCATGTGTTTGGGAAGTACTGAGCAAACGACTGGATAAATGAGACTTGGATTTTACTGCATGAATTGTGTGAGAGTTTATAAATGGATGCTTTGAGTTTTGCTGTTGTTAAACTTGGCCCTATATCAACTGATAAATCAATATGTTTGGTATTTTCCGTGGAGACATGCAACGTGTTAATGCCAAAAATGTGATGTGGCGTTTCAGAGAAAATTTGTCTGTGCACCGTGATTGACAGTGGAATTTAAGACTTGTTAGACATGTAATGACTCGACCTTTGATAAATATGGAATTTACTGGGAATACGACTGATGCAATGGATACTCTATCTTCCTTATCTGTCTGTAGCTGCTGCAGCTCTCATGTATGCAGTCCTCATCTGTTCATTGATTTGTGAATTACTTCCATCCACAGACACCAGAGCCTACAGTATATTATACACAAGCACAAGCGGGTCTTTAAAATGGTTTCATCATCTGAGTCGAACACCGCGCAGCTCATAACAAATCCTTGTTATCCACGTCCAGCCTGTTCCACAGTCTATGCTATCATTAGGTTGGTGCTACTAGCTGTGTGCTTGATAAGGAATATTCCTGTCTTCAAGACTCAAGCTGTAACCAACCACTGTGACTCCTGACTAAAGACATTATCATCATGGTGGCTCAGTTTGGCTGCTTTGTGGAGATAGAGGAGAATAAAGCAAAGCTTTGATAGCACAGGCTTCTGAATAAAACATCAATATTTAGAGTAATTCAACGTGTGTATGCGGCTGTATACAACACTGACAGTAAAGCCCAGGGAAACAGAGAGGACAGCTCTGTAGCTTAACTAAATCAGCTATGGCAAGGTCGTCTAGGTAAATGTGTTTCCGTAAATCTGTGACTGACATCTGATGTGCACAGCCGCCGCCCTGAAAAAGGGGTCTAGATTGCAAGGTACAAGTAAAATAAACACAGTCATAAACAACTGCTCAGGATGTGTCCTGCATGTCCGGCTCTGATTTGTTGCTTGGTGTGTTTTACCCACAGATAACTCTCTAAGCAATGACAATGCTGGATCTAATCGAGATATTTGCAGTAGAGGTACAATGAAGCGGACCTGAGCAGATAATATCCATATCTGTGCCCATGTTCAAAGGCCACATTGCGGACTGATAACATCTGGACTGTGACAGATGTGAGCAAAATACAAGAAGAAGAAGAAGAGGCTGAATCCAAATGTCTGGACTTCACCACACTTGCAGACTCACAGATTTTGCAGGCGTGTTCCCGGTAAGTCTGGGAGTGCTGAGGGCTGCCAAAATCCACAATTCATCCAGTCCACAAGGGGCCTAAAGTGGACTTCCTGCAGACTTCCAGAGAGTCTGCTTGGGGTGCAGACTTCAGCAGACCTCACTGATTTCATTGCCCAGGGTTCATTGCAATACATCATGTGGCTGTTTTTTCGTTTGTTTTTTTCAATAGCCGACAAAAGCCCCCAAAATGTATGTGTATGTAAAACAAGTATGTAGCCTATTAAAAAAGTGTAGGTCAGAAATAATATTCAACAACATCATGATACAGAAATATGTAGAAATCCAGGCTGCAGAGGGGAATCAAAAAACATTGCATTATTGCAGCCTTATCTCTAAGTTGTGCGGTGTAATGCCAAATATAACGGCTAGAAAAGTGGCTGAAAAAAACACAAAAGAAGATCTGACGTAACTCATAGGCCTACCATATTAATATACTTATAGCCCAGTCCTTATGTACTGACATCTCTGAAAATGAATGTCCGAAATCTATATGTTACACAGAAATTTATTTTGTTCACTCACAAAATAACCCTATACACTGGATTTATAACTTGTTATTTACAGGGACAGATGAGACAGAATATGACAGCAGTTCCAATGATTGTAATCGTCACTCAAATGTCTCTATGGCAACGGGGAAAACAGTCTCGAGGCCTATCTATCAGCAGCTTGTGGTCTCTGCCGTCGCACTCGTCACAGTATGTACGGCTAAAGTCTGCAAGGGCTCAGTCCGCAAGTCCAGATTTGGATTCAGCCTAACCCCCAGGGTAAAAATGGCAAAGGTGTGAATTTCCCAAAAAATGTTGGAGACTGCATTTAAGAGCCCAAAAGGGCTACAGCAGTGTGTTTCACATCCCAAACTGTAAGCTTTGATTGGCGGCAGAGTGTCCTAATCAGCAGGGAGGCTGCGCTCCAATCAGATAACCCAGGTTAAATCCCTGGAGTCAACGAGCATCTCCGCTGAAGTGTCTTTCAGCCTGAAGACATGGTCCTGTATCTGACCTTTACAGCAGACACCTCTGTGAAACTGGAAGAGCAAATGTCTCGCTTTCTCTTTTTCTTTCTGTCTTGCTTTCTTTCCATCTTTCTCTTTGCTGCTTTCGTTCCTACTTGCTTTCCTCTCCCTCCTTTTTCTTTTTTCTTCCTTCCTTTTCTCTTCCTTTTTTCATCTTTCTTTCTCTCTTTCCTCTCACGCCTCCTGGATCACAGTCATGGTTGTGTGCCAGCAATAAAATCAGCACTCCATTCTTTCAGTTCTCTTCACTAGCTACTGATCAAATATTGATTCATCTCAAGACTAAAAGTGAATTTCAGTTCCCCATCGTGTGTTCATAAAAGGTCAGTATTGCAGTGCTGTTTTCAGACGATAAATATCAAAGAATTATTACTCTGAAGCCGAAGACGAGAGGAAACTATACTAAAAGAGACCGAACAGACACATTAAAAAGGACTTAAATAGATCTGTTAAATCTTTACTGCCTAGTCTTGTGTATGTTTACAACCACTGAAATGTATCTATGCAGAATAATCTTTATAATAATAAATAAACAATAATAAAAATTATTATTATGACTATTATTTTCCAAAAATCAACACTCTTGGCACCATTTTCACAGTGGAAACAGTTCTGTTCCTGCAGCATTATCTACAAAACACTGGCTTGTTATTTTGCATTGTCAGGCAAATTGGTTCTACAGCACACAACGGGACATTGTTATGCTTTTGACAATCTCATATAACCCACGTGATGCTGATATTTCCTCGGCAGTCTTTACTTCTTTTAGAGTTTTCAGGGTGTGGAAACAAGCCTTTGGGCAAACTTTTGAAAATTTAAAATATTTTCTATTCTGCGCAGTCACTGTAAAATAAACAAATAAATATATAAAACAATGCACTGGAGATATTTTGGTATTTGGCGATGGGATAGATGCCATGTGTGACAGGGAGGACACATCCCAGCTCGTTAGGTAGGATTTCCATGGCTTGTTACTAACCGCCTGTCCTCTACGCTCACCTCCCGCAGCACCAGCTCTAAGTGGCTGCCTGAAGCATGATGGGCTTCACTGTCCTCTTCTCCTCATGATTGGTTGCCATTGCAAATGGATTTTATATTCGCAAATTAATTTAGCCAAAATGCCCGCTTAGCTCCTGCATGAAAAACCAGACGAGGTGCGGAAAGCGACAACGAGACAGAGAGTGAAAGAAAGAGCGCCTAACAGCGAGAGAGAGCCACACACAGAAAGACAGGCAGGCAGCGCGCAGCCACATTTCATTGGCTGTAATACAATTATCTAGCTGCTGGCTCGTTGGTGTATTCATACGACACGGTTATTCATTTTGTCTTATTTTCTAAAATGCAATAACAGAGAGAGCAGTGTTTTGGGTCTGAGTCATTCTGACTGATGGGAACCCAGAGGCCATTGTTTGGCTCTGTGTTTCTAAAACTCTCTGACTCATTGCTACAATGAAAAATGATCAACAAAATGCCAACATCGTTTTTAGCAAAGAACTGCTATAAATCTTCACCAATTTTGTCCCCAGAAGAGGATATAAAATTAATGACTTCATACTTTCATTTAGTACAGTTAGGTAGTGTTTCTAAAATGATGTGTAATAGAGAAATATTACCAATCAGAAAAATGCTGGGTGAGATTAAAGGTCCAGTGTGTAGCATTCAGGGACATCAATTGGCAGACATGGTATATAATATTCATAGCTATGGTTTCATTGGTTTACAATCGCCTGGAAATAAGAATCATGTTTTTGTTACGTTAGAATGAGCTGTTCATATTTACATATGAGGCGGGTCCTCTTCCACAGAGTCCGCCATGTTGTTTGTGGCCCAGAAATTTCAGTTCTGCAACCTCATCGCTAAATGCCACTAAATCCTGCCGTACGCCTGCTGCCTAGGCTCAGTAGGGTGGTCAACTGGCAAATGGATGGATTTGCATTTATATAGCACCCCTCCAGCATTCCTCCCCGGACCATTCGAAGCGCTCCATACCACACACCACATTAACCCATTTACACACACGCCACACTGATGGCAGAGGCTGCCCTGCAAGGCACTAATCTGCCCATCAGGATCTAATCTAATCATTCACATGGACACTTAGACACCGATGGCACAGCCCTCGGGAGCAATCTGGGGCTCAGCACCCGCCCAAGGATGCCCCAACAAGCCGGAGATCGAACTGCCAATCCTCCGATTCTACCTCCTGAGTCACAGCTGCATGTCAAGTGAGCAACGGTATCTTTGGGTTCCTCAGGGTTCTGCTGATAGGACTACGACACCTCCAGAGGGTTCAGCTGGGATTCCCAGTGTACCAGCCTCACTCTCTAGATGCCATCTGCTCACTTGGGTGCCCAGGTGGAGCTATTTCTCCTCATGCAGAGCCACAGACTGCCCTTTTCAGCAGCTCTGGAGAGGTCTTTGACCGCTTGAGTCTACTTCATTTGACTGTGAGATCAATCTAAATTATTTGTCTGATTATTCAAAAAGCCGGAAAAAAACCCCAACCTGATTATATTTCAGTGGAAGTGCAGAGCTCCAGCACCCAAAGGAGGTCACGGAGACATGCCATGCACGCCCTCACAAATACAACATCATAATGAGAACTGCGGCAGGCTCACAGAAACAAGCGGCTGCTGCAGAAAATGTTTGCCAAGAGAATAAAAAACAGGCAACCTGATTGGCTAGCTGGGTGCCCAGAGTGCAGAAAATCCCAAGATGAGGTAGGACGGCTTTGTATGTTTTGTATTAGTAAATAACATGGCTGCGTGCACAAGCATAAAACAACCTCATGTTGGTTTTTCGCTCACTGGAGCCTGAGATTTCAGAGGCAATTTCATATCAGGTTTGCAATTCTACACTGGCTGCACCAATGTCATACCAACATCTTTTACTTCAGTAACTACAATCAGGATGTGATTCTGAATAAGTACTATAATCCTACGTGATTTCAGCCACACCCAGCGTTGTGCAAAAAGTTACCACAGAAGTGAGATAAGCACGGCAGTCAGTGGCACCTGGATAGTTAAACCAAGAGGAATTCTTTGCTGAAACCAAGGTAGAGTTCTCAATAATCCTTTACTTAAGCATTTAAACAGGAAGACATCCACCCAAAATGAGGGCAAGAGAAAAGATGTGGTAATATCGAAAAAGTCACATTTATGTGGAGGTGACATATGTCGACCTGTGACTTATTTGTCTAGTTATGAAACTAAACTGTTACCTTATAATTTTGACAGCTATTTTAGATTTGTTCTTATTGTTAATATTTAGTTAGTTTCAGTCACATTTCAGTCATTTAATCGACAGCTTAAAATGCTTTAGTCCAGATTTAGTTAACGAAAAGCCACTACATTTAAGCCATTCTTACTAAACTATAAACTTTCTCTAGAAAGCCTGGATCTGAGTTGAGTCCTTTGGTAATCAACAGGTGTGAAGTCCAGTGGCTGGTGGCCACTCGCTGTGCTGCGGCTCAGCGGCTAACAAGCTAAGCTAACTAACAAACTCCACAAATACATTTAACAGTTCCACCATCCACAGTGAGACACACACAGCTGGTTATTTGGAATGGAATTACAGCTCACAACTTGTGCCGACAGCTGTTGCTGGCATGGTTGCTGTGCATTTTGGCGTCGACAATTAACTGGCGTTTACCAGCTCCGATTTCATACGGCTCATGCCGCATTAGAAAATAGCTGCAAGCATGGCTGTTTGCTGTGTGATTTATGAAATAATTAATTATTGTGTTCTCCTCTTATCTCACTTTGAATGTCCAGTAGCTAATGACTAACATTTTAGTCCCATATTATCTCGTCATTGAAGACAAAACACACATTTTGTAATAGTTTTTTATTATCAAAATCTAATTTTAGTCCGTCAACGTTTTGCCTTTGTCATGGAAAAAAGGTCGATAATTTTTCATCATAATTTTTTTAAAATTAAAATTAACACTGCTGTTGTGTTGATTTCACACTTCCTCAAATGGTATTTACTATTAAACATAAGTTCATTATCACTGGGGCTGGGTATCGGTGTTCTATACCTTTATGGAAACGACCCAGTACCAAGTAGTTTGAAATAACCAGCTCTTTTTCAATCAAACTTTAACTGCATTTGATCGTTTTTGTACCAAGATCTAGAAAAAAAGTTGTATTGTTGTATGGTTTGGCTCACAACCAATAACTGTGAGTGTTCTTTGATTTCATGCGATGTGTGATTGGCCCACTATTGCAGCAGCTACAACTCACACACTCTGCGGTGAGGTGAAGTCGAGTGCTATGTAGTTGGCAAAGTTGACAGTTCAGTGAGCTGAGATGCCACAGAAACGTCTGAAAATATGGCTATACTACGCACATGTGGCGTCTGGTGGCATTTTACACAACTGAATGCTTTTATTCACATTATGGGTTTACAATTAGGTAGAAAAAAAGTACTCTTTTGGTATGCACTATTCGACATTGGATAGATGTTAAAATGATGTCACAAACAATATTTGAGACTTTTTGGGATATCCCATCTCAAATATATTGAAGCTGTAGAAATACCAAGCTGTAATAACATTTTTCACATACTGTGAGCACTCTGTGTCACCTTGGGTTAACATCTAACTCAGCCCTCTGTGGTTTGTCACCTCCACATTATGCTCTCTGTCTCCCATTAGATTTTATCTTTAAGGAAAACATTAAGTTATTGGAAGCCGCTGGGAAAGACTGATAGAGAACAGTTGGAGCCGTATTCCCTCAAGATACAGAAATTCAGAGCTGCTTGCCTGTGAAAACGCAATGAATAACTGACATGACAGTTGTGAAGTTTTCATCATGGCCCCACAGCTTTGAGAGTCCTTGACGGTGTTTTACTATGTCACTCGTGGCAAAGTGACACACCGGATAATCTCACTTGCGACACACAGGCCGCAGCACATTTGCGCTTGTGGAAAATTCATGTGCACTTCACAAACATTGGATGTGTAGGGCTTTCTGGTTGAGCTGGTATATGCACCTCAGACCCAATTTCTCCCTCTGAGACACGGCCGCCAGGAAGAGGCAAATGATTCAGGCAGAAGGAGTGATTTTTCAGAAATGGTATCATCACCATCATCCTCTTCCATTTCATCACTGCATTCTCTCTGCCTGTGCATCTGGATGCATACATCAACACACACACTGTAAAACAGAGAAAGGAGCTGACAGTCAGTGCCTCCCCCCTCTCCTCTACTATACTGCAATTTAATTAGACTGAACTTTACTCATTGCTCTTTTGAGACTCATATCACTTGGCTATGTAATCCTCCAAAACATTTGACTGTGATAATTAACTAAATTAGCCTGTCTGAAATCACACAAAGATAATCTTGCATGACTTCACACACACAAAGAGCTATAATTACAAAATAAGGCTTAGTACTTGCTATTTAAAGCTCGGGTTTTACATTTTGGGGACATATACTTCTTTACATGTTTACTTAGAGATAAATGAGAGGATTGATACCACTCTCATGTCTGTACAATAAATATGTAGCTGCAGCCTGTTAGCTTAGCATAATGTCTGGAAAAAAGGAAACAGCGAGCCTAGCTCTGTCCAAAGGTAACAAAATTCACCAAACAGCACCAATAAAACTCACTGACTAACATATGTACCAAAGAACAATACGACAATTTGCCATTTTATGGGGGATTCAGTGAGTCAAATTTCTTTGTTGTCATTTTTACCTTTTTGTATGAATAAACAAACAAAATATATATGTCAATTACTGAGCTGTACAGGTGCTGGTAGGTGAATTTTGTTAATTTTTTCCACAAAATACTTATAGTATGGTACCTTTGAAACCAACAATAACCTGACATGGTACCTAGACCCTAGGGTTTCCACCGCTACACAGTACCCTTAAATGTGGGCGGGGTTGTTGTCACTCACTGCTCCGTCCAGCACTCACTATATTTCCTCATTACCGGTGACGCAGATGGAAGTCTGCACCTTGTTTGTCGTTCACAGAACGAGACTGCACGCCGACATTTTCAGAACAAAACAGAACAGGCTGCAGTGAGAGTCTCTCTCCATGGGATATTTAAAAATAGCGTGTTTGTGCATTTAGTCCTTCTCAGGCAAGCTCAGGGGTTATAATCTAAGTGAGGATTAGAATATGTGCAGTTCACATAACCCGGTGAGCTGACGGATTCATGTTGTCAACTCATGCATTGAGTTACATTACAAGTTAACGTTCCACCTTAAAAGTCGCCGGCAGTCGGCCCAGTGAATTAAGTTATTTTTCCTCAGACTCCAGCTGCTGAGAGAGGCAGCAAAACATCCTTTCATTTTATAGTCACAGTCTACTAATAAAACTCTCCACAGTATGAACAGTGGTTACATGAGCTTCAAAACCAGCCACGACTCAGCCCTGAACAGAGTGACCGTCTGCCACTGACCAATCAACAGACTGCAGTGTTCACAGCTCCACCTTTTAGTACCAGATCTGTGTGCTAGGTACCCCAACAGAGGGGGGATCAAAAATGTGGACAGTACGGAACGGTTCCACTGGTGCCATCCACAACTTTTCACAGTGGAAACAGAAAAAAAAACGTACCAAACTAAACCGAACCCATTTCCAGTCATTATGCTAAGCCAAGCTAAGCTAACTGTCTGTTGGCTCAGATACATCTTTACCATACAGACGGGGGAATGGGATCATTGGATCTTATTCACCAACTAAGGAGAAATATTTCTCCTTAGTTTCACAAGATTCTGACATTCACCAATGTTTTCTTATTTGGGAGTCGTTCTTAGGTAAGAACAGAATCGACGCACACTAAAGAGCTCTCTTACACACATTTCATGCTGACATATTTATGCAAAATGATTGGGTATTGTGTTTTCTTTACTCCTACTGTTGTATGACGCTGTAGGACTTAAATTAAAGTGATGTTTTCATGATTTACGCTAGTTTAATCATTATTTTACAGTGCATAATGGTATCTTAAATAAATAAACCCCTCACGAACACTTCAATTCACATCAGTGTTAATTGGAAACCATGCTATCCAATAATCAGATCCTGCCCTAAGGAGGGAATTCATCTTCCAGGACCATGTAGATCTAATAGCAGAGAGTGATGAGGACGAGCCCCAAGTGCTCAAGGTCTCTCTTCTGTTTTTGGCAATATTTTTTGGGGTATATGATTTGAGATTGAACCTTTTTTGTTCCACTTCATCAGTTGTGTGCCCAGCATTCACTGAAGGAGTAATAGCATCTCATGCATCTTTTTCGGGCTGTTTTATGACAGCTCATTCCTGCAGAAGTACCTCCACTTCAGGAACTATGACATTTTTTTTTTTAACATTTGGAGTTCAGTGCTCCACCCTCTTTAGACTTTTGTTTGGGCTTTCCTGACCTAATTCTCTCGACTTTTCTTTTCAGTTTCTGTGTGCACACGGCCCTACAGTCTCATGCCCTCTTATGGAGATTGGCTGGACTTTTACATATGCTAATTAAGATCAACTGGCACTTTCAATTCATAATGACATGGGGATTCATCAATAGAAGAACACAGGTGCAACAATTCTGTGTCATGAATCAGAGGCAGAATTTTCTCAGGATCGTTCTCATGAGCAAATTTAAGAAAAACCTGAATAAGATATTGGTGAATGAGGCCTAATCTTCTCATCTACGTCTCAATGAGAAAGCAAAGACGCGTATTTCCCTAAAATGTCATCATTTCTGCACAATCTGAAGTTCATCTATTTACTACTTCCTGTTAAATGTGTTGACAGCTGAAGCCTCACCTGTGGGTTTGCTGCAGGCAGTTTGGGAAGAAGCGAGGGCTTGTCATTTAAACCTTGAGCGATGATGAGTGAAACACACTGAACGTTGAACATCACAGAATCCCTATAGCTCCTCTTTCTCTTTCCCGCCCCCTCCATTTGCTCTCACTTCCCTGCCACTTCTGATCTCCCATCCTCGCTCTTCTACAATGTCAGCTGTCGCCCTCTCCTAATTTCTTCCTCAACTCTAACCTTCATCATCGGTGTCCTCCACGTCTTCATTCTGCCCTTTTTTTTCTTTTTCTTTTTTTTTACGGTAAAAACTAAATAGGCGTGACAATAAGAGTCATGTCTCCAAGACTTAGTGCTATCTCTGCTGCTTGGTTTAAATTTAACATGTCCTATTGAGCCAGCTGGCTGAAGATACAGAGCAGACATAACAGCCACCATTGCAAATAGCAGCCCGACTGGAAATGACATGCTTTATCTGATCTTTAATAATTGAAGTTCTACAAATGAATCTACTCTCTTTGGACTCTTTTTGTCATCTCAAAGCCTGACGCTGCTGCACACGTCATCTTTTTTAAATGTTCTGCCACATAACAGGAACAATAATCTGGTGTGACTGACACTTTCCAAGCTAAAAGCTTTACACTTGTCAGCTTCTAGTAAAACCTCCAGAGGAGTTCATCTGAGCTCATGGACTGCAGAAATGGGGGCTGGCTCTGCGAGAGTGCGATAAGGTTATAAGCAACACAGTTAGTCGATTTCTTTTGAGGTGAGAGGGTTCAGAGGCAGCGAACGCCTCGTTTTTGATGAGTCGCGACGCAACCAGCAGGGGAGATAAACACATTCGTACACGCACATGTACTTAAAAACACACAGAGGAGCACATGTCATGGTGTGTGTCGAAATTTAACCCCAGGTGCTGGCGTGTGCTCAAGGGCAACTTAATGCAAGTAATGCATCATTACTGACACATGATTTGTTGAGGAAAAGGAGGAACAGAAGGCTTTGACGTGAAACAGCTGTGATACCAGGCTTTTACTGCAGGTTCAGATTTAGCCTACAAAAAGACGTCCTCTCTTAGAGTTTTGCTTATCTCGACAGATCTTGGCGCGGTTTTAACTCAATCTGCCACAAATATACCTCTTCATTTCTCTGCCTCTCGGATTAAAAACCTTGCTTTTTTTAAAATCAGATTCTTTCTCAGGCATGTGACTTACTGAATGTGCTCTCTGAGCTCTGTATTTCAAGGAGTAAAGTATTTCACTTGCAGAACAAAATGGGCTAGAGGAAAGAAAAAAAACCCAGCACAATTGGAGTTATAAAGGGAAACGACAGCTTTATGTTTGCTGCTGTTTCAGCCGTATTGAATTTGATAGTAGATAATGCCAACTAGAGACCCGTTTGAGAGAAACAGTGGGATTTCCACCTTGAAGCGTTTTATCTTGCCCACCACAGCGTGACCCCCTGCTGAGTCCTGCAGGCATTCAGATGTCGAACGGAAAAAGACCCCGACACTCATCTGCCCGGCTGCAGCAGGTGACATGCACACAACAAACCAGAAAAATGTATACACACTCATACACACAAAGCACAGTGAGGAGTCACAGCCTGCACACACTCCCCTTCTCCCTCTCACACACAGTGGCAGTGGTCAGTGACAAGACAGAGCGACTCTATTAGTATCAAAGCGGATCTGTCCTCCCTAACAGATGGGTTTGCTTCCTCCAAGGTGGGCGCAGTGATTTACTCTATCTCTACTATACTTTGCCTTATCTAATTGGACCGACAGCAGCCAGGAAGCCAGCCAGTAAATCATGTCACTATCATGTATTTATAGATGAGGTCATGTAACTCTAGTGCTTATGGCAGCTACATAACATCTATATATGACACCTGTTACCATGCCAGCTGCTGGCAAGATGCCTAAAAGACGATATGGACACTGCAGCAAGACGAGTGTGAGCAGGAGAAGAGGAAGTGAGCGAATGTGAGAGGCAGAGACAATGATAACAAGAGGGGAAAAAAATCGGATTATCATTGCACACATAAATATGACATCCTCAGACATATTGCTTTGACTCTGACTGTGACATGTTACAACACTGTGGATTTACATGCTGAGAATCCCAGCTCAAGCTTACTTAAGCGAATGAAAAATCTTGAAGGATGACAGCCCGAGTGCAGAATCACATAACCCGAGCCATGGCTCAGCTTCACTGCTCTGCATCCCTGATTTGGCCAGACACCAGAGTTACAGTGCAGGGAAACACTGTGGACAGGGTTTGCTCTGGTAACAGGGCTCGCCGCAAACGGGGAAGACACATTCCCTGCGTTCCTGCGATTCTGCGTGCCTCACTCTCTGGCATCGATATCTGGAGCAGACATTCCTCTCGGTACGACTCCCCAGGGAGCCAGGGAGAACTTCCTTTGCGTAACACGAGCTAAACAGAAACTTCCGAGGATGTTTAGTGACATCAGAACTGGAAGGATGAAGTCTGTGGTGGCAGATAAGAGAGGAATTCAGAGTGACCTTGTCTTCAAGAATTCTGTTGCAACATTCTTGTTAACATTTACAAATAGATCCCCAAGCTGGTCAGCCGAGAGATCGTGAGAAAATCAGTTATCACAACATCCTTAGTGCTCAGACTCAGTTGCTAACCCTGGCATGTGTCGTTTCACAAACACAGTATTTCATCTACACCAGTGGTTTTCAAACTTTTTGTGCGCAAGGCACACCAAAGGGCAAGCCAATATATCAAGGCACACCTGTACATCTGTGCACAGTAGCTTTTATAACGTGTGTCATCACTCTTATCCAGACACAAGACAAAAAGAGTGGTAGGTCATCTTCGCTGTTGCTTTGTCGTAATTTGCTCAGTATAATAAAGTAATCCATTGTCCCACCCACCGCTCTCTCCTTTTTAGTGTTATCATCCCTCACACTGGCTGCCAATCAGGGCTTTGGATGTGTCACACGCTTATAACTCCCACACACTAATGGTGACAAATAGGGTTCCTGTTAAAGTTTTTTGAATTAATTATTTGTTTGCATCTTTATTAGGAAATTGGTGTGCCCAATACTGATATAGTCAATTAAAAATTCAATCATAACTTTTTGTATGGGCCCAGTTGAATATTGCTATAATAATGTGTGGTTATCACAAAATCCCATGGCACACCGTGATTGGCCTCACGACACACCATTTGAGAACTACTGGCTTACATCTCCAGGTGGCTGCTCTCATACATTGTTCTTGTGTATACCTACGAAAAGTAATGCACTATAATTTGTATACAGCCCACATAACTGGGGTGGCTGCGATCAAGTGACCAGTGTTGGGATAGGAGTAAAGAAGGATGTAGCACAGAGAGTGAAAGTTGGCATAAGTAGGCAGATTGGAGTGGTGCCTCCTTTTCAGTGGTTCCCCCAAGAGACCGATGTTCAAAACCACGTGAAACCAAGTGAACTTAAAGTAATTTAACCCTTGCACCATGTTTCTTTTTTTACGAAAACTAACCTATGTAACATTACTTGCCTAAACCCAACCTATGTAATTTTACGTCAAGGAAGTAACTTTACATTGAGTTTGTAAGGTCATTCATGGGGCACTAATTCATTAGATATTCTGAGGCCTTGTTTACACGGATACCGATACAAATAAAAACAGACTTTTATTTATCCCGTATAAAAAAAATTCCGGGTTTACATGATCAGTTGTGAAAATGATATCCCTGTTTATACAAAAACACAAAAACGGCAGCTTTTTGCTCCAAATAGCAGGCCAGGCTAGTAGGTGGTGATACGCCATATGTCAAACACCACAGAAGAATGTTCTGCGCATGCACAGTGATTTGTTTTCCTCTTGGCGCTAGTGATAAAAACAATGATAAACTACATTTTAATCTTATGTAGCATAGTTAGCTGCTATTCACTTACTAATATTGGGCACAGCAGACCAGAGTCCTGCACGGGTCCAGTTTTCAAGATCCGCCCCGACCCGACCCGGCGACGTACAAACCCACACCCGAACCGCAAACCCGCGCATCAGGCCAATTAGTACCGCAACCCAGTCCAACCCGTTGAAACACGACCCACAGCCCGACCCGTAACCCGGATTTAAAGTAATCATTTTGGGTCATATTGGCTGAATATTGAACAGCATATCGCCAGAGTTAAGGTACCAGTGAGTAAACAACGACCTGAATGAAGCAGCTCTCACAATAAAAACCTGACTTCAGCTCCATCATCAACCCTCTGTGTTCTTCTCTCACACGAGTGTAAAAGCACTCGTTTGTTAGGTTTAATGCTTTTAAACTTTTAATCTATGTAAAGGAACTTTACATGTGTAATAATAGACTTACTTTCTGTCCAGAGCGACGTTCAGCAGTTACGAGCCGTCACGTGTTTTTAGAATCCATCGAGGAGAGAAGTAATCCATCAGGGAAACACTTCAGAAACATTATAAAGTGATAGTTGTACGTTTTATCCACTTATTTCTCAAATACCTAAATAATTATTTACTGTTTTGGAAGCGGCGCTTGTTAGACGGTGGCAGCCATGTTGATTGTGTCGTCCAATCACAAATTGTGTTATTAGATGGTGAAACGCGTGTAAACAGCTGAACCAATGACCGTTGCGAAATAGCGGGGGCGATCCTCAGAGAGTAAATAATGGCCAAGATAGTTATCTGTAGTTCACCAAACTAATGACTGATGTGTTTATCTAAAACCTGCGATCCGACCCGCGTGTTATTTTTTCCACCCAGATCCGAACCCGGGAAAAAATGTTTTTTTTAAAAAACCACCCGCAAATCAGCTGTTTTTGGGTACCAGACCCAGTGCAGGACTCTGCAGCAGACGTCTTTGTGCGTCGATATAGCGGTGATGTTGATGCAGCAGTGCTAAGTTCATTTGTAAGCTTGTAAGTAGTCTCAAAAGTGCTAACAAAACGTAAACAACACGGCATATATCTGCCATTGTTGTTGTGGTTCCCAGGCGCCTAATGGGCATGCGCGAACTGGGTTGCAACGTCATCGTTTTCCAAAATTATCATCTATCCTGTTTACACTTCTCCATAGAAATGGACAACTTTCACTTTGGAAGCCGTTTTTGAAAATCTCCGTTTTCGTCGAGAAAAACGGCGGTTACGTGTAAATGATAGGTGAAACGCAAAGATAAATACCCGTTTTCAGAAATATACGGAATCATACAAACAGGCCCCAAGAAAGATTGTACAGTATGTGATTGTCTGAACTGTTTTATGAGGATATAGACATGTTTACTGTCCATCTTTACTGGGAGCTGAGAATAGAAGGCTGAATCCAATAACTCAGTCTTAATAGCGTGTTTTTGTGACATGGCCTCATTCTTTCACAGAGAAACAAAGAAACATGCAGCTCCTCTGGCTGCTGGAGATCGAAAGGCCAAAAAGGTCAAGAATTGCCAATACACGTCACATCTACAACACAATCTCTGGAGGTCTGACCTAAAAAAAAAAAAACATAACATCAATGCAACCAACATTTTGACAGCAACTAGAATTCTGTCAAAACCACATTCTATCAAAATTAAGCAGCCACCTGCAGAATGGAGGAAATAAAACCACACGGATACTTCCTCTCTGATATCATCTCGCTCAGGTTGGGTTACAGGACAATGAAGGACTTAGTCATAAAAAAAGTAATTGCATTAGCTTGATGGCTTTTACGAGAACTGTTAGCTGCAGTACTCCAAAGGGAAATCTCTAAATGACACCCAGTGCTATTAAAAACACAGAGGGTGTGTGTATGTTTCTGTTTCTGTTGTGTGTCTATACACTGTAAAACTTACTCAAACTGACAGGTCAATGAAGAAAATATTTTTAATTTTCACTAACAAGAAAAAGCCATTTTCTAGGCTGTGATCTGCAACTCTGGTGTTTGCACAAGTGCATGGTTCAAGTCATCTTTATGCCATAGATTCTGTATGGATATATGGATAGTGTTTCCATGTTTGTCCTGTATGCATGACCTCAGATGCACAGGCGGCTGTGTGTTTCTCCAGGCTGCTGGCTGCTGCTGTCACCACCGTGCTGGCCAGAGAGGATAGGTGATGTGTCCCTTTTTAGAAGCCATAAAAGAAGCCCTGCATGCTATTAGGCATGCATCAGCGCCCCTCCCCCTTTCTCATCGGCTTTAAGAGCTGGACACAGTGCCGTTAACCTGCGTTCTCAATCTCTCTGTGGCATGAAATGAACAAGCTCCTCAAAGTCAGTTCACATTCACGTTGTCCTGCTGCTCCTCTCCTTTCGCCTCCCGTGGCAGAGCCCTGTTCAAAATCTTGTAAAGCCAAATAACCTGTACATGTTGGACTAACACTACTAGATGTCTGAGGCCTCTCAGAGGCGACGCAGGTTCACTCGTGGTCAAGATGAGTTCATGTTGCGGAGAGATACAGCCCCTGAACCCCTGAATAGGGAGGCAGAGACTACATTTAAAAAATGTATAATCTAAACTCACAGCCAGTTTGTACTTTGAACCAAAAACAATGGTTGCATTTTCTAGATGGATTGACTTTTATTTCCTGGTTCAGCTCCAATATGGACGATTTTGGAACATAATAATCACTGTCGATGAGTAATTAGAAATGGAAAGGGAAGTTCAGGATATAAACTCTCCAACTTTTCTACTATGTTTAAATCAATACTCAATAATATAAGCAATACAAATGTAACTGCTTAAAATACACGTCAATTCAAAATAATGAAAAAACCACTTACGCTACCACACACATCCGCATCAACAACAAATCCCCACTAACAATACGTTGTACGGATTTACAGGCGGTGACTTTTTTTTTTAGCGATTTGCCTTTTGTATATGCAGCACTTTCCAGCTTCCTACACTGCATGTGTCATTATGTTAGGTAACAGTGCTCACACTGTGGGTGTGTGTGTGTGTGTGTGTGTGTGTGTGTGTTTTAAGAGTGAATGTACATGTTTCAGGAGAGGGTGTAGTGTTTTTTTTATTATTTGGGGGGATGCATATAAGATGGGCGTCTAAGGGTCCTCCTTCAAGAGATTTTGAGCGTCAAACAGCGCTTGAGCGTGAATTTTTACGACCTAATTTGTGCCTTGTCTGCTTTAATTTATGGTGGAAATGTCATGGTGCTTAATGCCCTAACTGTGCGTAGTAGCTTAATCTTCTTTATGTGTTATAGCAGATTGCAACCATTACTTTTAATGCTGCACACTGCTACCACCTATTTTACTGGAGGCGTTGTTCCATCCACGAGTCGCGTTCATCGAAATAAAAGTTCTCTGTTATTTGTATTCACAGCGAAGTGGGGGCGACAAATGCACTTGTTCTAAATTTTGACAGGGACATGTCCCCTGCGTCCCCCCTTAAATCTAGGCCTATTGTTTCAGGAGGCAAGACATTCATGGGAAAGGAATGAAGAACACTGCTGTCCAAGGCAGCTGCGTCTGAGACACACAGAGAGATTCTTGAGAACAGTGTGGGAGACTGGAATTCTCCTCTGCTAGCCAAAGCAACACACATGCTTAGAAATCAATTTGTGGGACTTTGCTACAAAGTAAAAGTAAGGTGCTAATAACTCTATGCACGAGAGATAAAGAGTGTTGAAATACATAGATGGGACAAGGCAACTTACAAGATGCATACCCTCGGAATTTCGATGAATTTAAGTTTTTCAAACATCTAAAACATCTCTCTACATATTGCTCAAATAAACCAGTCACTTGAGTGTCCTGTTGTGTCTATCCATCTTTGCAAAAGAATTATGATTCTCATCAAGTCTGAATATCCCATGTTGAGCCTTTAAACTGTGGGGAAACTTAGTTGGCTACTTCCTCCGCCATTTCTTCCCTCTCAGCTTCCCATCCATTTGTCTGCTGCTGCAATACAACTGGAAGAAAACCAAATCATGAAATAATGACTGCCCATTGAGACACCAATTTGAGAAACAGTTGGGACTTTTTCAAAGGAATTTGTCAGTTTACCTGCCAATATTTCTTTTTGATCAAGTCCTCTCCTATATTCCACTCTTCTGTCTCCTAACTCTTGTGATTTTGAACTAAACAAACTGATTCCTGACTGACTGGCCTTCACACACAAGTAATTCTTTGCTGTTACTGTAATGGGATTGCTGTCGTGTTCCTGTTTCAATAACATGAAAGCCAAAACTAGAAAAAAACAAAACTCAAATCATGAGATGGTGCTCAACCGACTGTGACTGTAAGCAGATAGGCAAGATTGGCTTCTCACTAACTTAAGTAGCTGTGTGTATTGTGGCTTACATCCAGTTTTGGTCATTTGCTGCTCTTAACACTCAGTGTCACTGAGTTCTTCAGCACTCTGCTGAAAGGGAAATGATGCATTTTACATTTCAAGCAACAGGGAAGCTGCTAAAAAGGAAATCAGCTCTCTTGGAGCCAAAACTGAAGTGGACAGAGCCAGCGGCTTCCAAAAATCAGAATCATTCTATAATGAGAATGTGTGAGAAGAAGCGACTATCACCAAGAAGTCAAAAGGTCAAGTCAGTACTGTACTTAGATCGAATTCAAAACAAAAAACAAAAATTTTATAAAATATATAATCTAATTGGCACAATATAGAGTTCCCATCAACTGATGAATGAGGCAGAAGACCGAGTGGGTTGTTTTAAGGCTACATCCACACTAATATGTTTTAACTATCGCTACATTCATGCCTGTCATCCACACCAATCTGGTGTTTCTGCACCCCCAAAACAGAGACCTTATTAATGTGGATATGGCCTAAGTTTCAGTCCTTCAGGCTCAGTCACACTTCCATCAATTGTGCAGATGTTCACAGGTGTAGCTTGTAATGTAGAGTCAGCGAGCCTTTGCTGCTTACAACATCTGGTGCAGCACTTAAGAGTGTTTTTAGCTCTGTTTTGGTTTCCTCCAACTCCAGAGGGAAATATTAGGCTGATTAGCTGCTAAATGCTCCATTGTGCCCACCAGCTAGCCACTAACTTTGCTTAACTGCTATGTTGTGCTTGGCAGGTAGTGAAAAGTAAGTAATAACCTTGCCTGCTATGGCCAAAAACAACACTGATGACAGTGATGGGAGTGGACCAAAACAAGTTGGGGGATGTAAAACTGAAACAACGGGCTGAAAAATACTCCACAGAGCTGAGGAAACTGCAGCGTCAGGTTATTACAATCTGCGGATTTGCCACTTTAAGCGACACCTTTCACATAATACCTAATAAATTAAAAAACATCCATAAAGCAGCTTTAAAGGCACACGCATGAGGTGCAATTTAATTACAGAACAAAGCTCATATGACACAAGACTAAATGATTACTTTATTAATCTGACTCAGTGTTTATTGGCTGAATATCCAGTAAAACAGTTTGAAATTGACTCCAACATTTAGATAATACAGATGATTCAGTGCTGAAAACTATTATTAACCTATGATTATTGTTCCCTGGGTGCAGCTCAGAGAATACAAACCACCAGGCTATTTTAAGTTTGGGGATGAATCAGAGGTCCCCGTTGTCCTTGGGCCAGTGAAGACGTGCTGTTCATCTCACACCGGTGTCGTTAGTTCAAACTAAGTGTCTTCCCAGTGGCGACACACTGTTCCTGCCTGGCAGCCTCATAACAGGACGCATAACTCATCACGCACACATCAGCACAGAAAAAGGAAGTGTGTGTACAGACACCAAAACATACCGCAAAGGAGAAAACAGACAGTCATGCTGACTGACGTTCCAGACTCTGTGTAAATATTCCTGTTGTGCTTCATTGTCTTGTCCGCTGTCCCTGAGCCACCAACCTAAACAGCTTCTGTGAGACACTTGCACCTGTGAAAATCTCTGGTATGATTAAAATTTGTGGATTTTATCAAGCCTTTAATTTTCTCACGAATCCCCCAGAGACACTGAAACATAATTTTTAAATCAAGTAATGTTCATAGACTGCATGTGTCATCAGTTTCTTCAAACAGAGCACCTCCTCTCCCCTCGTATAAATGTGATCTGTGCCAGGGATTGTTGCAGATTAATACTGGGGAGTGCTTAGTCATCAGATATTACAGACAAATAATGTGGCACTATATGATGGGTTGGAATCAAAATGCTTGGAAGCCAGTGGAAAATAACATCAGCATAGCGAGATGAGTTTCCACTGTTGATTAATGTGTAAATCCTCTTACGTTGTGGTGTGTCGCTGCCAGCCATCTGACTAAAAATACATAAATAGTAATGAGTTTGTGATCTGCCGTGCATTATGACAAACCATGCTGTATATACAGGAATACAGCTACTGTAAAAAAAAAAAAAAGACAAAGAAATGGAGCACGCATTTTAAGGACAGATGCAACACACTTATTCTGGCTCACATGAATGCATCATAAAAAAACATATATGCACGTGTGTTTGCCACACAAATCCAAAAGTTGTATTTATCAGCTGCTTAGTTATAATGATTTCCATTGAGTGTCAAAAGAGTCAGAGGCTCAGCTAAGCTTTGCCATGTTGTCAGCTTCTTACAGCTTTACGCTAAAATACACACAGCACAAGCCTTCAAGAGCCTGAATTCCACTTTTTAAGCCTCGTAAAAAAGGCAAAAAAAAAGAGGTAGGAAAAAAGCAGATGAAAAAGAAAGACAGGAAGGGAAACTGTAGCAGGGTTCAACCAACATAGATTTAGAGGGCAAAAATTGGGATACAGGGCCAAGGCTGTTGGTCTGAAATATTTTGTGCTGATTTAAAGTGTTTTTGAAGTTGGCTATTTTTATACTAAAAAAAAGCAGAGTTTACCCAGGAATTTTATCCTTGGGAGCGTGAAAAATCCCCTAAAACAAGATTTAGTCCATGGGACATTAAAATGATGAGGAAATTATTTAGGTCTTACAGACCAAGCACACATATTTTACAGTGGGAATGAATGTGGAGGTTAAATGAAGAAGCTATAAGAAATGTTTTTGAAGTGCACTGAACGTATAATGTGCAGGATACTCCTAAAAAAGTATTGACTCATACAAAAGTAATCCCTTTCAATCATAGCTTATGAACCCACTTAAAGTGTGTGGCCTCTGCTCTCTGCCTGTATTTTCTTATTTTCTTCTTATTTTACTGTGTTTACAGCGTGCAGCCAAGAGGTAGCAACAAAATTACAGCGACAACGATGACAAAAAGGTTGGCGATACTGTTTACTAACAGTAGCCGACAATCCCTGCATGGTATACCTTTAAGAAGAAGTTGCAGAGAACATGTAAAGTTTGTACTGAGTCATGGACCTCCAATTTAAAGATGCTGACCAACACTGATTTGCAGTCGTACGCCTTAGGAGTGCCGTTTGGCCCAGATCAGACAGAGTGTGTTGTAGCGGCCTGGGGCAGCTTTTTGTACTTGTTTTCAATGAGAGACAAGAGATTGGCTTGCTGATTTTGCATTCTGATAACCTTGATTTTTCAGTTCTGTCTGGCTCTTGTTTTTGCAGGAATGCCCTGCACGCCTCAAGTTGAAAAAACTTCAACTCAGGGTGGAAAAAGTTCAAGATCATTGGCATTTTTTCCCATTGTCCAATCAGATAAAGTGAGAGACGAGCCTTCCATAGTGGCGATGGCAACAAGTAGTAATGTACATGGTTTGTGTTAGGGATGAGGAGGTTCAGGAGGAGAGGTCTACTATCGTCATGTGAGTGAAATGGTTTTCAGGGTTTGAATGGGGTGAATAGGTGAGCTCGATCAGGTTAATGAGTAAACAAAGAGTGAAAGGAACCAATCGGTGCTGAGGAAAGGGAAGGAAAGGAAATGAGGTAAGTAAGCAAAAGAAGTGTCAAAATAAAGAAAATAGGAATCTTTTGTACTGTTTGTGCAAAGCTAAAGGTAGCTCACCTTTAGCGTCACCCTACAAGCTGCAAGACATATCTAAACAAACTGTAACCTCAACGACTATATAACGTTTTTACCGTCCGTAATTAGACCGGATGATTGACAGCAGATTAAAAAGTAAAAGCCTTCAACCGACCATCATCCGGGCGAAGCAGCTGGTGGTACTCCCTGTGATTTCTACGCTCTCTGTCATGTACTCACACAGATCCCTGTTTCTCTGTGACCAATGTACTATTTGGAAACAGCCTCTCATCCTCAATCGGAGCCAGAACAAATGCCCGTCACCTGTCCATTCTTTGTGCAGATTTTAAGGTAAAAATCTGTGAGTTTACTCCACAGCAAAATAGCGGTTAAGCTAGGGACAGGTGTTTCAGTGACTGCCTAGCAACAATTAACATTTGCAGGTTGCAAAGTGCGCTCTGTCCCATCAGGGCCTCAGAGTGTACTACGGCTAATCCATTTCAGTGGATCACATGGGCCGTCCTATAGCAGTGAGTCAGTATCACACTACAGCTGCCTGGGCTGAGAGTAACAAGGATCCAGCCACACAAGTCTCGTTTTATGGAAGAAAAGTGAGGGGAGGCTTCAATGGATAATGGATAAATGGGAATGGATAAATTTGTACATCGCTCTCTCAAACATACACACAAAACTCAGGGATGAGTAATGTCAGTTATATCCCTCTTTCTGCCTTGCATTGTATCACTGCTGACACCAAAGCTCTTAAAAGCTTTCCACTTTCTTTCTGCATAAATTGTGCATATGCAT
Organism: Epinephelus fuscoguttatus; assembly: GCF_011397635.1. Lineage (NCBI taxonomy): Eukaryota > Metazoa > Chordata > Actinopteri > Perciformes > Serranidae > Epinephelus > Epinephelus fuscoguttatus. The sequence goes on from NC_064760.1 coordinate 21,064,411, forward strand.
GATGCAGTGCCTGGGAGTGATTTGATAAGCTTTCTTTTTTTTTTCATGACCCACTAAATTTTATGATGGGCTGGCGTGACATATTTTCACAACACATGCATGATGCATTGACAGTAGTGAAACGCAGGCGCTCGCTCGCGCACAGACGCACACGCTCATGCGCGCTACCTGATAGGCATGTTAATGCACGTAGGCACAGAAGTGGCGCACACAGACACTAAAAGCTTTCTACTACATCCTTGGTGGTTCCGTCAGCATGACTAAGTGTGCTCCATCTCGCAGTGTTCTCCAGATAGAGCTATGATTTCCCCTGGCATCTCACACTCAGCTCCCAATCACTCCACACATGTCAGACCTAATAGCGTCTGCTTCGACACACATGCAAACCCACATGTGCTCGCAGGCACACACCCACACCTGTAGATACTGCACACGGGCACACATATTTGAAGGCAATCATATACCCTCCTACACACAAACACACTGGAGGGCTGTGAGTCTCCCTCTCACAATATGCCACCGCGTATGTGGGTCTGTGGGCGACTGCGGGCGGAGAGGAGTGGTGTTACCTAAAACAAGGCAGACTGGCCAGGGGCCAAATGAAAGAGAGGGAAGAGAGAGAGGAAGAGAGTGACAGAAAGCAGGTGGGAAGGATGATGTTTATGTGGCTGCATGCAAAATAGAAAGTGAGAGAAATATGGTGACAGAGGGGGAGGACAGCAGCACGGGTGTGGGGAGGGTCTGTGCATGAGGGAAAAAGGATCATAAAACTGTGAGTGTATAAGAAAGAAAGAGTTTGGGGTGCATGAAAAATTCAGCTGAGTTGAGTGCTTGACATTGCAGCCTTTTAATTTCCCCTTAAAATCATTGCTGTTGGTGTTTGGCGTACAATCAGATTAGACGAGCTGAAGTCTATTCAGTCGGAAAGTACAAGTGAGTTTGTGGATGTGATTTAATGCACACCAATTCATGTGTCTGCGTGAGTTCTAATGCACACATGCACAAGCTTGCCTCTGGATTTAGCAAAGCAAATGGGTGTAACTACAGCGGGAGTGAAGTCAGCAGCGGGAAAAGACGTGATGCACACATCGCACAGAAAAAAGAGTTAGACAGTGCCTTAAGGAGCTTAGATGGGGGAGAAGGAGAAGATATGAGGGTTGAGAGGGGTGAAGGAAGAAAACGGTGGGGATAAAGGGAAAGAAGCAGGGCTGGAGGGACTGAGGGAATTGAAGAGAGGGGAGAGTTAGAGAGCAAACGGAGGAGAGAAGAGGGGAAGGGGGGTGGTGGTGGTGGTGTCAGTGTGCTATAACTTCTCTTCCCAAAACAGGAATTAATCCAATAATCGCTTGAAAATGTTTTGCATATTTCTTCATTCTTCTCATGTACATAACAGACTATCATCTGGTACAAGTATGCGTGAGACCTGTCAACACCTTGGAGACGCGCACACACGCAACGACAAATCCCACGGCTGTAGGGTTAGTGCGCGTATGACGCCACCGAGAGTTGAAAGATCCGGAGTCTTTAAGTTTATCTGCTGCTTATTTCAAGTGTCGCTCCGAGTGTCACAAATGTCAGCAGCCCTGCTATAGGCTTTGCTGCCATGTCAGCTCATTAGCACTTGATGCTAAAAGCACATACACTTCAAACCCACAAGAGCCTGAGAGTCAGTAAATGAACTGCCAGTAATAAGAGAAGAAAAGAGAAAGACTTCTTATCCTTGTGATGTGATCCATTTATCATCGTTTGTCCATTTCCTTTAGTCTTTGTCCAGTTTCTTCCTCATCTCTTCTTCTTCTTTCAGCTTCTCTTCGACTACCTTTTTTATTCAGGTGTGCTTTTTAACCAAACGATGACTAATGTGGACTGATGTGTGCTTTTTAGGTGCCGGGGAGCAAGTGAGATAGAGTGACTATACAGACAATGTCTCATGAGAGAGCAGACATAAAGAGGACACTACCCCATACACACACACACACACACACACACACAGACACAGGCAACAAAATGAAAAACTATATTTAGTAAAATTGGACAGATGACATGTGGATAATGTAGATAAGGGCAGATAAGCCCGAAGTGGCAAAAGCAACGAACAAATGAGTCAGTGAACAAATCACTGAAAGCCTGAGATAATAGATGAGAAATGATGTCGCTGGCTTGCACATTTTTCTTCACAAGCGTCTGCTCGCTTAAGAGGTTCATTATTAATGGAGCAATTTAACATTTGTTAATAATATGTTTGTTTACTTTCCTCTCCAGAGTTAGATGAGAAGATTGATACCACTCTCATATCAGTGTGGTAAATATGAAGCTGAAGCCAGAAGCTGGTTAGCTTAGCTTAGCATAGGGACTGAGAGGATGGGGAAACAGCTAGCATGGCTCTGTCCAAAGCTAACAAAATCCGCCTACAAGCAGCTATAAAGCTAACTAATTACTAAGTATATCTCAACTGTTCAGCCTGTTAAAAAAAGAAGAGTAAAAACAACAATTGGATCAGTCAAACTAATAATAAAGTCAATCAAATCAAATTCGCCATTTTATGTTTGCTGTGTGTGGGACAGACGCTGTGTCCAAAATCGCATACTGTGCTATAAATACCCAATATGAGCATTTTTGTTCAAACACATTTCTGTGTAAAACTAATATATATCTTTTCGGACACACTGAGCCTCCTTGCCAGCTGGAGAAAGGTAACCATGGTAACCTGTGCCTATCTCAGCTCTACCGGTATTTGCAATACCTGACAGCAAGCGTGATCATGTTGGCTACGTCCCCCTTTTCCCGCTCATTTATATCACATAATACTACTAACATTAGCCTCTTCATTAGCGTTAGCTAGCTGCTGAGTTAACTCAGTTAACATTTCAACCAGTTAAACAGCCTCAGTCACTGTCCGCCATCGTCTGTTATGAACGTTGTTGTCACTACAGCATGGAATTGTGGGATATGTGCTTGCATGCTGTAAAAGTTCACTGGAAACAGTATGCTATTCACGTACTACTGGTTTCATATTAAGGTTTCAAACACGCTAAAAAATATTCCACACACTAATTTAGCGTGCTACATAGCATGTTAGTATAGCATTTTGAACACAGTCTATACCTTTGCTGCTAACTGCTTTCAGCCAAGAGTAAGTCTGAGTGCTAACCTAAGCTAACTGACTGCTGCGTCTAGTGATGTATAGTCAGATGAGAGAGAGATTTTCTCATCAAACTCTCTGCAACAGTAAGTGCATTTACTCGAATCAAGATGCCAACAGTAACGGAAACGCAAAAGGACTTCTCTTGACAAGGCAAAAAAACCCCCCTAAGAATCTTAGATAAAATCTTGCAGGATTGGAAATTGGACCTTAACTCTTAAAGACAGCAACAACACTACTTTCACCTCTTCTAGCTTCAGCATACCCACATATGTATCAAAGCAAGCCCATTCACCTAAAAAAATATCATAAGTACCTCTGCAAAACCTCTGCTTTGCATTTTGCACTAATAAATGCAAATGAACCTGAACACTCAACTCTTAAGTTGTGATCAGTCTTGAACCATCTGGTAGACATTCTCACCTACACTGCTGCAAATTCACCTTTAATGTTTCACTTTTTCACCTTCCAGTGCGACATCACACATGTAACACACCAAAATCTTGTGCTGAGAGCAAAAACACACTTCGGCTTTTTAATTTTGTCTATCCAGCCTCTGATAGGGGGATGTTAGGCTGCCACAAAATTACACTCTAATGAGCCACAGACACTTCCAAAGCAGCAGGTGATGAGACATTCACTTCTACAACAGAATGTATCTTAGCTGGAAGAGGTTTCAGTGAATCTGATTGTGTGAAAACAAATAAAAATCTAAAGTGTAGTGCCTTTAAGCCGCAGTCTTTTTAAGAATATCAAAGTAAAACATTATTACCAAGGTCTGCCAATTATAAGACACAAATGTCTTTGCTTCTGAGCAGAGAGCTCTGCTTAGCAGCTGCCTGGGGAATTAACTCACATCCCAGCATGCCGTTTCAGCTGTGGCACATTCTGTCTTTTACAGCGCTGGCACTTGTTGGCATTTTCTCCCCTGAAATATCCACCCTCCTTGCCTGAGGGAAGCTTACCTTTCCCTTAATGTGCGAGAAATCATTCAGTGACAGAGTAGCTCCCAGCGTACACAGCAGACAGAGGAAATAATGTGAAGGGTAATCTAGAGGTCAAAGATCAACTGGAGTGAGGCAGGGGTCAAACAGAGGCAAGTGAATGCAATCACTTAGCGGAACTGACGAGCGGCCAATTAGGAGAGCTGACTGGGTCACTGAAGGACACCAGTCAATAACATCCTTAGTTACATATGACTGAAAACACAACCAAGAGCATGCTGATGGATGCCGGTATTAAAAAGACACAGAGGAAAGGGGGAATGCAGTGGAAGACACACACACACACCCCTTTTTGACCTACATCTTCCATGATTAGCTATGCACAAAAAGGACTTCCTCTCCTCCGCCTTGCCATGAGTGAGAAGAAGATTATAAGTTAGCTGCCACTGCCACTGGTGAGCTGAGCCGGAGCTCGGACTGGGGCCGGTCTCCTCCCAGATTTGGGGTAGATTGGGGATTTCAAAGTCATGCAAGTTCAAAGCCTTGGCTGGGGAACGTTCAAAAGAACCACAGTCAGCCATGAAGTGGAGAGGAAAGGAGGGGGGAGAGCTAGTTAGCTACTTACAGTAAACTCTCCCACAGTCTGTAGAGAATATAGTGGCAGGAGAGGGGCAGGGATGTTAAAAAAAGAGAAGGGTAAATGCTAGTGAAAATAAACTCTCTGCTCCAGTGGGTTAAGTCGATGAGAGGTGCTGAGCAGGTGGAATTTTGCTGACACGTTGGTGCAAAACTGAGAGTTTTGGCAGCGGAAATCATCAATATTACAGAATGTGGGATTGCGTTTTCACTGAATCACTGCTGTTGTTGTGTTCACCTCCAGACCCAATGAGATGGATTTTTGTTGTACATAGAACGTTAACAATGTCTCTTGAAACGCTTCTAACATATCCTCACGCCCACACTTGTGTAACGTAGAGTGACAAAAATAAGCCCAAATGCGAGACCATTAAAATGTACTTTCTTTGTGGGAAAGAACACAAAGCTACGGCGCAAACACACACCTTTCTACAGATAAGGCCCTAAAACTGCCAATGTGGTGCTTTCTCAGGTTTCTATTTCTCTCTGTGTGCTAAACAATGCCATTCATTTGACACCGTGGCAACACCCTCACACCCGGGGACAGAAAACATCAATGGAATTTCCTCAATCTAGATGACTTTGGAGATTTACAGTATGAATTACAAAGGATTGTGCTCTCAATTAGGAGATTTGCTTTTAAAATTGAGATAATATGTACTGTCTTTTCACACCACGCAGTGTCAAAACTGGGAGCATCTGGAACTTTCACCCATTATATTTTCAGATAGTAACAGTAAAGTTATCTCTACCAGACTACAGGGCAAATACCAGAGCTGCATCTAAAATTCATGTCGGGGCATCATCTGAATTCCAACACAGATGGAGATATTACTGCTTTTAGTTTGGGGTTTGCTGTCTGTGCAGACACATAGTTACACACCATTAAAGAAAACAATGAGAATATAGAAGAATGTGCTATTGTCACTGATATATCATCCCCTAGTATATTGACCATTATGTTGTTGATTGGTTTATTGTAACAATAAGGGTTCTCATTCCCAGGGTAAGTGTCAAATGGTCTTAATCAGAGTAATTGCTGGGTATGTCTACGCACAGTCCAGTCACCAGAAGAATATGTTTGCATTGTATGTCTCTGCCAACCACAAATATGTTACATTTGCAAGTTTGTTATGCATCATATAAGAGTTTCTACAGTGACAAAATATATGGGCTGACTGTCATCGGGAAGTGGGGGGAACGATGGATGGCGTGTCACCATGGCAGGAAGCCTGCCAAGCTGCAGATCACTGTAGACCACTGTTTGAGACCAACATACAAGAAAAAACTGTGTTTTAGTGAGTAACTGCTGTGTTTCCATCAGCTTTCAGTGACTCTAAACGTGGGTGTTGTATAGCAACCGGTCACTGTTTTTCCAGTGGCTGTTTAGGCTTCAAACAGGAGGTTTTCTTAGTGACCTGTCAATGTTTTTCCAGACGGTTTTTAAGCATCGAACGTGGAGGTTTTCTTAGTGACCTGTCAATGTTTTTCCAGATGGTTTTTAAGCATCGAACGTGGAGGTTTTCTTAGTGACCTGTCAATGTTTTTCCAGACGGTTTTCAGGCTTCAGACAGGAGGTTTTCTTAGTGATCTGTCACTGTTTGTCCATCGGACTTTTAGGCTTCAAAGGTGGATGTTTTGTAGCAACCTGTCACTGTTTGTCCATCGGACTTTTAGGCTTCAAAGGTGGATGTTTTGTAGCAACCTGTCAGTTTTTTCATTGGACCTTTCGGCTCCAAAGGTGGATGTTTTGTAGCAACCTGTCACTGTTTTCCATCGGACTTTTAGGCTTCAAAGGTGGATGTTTTGTAGTGACATGAGAGCAGAACCGCCAGGTTTTGTAATAGACTCAGTCAATAACCCCCTTCTCAATCTCCTACTGATCTCTGGTCTGAGCTTGATGAGCTTTGTATTAGTTTACGCATATGTAAATTTTTTCTATCTATTTATTTTTATGTTTATCATTCACACAAGAACTTTTGCTACTGATGTTTAGTTTTATCCAAATTTTATTCAGAGAGCCAATGCAACAAAAATTTGCTCTAATGTGAATGACAATAAAGTCCATCATCTATCTATCTTTTAAAGGTCCAAATATGGATGTTTTGTAGCAACCTGTCATTGTTTTTCCCAGCAGCTTGTTAGACTCCAAACATGGGTGTTTTATAGTGACCCGACCCTGTTATTCACAGCGCCTTTTTAGGCTCCAAATATGGATTTGTAGCAACCTGTCACTGTTTTTCCCAGGGGCTTTTTAGTTTTCAAGTGTGGGTGTTTTGTAGTGACCCATTGGCGATGGTAGTGGCACAAAAAGCGGTTGTTTTTTCAGATAGACATCACTGCTTTCCCTGCCAGGATTGTGCCCCCAAAACAAGTATTTTAAGCCAAACCCTGATATTTTCCTCACCATAACTGAGTGGTTATTTTGCCTAAACCTTACCATAAGTAACCAAAGGATTGCTGAAATGTTAAGTTTAAACCTATTTGCCATATAATAATGTGCAACTGTAACATAACGTGGCTTGCAAAAACATAATATGCCAACATTTTTCTGGTGATTGGGTTGCTATGCCAGTATACAACAAGTAAGGGATAACATACTCATCACATTCTCATTCCTTGTCCTGCTATGAAAGTTGAATCAAATTCACAGAAGCAATCCCAGATTGATAATTCAATTTAAGTATTCATTTAACATATGCTGGTGTAAATTCAGTTACACTGCAAGCTTCTGTGATAATGTTTCATTTTGGAAAAAGGTAGCACAAATGAAGTGTGTAAATACTTCAAAGACATACACACACACGGTAAAAGTTTTTAGGCCAGCTGATGCGGCTGGCTGCTTTAGGTCTTTAGTGGTGGAATTAGCTCTAGCTAGTGCCTCTCTCTGTTGTTTTTCACCCTGATTCAGCAGTCCTGGACTTTACGCAGAGCCTCTGAAAGCTCAGTGGCCACGGGGAATGCCAGCTCATCGACTATTATAATGACGGCCTCCCTATTGCTCTCCATCTCTCTCTGCCCTTCTCACCAGCACACCATCCCAATTGTCTCTCTCACTCTCTGTTTGCCATCTGTCTTTCTGTCCTTCTTGTTGGACAAAGGCTGGTGTGAGTGTGTATGATGCAATTGTGGCAGCGCTGAAAGTTCACAGTCAACAGAAATGCACAGAAAGAACATTCCCAAGGTAGGAATGGATGGATTAAAGATTTTGCTGTTTGGCAAACTGCAAACAAAGATATCGTAATGAATGTTGCAGGCTATAAATGAGAAACTCTTTGCAAGAATGGAAATGAGCCTTAAAGCTCAACAGTGAATCATCAATCTCTTTCAATCATTTCTGATTCCAGATGGTGACTTACCTTGCTTCACTAACACTGAAGTCAAACAACACAGAACAGGAGCAGTACACAGAAATTGTTGCTGATATGACATTATCGCATGCTTTGTTAACTGGAAAGGACGTGGGGACTAACCTTGAGCTTATCGAAGCGTTCAGTCAGTGAGGACACCTGGTGCTCTCGGTGGCGCCCCACCAGCTTGCAGAGGGCACAAATGAGCTGGTCATCCACCAAGCAGTACATGTTGACCTTCTCATTCTCGTGCTCCAGGCAGGTCAGGCCGCGGATGTGAGTGTCAGGCACCGGCTCCACCAGACGATGGCTGGTGAACGGCTTCTTGTTAGGGTGTGTCGCGCGGAGGCACCGGTCGCAGTACGACACCTCACACGTGACACACGTCTTGACAGCCTCACGCGGCGGATCCTGCTCGCAGAACTGGCAGCTGATGCGTGGATCCATTTTAGCAACAACAGCTGGGCTGTGGTTTGCGTTGGTGTGGTTGGCGTGATTGGTGTGGTTGGCGTGCGGGTGGGAGTGGCTGGAAGTGGCCGGGCTGCCGCGGGCGCTACTTCCACTCGTGCCACCTCCACCGCCGCCAATTGTTCCAGCTATTGTACCGCTAATGGTGGCGGTGTAGGGCCGCTGCGGCTGCAGACGCCGGCTCTCAGTGGGGGAATTGGGGCCGCTAAGGGAGGCCTTTTGAAAGCGGTCAATGATGTTCTGCAGCGTCACATTGCGCTTTAGGCCCTCCAGGCCGCGGTGATTCAGCGTGATGACGTAACGACAAGTGGGGCACTGAAAGGCCGATATAGACTCGAGGGGCTTGCTGGTGGAGCAGTGAGACACCAAGATGCGGTGGGCGCAGTTAAAACACAGGCTGTGGGCACAGGGCAAGAGCAGGGGATCTTCAAACAACTCCAGGCAGATCGGGCAGGTCAGCTCAGACTCCAGTGTTTCCATCTTCAGTTGAACCAATCTAGAGGTGACATCAAATCCCACGGAAGCTGGCCAATCACCTGCATTAAAAAGAAGACAGACATGTATGAGTATTCACAGGTACACATTAAAAACACCTGCAATTAGGAACTGTCCTGCAATTTTGTTCCTGAGCTACTTTTCATTGAATAAACTGTACAGAACTCAGGAATTTGCCCATCTTTGATTTTAAAGTCTGGGTAAAGTAAAATCAGAGATTTGTTTCTAAACACGTAAGACATGTTATGTACTGGAGTCAACCTTATCATAACCCCTCCCCTACACTATATACACACTACAGGTTTCAGTGATTCTCAGTAGTCAGGACTAAGGGGCAGAGAGAGACAGTTTTTTAGGCAAATCTGCTTTATTGTGGTAGTGACATAGAGTTTGAACAATATGCTGGACCCCAACCCAGGCCACTGCAATAAGGATTCAGCCTTAATGATGCGCGCTCAAACCGGAAATCTACTGAGGCGCCCCATATGTATGTGTTTGACAGAAAGGGAGCAAAAGAGAGACAAAAAGAGAGAAGGTGGAAGGTTGACTATTACATGCAATGTTTCTGTAAGGTATACTTTACTTAAAAAAGCTGCTTTGTCACTTTAGCCTCGTTTCCATCAAACACTGTTGGTATGGTACCTTTGGAACCAATTTTTTTTCCTCAGAGTGAGGATTAGAATATGCTGTTCACGTGACTTGTTTGAAATTAATATATATACATGCTTGTAGATCCACTCATTACTAAAAGTGTATGTCATATAAAAACTAATGAAATGGTCAAAGATGTCAATGTAAAATTGAATGTGTGTTGATGGATTCACAACGTCAACTAATGTATTGAGGAATATTACAAGTAAACGTTCCACCTTGAAAGTCTCCAGCAGTATTTTTTTCTCTGTCTCTAGCTGCTGCGAGAGGCAACAAACATCCTTTCATTTTATAGTCACAGTCTGCTAATAAAACTCTCCACAGTATGAACAGTGGTTACAGCCTCAAAACCAGCCACAACTCAGCCCTGAGCAGAGTGACCGTCTGCTACTGACCAATCAACAGACTACAGTGTTCACAGCTCCACCTTTTAGTACCAGATCTGTGTGCTAGGTATCCCAACAAAGGGGTGAACGGTAAATAACGGTCCCATTGGTACCACCCACAACTTTTCACAGTGGAAACGGTAAAAAGCATAGGGAACTGAACTGAATTGCACCCTACTGCTTGGTGGAAACGGGACTACAGTCACATATAGATGCTACATTGTCTACATCGGTTTGTTGCTGTGACAACTTTGCCACCGTATCGGACTTTTCTGTGGTGTGACAAACACCTAACACATATTTATTTTTGCTTTAACTGGGCTTTGACTGAATCAGTCATGAGATACTGGCTCCATGTAAGATGGGCTGGCCTGTGCAGATTCAGCAGAAACATCACTGACACACACACATTTTCTTCTACTGATATCAGCAGCTCAGCTTACACAACTGTGGTATGGTCTGGAGTTCTATCGGAAGAAGTGAAACGAGTGCACGAACAACGAGGAAAAGATAAAGGTTAGCTGAAAGGTAGGGAAGAAGTAAAAATCAATGGAGTGAAGAGAATAGTAAAGAAAGGCAGAGACAGATGTTCAGCAGCAGACGAGGAGAAAGGAAGACAAACTAGTAAAGCTGAGGACTTCAACATTTCTGTAAAACTGACAGACTCTTAACCTTACATTTTTCGACTCTTTATTTTTCCTCATGTATTCTACTTCCACCTGTCTTTCTCCAGCTCACCACTGACTTTGTCTGTTTTATAAGGCGTCTGTGGTGAGATCGGCTCGACTTATCAAGCAATAAACACTTAACTCCAAGGACATTTCAACTTTTAAAGCATAATCCCAACAACAATTTCAAGTGGGGCAGTCAAAACAGGGCCTGAGCTAAACAAGAAAATTGATTTCATATCCTCCGCCTCTTTCTCCAAGCCCTCCGAATCTCAGCACCTTGTAGCCTGCATATCAAGCTGTCTCCCCTGGGTGGCCTTAAAACCACTGACATGAGAAATCACCAATAACCACCAGCCTCCAACCCCCACCACACCTCCACACTCTGATTCAGTGGCAAACCCTGTAGCAGCGCGGCTTGCAGTGACTCGCCATCCTTTAAAAGAAACAAAGCAGGCACCGTGAAACTACAGTATTAAACTGGACGACCCCAGATAGCTGACAGTGACAATTTCATTAGCTGAGGTTGTTCCTGAAAGACTGCCCTCGTCTCCCTCTGTGCCAGTCATGCAGGATTTACTGATGACTGGGTTTTGCCGGTTATGACTAATCAAAAAGTACCTCTCACCTTTAGGACACGGCAACTCCTATGAGTGACCTCTCTGAAGCTTACGTTGCTGTGTACATAAAGATGACGACACTCAGACACTAAGAAAAACTTTTAACTCATAGGTCAACACGTTATCAGAAAAAGGGCAGTTGATGGAAAGGACACTAACACTACTGAGATAGTCTAACAACAGGTTCTCCTTAAATACAATTTCAAAGTGAGGAGGGGCTGAGCATGAAATGAATGAGTATAAGTTCCCACAATGGGTTTTTATCATAGCAGCTCTATTTATCGGTAGGTTTATCCCATGACCGAGCATTCAGCCTCCTGGATTTTCAACTAAATACCATGTTTAACATCCATCAATCCATCTATCCTTATCCTGGGCCGGGTCGCAGGGGCAGCAGGCCAAGCAAAGCGCCCCAGACGTCCCTCCCCCCAGCAACACTTTCCAGCTCCTCCTGGCAGACCCTGAGGTGTTCCCAGGACGGATAACATATGTAAACCCTCCAGCATGTTCTGGGTCTGCCCTGGGGCCTCCTACCAGTGGAACATGCCCAGAACACCTCCAGCGGGAGGTGCCTAGGAGGCATCCTGATCAGATGCCTGAACCACCTCAACTGACCCCTTTTGATGCGAAATAGCAGCGGCTCTACTCCGAGCTCCCTCCAGATGTCCGAGCTCCTTTCCCTATCTCTAAGGCTGAGCCCAGCTACCCCACGAAGGAAACTCATTTCGGCTGCTTGTATCTACGATCTCATTCTTTCGGTCACTACCCAGAGCTCACGACCATAGGTGAGGGTTGGGATATAGACGGACAGGCGCAGCATCCACACCACTACAGAAGCTGCATCATACCGCAGATCCATCTCACGCTCCATTCTACCGTCACTCATGAACAAAACCTGGATGTTTAACACTGATTACTGGGATGTTGACCAAAAATTCAGTTTTTAAGTCGGTTTATTTTGAGTAATCAGCGTCACACTTAATTTTTGGTTAACATCCCAGTGTTTTGACCTGGCTGTTTGTGTTTAGTGTGTCTTAGTCTGCTGTTTATTTTAAAAAATCAATCAGTTAGTTGATGAAATGTTGAAAAAATTGTGAAAAAATAACATTCACAATTTCTCAGAGCCTGCGATGTCTTAAGTTTTCTTTTTTTGCCTGAATAACAGTCCAAAAGTGTACAGCTTTTCTCTCTCGTATGACAAAGAAAGTCAGCAAATCCTCACTTTTCAGAGACTAAAACACCAGAACATTCTGTATTTTTGCTTTAAAAATGACTTAAATAATGAGGCCATGAATCAAATTGTTTTTCTGTAAATCAGCTCATCTAGATGGTGCAGCTCTAACAGCATATATTGTGCATTTGGCAGTCAAAATGTGTTGAAGCTATGACCGTAATCAGTTATCCAGATGGATAATAGAATTCACATCTTGTTGTCAAAACATCACGCTGAGGAAGTGTGTCATTGTCTTTCTATTAAATCAGGCTCATATTAAGGTGTATCGAGTTAGCTCTGCCATTCACAGCCCATTTGCAGTAACGTTATTGCGCTGTGACACCATCCTAAATTGGTCGTGTGTGAATTCAGTTGCATTGAGGATTAAACAACTTTCCATAATCTCTGTGACCAGCAAAGTACAAGCTGAAGACAGGACTATATAAAGACAGAAACAGAGCTCAAAGGCTCAAACTCATTTGCACTAACAAAAGTCTCCTCCCTTCTGCTGCACCAGAAACCATGCCTCGACACTGAGCTGTGTTCAAAGCAAACATGATTTGAGCAGCAGCTAAGTGCTTGGGAAAGGCACTCAACTGAAGAAAGTAGTTATATGCAGGCAGCGGCTTCTTTGCAAAGTTCATTATCTGGAAAGGAAACAAATAACTTCTCGCAGCCAAGCATGCAGATATTATGCTGATAAAAGGCAATGGGCATTGTGTGTGTGTGTGTGTGTGTGTGTGTGTGTGTGTGTGTAAGAGGCTGTATATGAGGGCATGTTTTTGGTAGTTGTCTATGAGAAAGCTGTGGGCATGTGTGCACATAATGTCCTCCTCCAATATTCACCTTGGCTGCTATTTATCAGATGCTTTATGTGGTTGTTATCACACTGCCTGGCTGTATAAGGGATAAAGTGTGAGAGAGAGAGTTCAGAGCAGGCATGAGGTTCTGCTTCATCACGCCAACAATAGGTCTAATTTATCTCCGCTGTATCAGATAGTTGATAACCAGGGGCAGATGAATGGAAATAACCAGAGAAACAGGATGTGGGGGGGAGGTGATGAGGAGAGGCGAGGACAACCTTACGAGACCTTACGATGACAAGCAAGGCCACTGATCCCTGAAGTTTGTCCGCTCAAGGTACAAATACTGCATAGTTCTGCACATAAATCTCTAACCTACACCTTGTATAATCAGTGGCCTGTAATTTACATCTCATTCAATGTGGATACTTTACTTCCTAGCTGAAAAAACATTTTAATTTATTTGACAGGACTTTAGGATACACAGATTTGACTACTTCCTAAATCAATCTGGAAAGTTAATTTGATTTCAAAGTCATTGCAGAACTCAATAATAAGGATTATCCGATTGCTCAGGGCAAGGAAAAGAAGCCACTTCAAGGTAGTAAATCTAGCAACTGTACTGCCCGATTGGGAAAGTGATTTTTTAAAATTCTGAACACATTGGTTGTTGAGTTGAGCTGATGATGGAAGTAGCAAAGGAGTGTACCATCACACATCCTTCTCATCTCTACTGAGAGTTGCAAATGCGCAGCACCAATTGAGCACTCATGAGAAACTGGCAACGGTAAAGACAAAGTTCATGAGCTATAGCACATTCTTATTAACATGGAAACAGGAGTTTAGTTGGGTGGCGTCAAAGACTGTGGGCAAAACTTTAACTATGCACAGTTTGCCACAAGAGCAGGGCATATGTAACAGTCATTTTTTCATGACAATTATTAAGTCTTTATTGTTATTTGATAACCACTAATAAATGAATAATTTGTATAGGAGCAAGTAAAATTTCACTTTGGGCAAGTAGATTTCAGACCTGCAAAGGAGGACTGGGGCCATGTTAAAGAAAAACACTAAGAGACTAAGAGCTGGAGGACCCGCCTGCCGCTTCCCGGTGTGTGCCGGTCAGCGCCAGAGAGTCATGCCTAAGAACGGAACTGTGTGTGTCGGTGTTGCTCCGCTGTTGTAGGGAATGTGAATGGAAACGCATCCAATGCACAATCTAATGCACATACGATGGCATAACCCAGCTGTGTTAAACCGGGGGCTCCCTATCCCCACTGCTTTCAGGCAGCTTTAGGACGCAAAGCAGAACGGGATAAGTTGTAGGTATATAAATCAAAACACATTGAACACGATAATGCACGTGCAGCATCACCCAGATGTGCGATCGCCAGCAGCACCCTTCTATAATGGAGTCAGTAATACGACACAGCAACCTTTAGCGAAGGCGGAAGTGGAGCAGTGTGAAAACAATAAACAGTTTCTGGGAGGTAATGCGTTACGGGACATTGTAAATGTAATAATATCACCCGAAATCCTGTTGGTAAAGCATTATACTACTTCGGTACTGCTGACATATATCACTGTCACTCTAAGGGGGCGATCACACCTACAAGGAGCGCTAGAAATGAGACGCCAGTATAACAATTGATTCGCTATGATACGGCGCGTCTGACTGGTTTTCAAGCATTTTTTATGACAAGCGTCTTTCTGGAGTCTTTTAGACACGCGTTTGTTGATGCTGAAAGTTGAAATAATCTCAACTTTTGGACGTCAGGCGCCAGCAGCACCATAGCCCCGTCTTGGGTCCATTTTCAATGTTTTGATCGCCTGGTTGCGCACGCACCCCCGCTCTACAGGTGCTCCTCTTAAGGAGTGCTCATTGAAAGGGCGTTCCAGGTATTTCAAGCGTCTTTGAAGCGTCCACGTTTGTAGCGCCACCCGTAGGTGTGATTGGCCCCTAACACTGTTTGTACACACTCTGTCGCTTTTTTTTAAACCTGGAAATCCAGATGCCCCGCCCCTAGCAAATTCGAATTTGCACTGCATGGGAATCTGGCCCCGACAAGCAGAGCACGTTGAATCGCAAATTGGACGAATCAGATCAGTCTATCTGACAGAGGCGGGCTCTGGGCGGGCGTAACATGATGAGGACAGTGCTGCACCGAAGGAGTCAAAAAGTAAACAGCCAAGATGGCATGTGCCGAAGGAGCGCGT
Organism: Epinephelus fuscoguttatus; assembly: GCF_011397635.1. Taxonomy (NCBI): domain Eukaryota; kingdom Metazoa; phylum Chordata; class Actinopteri; order Perciformes; family Serranidae; genus Epinephelus; species Epinephelus fuscoguttatus. The sequence continues at coordinate 21,080,004 of NC_064760.1, forward strand.
CCATTGAATTTAGCTTTGGAAGAAATGCTAAGCCAACTATACTGCCCTTTTTCCTTGAGAGAGGAACAGAAGACTGCCCTAGAAGGCTTTGCTTCCAGGAAGGACGTTTTTGCCGTTTTGCCGACGGGATACGGCAAAAGCATAATATATCAGTTACCCCACTGGTTGGCAAACAAATGGGGCTTACTACAATGAATATGTCACCTTGTTTTTTGCTCTGATTGGCCATCGTGCTATCCAACTGCATGCGGCAGCATTTGAAATGCCTCAGTTAGCGCCGCCCCTTGGGTAGGAAGGGTGTATCGGTGAGGGCCAGACTCAAAATCTTTCTAGATTTGAGTCTGGATTTCCAGGCTAGGTGTTTATACCATGTTACTAAACTTTCTGGTCTTTATCTGTGACTTTTTTTCTTCTAAAATTATGAGTTTAATATCGTAAAATTCCGACTTTATTCTCAAAATCTACAATTTTTTTTCCTTTAACGTGGCCCTAATCCTTCTTCCTAAAGACCCACTTGCCCGATCAGGAGAGTGGATAAAAACATTAACACTGAAAACTGCAGTGACATCAATATTTTCCCAAAGAATGAAGTTCTCTGTCACTGAGTCCAGCTCCAGTTCGAGCAACAGGTCGGCTCCATATGACTGCTGGTTCAGTGGTGAAATATGTCAACAACAGGAAACAAGGCTCACATTCATTAAGCCTCTCAGGATACACGTTGATCCAAGATCATCAGGTCATTGTGCGACCATGTGAACTTTACTCTACATTCGGGTCAAACTGGTGCAGCACAGAACAACGATGTCTTTTCATCGAATGATCAAGAAGACGTCAATTAATACTTTTGTTACTGCGCTTCATTAAATGATTTTCAACAAATCCTCCCTCTCTGCTTATCGGAATATGACAAATAAAACAAAGGAAGCCTCACAAATCCCTCAGTACCCGTCTTACTCACAGAAAAAAACATGTTTCATCACTGCAAATATGTTGTGGGATTATACATCATTCAAGACAGCAGTTTCATAACAAGAACGCTATATAGAAAGAGAGACGGAAACAAAATCAAAACCCTCAATTATTAGGCTCATCATCTCAACACAGATGAGTGCATGACCCTCATCCTGGATTCACACAAATGTTGACTGAATCAGCAGTGTCACTTTATTCCCTAGGACAGAGCTCAACAGCGCTGCTTATGCTGATGTTAATGTGACTGTGTTTAACGGAGCATGGTGTTATAATTAACACCAAGCTTTAACACACCATCACCAGGCCCATTAAGCTTTAGCTATGTCACTCTGGGGAGACAATGCCGGCTATGATAGGAGCCACTTGGGGACCAGAAACGCTAGCTTCATGGTGAAGGCGTTGTTTCTGCAGACAGGCTGGCACGCACACACACACACACACACACACACACACACACACACACAGAGCTGCACATTTACAAGCACAAACTCTCTCTGTCTCGTTGTCTCTCTTCATCTGCCATTCTTGTTAAGGTGAAGTGTCCCATCTGGAATGAGAACAGCTTGAGCTGGTGCTTGAGGAAAAACACACACACACACACACACACACAGTCACACACAAACCCAAGCAGAAACACACGCACACACACACACACAGACATAAAGCTGTGAGGCACTCACTCTGATCTATTGTTGTGCTGATTAATGTAGCAAGATTTTTAGGTCTCACTCAGAGATTTCTTGCAAAACAGATGAAAAAAAAAAAAAAAAAACAGGGACATCACTGATGAGTCATTAGTCTGTCTGAAGAGGCAGGAATGGATAAATAATTTTCTTTAGAGCACACATACACACACTCAGACTGTGAATGCTCGTCTGCTTCGGCTTAATACTTTTGATTCAGACATCCTTTTAACAGGTGTGAGTCCACATCTATAAGCAGAAAGCCATTTCAGCTGATGATTTGATGACTTAGATAATGACACATTCAAATCCAAAAGTAGCACGTTTGTGTTGTGGTTTTTCCTCACACAATAGGCTGCTTTATTTGAAAAGTTAAAATCCCATTGTGTGTTTGCTTTGCCAATAGGGACCTGTATGATTTTTATGTACAAGCGCAGCACACAATCATATACTGTATCTGATGCCTGGCCTGGTGCTTAACACAAAGGCAATCAGGCAGCTACCCTTGCTACTAAAGAGGTCAAAAGTTTAAAGGCCACAAATGCTGCTAATTGCTGTCAAAAAATACTGTAAATATCTAAAACGTTCCAAAGCTTACCAGCCCAATACGACTCCAATGCAAGGACTCGGTGTGTACACGGCAGCTGCGATTCGACTGACTGCATTTGTATCTAGTGTAGCAGCAGAAATGAATTCCTCTACCAGTTTATGAGAGATGACCTTGGGGAATGCCCCAGAATAGAAAACACTGATGTCACGGTTTCTGCCATTTCATAATCTGGCAAACATCGAAACAATAGAAGAGGCTGTTTATTTAAAAGCACAGTCACACTGTCCCCTGGGTGTATGCCTGCATGTCTATGAATTCGCTTTGTTGACGCATGTATCAGTCTAGAGAAAAGGCATTTGTGGAACAAAGATGATTATCCTTGCATAAACAATCCACTTGTAAAAACCAAATTGCTCCCCCATGACTTGTCATCGCACCAGCTGCAGAGCCAAATCGGGAGCTTAATGGACACTTTATGATGTTCGGATGAGGGGGCAACGGTCGATACGAATCGTCACACCTAGACCACTGAGCCAAAGACACAAGTGCACTCCCACTGCAGCGGTTATATTTAATTTTTAATAAAGGTGCAATGTCAAGAGCACAAAAGCTCTAATTCTTGCATTTCTGAGAGTGATGTTGGTGATCCTACGTCTACATTGTCATGTTTCAAAGAGTTCAAAACCTGCCTATTTACTGAGTATCCCATTACCCTGTTTTTTTGTACATGTACTTTTTATATCTAAATGCTGAACTGTATTATTTACTGCTTGATTACCTCATTTCCCCCACTGGGATCATTAAACATCTAATCTAATCTAATCTAATCCAAAAAAACAAAAGGCAGAGAACATTTTTTGCTTTCAAACCCTGACAAGTTCAAAACACTGAACCCATAATATGCCGATACTGACCGGACACAAGCAATAAATCCTTCCTTTACTGAAAACATTTCACTTCAAAGATACAAAGGATGTGCTACAGAGCAACCAGAGCCAGATGTTAGACATCTATCAAAGAGACTTGTTCCCCGGTTGGAAAGCAGAATAATAGATTACTTCCAGGAAAGGCTATGCTGCGGTGCAAGGTGGGGATTATATGGGTATTAACAAGGCGCATGCATGCGTTCACACCCATATGTGGATCCTTAACCTGGACAAACACATTGACACAGAGCACATACACTCATACTTTGAGCCACTGGTCACTACTTTGGTACCAGTAGCCTTCATCAGAGGCAACTGACTCAGTCCAGTCTGAACACTGTGAGACTCTCCAGTGAATCACCAGTTTTCATTGTCAGAGTCACAGTGTATCTGCCACCCCCTGTACCCCCCACTTCCGACTTCCAACCAATCCGTCCATCTGTACTCTCACTACTCTCTCTTCCCTAAGTGTACCTGGAATCTATCTATCTCACTGGAGGCTGTCAATCATGGGCTTATCACCGTAAAGGAAGAGCAGGAGAAAATCACACAGTTGAGGTTTAAAGGCTCTGGAGAGCAAGACAACAGTAAACAACAGCGGCAGGGGGCCGGCGGTCTTCCTTTTGCAGGGTCTCTGGAAAACACACCCTGAGACATTGTCATGTTTATACATTAAAGCTTGAGAAAGAAAAAAAACATTTCTCATTTTGGGAAAATGCATAACTTGTCATGACTGAAATGTGTTTTGGTAGCAAAGTGCTTTTTGGTAGTGGCTGATAAATGATTGAGACTTTAGTTGTGAAACAAACAGTTTAAACAAACACTTTAAAGAGAAGATAATTGAAGCCACAGGCAGTGTAGTCATTTACCATTCTCATTGTCTTCTAACATACTGCAGGTGATGAGAAAATTCAAATGAGTGCAAAACTTCACTAAAGATTAAGGGACATGTCAGAACTCTAACAACTCACTTGCTAATTAAATTGTTCTGGAGAAAGCTGGAAAAAAGGAGTTTTATCTTACGGCATGTGACCACATATGGATTTTAATGATGTTTCAACTTACACAGAAAGAACGCAGGTTTGTTCACTTTCTTGCTGAGAGTTAGATGAGAAGTCCAGATCAATACCACTCTCATGTGTGTACACTAGATATGAAGTAAGTGCCAGTAGACCGTTAGCGTAGGATAAAGATAGCTAGCCTCAATCTGTCCAAAGATTTAAAAAAATCCACCCACTAGCACCTTGAAAAATGGTTTACGTGCACAAGTGCGTTAAAAAATTATTCGGACGAACCTCGATTTCGGCAGATTTCTGCTTGTGGAAGCATATGTCTGAGCAACAAAATCATTTGCTCCAACTGATGTCGCACCTCCAGGTCATGGCTAGCTTTCTGCCAAAAGGGGGAAACATTTTATCAGTTTGGTTTCTTCTTCAGCTGGGATACCATGGAGATGGTAATGTAGCTCAAAGGTCTATGTATTTGCTAATATCATATATTGGCCATGGAACATGGCTAGCCACAACAGCTAGCGTCAGCTACAAATCTGGGGTCTGATTAGTTTATGTATTGTGTAGTTAATGTTTGCCCCCTTAGATATTCTCTGTCTGGATAGGTTTTTGTTGTGTGGAGTGGACACAGGCACTGTTGAGGAAAAACTTTTTTTTTAAATGAAATTTGGCAATGCTAATAAGTCGCACTGGACCTGGAGTGCAGAGTCCTCGTGCAGAACATTTGCTTGCAGATTTTCTGTATTTCTGTGCTGAATTTTTTACACCACACTGGTGAGACACGGCTTTAAACCTCTAAATTTGTATTAATTTGTGTTGTTTTGTACAAAAATTGAACTGTAAAAAAAATTGATGTGGTGGTTTTATGCGCTGTATTAATTTTGGCTGGGCCAGTCTCCAAGGAGGTTCACTAGGCTTTGAAGCGAATTTTCGTAATGGCCAAACAGTGGAATCACAATTCCCAAGTCCGTCACGTGATGCCATTGGGACCAAAAAGACATTTTCTCATAAACTTAGATTTGGAAAGAGACACAACGCCCAAGAAATGACTCTTTCAGCTATCAGGATTTAATCTATTTGGTTCAATAACATTTGGAAAGTCTACAAGAGCCACTAAATTAAATCATTTTATCCCCATTTATGTTAGCCGAGTGCTAACCGGAAGTAGCCGGCTTGGCTAGCGCATGTCTCGAGTGTGCCTGCTCTATGGGTATCTGGGTAATCTCATACCATGGAAATAGAGCTTTTTTTTGGCTTCAAGCACCCCTGAGCAACTTTCATAAGAATGAACAAGGTCCCGCATTCAACGCTATATTCAGTGACAAGAAGACTCAACAACTTGTAGTTCTTTAGCTTTTAACAAAAAAGATAATGCACCAGTTAGTAAAGTTTAGAGGTACTGGTTGAGGTTAGTTTGTTATCTTTAGACATAGCCAGACTATCTGTGTTGCCTTGTTCCCAGTTTTTATGCTAAGCTAACAGACTGCTGGTTGTGACTTAACATTTACAGAACAGATGTGAGTGGTCTCAATCTTTTCATCTAACTCTCGGCAAGAAAGCAAAGTGTATTTCCCCAAAATGTCAAACTTTTCCTTTAAATGAATAGTCCAGATAAAGCTGAAAATATGTAGTGCTAGCTTAGCTTCACTGGTGTTTCAACTGACATGAGGGCAAACATAAAATGTTTTGCTTAAATGTTTTAACCCAAGCGTTCACGAGCACAATAGCTGTGTGCTAGGGGTCTCTCAGAGGCCAGCTGCATTCTTGGTAGCCATCAGGTTGATTCTCCACAGTGTTTCAGGGCTGAACAAAGACAGATGCTGTTGAATAGACAAGTCCAGCCTGTAGTCTGTGACCTCAATCTGCTGTGGACCTGTTGTTATGCAGCGAGCATTCCACAAATATCTCCAAACAGGCAAAAGGTTAAAGATGCTAATAACAAATTAAAGGCTGTCTCCACCAGCTTGCTCATGTGAAACATTAACACATTACTAATTAAAAAAGCTGCCTGTAAGAAAACAGAAAAATTAATCTTGAAATTTTTATGGGGCAGGAAAAATGTTCAAACATGGCACAACAAGATGGCAGCTTGATTTCTCTCTCTCGGCCTCGCACTCAGTCTTTCTAAATAAAGGAGCTTTTATTCATAATTTTATGAGGTAACTAAATACCATACCTGGAGCCGACACGTCTCTCTGCAGAGAATGGCTGGCCTGTGTGTGCAATGTTGGTAAATCACAGACACGTTTTGGCGGGGCACAGGTACTAATCAAGGGTGCACACATTAAAATGACTAATAAAAACACCCTGACGCAACACTGCTGAATGACTACTTTAATTAGGGGCCGTGTTTGCAAACATAACTCTCAAGCCCTGAACATGGCATTTACCCTGATCACCTCAGCTCAGCATTTAAGCTCGAGAGAAACAAGACATTGTTTGAGTGGGTTCAGCGGTCGGCAGTCACATTCCAGGATTGAAATTTTTCAGAGGGCAATTCATTCTAGCAACCGGGGTTAAAAATACCCACAAGCATAAGACACATGTCAGGACCAGGCACTACTGAGTTTTGCCAGACACCGAGAGACTACACTTAATTTGCCGCTATGGTTTTGGAAAAAGGAAATCGGGCAGCCCCGAAAAAAACGAGAGAACCTCCAGCTGACCAGAACTCACCAAACTGTACATATGATTATATAAGTGGGATCAAGCAGCACATTAAACTTGTTGTGTTACATTTCCGTGGAGTCTCTGGCAGGAGCCATGTGTCTCGGTGCAGCCACTGCACGGGAGAAAAAAAGAATGATCAAGCATTTGATAAACTGGCCATGTTTCATTTGGCCATCCCCTTCAGTCTCGCTGTCTCCCTTCATCTTTTACTCTCCTCTTCCTCTACTCTCACTCTTCTTCCCGCCTCCACTTCCCGCCCAATCTTTTCTCTCTTTCACTCTCTTTTCCTGTCTTTCTCTCCCTCTCCCTCTGCAGCAGCCCTCGGAGCAGCCCTGGTTTCATCAAACATGTGATTCCTATTCATAGAATGTAAACAGTAATGCAGCCAAGCCGGTGTTTCCATTTCACATTCAGTGCAGTTGAGCAGGCTGGCTTTAGCTTAACCCTCTCACTGCTACACTGGAGACAGCTCCTATTACAAAACCAATTTCAGAGGAAATCTACACTGGTATGTAACATTTTGACACATCTCAAGGTATTACATGCCTTATATTTGTCTTATTAATTAAAGATTGGTGCATAAAAGGAAACAGTTTTCATTAATAACCTTACAAATGTGTCTCATATATTTGTTACAAAATCCATAGTGACTGGCCGACTTGCAAGAACCTTTATAAGTGAAACATTTCATGTAAAAATGTTTTAACAAAAGCCACTTTTCAATCGCCTCGCAAGAATTTGACAGGCTTCAAGGTCAGCCTGCTCCCCTGCACCGCATCAGTGGAGTATGAAAGCTGTGAGCTGTGACTCACTGTACCAGTTAGCTTTCCCATTCCCTGGTTACCAATGTTGGCTCGTGATGGGGAAACATGGGCTGAGAGTCTGGGGACAAGTTATTTCAGGTCACCTCGGCGAATCTCACGGAAACTCCTATTATTATGTAACACATAACAGCGCAAGCAAATTCTGCAGGAGTAATATTGGCACAGGTGTGTCGGTCGAGTTATTGACGTATTGGATGTCATCCAAAGTAAGCTTTGGCGCTGACGTGATTTACTGTTAATTAATATAATCATGGAGTGATGACATACTAGTATTTTAATGTTTCCTGTATAAAACATAAATACATTACGTCTTTGTATATAGATGAAAGATTTAACATGCATTTTACAAATGTGTGTCACACTTAATTGTCCATATCCGCCATGTATAAAACAAAAGGACGTTTGTTTTGTGTGTTGGAGCTGCATATTTTTCCACTTACATTATATTCAAATGTATATATATGTATATATTCAAATTTTGAGTGCCCTTCTGTACCCTATACCCTCCTACCCCTCTACATAAAATCTGCATGTGAGATAATGTGTTAATGCAAGTGTGTGCACAGGGCTATCTGATTCTGGGTGTGTTTTTTGTTTCCCACACATACCCAGTGTTGATTTTGTCCATGTCGACATGCAGGTGTGTCTTATAGTAATACAGCGGCACATGACTCTCCAGGCTTGCCACTGTGGGTGCAGCTAGGCGTGTGGTTGCATACACCCACACTCGTTCCCGCAGCCGTATTTGTTTCCCATACTCTTTTTGCTCCTTGTCAGCAGTGCTAAGGGGGGCTCTATTGTGTGAAGGACATTTGCTGATGCAAGACACTGAAAATGAAATAAACAATCAATTCTTGTCAAGCGCGAGGCCAAGCCAGACTTGCTAATTGGTTTAATACATTTATACATGAAAGCGGAAAGAAATGAGATTTTCACAGGGTTGTGACAGTGAGTAGAACACACCTCCTCTCTTTCACCCTCCACTTAATGCTCCTGCCTGTTACAGCTTGGCAGCCTGTGGGTAATAAACTTAATACTGTCAGACGCCGTCTCATCAGCTCTCTGAGGCTCTTTTGCGGCGGCGGGGAACCTTATCAGGCCTCAACACAACACTGAGGAGCAACCATGCCCCTGACTCACTCCATGGCACTTCCATTATTCATGTGCATTTGCCCAGGTGAGAACAAACCCAGGATCAGAAGTTGGCAGAACAGCTTATTAGATATTTAGACGTGGCTGAGCGTGCTAGAGGGAGGAAAGGATGAAGAACGAGGGGAGAACAGAGTGACCGCTAACTGTCAACAAAGGCAAAAATGTAATCGGTACGCAGGCCTCAGGCCCAGTGGTTAGTGTTCGGGTTGTGAACTGCTGACCCAGAAAATCAGGTGTGGAGATAAACTGTGGTCAACTGGACAGCTTTATGTAATTCCTCTCTTCAAATATTTTGCTCACAGGACCTGGATACATTACCAGTTCAGAATGGCCGGGGCAAGTGGAGATTGATCCAGAATAATATGTTTGTTCTTAGAAACCAAAATAAATTCATTTTCGTTCTGTCTCTGCCTCCATTACTTTGCTGCCTGCACTTTAAATCTTTGAGGTATACTTTTTCTGAAGCCTCAATTTGGCTGCTGAGTCCTATTAAAACTACAAAGTTTGCTCTCATACGCAGAGAATATTGACTAACATTTTCAAAGCCACTTCACCTTGAATATTGTCCAAGAGCTACAACATTGATTCTGTTTTCCTATGAATAAGCTCCACAGAACCACTCAATCACTAATATTTTGGAGCAAAACGATTCCGCTGCACGTATTGATGAAACTGAAACGACATCAAATAAGATGATAGAGTGAAAAAGCACACTCTGCAGAAATCTGAGAAATCTATTGTCTTGCCTTGCAGAAAACAAACTTGCTTGTGTTTACAGTTGACTCATATTCAGCTCCCACTTTTCTATATTTTCATCTGACTCTGTGTGTATATGTATGAGTAGGAAAGCATGGCACCAAGTTAATGGCTTACCTTTTACTGGTATTTTCTATATATATGCAAATTTACTCCACATCGTGTGGAAAAGCAATCTATGCACCACATAAACGGCACTTTCAGCTTCCCAAAAGAGGCTCTTTTCAGTGGGAAATTGCATCCTGTACACCTATATTAGACTGGAAAGACTGTCAAGAAAACAATAGCCCTCTGTATGAAGATTGACGATATATTCCTGAAAAGTTTTCCCATTGTGGAAAGAAGCTGACGTCTTTAAGTGCATCGCATTTGTGCCCTAAAGGAGCTAACTGATCCGTAAGGCACCCGGCCACTTTATCAGTAGCTTGCCAAACTGTATTAGCAAGCGATGTCTTCCGAGCTGGCGTTATTGATTCTCGAGGAGGCAGATACCCAGGTCAATACTAGGGTTTCAAAAGCATCCACAACCCTGACAGCTGTCCTTATTAAGAAGCATGTCTGAGCAAAATGGATTTGTCTACTTGAAAATGACAAAAGAGTTCGGACATTTTCCCTCCTCTATACAGTCATTTCGTAAAATACAAACCAAAATGTTTCAGGAAGAGAAAACCCTTTCCTCTCGCAGCTACAGATTCGGCAAGTGTTTGTGGTGATAAGATTGAGATAAAGGAAGACAAAGAGTCAAAGACAGAATGCCTTGGTGGGGAATGTGTGTGTTCTTGTGTACATTTGTGCGTGCATGCTGTTTCCTAAATCTGCCTACACCGGCAGCTGGGGCTCAATCTTCCAAACTGTCTGCACAACCTGCCAGCCGAGGGAAATACATTTATACGCCTGATACAAAAGATAGTAAAGATGAAAGACTTGTTGGAGTTGTCTCGACTGAATCATCCGTAACCTCATTACACACAGTCAGAGCAACTAACCTCGTTTTGGGGACGACTCTCTCTCCCTGCCTCCCTTTCTCAACAGAGGTGCAGGGGGAAAAAAAACAGTGTGAAATGACAAAATGAAATCGACGTTTCAATATTTTAAACCCTAGATGGATTTTCCATTCCAGCTCTGGTGCCCTCGGTGCAAAAGGCCTCACTGCCACACCTCGTGCTGCACGTTGGAGGACCACGTGCGCCTGGATGCACATCGGCTGCATTTATCCAGATGCAAAAGGAAATTTCTCATAACCGTTAGATTAAACTGAACCGCGCCGGGCTGACAGCAGTGAGAATAGGCTGCTTGACCAAAAGCCATTAAACACGAGCTCTCTTGCTCTAACTATGAAATTCACCTTGGATCAGAGTACGTACACTCGGCCCCAAACATAATACATCCAGGAAGGCCATTTGCCACCTCCACTGTAGATGTAGATGGGGCCATTAATAAAGCAGGATGTGTTTGTGAAGTGTTACTAGGCTTTTCAGTTATTCATTTATGACCCTGTGTCAAGGAGAGAGGAGGATAAAAAAATACAGACGTAAAGGAGATGAAAAAAACACAAACAGGGAGGGCAGGAGAAATCAGCTCGAAAATAGATCACACACCCAGAGAGAAAAACAAAAGAGCAATAAAGTAAAAGAGAGTGGAGAGGTGGGAGACCTTGCCATCGGTGTGACCCCAGGGAGGGGGTTCCTGTCCTCTATCTCGCGCTCTCGCTCTACAAAGTCAGAGGCTTCTATTTATACTGCACTGTAATGTTTGGCATTTCCTTCGAGGGGGGAGAGCATGAGCCATTGTTTTCCTTGGCTGCTGTTCGATTGGCTCAGCAGGCTCCATGCATCGAAATGTCAGAGGCTTGTAGCTCTATTTGTTCGATTAGTTTTATTTATCACTGATAAACAATCATTTGTTCCTTCTCGAGATGGGAAATCTTGTCGATCTGAGCTCAGACAGCCGTTTGATGGATTGAGGTTTTTTTTTGTTTGTTTTGTTTTTCTCCTACCCTTTGTGAAATATTGATGGGAGACATGCTGTAGACTGCCCGTGTGTACATTCTGGGAGAGGCAGCCGCACCACAACACAACTGTCCAAAGACAGATCTGAGCTTGCAGCTGCAGCAACAATGATGCTGCAATGATACGCAACATATTATCATTGTAAACACAGCCAGCCGCAGTGGCAAGCAGTCACTCAAAGCTTAAAGGGATACTTAACCGAATTTTAACCAGCTTGTTGTCATAACAATGTGGATGGTATGTGTGAATGAACTGCGTTAAACTTCCCTCCATCGTACCAGCACCCAGATCTCCCTGCTCATCTGTCAGCCCTACCTCACTGGGTCAAGGACTGCTGCTTGAACTACAGATTATGGGTCTGCATTTTTGTTTGCCTGTCACCATGGACACAAAGAGAATGGAAGCGGATCGAGAGCAAAAAAACTCAAATATAAACCAAGTTTCTGTTATTGTTTTTCCTGTTTCTCAGCTAAAATGTCTTCAGGAACATATTTTAGTGCACTGTTGTAACTTATAACTGTTATTCCAGATTGCTTGTTACCAGCCAGCCACCATATCCTCCTGTGAACAAACTTTTGTTTGGTATGCATTTTTAATTTCTCCGAGCTGTTTTGGATTAGTAGGACCTGACAAGTATAAAAAACAAAACACTGTCAATGATAATAAAGTCCCAATGTCCTTAACGAGCTGATGATGTATTCCCAATGTCTTCAAACAAGTACTTTTTAATTAACAGTGTATTAGGTTGTTGCTGTTGCTAAAATTGGTAAAGTCTGCATGGCATATCAAAGTACAGCAGTTATTAATCATAAATACACAAGTTTCAACCATTAAATTTGATCAGGTTTTGTGTGTCTACGAACAAGGACAAGGAAGTTAAGAAGAATGAAGTCGAAGGTCCAGTTGACCCAAAATGTGATATCCTCATGTGAGGATGCAGGGTCTCAGGGGGATGTTGTTTCCTGTGTCAAAATGGCAAAGCGCCAATCACGTCACCCACCCAGTGGGAGCGTTTATGGGTCCGGTGCGGCGCAGTGCATTCTGGTAGTTGTAAATCTTTTTTTATCTCTTCAATGCCACAGTCCGTTTCCTCTGTTTTCTCTGATCATACAGCACCAAATTCAAAACTATTTGCATCTGTCTACTGCATAGACAGCCTAGTTTTAGGAGATCTTTGCAGTAGTGAAACACTTCTTCAAGGAACTGACAACTTCACTGACAAAGAGGCAGGTAATATAAAACCACAGAAATATGTAAATATATGCAGCCAAAATTCTAATGTGAAAGCCTATTGGGGCAAAAAAAAGGGCTACATATAGTTGCACTAAGATGGAGTAAGCTGTAACATGCTCTCTAAAACATTTTGAATAATGTGTTTGTGAATTGAGAAAACAAAAACACAATCCCCCCTCGCTGTATCCCTGCAACTGAAGCCGACACAAATCAATAGGTTGTTAGTTAAACAATAGCTGCCCAACATTGCCGGCATTTTAAAAATAGCTGTTCCCCAAGGCACTGCAAAACCAAAGAGAATAATTGTGAAGGTTAACAATGCCCACTGCTACATCAATATTGAACTGAACCAGTGGCCTGGAGACTTCATAAAAGAGCTCAGTCCAAGGGTTTTTTTCACTGGAGGCAGGTTCACAAGAACTCCTACTCACAGTAATGACAGGTTTTGATAAAATTGTCAACTTCACTGAAGCGATTTTGTATTTATAAGGAACTAATCGTGTTATATTGTAACCTGCAGGCACTGGCAGGTGATCAGAGTCTTTGGAGGATATCAGAAATTCCTAGAGATCGCTGTAACTGTAATCAACCAGCGAGAGAGGAGCTGCTTTTTAGAGAGAAGGTGTTTGTTAAAAATGCCTGCTGGGTGGATGAGTGTGTATGATGAAAGTATGTACGTGAGAGCATGAGTAAGTCGAGGATTTTTTTTTCACCTCCTCTACCCCCATGACTTTTTGTCTTTGCTCTCTGCTATGTGTAGCTATTAACCCTCCACAGAATCCTCTGAACATCCTTGAAGCTCAAAAATCTTTTTTCACGCCTCCTCCTGTTTACACCTACCCTCTCGCACTGTCTCTTTATAGTTATTTATCTCACCCTGCCACCGTTTTCCATGCCCAATCCCACTATTTTTATTATGACTGCTTCCTAGCCTGTGCTGGCATTAGTATAGAGATGTTCATTATAGCTCTGTTAAATGGCCCGGAAATTAAGAGAGTGAGCGTTAGTAACAGGTTTCCACTATAGTTAGATATCCTAATGAAAACTGTCTTTCTAATGCAGCGACTGTGAAGGAAGCTGGAAATTGTATTCTTGTATACTTTGTTATGTTTTTATGTTTTGCACATATACAGCTTTTTTCGCAGGGTCACGCCCTCCACCACCTCCATGGCTCCTGCATCCCAGAGAGAGGAGGTGTGGTGCGCTCTAACCAACAGAGAGGCTTCTGGGGTGGGCAGCATGACGGCAGGACTGGGCTTGATCCCAAGCTCCCGGTGCCAGCAGGTGAGATCATGGGAAACACGTGCGTCGCTGTAGGAGTGTACACAGGCAGCTGGCTGTTAACTAGCCTGGTGGGAGGTTGGACGCCTTCCTCGGCTCAGCTGCTGCTGTGAGGCTGGGGTGGAAAAGCCCCTTCTCTCTTCTGCTGTCTGGGTGGATTCTTTGGATTTTAAACCCCAGAGTTTTTTGGTGATTTGCACAAATCAGAGCAACAGGACACGCTGAGACCATGATCACACCTACAGTTATGTTGCTTCAGTTCAAACCACAACCCTGAGCTGTCTAATTGCGAGCGCGCAATGTTTGACAAAACAAAAAAAGTTGCTTCCTTATTACCTCCACCAAGGAGCTGTTCTCAGCTCGGTTGGTTTGTTTGTCTGCAGGACAAAAAACACAGCTCATCTCCACCTATCATTCTCGCCCACTGCTGCTGAAACTCCCATCCACGCCTTCATCACATCCAGAATTGACTACTGTAACAGCATTCTTCATGGTACACCATCAAAAGTCTGAAATCCAGACTCCAATACATCCAGAAATCTGCTGCCTGTCTGCCCAGTCACATCATCCCTGACCTTCAGAACCTCCACTGGCTCCCTGTCCCACAACACATCCAATTCAAAGTCCTTCTCCTCACTCACAAAGCCCTCCACAACCAGGCCCCCTCCTACCTCATCAACCTTCTGCACCGCCACACTCCTTACCACAGCCTCCGCTCCTCTGATACCAACCTCCTGACTCTACCATTCAGGACCAAGCACCAGACCTGGGGTGACAGAGCCTTCACCATAGCTGCCCCCTCCCTCTGGAACTCTCTCCTCAAACACATTCGAGACTGCACTGACCTCTCCCGATTCAAATCACTCATCAAAACTCATCACTTTTGTTAACATTGCGAGATAAAGCATTCGGTCTTGGTGAAGGTCTTCGCCCACTGAGTGCCATTCTAGTTAGATATAGTTGTGCAAGGTTATGGGCGGTCAGGAAGTCAAAATTAATCTCTACATTTAGCTGAAATTTCACTAAAGCTCATAAAGGATGACGTGTTTACAATTTCTAATATCCTACAGAGAAAATTAAATCGTCTCTTCCCTCTGTTAAACTTTCATCTCTGCTTTCCCACGCTTTCAAATCTCCTCTCGTTCACACATTTCCTGCATCACCAAACAGTATCTAACCAAACAACTGAAGAAGTTCTTACATGTGTTAATCTAATTCATTGTAAATATCAATATTAATTTCAAGTTGATCTCTCCTTATTGAACCAAGCATCTGCACTCCTTTCCAAAATCTACACTCCTGCTAACTGACTTGAGTCGCACATTTAGGCATCTGAGTACATTCATTTAAAGCAATCTCTGTTCACATTATATTTCTGTCACCTCCTAAATCAAACTGAAACAGTGGAGGGGAAACGCTGTTCTTGGTGTGCATGCGGCTTTAAAATAAGACATTGTTATTGTGGCCAATGCATCTGTCCGAGGTGCAATCTAGAGGGCTTCTTGGCTGATTAAGTTTCAAATGGCACCACTCTCAAGCCAATAGATTTAAGCTTCAATGCAGGCCATGGCACACAATTAGATTTTAGCCTCATGGGATTCCAATGCACACTGATGCTGTGTAATGTTATCCAAACTCGCCGCACTTTCAGCCTTTCACCGCGGCCAATAAACCTTTAATGAAGTAAAAACGTGTAAACAAGTCACCTGTTACTGCGACAGAGCTTCGGAGCGAGGCTTGTAATCTGCCGCGCACATGCTCCACGAGATCATTTATTTATACTGGAACTGTTTGTGTAATTGGTTATCCACGTGCACAACACTTGTGTATATCACACTGTCATTACTGTCGACTGGAAAGGTTTGCACTTGTATTAGATGAGGCAAAGGGAGACGGGGAAAAGAAAGCATCAGCAGAGGTAGAAATGCAAAGATAGGGGTGAAGTAAGTCCCAGCAGTATATGTGTACTCCTTTATTCTTTCAGTATATTTCGGGCTTCATGTGTTTCAGATTATTGGTTTCCAAACCCCTCTTTCCCAGGTCAGTGGGTTGTTGAATCTGGAATCAGTGCAGCCTGCAGCCCCGAGCTAAAGCCTGGGCCTCTGCCTGCAGCTTATTGGCTTTCACTGGTTTACCTACAGAGACTGGACCATTACATGCTCCCTGCCAGTTCGTCATCTGAGCGACCCCTGGCCTCCACACATGTAAGGTTATAACCTCATGAGCAATGGGTCATATCACATGATCCATTCCTTGCACTGCATGTCACAGAGGACATCATACAGCATTGTGTCTAAAACATGTATCATCTATCAAGAGTGGTACTGCAGCGAGTCTTCCTAAACTTGCCCACAATCCTTTTTTTCCCCCCGTAACATATTGCTTCGCTGTCTTGCAGAAGACAGTCCAAATCTCGCAAGCTCAGTTTCTGCTCTGAGATACTAGTCTGGAAAACATCCGCCAAGGATCGATTGTGAGACACAGCAGGAGGCCGGAGCAATCAGCAAATTATGGGATGTGGATTAGATGATGATAGGAATGATAACAGCATTTGGTTTGCAGCTCTGATTGGTTGAATATTGACCAAATCAAATGCAAAGTAATTTAGGTCAATGACATCTCCCACTAAAGCAAATGTCTATTGATCCTTGCCAGACCATAGTAAGCACAGTGAAACTTATACATTGCCTTACATCTATTGTTTAGTGTACAAGCTTTTACATTTGAGTACAACAAAGGTTCAGAATTCCAAAAACATACAACTAGTCATTGGATGGAGAGCAGAGAGCAAGTGTAATTCGAGGTTTCTTTTAGATTTATTTACAGTTCTTTACTATATGTGTGCTCTGTTCTGCTCAGTAGGGTTGCAGCAAACAATATTTTCATTATCGACTCATCTGCCAGTTATTTTCATGAGTAATCAATTCATTTTTTTTTGTCAAAAAATAGAAAAAAGTTGTGAAAAATGCTCATCATAATTTCCCAAAACCCAAAGTGATCAGCAACTAATCTGCAACTAATTTGCTAATTATGTCCAAGATTAATCAATTAACCTTTTAGTCTATACAGCAGCAAAAAAAGTAAAAAATGCTCATTGTAATTTCCTCGAAACCAAAATTTTGCTTATTTTCTCTAACCAACAACCCAGAACCCAAAGACTCTTTGTTTATTATCATAAATGACAAAGAAAGTCAGCACATTTAAGGAGATGGAACCAATAAATGTTTGACATTTTTGCTTGAAATATAACTGGCACAATTAAAAAATTGTCAAAATAGTTGGCGATTAATTTTCTTTGGATCGACTTATTGTTGAATCGACTAATTTTTGCTGCTCTACTACTCAGAGAGCGTTAAATGCCAGTTGAGCAGCTGGGTCCACCTGCTCAGTCCAAGTCTAAACTTCCCAGTTCAAACATCGGTGACGCAGATGTTTGACACCCAACCGGCATCCCCATAAAATCCCATTAGTATTGTTTTTGGCCAGAAGGAGAAAGTAAAGCGACGTGGTGCCATGCATGACTACTCTTTGCTGATCTACATGCACTGTGAAATGTATCTGGAAGACAGGCTATGCCTGCACTCAGTGCAATGAAGAGATCAAAGGAGTCTGGAAACAAAAACAGGAGGCAATCTGTCACACCATACATCCATCCATGCTATGTCTGCCTCAACTCCCACATTCATTGCCTTGATCCATTCTATATCACACAGAAACCTCTTCCTCTGCTAATGGATGCTTCCCAGTAAAGACCTGGCAATCTGTTAGCTGCATTCAGTTTTTGTAAACCCCATAACTAATTATGACAGCTTTCATATATACATTTCATGCATAATTTCACCTCCATCAAAATAATCAGAACTGTGGTTATAAAAGATGACATTTTTTCACTGATTTATGTTGTCTTTGTTTGACTAATATGACGGCATCTACTTGTCTCATCTCAGGCTGAGCTAGGCTGCCAGTTATTGCCAACTATTTATGATACCCCCCGAGTCTGTTACAGGAAGTAAGTTTAGACTAAAGGATTTTTCTATTCTTCATATATGGTTTTCAACAGGATGAGTCAGTCTCTTCTAAAGCAGTGGCTGCTGGTTGGAGCCCAGGAATGTAATGGCTGTTCCACCTGTTTTGACACTTCCCATTTAACATAGCTAGAGAGCCATGCTTTCCTTCTTTGCTGTGCCAACTGCTCTTCTGGTTAATATGAAGCTTGTTACCGATGCCGCTTGTTTTGTTTCACTTAGATATGCAGATATATTTTGAAAAAGAGCTGTCTGCCAGTACACACACACTGGCAGCTGATTTATACAACTCACAACAGCGTGAAGAGCATTCGATACTGTGATTATGCTCACTTCAATGCTACCAACACATCACTTTTGTACCCAGCATGAAAGCATGTCCTCTTGGGTATCGCTGCTATTATGAAACAGACAAATAAAAATAATGGCATTTCTTCCTACCACAATACCACAAACACAGGAAACTGACAGCATATTTAAACCAGAAGCAGGCGATGGGCAAGACGATACTGTGTACTTATATGAATATTACTGGCTGCAGCACCAACCTCAGACTGTTTCAAAGTTTCATCAAGGTATGAGGAAGACTTTCCAGACCTTTTAATGCCACTTGGAATTAGATGTATGACTTATGTCGCCTCTGAAATGAAGATGAAAAAAGTTCTGCCTAACTGGGCTTATTCCTAAGCTGCTGAACACTAGACTTTATTTAAAAGTCTTCAAGGACTTTTGAGCACCTTGAGTAAAGGTGAGGAACACAATATAATTTATGATCTAATAAGTGATGGAAGACGCCTTGATAAATCAGCTAAATGTCACAAGTCATTTAATGTAAAAATGGCCAGAGGGCAATGAGAGTTTTTTTATTTTTAGATATTTTAATCAGCACTGTGGGAAGGACAAAATAAGACCAAGTACACGTCTGCTGGTGTTTTCTTCTGTTTAGTGAACTACTGTAATGTGTTATCAACACCCTCTTATGGTGAGATTGTTGCATTCAGTGCACAAAAAGTCAAAGTATTCAAAGTAATAATCATTATTGATATCATATAATATCTGGGAACATTTTCCCCTCCTAACCTACATTTTGCAGTAACCATGACTGTGACCAGACATTCATCATTAAAGTTCTGTGTTAAAGTCCAGATGAAATTTAAAAAAAAAGCCTTTTTAACCATTTTCAGACAACCACAGACAATATCTTCACACTCTTAAGTCAAAAATTCAACAATGTTTTCTTCTTGTAAAGATAAAAATATGGCACGTGCATTCATAAGCTATTACCTAAAGATTTCAACCAGTAATACCATAACATCCATCCATCAATCAATCTGCAACTGTTGACCACACAGAGCTAGTTAGCTATCTAGAAACAGCATGCTACTCATCTTCATTTCTCCAAAACACCGAGGTTACAGCTCACAGGTTAGAATATATTTATTTGAGGAAAGCGGTATCTGTGACAGCTCCTGATTATGCACAAGGCATTTTACGGTGGACTGCCTTAGCAAATTGAGGATAGCGTTCAAGCAGGACACGATGCCAAGCTCAGCTCACATTCCAGCTACATCAGCTGATCTCAGACAGTCCAATCAACTGATGGAGCAGCTGATTGATGGAAGGGAGTCAGCTGATAGTTTACATGATTCCTCTCTATGCAACCAATCGGCGAATCTCATTCAGGGCGCCCTATTTAAACTGTTGCTCAAGTTGAAATCTATGAATATTCTAATTGCCGCCTACTGTTGCTGCTTCGTCTGCAAGCCGCTTTGCAACCTGCCTCCACCCCAGCTCCTCCTTTTCATGCTGTGTCTGACCTATCGATGTCATTTCTGTTTGTCATTGATGCTGCTCTGTTCTGTTCCCGAGGGTCTTTGCTGCTGCTCTCCCTGTCTTCGGCTTTCCATGTAAGCACATGGAAGGGCAGAGAGGTGTGCTCTCTCTGCTGGTGCATGAAAGAGGCAGAGGCATAGGCCCGAGGAAAAGCAAAGAGGCCCCAGAACGGAGCCATACCGCCAAATATAATACTGCAAATGGAAATAAAGTTGTCATTAACTTAAGTGTTCCTGACTGAATGAACATTACATGGTGCATACGATGATATTTTTCTGTTTCCCTGAAGGATACTACTGTCCCATTGGGGACTGTCGGGGCCTCACTGTGATGACACGCTCACTTTTCAACGATCAAACCTTTGTTTTCATTTTTAAAAGACTATGGCTGAGGTCTGATTTGTTTATTCATGAAGCTAATTCAGTCATTCATCTCTCCCATCTCTCATCTTGGATCTAACGAGAGGGAGGTGTGCGTATCGTGCTAAACTCTAAGCCCACCCACTTTTACCAGTTCAGTCAAATGCAAAGGATTTTATTTAAATCCCTCTTGTAACTGTACACTGATCAAATATTCTGTTTCACTATGAAACACGTCACAGTACAGATGCTTAAGATGCTCCAACGTCTGTTGCACCGGGACTTTAATGAGCAACGTTAAATTTATCTCCCTTGGTCCATTAAATTCAGTCTGACACCATCTCTGGACAACAGTGTTTCTTTAAAGCTACCACTTTCCGTTAATCTCCTCGCTGTCTCCTTTGAATAAAAGGAACTTTGCTCACAAAAGACCAAACAAAATAGGTTAATAGCAGGTAAAGCAGACACAAAACAGTGAGCTCTGCAATGTGCCTCAGAGCACCGACAGGGAACAGCACCCACCATTCCTCACAGGGGGAGACTCGGAGAGTTGGATGGAAGGAGAGAGGAAGGAGACAGATGATTGATGCATGGATAAACCAAGAGAGAGAGAGAGAAATGAGAGACACTTAGAACGAGAGGGAGGCAGGGAGGATAAGAGAGCGAGACCACAGGAAAACAACCCTAAAGATAGACGGACAGTCAGGAGAGAGAATGTATGGGTACTGAAGGTATAAGTGGCAGCCTAGAGCACTGACTCTTGTTTATTTGAGATGGAAGCATACATGAGTGTGGCGATGTGTAATCGGCCTGATGAGCCATGTTGTGTAATGGTACGAGACAGGGCAGCTCCCAGGCTTTATTGCAAAAAAAATAGAACTGGTAAACTACTACTACAGTGCACTTATGTGACGTGCACAGGGCTGATTGGGATTGTGCACTTAGTCCACCTTATCATGGCTTTGCTCTGCTCAAACAGGCGGCACAGAGAGTGCAAGAGAGAGGCAGGGTATCAACCTGGAGACAGGATTTAAGATTCGGCAAAGAGCGGCTGATTTAAGGAAAGGTTAGAGCCAAATGAAAAGCAGCTCAAGACTCAAGATGTTCTCCGTTCATCGCATTATACAACAGCGGTGACCTTCCCTGTTAATGCTACCCTAACACTTGTGCACACAGAGGCATTCAAAGCAGCCTAACAACAAGCACATTCCCTCATACTGTCAGCTGAGCTCAGCAGGATCATCAGAACAGAGTTCAGCACCGCATGAGCTGAATTATGTGCAGCGACACTTCAACACCCTCCTGACAACTTTGTGCATTTCATCACGATTTGACAGGGTATTAATTCTGGGGCACTTCAACGCTACCCGGTGGCAGATTTGTTTTTGATTTTGAAGTCAGTGTTGGTTGCTTTAGATCAGCTGAAATCAGACAGGAAAGACTTTTCGGCTCCATCTATGTTTAAACGACATATGCAGCTGTGTTACACTGGAATTATTCAGTGAGACTGTCTCCTCTGGAAACCTATAAATGAATCAACACTCACTTCAGGTTAGAAAGATACTGCACAACAATCCCATCAAAACTCTATTGCAGGAACATTACAGTGATGCTTTAGAGGTAAATAACTGCACCATAACAGCAAGTACAATGTGTGCAATGTGTGCACCTCAAATTCAATAAAAATATTACAATGTCAGCTCAGGTTACTGCTTTTCTGTTGGAAGACGAACGCCGAGGGTGCCATAAGGAACCTGATAAAATGTAAATAGCCCTAAATGTGTTTCATGGCACAGAGAGCCTGCAGCTCCCCAAGTGAGCCTTAACCCCCCTGAAACAAGCAGAGGGACACACGTGCTCATTAAAACTGTTTCACATGCTCTGGCATGACAGCAATACATGAATCTCATTGCTGAATCATTCTAATAACAAGAGTCTGCGAGCGTCTGCGCAGCAGGGGGACCTGAAGTAGGGTCCAGGGTCGCCTTGTTATGATCTTGTGGGAGTTACAGAAGCAAAATGTAAGAAATATGTCATTTCACCAGAACTGCTGGAGATGACCACAGCAGGAAAACATGTCAATGTTATGTTTCACTCTCAGCACAAGTATCTACACTGTGCAACAACACACATCTGTCCATATATGGCAAAACATCACACTGGCTCCGCTGAAAACACACCAGAAACCCTGTCCATAAATCACCAAGAGTCTAAGTTTGAGCTCTACACCAGCAGCCTACTTCAGACATGTTCGTTTATATCTGCTCCAGTCAAGGGAAACCTCACACATCAAGACAATCCCAGTGGATGGTGGAAAAAATAACCACCGGTTCCCGTTTCTATTCCCGGGCGCCTCTCTCTCGCAGCCGGGCGCGATTTGTGCGCTGCCACAAACCTGAAGCCCACACAGACGCCACACGGAGCCAGACACCTCTGTGCGCGGAGGGGAGGGGTTACAGACACCTACCAGCTTTACATGCCGAACTCTCTTTTCTTCTGTCATCTTGAAAGTAGCCCCGAAATGAAGTTGGAAGAAACACAGGAGAGGGTGGACTGAGCCGGGATAAACGTAGAGGACTCCTTCTCTCCAAAGTCTGATCCAAACGGGCGCAGCGCGGCGCGACGCACAAAAAAAAACACCAACACCAGCGCGGTGCGTTGAGTCAGTGGGGCTGCACCGCTCCGCTGGCGACAGCACCGAGGCAAGCGGAATATTCAACTTTGGAAAAATGAGAGAGGGAAAGAGGCACAGTGAGAGCGAGCGAGAAAGAGAGGGAGGGAGAGAGCAGGCAGACAATCACAGGAAAGCGGCTCCTCCTACCCATACAATACAAAAAGCCAAAGCCAGCAGATAGAGGAGCCTCAGTGCGGAGCAGAGCGCGTTACTCCAAACTGGAGCGGCTGTCACTGGAGCATAATAACTAATTGAAAAGTGTAGCAGCAGACTAACACGTCACACTGATTCATACAGTTGATTGGATAATCAAATTTCAATCAGAGGGCAGAGAGGGTGATAACAACAATCGACTGCTGCTGCCCAATAACAAAGGTCACACAATGAGGTCACACACACACAGGCACTTGGAGGAGTTGACAAGCAGTTTCCAAGCCTGCATGACGAATGAATTAATGACCACAATCGCTCTTCATTTTTTTATGCTGCTGGAAAAATGATGCAACCCCAGGAAATGAAGCAGGCTTCAGATATTAAAAGTCCTGCGTTGTTCATTACTATCAATAAGTAAAACAGGGAGGTAATATCATGTTCAATTGCACAAAAAAAAAACAAAAAAAAAAAGCCCAAAGGCGGCAATTAGAATATTCATAGATTTCAACTTGAGCAAAAGTGGTTTATAATAACGGCGATATCACACTTTAATTTCCCAGATTAATTACATGATTCTGTGTGTGTGCCAAGTGATGCGTGTGTGTCTTAGTGTGCATGTAATACTCCTACATGACACAGTCTGCCTGTTAGTTAAAGGTCCAGTGTGTGGGATTTAAGGGCGATACATTGGCAGAAATTAAATATAATATAAAAAGTATGTTTCCTTTAGTGTATAATCACCTGAAAATAACAATCTATGTGGGGTTTTTTAATCTTAGAATGAGCTGTTTATGGGCGCTTTCACACCTGCCCCGTTTGGTTCGGTTCAATCTAATTCAAGTTCCTTTGCCCCCTTAAGTGCAGTTCGTTTGGGCAGGTGTGAGCACAGCACCCTAACCCTGCCTTAGGTAGAGCCTCTGCATTTTCCCCATTGACCACTAGGCTGGTTGCACGAAACACCTTAAGTTTGTTCTTTCAGTATGACACTTAAAGCTTACATGAAATACCTCGCCAGTAACTGACTGGAAATATCCCGTTGCATAAAACCGCACAGCAATCATGAATTTCTCTAAGTTCCGCCCCCGGAAGCAGACTGGCCAATCATAACATAGCATCAGACCAGGGTCCAACAACAACACAGCTGTGCTCCATTGACCTTAATGCAGTCGTTTCAGATTTCCTTCATTTTCAGGCTGGTTTTGTGGATTTGGAGCTAAATGTTGTGCCTGGGGCACGTCGTGTATTAATGATACTCGTTACCTGGAGAGGCTGGAAAAAGATATACATTTCTTCCCTGTTCCAAAACCAGAATCAAACCCTGAAAAGTGTAGGGTTAGCTAGCTAGCTACTGAAGATATAGCCTACTGAATGTATACACATGCTGCTTTTGCTTTTTAATGATTATAAAACAAAGACCAACTCTGCTGTACAGGAACCAGTGAAGGGAAGCAGGGAAACTTTGCTGATATTCAACCAGCTGTGTGTCATCGCAGTGTGTCCAGATGAAGCCAAACACTGTTCACCTGCACACACTGTGATGACACACAGCTGGTTCGATATCAGCAAAGTTTCCCTTTATATTCATTGTCTTGTGTGGCAATCAGCAGTGATGTGGTAGCCTGGTTCCAGACCACAGACCCCGCCCACTCAACTGAGTAGGCTTGCATCTCTGGTCTGGTATACTTCAGTGAATTTGCGATTTATCTCGTCCAAACGATGGACGGACCAATGAACGCCGGGGGTCTAGCGATTAGCCAATCAGCGCCACGCTGATGTCAAGCTGTACACCGGTGGGTAACTGGTGAGGATAGCAACAATGGCGACTGCTACAGATCCTACAGACCACATTAACGATGCTATCGAGGTATTTCACCACTACTCGCGTTAATGGAGGACCAAATTAAGGAAGCTGCTAAAAACTGGATTTAACGGCGATGCAGCTGGGGGTGCACAACGACGGAGACATTTTAAACGGGCAATGCTCGCTTGTTTTCGGCACCCCCGAGGCATGGATACTAATGACGTCAGATTCTGGGTGAGTCGTTGATCTCTACTGATTGGTTAGGGAAAAATCAAATTCCCTCCCCCTTGTAAATTGCCTTCAATGGAGGCAATGTCAGACTGAAGGCTCTGGGAGCTTCAGTCTGATACTCAGGCTAGTGATGTGGTGGTTCACTTTTACACTGTGATCTGTAGCCTATAGTTCGGCTTTAGCTTCTAACTATCTTTGTCTTTTGAACCTGTTGTTGCTGCTGAGTCAGTTTGACATCCTGGATATATCCTTCAAACACAGACTGTAGACCCCTCTGTCTGCTTCTCTCTGCAATCACTGCTTCATTTCTCCAAAAATATGATCATATTGCTTCAGGGAGTGCAGTTAGTTACAGTGTGGGCTCCATGCTTACTGCGACAGCTTGTCAGACCATCACAAAGGAGCGGGGCTTAGTTAAAGGTCAATTGTAAAGGGACTAGAAAAGCACAGCTTTGGAAAGCTGAGTGATTCAACTCCAGATGGTCACATTCATAAACTGGACTTCCGGTCAAATTTATAGCACAAAATCATTTGCTTGTCATTAAGCGTGTCCATCGTGTTCTCCTGGTGGCAGAAAACCTTTCTCAAAGGGCTTTATTTTTTCTCATCTATCTCCATAAACTGTTGCAGTTGAGATGGAGTCAGAGGTACTTTATGTTTGTGTCCTTACTTTGGTCGCAAAGGTCCAACAGTTTAAAAAACATTATGCAGTCCTAAAGTACAAGACCACAATAATGAGAAAAACTTAAACTGTTGAGTAAATACTTCAAGGATGCCTTAAGGAAAAGACTCAAGGATGTTTGTGTAACCGGACCCAGGTCCTCACCAATGCTTGCTGCATTGCCTTTGCATTTTCCCATTGGCCCCCGTAGTTAGCAGCCCCTCCACAATGAGAGCTTCGGAGAATCAAATTTTTTTAATGGGAAACAATTCATTGTTTTCACTGGTTTAAATCACCTGATCTGTTTGTTCTGGATAATTCGGCTTCAAGTAAAAACCTCCTTAATGCCTGGATGTTAAAATAGCAGAGAAAAGAGGTGAACACACATTCGCAGGTGCTGGGCTAGTGGCCTGTCTATGATGAGCTGAACAGAGTTGAAGAAACACTGAATAAAATCACTGGAGAAATACCGGTTTAAATCACCTGGCTCTTTTTGGAGAGGAAGAGACCTCTGCGGGTAATACGTCTACCAATAAAAACCTCCTAAACAATGAACACTGAACAAATCCTAATTTATGGTTCATACTTGGCATACGGGAGAAGTTTCAGCTAGTTGCAATCTGCAGGCCTCACCACTAGATGCCACTAAATCCTCCACACTGCCCCTTCAATGGTTCGGTATATGGCCCACATTTTTATTGTAGTATTCCCATCACATTTCTACAGGATCCCGACCTCACTGGGGACATATACTACAAAAAAATATATCAGAGAATCACTCCAGCTGTGTTCTGAGCAGGCAGGTGGGCTGTCTATGTCTGCAGGTGTGTGCTCTGCTGTTTTTATGTGTGAATGTGTGGTGTGTGCGCCTGGAAACAGTGCAGAGGTTAAGAGGTTTTGCAGAGTTCTCAGACTGCTCGAGCGTGCTGTTGCTGCTCTCTGCCAGCCTGACCTGCACCTGTCAGAACTTGTGATACCATTTCTTCCCCCCTGTGCGTTATATCGCTGCATTAGGGCCACATGCACAGTGGGGAAAGTGGAGATGTCTAATAACTCACAGATGCCAACCAAAAAAGTAGTCAGAGTAATGTGATGTTGATGTGAATGTTATTTGAAACTGATCACATACTGCTTTAGGCTCCTACAGGCTTTAGAAAGGTGTATTTGACATTTCGACAAACTGTATAAACAGCGTTTAAAAGCCGAGTTCAAAGGATGCTTTGAAGAGTTACTCCTGACTGTTGCCTCAAAAAATGTCTCACCACTGGTCATGTCAAATACCAAAACATCTTTTCCTCTGTTATCAAAGGCAGTAGCCTATATGGTACATATACTGTAGCTCAGTGGAGCCACTTTGGAGGCATTACAGAATTTGTTTTAAGAGATCTAAACTAGGCAGACACTGAGGTCATACAGTCAGACATAAAATATGAAAAACACGTATCTAACAGTTTACCAGTGAGCCTAAAGTGAAACGAAAAGCAGCATGAAGGTGTATCACACTAGGTAGGCTGCTGCGGGTAGGCAGACAAGGTGTGGCCGAACAAGCAGGTGTGTTTTACGTCTGTCAACAAAGAGCCACCGCAAATCTTCTGAGAGCCTGTCTGTTTCTTTCAGCTCACTGTTTACTGTATTTATTGTCTGTCTATATTCAATATATCCACAAACACAGATGTCATGCCTTTTCTTGTCTTGATAACTGTTTGCGGACCCCCTCTTTTCCAAACCCTGTCTTCCTGTCTGCGGCGATGTCGGCCTCCCAGTGTGCAAATTGTTCTGCTGATCTGTTCAACACCGTATACCGTAAAGTCTATCTGTCTAGCTGCTGTGCTTGTTTTTCCACCAAGATACTGGAAAATCTTGTCGCTGTGCAGCCAGGTGGTGTTACCTGACAAACAGGTAGAATTGCATTTGTTTCCCCCCCCCCCTCATCTGCACGCTCTGCAGGAAATTCCCACACATTTTCTGTGCGTGATTAGAATTTCTGAAAATTACACCCTTTTCTCGAGTACACAGTTTGAGAAAGATACAAGTAAATATTAAACCTTAATTCCCACCGGGAGTATTTTGGATTTTAACAGGTCTTTTTACCCTTTGAGCCTGACAGAATGGCTGGCTGATTGACAGCACAGATTTAGCCTGGATCCAGCCCCAGGCATCCATCAGTGCTGTCTTCACCCAGTTATCCTCGCTGACCATGAGGCCATCTGATTTTTGTGACTGGCAGTCGTCTCCTCTGAAAGCAGCTTCCGCGTCCAGCACTCTAAATGAACTCAGCAATTTGCGGTGCTGGCCAGTGCTGATGTGTGTTTACTCCTAGTTTTGCAGAGCAACCTCACTGCTGGATTGTGATTGGTCAGAAGACTGCTACTGATCTTTTTTTTTTTTTCAGTCTCTCACTCTCGCTTGAGCCTCAGAGACTCACTACTGCAATACTAGCTGGCTATTACACCATACTCCCATGTGATTCAAGCACATATACAACTGATTACAACAGTTGTAGCATTTAATTAATAAAGCAAAGCCTGCCTACAAGTCTCCCGTTACACTCACATGACATACTCCTCTTACACAAATCAAATGCACCCTAATGATTACAGAGCCTGCCATTGCTTTGTTAGCAGTTTTGCTGCTATGCCTGCTGCGTCATGGCTCACCTGAGTGATATACTGTCACTTGCTGCTCCTGCCATGGCCTCTGCTGCTCCTGTCATGTGGCATTTCGAAGGCCTCATCCTTTCCAGCAACCTGTTCAATCCACCATGTTTCCAATTCACAATTTGAATGAACCTCAAGAATAAATTCACCCCAAAATCAAAAATACATATTTTCCCTCTTACCTGTAGTGCTATTTATCATTCTAGATCAGTGGTTCCCAACTAGTAGGTCATCCTCCAAAAGTGGGTTGCAGGTCCGCTCTAAATGGACCGCAAGTGACTCACGAACATGTCAAGTTTGTAAAAACACAATTTATTTTGAAGTACAGTGAATTTCTCACAAAGAGCTTTTATTTTTAAGTGCCATTTCCTGCTGTAGAGTGAGCGACTAACAGACAGCTACTTGACAGAGACATCAAACTAGCTCGATGACACTGAATGTATTAAACTGTGTTGACTTTGAACAAGTGACTGTGGACCCTGTGGCTAAACCACTTGGGAACCACTGTTCTAGATTGTTTTGGTGTGAGTTTCCAAGTGTTGGAGATATCTGCCCTAGAGTTATCAGCCTTTTCTCAGATAAAATGGAACTAGATGACACTCGTCTTGTGGTGCTCAAAGTGCCAAAAAATACATTCGACAAACTCAACAGCAATGTCTCTTTCCAGAAATCATGACCCAGTTACTCAAGATAATCCACAGTGTGAGCAGTTCTTTTTAGGAACTATTTTCTTTCTACTGAACTACATCCGCCAACAGTATCACCGCTCAGAAGGAAGCGTGCATCTACTCATGGACAAGAGGCTCGGACTTGTGACGGCCCAAGATTTAAACATTAATGCCGTCCTCCTTAGCTGAGCTGCAATTTAGCTAGCTCTGTGGTGCTAGGAGAGCTAGCAGTAGATGCACGCTTCCTTCTGCGCTGTGATACAGTTTGCCGGTGTAGTTCAGTAGAAAGAAAATAGTTCCTACAATAAACTGCTCACAACAAAGTCTGTGGATTATCTTGAGTATCTGGGTCATAAGTTCTGGAAAAAGATATTGCTGTAGGATTTTTCAATTTTTCTTTATTTTGGTGCTTTGAGCACCACAAGCTGAGTACCATTTAGTTCCATTATATTGGAGAGAGGGCAGACATCTCTACGGCCGATATCTCCAACACTCGGCAAGTCACATCAAAATAATCTATACTGATAAAGAGCGCTTTGGGTAAGAGGAAAAAATATGTATTTTTGATTTGGAGGTGGACTGTCCCTTTAATTTGAGACAAAAGCTTCAATTGTCAAAACACCTGAAAGGACTCTTATGATTAATTTAATTTGGCACGTGTTGCCGGGATATAACTTTGATGTCAGCTTTGTGTACAGTCACCTGATGTCCCTGATATCACAGAACCTGGACTATAAAACTTTACTGAAGCAGCATTTCTTCTCGTGTACGTATTTCACCAAAAGTTTGACACCCAAAACAACGGACATGATGAAAAGTGTGATGAATACTTACGAAAGACAAAGGGCCATGACAGAATGAGGACAGGCTGGAGGACTGAGGCTGCTGTCGACAGTAAACACACTGGCCACTGGAGACTTGGCCTCTCTATTGTGCGTCTGTGGCCCAGGCATGGGGCATATTACATATCAAATTACCATCAGTGCCAGTGCTTAACAATGTTTGTGTGTGTGTGTGTGCTCTTAGAAGTGCATGACAAATCACCAGCACCACCTCACAGTGTGTGACCAGAGGAAATGCATCAGCTCCTCTCTTCCTCTTTCCTCTCCCAGCCCACAGATCATCAGGGACTTATTGTACAGCACCAGGCTGTCTGTGTACAGCAGCTACAGAAAGTGATCGGGAAAAACACTCACAGCAGAGACAAAAAAAAAACCTTTGTTCCCTTTGGAGCATAGGAATTTTTTTTTTTGCCAAGTGCAGAAATCTCAAGAGAGTGATCTGGTATTCTGTGCCTGTGCGTTTACTTGCTATTGTGGTGGTAATAGACACACTGCTCAGAAGCCGTGGCGATGATTTTATTTCACTCCAATTTTACTGAACTGCAATCATCATTTCTTTGATTACAATCACTCACTGTTAACCTGGTGTGATAGCTGGGAGATGTATCATGCTACTGCGAGCCATCTCGCTTTCATTTGGCAGCAAATGTTTCTGGTAATCTAACAGCGCTTCACAAAGCAGAACAATAATAGCCTTGTAACTCCAACAACCTATATTTATTTCTCCATTATTTTAGTGTGATAGAACGCCACAGGTTGGTAGTAACACTCCTAATATAGTTACAGTAAAGGTGTCATCCTCGGGGCCGTCCTTTTCTTTATTTCAAATTGAGGCCCTCGTAAACAGATCAATAAAATACTCAGACGGCATAAAGAAACGAGTTGCTGGGTGTGGCATCGCTCCATCAGCTTTCCATTAGTCTCGCCACCTTGAATCTAATATTTTTCGCCAATAGAGTCAGACTGCAGACACTCTGTTTTCACTTCCACCTACATGGACAAAAAAACACAATTGATATGACACAGAAACAAGCTGTGCTGTTTGTTTTTGGTGATTTAAAAAAGGCTGGTTCAGATTTGAAAAGTTCTTCAAGTCGAAGGCACTGTGGGTTATTAAATGTTGAGATTTTGACTTCTATAGAAATGAAAGGGTGTGCTTTACCCTCTGAAGTCCTTAAAGATAATGTTAAACATTGTGTGCAATTCTAACTGGTCACTTAGCATGATGTAAACGATCTACTGTAGCAGCAGTTCCCCAAAGTGTCATCTCTGCTACTGTAGATGTACTACCTCAAGTAGAGTCCATAAAGTTGGATTTGTAACTGCAAAGTGGTGCATATATAGTATTTACACAGTGAACAGGTCAGATCAGTGTCACATGGTAACAGGATCAGATCTAAAGCGGGTGTGAGGAAAACTAGATGGGAGCTGGCAGTGTGAACCAAACTGAAGACATGGTGACCTCTGTCTGATGAAATAACGCTGTGTCCTCTGAATGGCAACTGCTTTGTATGTGTGTGTGTGTGTGTGTGTGTGTGTGTGTGTGTGTGTGTCTGTGTGTCTGTGTGTGCGCGCGCGCTCAGTGGAGGGAATGCCCAGACTTTCTTATCATAGTCACATTGCATCCTTCACCCTCTGGCTCCACACCAAGACAGGCTGGAGCCGAACGCAGGCTGTCCGCAGACACACAGCCAAATCTAAGGAGTGACTACTTCAGCGTTTGAAAGAGAGAGAAATAAAAATAACAAAGACGCAAAACGATTGAAACAAAATGTCCACTTTCCACCTGTTCACACAACATTTATAAGGCCGTTTGGATGGAAGCAGCAGTGATCCATGTGCTGCCAGATTAGTGCATGTTTGTCATCCACAGTATCAAACTCATTTGTGAAAATAAAAAAAGACAATACTGTATAAAACTATGCAACATAAGCAGTAAGAAAAATTTCAATTAAAATATATTCAGACAGAATGATCCGTCTAACTGTGTTTGACCTTTGCAGCTGAACGGCGAGTCTGGACTTCATACTACAAATTGACAAGTGTAAACAGAGATTTTAATGGCTTTTATAACCCCTTAACACCATTTGTTATAATTACAGTGCTTATCTAGCCAGTAATGTCACTGCACCATAATTTATATGAGATAATATTGGGACATTATAGAAGTCAGATGCATTTAGGGGCTTTGGGGAACCTCATTAGGATTAGCAGCAGACTAAAAACGTGCACAACCAATTTGTCAAAAATAGTTGGATGTCTGACAGAGACTACAGCTTGGAAGAGTCAATCTGGACAGTTTGGGAGGAACTTATCATACAGCACATGCATTTGGTTGTACATTGTTGAAATCTGCTGCAATGTGTCACTGACATTGAGTCACTGCAATTATCTTGTCTTTCAGGAGACAAACTTAAAATATTAATAGTCGGTCTGCCCCCTAATAGTCCACCAAACGTTAGTCGACCTTTAGTTGGCAAGATTTAATTGGTCGCTTAGTCACTGAAGGAAAAAAACAAACAAACGGTAGGCCTACACACTTATAAACACACTTAGCAATCTCAGATGTAACCTGCGCTCTTAAAGGCTGGCACAAAAAAGACCGACTTCACATTTTCCAGGTGGTTAAAAAAAGGGCATGTGTACGGCCTCTAATTTCCAGGCCTGGTACCTGCGGTTATTCCACAGGCTAGTTAATAACATGTCAGGCAGGAAATCCAAAGTGTGGGATCATTTTGAGAAGGTGAAGGACGAACCCAAGGTGATATGTAAACTCATCTTCATTGGTCGACTACAAACATGACGTATCATCTGAAACATGTCAGTAGCTACATGCCCATTAGCCACTTAGCACAATCATTACTGCTTTGCCGACAACGTCATTAACAGGCGGCTCGCTCAGTGTGTGACGTGCACTTGTAGATAAAATATAGGCCTATATTAATGAAGGCTCATTAGTACGGTTTTGTATTTCTCTGTAATGTAGCACAGTGTTAACAATGTTACTGATACTATTCTTTCTCACACCTTCAACTCAAACCATTGTGTTGCCACGCCCCTTTTAGCTAACTGACATGAACACACACCTTCACATGCACACTATTGATCTCCACACCAAATTTTAGCCTCGTAGGGACGAAAATGGTGGCAGATAAAGGGTGGAGAAATTTTTGTGTGCTGACCAAATGACAGAGCAATCTCTAGAGCTGCTGGTCACAGCTGAAAAAAAAAGAACTATCACCAGGGCCGTAAAAAAGGAGATAAAAAAAGGGAAAATGGAAAACAGCAGATGGACAACCTTATTAGTCACAAGAATGTATCATAAACCAAAACATCCAACACATAGCAGAAAACATAACACCAACACTATCCAACACCCAAGCATTCTCTTAGCAAGCCAAACCAGCATTTCATGACAACACTGTAATACTCATCTAACTTCATCTGAAAGGCTGTCATATTAGCACGGCTGTCTGAAGCCTTTAAGAGGAATCTGGAGTCAAATCCAGCTTTAAAAACTTGTTTCCATAATGTCACGTTTGTGTTTTCTGCTCGAGTAGCTGCCTGGCATGAGAACACGCAGCTCGTTGTCGGCTGTCAGAATCTTTAGGATCACAGGAGCTGTTTTTTTTTCTCTAATGATGTGCAACAAGTTGAGTATGGGTTTGGAGTAACACTGGTGGCCTGCTCGCACCAGGCTGTATCACAGTTAGCAGAGCGGTTTGTTTCCAGAGGCCAGAGGATGACTTGTTTGTGTGTGTTGCAGCTGCTTTCAAATACAGCCCAACTGGGACACATAGGCATTAGCTCTCAACAGTCAGAGGGTCCCCGCACTGCTGCTACTTTACTGGTGTCTGTCACAAAGCCATTAATATTATGTATTTTACTTTATAATGAATTGCAGGGGCGGATTTAAAATGGCTCGCTGAAACAGTTCCGCGAAGCAAAAGATGTACAGACAACAACCCATTTGTGTGTCTGAACGAGACTTCACAGCCAAGGTAGAGGGCAAGACGTGGGAGTTTACTAGCACAGCGCTCCATTATTTGACGGCAGCCCACAAACTTTATCATATTGTTACTTAGAGACATTTTTCGATCTAAAATCCAAAACAGATTACAGGATTGATTTGGTGAATGAGCAGAGACATGTTTTCTAAAGAGGAGCTGACAACAAAAACAGAAGATTGAAACACAAATGGCTGATATTAAAGTCTATCATTTAATATTTTTCCTCTTCCTAGGACAGCTTTTATTATCTGAATTACTAGTATTTTCTCATTTTGTTCCACATAGATAGAAAATTATATTTTTGTGACTGAACTGATCATAATTTCAGCCCACAAATATAATTAATACAAACAAACTTGCATGATAAAACTCCAAAAAAAAAGTAAGAGTGGAGCCAATTTGAGAGTGATAGCAGGTTTCGGTGTTTTGATGTCTGCCACTTTTGATTACATTTGGATCACGGAGCAGGCCTTTAAAAGACATTCCAAATTAGAGCGCTGCTTAGGTTTGGTCAATTATGCAGATATGGTCAATTATGTAAAATGAGTATCTCACATCCCCTGGGTACCACGGAAGTCGTTTAGGATTACAGACATTTGGAATTGGCTCACTCACCTTATCTCTGTCACAGTGGATCAATAGGGCCCTCCTGCTAAGCACTTATAATTTCATTTCCCCTATTGCAAAGACCTTATGCTCTCTTGCAAGAGTTGGCTGCTAAAACCTGGGACTCTGCACATTGCATTAGCTGAAGCCTCAATAACTTTTTTCTCCCCCACGTTTGGATAGCTCTGCTGTGTAAAAACTGAGTGGTTCTCAGACTATCAGGTGACATGAAGGGAGGCTGCACCGAGGACAGTTTCGATGACAGATGACTGGAGGAGAAGTGCTCAACATGATCAGTCACTGTATATAGTGCACACACACACTCACACTTCTAACGATGCCGGCACCACCATAAAAAAGTCCTCCAGTGAATTTTTATTACATAACCTACAACACAACTGCAGCCCCATGCAAAATAAGCAAAACAGCGAGAATGACAGATTATGCATGAGACCGTGAGGTGAACTTCAATAATCAGGTCTGACACCACAGTGGAGGATTACAACCTCACTGGAGTGGAGTGGATAACGTTACTGGTTATTGGTGAATAAAGCTTGTGTGTACACGATGCCACTGCAGCAAAAGGCGAGCAACAGAAGTGGGAAACAGAGAGAGAGAGAGAGAGAGAGAGTGAGAGAGCCTGTGAGGAAGAGTGGAGACATAAAAAGCAAAAACACGGAGGAGGCAGATAGAGAAAATATGGGTCAGACAGAGAAAGACAGGGAAGGCTCAATGTAAATCAGAATGTGTAAACATGTACAGGCCTAATCTCATTATCCCTCGTCCTCCTGGGTCTGTGATAGGATGCCTGATTAAAGCAGGAGATGAAAGAGAAGAGGTAGAGGACAGAGATGAGAGGTAGGAAGGTGATAGAGTATCCTATAGAGGAGAAATAAATAGAGGTTGAGAGATTGAGAGGAGCCGACAGCATGGGTAGTATAAACTCTGCAGCGTACGCTATGAGCTGTGCAGCACTCATTAACATAAACAGAGGAACGGCAAAAAGTATCTGCATCATATTAAAACAAACAGAAAGCTTATGTCAAATGGTGTTGTCACGAAATTTTGACTTTGATATCAATACCAAGTTTAGTATCAGGATACTTGATGTTTAATATCTCATAGATCAGAAATAGGATGTCCACAAGGGTTGATCACATTTAAATGCTAAACCAGTGCACAAAATACATTTACAATGAAATCTTAGGATGCTTTCACACCTCTCCTGTTTGGTTCGGATCAGTCGAACTCAAATTGGTTTGCCCCCTAGGTTCGGTTCTTTTGGGCAGGTGTGAACACAGCAATCACCAAAACAACCAGACCGAGACCTTCTTGAAGAGGTGGTCTCAGTCCGGTTACAAATGAACTCTGGTACAGTTGTGGTGAGAAAGTGTTCTGACCTGGATCTGAACCAACTGCAGTCACATGACACATTGTTTGTGTTAAATATGAGCATGTTACAGTCCTGGAGGATTATTAATGTGCACCTCCTCCTGTACGGCCTTAATATGCACATTCAACACATCCAATGCATCAAAACATTGTTTTCTAGTTGGAGCTGCGCCTCGTTTTCAAACTGTATGGTTTGACTAAAATGAACAATGACAGCAATATAGTCCACGATGAGCAGCGCTAAAATCAACCTGCGTAGTTGTCCCTCCATTGTGACATTACAAAGTGTTCCATTTATCTTGCAAGTGTACTCTTCTTCAATGTTTCGTTTACTTCCTGGATTTTGCCCACATGGAAATTCTGACCAATCGAAAGCAGCCTTCTCACACAAGGCTTTTTATCTGGTCCGCTGTAAATGCTGCCGTGAGAACACGAACCAACTCTAGGCAATTATGCAACTTCATAACAAAATCAGTCCCTGATTCAGACCAACGCGAGTGAACTCTAGGTCTGAAAGCGCCCTTAAAGGTCTAGCATATAGCATTTAGTGGCATCTAGTGGTGAGGGTGCAGAACTGAAACTTCTTCTGTGTGCTAAGCATGTAGGAGAAATACAATGACCGACACAAAAACATAAAAACATGTATGGCCCTATCTTAAACCACTGCTTGGTTTGTCTGTTCTTGGCGACTGTTGAAAAACATGGTGGACTCTGTGGGGGAGGATCTGTTTTTTATGTAGATATAAATGACTCATTCTAGAGTAAAGAAAACACAACGACCCTTTATTTCAAGAGATTAAATACAGAATAATAAGCTGGAGAGCCAGTGGCCCCACAGTCTAGACGAAAAATGGTATCGTATACCATTTCTGCCAATGGATGCCCTTAAATCCTACACAGTGGACTTTTAACTATTTCACTTTAAGTTTATACATACCAGGGCAAATTCCTAATCTGTGGTTATATTATGTATTAAGGACCTGCCCTGCAAAATACCCATGTATTACTTCCAAAACAACAAACAATGATTCTACCAACAGGCCATTTACACTTAAATATTATTATGTTCACTATGGTCAATGTTACATTTAAGGTGGGAGTGTGCCTTTTTTTAGTGGCCGTCGTGTCTGACATTATAGAGCCACAGCAGTTAAGAAGTGACATGTAGCTAGTAACTTAATAGCCTGAAACTATTTAGCTCTTTAACCCTTTTAAAAGCACCAAAATGAGACCCCACTAACCATAGCTTAATTCAGTTGTCTTTGAATGCTATAGCTTGTCATCATGTTATTTAAAGGAGCTATATGTAAGAAATCTAAAGCAAATAGTCGTAAAATCCTCCTAATATGTCACAGAGACTAAGGAATAATGTTCATATAACATACTGATCTCACCAACAGCAATAGTACAGCCAGAATATTTGCATCTAAAAAAATTTTTTACAGTCCGCAAATCATGTTTATGTTTTGAATTTGTGTTTTGGCCTGTTGTGCCACCCACCGCCGTCTACCAGTCACGCAGTCAGTAGAGTCTCAGCATCAGTTAAAGTTACGACTGAGCTACAGCAGCACGGCATGCAGCATTAGCAGTGTCCCAGTACACAGCATTAGCAGCCAGCTGCTCCTCAGCTGTATCCCGGCAGCAGCGTTAGCAGCAGAGAAGCCGGACTTGCTCGAACTGTCCGCTGGAAAACCAAAGATCAAGGACGCGGCGACGCAGCCCTGCCACGGCAGCCGCCTGTGGGCAAACAAATCAGTCTCCAGCGTGCCGCTGTCCAGCAACCTTGAATCTGTAGGGGAGGAGTCCGGACACGACTCACGGCAGTATTTTGAATTTGAGTGCAGTAACCGTTTTGGCCACATTCTTACATACAGCGTCTTTAAGATACAGAATCTGTCGCACATTGATATTCTACGTATCCTATAGAATTTTTTCCACCTTCGCCAACCTTTCATGTTTTGCACTCTTCAGAGAGGTCTTTGTGTCTGTCACCAAGGTGCTTGGTGAGGTTTGAAATGTTTCTTCCATTGCACAACTTTGTCTTATCGCACCTTCTGCATACAGGCTTCCTTATGTCAGCAGGTTTGCCTTCAGCATTGGCTCTGTAATGTTAGGCAAAGTAGTCCCATGGCAGACTTCTATAGTTTGAATTGTTAAACAGTAATGTTAGAGGGCGTGTAGGTATCATCTCTGGAGAAGACATGCTGGTTTTATCAGGAGTAGACATGGTGGGGCAGAGGCATTGCTTCTCTCTCAATCAAAGCTGAGGTTCACTCTGTATCAACAGAGTCTTGTTTGCTTACACCTGTGACATATGACCTACAACAAGTGCCCAGCGTTGGGAAACACCAAAAGCTTTTTAACAAAAAATATCCAAAAAGTACCTAAATTTCAGTCTACAGTACAACAATAATGACGAATGCATAAAGTATCAAGATGATGGATGACATGGATGTAAGCAAAAGTGGTATTTTTGTGTTGTAATCATAATTTCTTATTTAGCAAATTGGTTATAAATGTCAAAATATTCCTGTTAACATTGTCAAGATGATTTCTGTAAAATGGAAGTGTGACTGATGGGAACAACTGTTCTGCTTAAATCAATTTAAGCAAACCATAACCAACTGCTTTTGTAGTGTCTGATTTGTTACTGATCATACGCCAAGAATACAATGGCTGCATCCAAATCAGAGTGGAACCTGCATTTCATCCATCCCCTCTTGCTCCTGCCTTTCAGCTCAGGATTATCCAGTAAATGATGACCAGTATTACACAGTCATAGTTTAAAGGGCCAGTGTGTAATATTTGGCATGGTTTATTGTCAATCTGAATCTGAATATTCTACCCATTAATATGTTAATACAAGTGTATAATCGCTATAAAATAAAATTCGTTTGGTTTTCGTAGCCTTATAGTTATGCTTTTAGATATATATATATAGCAAGGGCCTTGCTTTAGAGAGGTCGCCATCTTGCGCCGCCATGTATGTACGGCAGACCGAGCGGACAATCCAGCCAGCCAGAGAACGCGTTTCGTGTGTATAAATGAACCAACGAAGACAGCAGAAGGAAGGAAGAAGGAGGAAGAAACAGCAGAGAGTGTTAGTAGTTCGTCGATAGAGAGTAGTGAAAGGTTTTTTTTAGTTATAAAGTTTGCGAATGGACCACACTTACCACGCAACAGGAGAGAATGAACCCGAACCGTCATCTGTGAGGAAAAGAAGACGCAACTTCACTCCTTGTGATGCACTCTCTGCGGCGCTTTTCCTCCTGATGATATATCTCCCCAACGATGGCAGCAGTAGCACCAAATCCCATTCTGTGCATTCAGCCTCTCTTCTCGCCCGCTCAGCATCAAACACATGGAGTTCCTTATCTGTATGCTCCGGCTCAAACAGGTATGGCTCTGGGTCTGTGTCCGCTACAAGAATCTTCAAAATCGCATTCAAAGTCGTCCATTGCAGCTACTACAGTCCAGAGATATCGCTAGGCTAAATAAACAGCTGAGCTCTGTTTACAGGCTACGCTGTCAGTCAGTGTGCGGGCTGCAGATTGGTGGAGCAGAGAGGGGAGGGGGTACCCACTCGGTATGGTAAACGAGTATGTGTGTAAAGTTATGAAGTGTGTCTGTTACGCTAGAAGAGTCAGAGTTTGGGATGGAGTCTTTTACCCCCTGGAGTGTTACCGGAGTTTCTGGAGTGCTAAAATAAACTGGCCTTTTTTCCGAACGTTCCTCTGGTCTCCTGCTCATGAGGGATTCATTACAATATCGTAACATGGTTTAGATTTCTAAATAAACATTCACCTCGTCGCTAGATAGACCTACTCCTGAAAGACTCGTGCGCAAGGCTTTTTGTCCCTACTAGGCCATCATCATTTACCCGACGGGAGGGGTGAGCGAGTGAGCCCTGCAATCTAGAATTTGGCCACTGATGTCACTGTTTTCAACCCATTTTACACACTGGCCCTTTAAGATCAAAATGAGGCCAATCAGCTCATTATTTCTGTAGGAGAAGTGCCACAAAGACAGAATCTACTGTAAAGTACAGTAGTAGTAGTAGTAGTAGTAGCAGCAGCAAAGGGATCATTTATGCATACTTGAGACCTAAGGGATGAGCAATTTAAAAACCCCCACAATCTTTTCCTTAATTTATTATTCATCCCCTGCACTGATTGCATGCCCTAGTCACTTTCTTTAAATTTCTTAACTCTTGGTTCAGCAGCAAATGACCTCATGACTTTTTAAAAGGCATTTCTGGGTTTGAGGCTTTTCCTCTTGACATGCACACCATGTGCATCACACTGTATGAGCAGTGTATTCGTGCGTGTTGTGTGAAAACACTAATTCCGCTTGACCTGAACATCTCCCCTTTGGCTGTGTCTACCAGATTGGGGTGTGGTCCCACCTGTTCACTAGAGCTTAAGGAGCTTTGAAAGGAGGGCATGCTGAGGTGGCCGGAGGCTCCTTGGATGATAGTATGTGTGTGAACAAAGACTGTCACAATCAATCATTCTGCAAATAACCCAGTACAGTCACCAGTAGAAAATGTAGGCGTTGTATCTTTCTGCAAACCATTTATAACACCATGTAAACACGTTAGATGTGCATGTTTCACACTTACCATCTAGGGCTGTCCCCTAATAGTCGACCAAACTTTGGTCGACCAGAAAGGTCATTGGTCACAAATGGAAAATCAAATCAGGAAGAGGCCACGCTCAGCAGTCAGACAGGAGTCACGCTACAAACCAATCACAGCCGACAGATATCTTTCCCTTCTTCTGTAAATATTCAGTCTGTTAAATACGGAAAAGTTGATCATGTTAGTGCAGGGCTACCCAGAGCTTTACATCTGTCCCACGGACGATAGGCCTACACACTTATAAACAGCGCCTGGAAGAGGATCAGCTCAGCACTCAGGATTTCAGGTAAATAGGCTACACAATGCTTGCTTAGCAACCTCAGATGCAACCTGCCGCCTTGCTCTTGAACGCGGCCACAAGAAAGGCACAAGAGTAGTGCCAGTGCCCCACCTTGTATTTCCAGGTGGTTCAACACACACCATGTGTACAGCCCCTGATTAACAGGGCTGGTACCTGCGGTTGTTCCACAGGCTAGTTAATAACATGTCGGGCAGGAAATCCAAAGTGTGGGATCATTTTGAGAAGGTGAAGGACGAACCCAAGGTGAAATGTAAACTCATCTTCATTGGTCGACTACAAACATGACGTATCATCTGAAACATGGAAGTAGCTACATGCCCATTAGCCACTTAGCACAATGATTACTGCTTTGCCGACCGTGTCATTAACAGGCGGCTCGCTCAGTGTGTGACGTGCACTTGTAGATAAAATATAGGCCTATATTAATGAAGGTTCATTAGTACGGTTTTGTATTTCTCTGTAATGTAGCACAGTGTTAATGTTACTGATACTATTCTTTCTCACACCTTCAACTCAAACTGTTGTGTTGCCACGCCCAAAATATATCATTTAATAATTAAGTTAATGTGGTAAACAAGCGGGCGACTAGTCGACTATTGGCCCTAAATGACCACTATTGGTCGACTAGGAAAATTATTAGTCAGGAGCAGCCCTATCATCAACATTTCTAATGTGACAGAATAAAGGCTTGCTTTGTCATTGGTAGGTAGGCTGGGTGGTGGATGGTGTGACAACTGAGCAAAATGCCTGCCAATCTACGGACCAATGTTCGAGACCAACACTCAACAAAACCAAAATATTGCTGAGCTTCCAGATGGAAAACCAAAACCCTAATCCAGTGGTTCCCATTTGGTCCGGCCACAGGGTCCTGAGAACCAAGTTTTTTTTGTGCCGAACCCTGACCACATGTTGAAACATAAAGTGTCAATGTATCTGCTACATAATATCATGCAGTGTAACATATCAGTGGTTTGCAGAAACGTACAATGCCAACATTTCTCTTCTTTTTGGCAATGGGGTTGAATTATCTGCTAATCAGAGTGCTTGGGTAAGCACAGAGCCAACTCTAAAGAATGCAAAGAAGGAAGCTGTAATGGTGTTTCAGGACACCGACACCGTGAGTGTGCAGAAATAGCAAGGCTTAGGTAGGTCATTTTCTGTTCTATTCAGACAGCCTAAACACTAATCTAAAAGTTGTTTGCTCATCTTTTGTCTGGTGGCCTTGCTGTGGAATACTCAGGCTGACATTGATGCACTGGATAAGTACTCTTAATGCTCTGTAAACGTGTTTACCCATTTGCTACAGGACTGTTGCTTGTCACGACAATTTATTCCCCTCCATTTGCTCCAGTTTCATTTCATTGTACGATGGAAAAAGAACGGAGTCCCACACAGATACGAGCTCAACAATGCATCCTGTATATTAAAAAGATCCTCAATCTGCCGAGAGAGATTGCAACAGAGGATATTAGCGTTGGCGATGATGTGTTTTGTATTGTGCTACCTAGACTCACAGACATGGTGGTTAAAATTACAAAGGCTGCAAAAAAAGGTGCAAGCTACCAATTGTTGACCCTTCATTTCACACATAATCCCCAAAGTCGTCATGTTGAGCAGACTAAGCTGTACGTATGATGAAATAAATGTCTTCCAATTCAAATTATTCCTCAGTAAATTCACTAGAAACTGTTTGAAAATGAATTTCATTGGACTTTGGCCGACCTTTAAAAGTGCACTTACAGTCCAGATGTTATTCCAGAGCAGAAAATTCCCCTTGATATACACGTTTTTTAAATGAGTAGAAAATTGACAAAAAAATTAAATAAAGCGCTCCCAGTTATTGAGTGTGGGCCAATAATGCAGTGGCATTTCACACTTGAGATATTTTCTCATATAGTTAGAGCACACACCATGAAATAGCCTATAAAGGTGTTGTCAAAACACGCACCCCAGCCCGCTCTAAAACCTGCACGCAGCGCTGTTGAAGTGCTGTTACGGTAGCTATAGCCGTATCAAATGACAGCTTGACTTCAGGTGTTGGCAAAAATGTCTCAACCTTGCCGTCCCTTCCTTATCTCTTCTTTCCCTTTTTGTCTTGATCTCCTTTTCCCCCTCTACTATCGGAAATGCTGACCTCCTCCTGTTTGCTGAACTTTTCCCCTCATATCTACTCATTTACATATACAGTACTTCAACCCTTTTGCTACTTTCCTGCTGATTCCCTGATTCAGGGGGTTCATTATTGTCTTCACACCTCCTCCTCCTTCATGCCTCTTGCTTATCCTCAAACTCATCCTAAATCCCTCGCTCCTCTTTGCTCTTTCATTCCCCTCTCCTCCTCCTCCTCATCACTCAGTGGAACAGCAGAGCTCTTCATCAAGCAGACGTCAGGCATCTGTCAGAGTCCCGGCCAGTCTCGGCGTGATTGATTTTTGGCCCACCTGCGTCTTTCGTAATGACCAACTGTCAGTTGTTTTACTGCCCGCTCTGCCTCCCCTCAGTATCTCCTGTCACTGCAGCATCCAGAGGCTAAATCTCTCGGCTCGGGCCTACAGTGCATTATCTGGCTTGTCTTCAGATAAGATTTATGCAGGTATACCTTAGAGCCCGCTTGTCCTCCCTCCAATCACTGAGGAGAATGCTATCACGGATGGTTATTTTAAAGAAACAAATCGATTACATTCTGACGGCGAACGCAATATCTCTTTTACGCTTAAAGTTTTCAATTATTCCCAGGCAATGACTTTTCTGACAGAAGCTAATAAATGTCTGTTTGGACTCGCGAGCACGACACTGTGTTTTGATTTGGTCTAGTAACAGCTTGTAAAAGAGTTTGGGAGCTGAGGCAGCAGACTATTTTGAGTAGAATGTAACTCTGGAGATCTGCCACGTAGCGGAGGACAAGCAAGACATATTTCCTGTGTGGAAAGCCAATATCATTTCAAGTGGGGACTCAGCACATCTTATTGATCAGCCTGAATAAGAAGGAATTTAGAATTTATCCCAAAACAAGATGCTTTAACAGGCGAATGTCATCTCCACATGTTACCTTCCTTGAAATAGCTTGTTTTTCTCAAGATCAAACTTCTCGTTGGCAGAGACAAAAATGCTGCGCGCTTTTCTCTTTGATCCATATGTTTCAATGTGAGAGAGAGCAGCTTGCTTACATTGTACCAAACTGATAAAACAAATCCAGACTAAATAT
This sequence comes from Epinephelus fuscoguttatus, assembly GCF_011397635.1. Classification (NCBI taxonomy): domain Eukaryota; kingdom Metazoa; phylum Chordata; class Actinopteri; order Perciformes; family Serranidae; genus Epinephelus; species Epinephelus fuscoguttatus. Next base: position 21,124,127 of record NC_064760.1, read on the forward strand.
ATGAGGACATCAAGCCTTGACTTGATTGGGCGCCGAAGCGGAACAAGCCATTTAAATTTCACCTTGAGGGATCAGGTTCAATGGATTTTGTTGAAGGCACAAGATGTTACTTCTCCAACTGAACCCAGACCTCAGTGTGACTCCGAGACATCAGATGATGAAAACATGTCAGGAACACTTTCAAAAGCTCCTTTATGTCCCGTGGCGACCTCCAGACTTGAGTACGGATGTATAAGAGGAGCTTCAAACTGGAAGCCAAGTGAAAGCAGGGGCACATCACTTCCCCTCGCTGCACTCACCTGGATACTGAGCTTCTTTGATCATCTACAGAGGCCAGGTGCTACTTCCGGATCTTGAGCAAGGCAAACTTTCTAGATCTCATTCTCTCTTTCTCTACTTCCTGTTGCTGTTTGTCTCTTGTGATCTTTCCTTCACTCTTTTGCCCTTCCATCCATAGTTCTTTCCTTCCCTCCTCTCCTTTCCTTGCCCTCTTTATCTCCATCTGCCTGGCAGGGACAAGTGAGTGCCCATGGAGAGCAGGGATGCAGCAGAAGGCATCTTTGAAAGAGAGCTCTGGCTGCAAACCTTTCATCTAGCGCTATACCTGGCCAAGGCAGGCTGCAGGGTACCTTTGCTGTCAGAAGGCATACACCAGAGGAGGGAGGAGGGATGAGACAAGCGGAGGAAAAAGGGAAATGAAATGCAGTGAGCGGGAAAGAGAAAAGGGCATGAAAAAAAAAAAAACTTGCCTCTCTAGTATTAATAATCTATTTATGCTTTTGCCAGGCTCAAAAAAAGAGGGAGTAAATGAAGATGAGTGAGAAACAGACATCAGAGGAACAAGATTGAGAGCAGAGAACGGGGAAGCAGAAGTGGAGCAGAAAGATGAGAGACAGAGAGGCCCTTGTGGCTCACAGAGGAGAGCCAATTTACAAAGCTCCTGCTAATGCAGCTACTTGGGTCTCCCTCCTGCTGTCACCTAAAATATGTCCAAGACTGAATCAGTCAATCACTGAAACTGCTTAAGTTTGCTTAAAACTGGGATGCCTGCTGTATTGACCACTAGCAGCAGAGGAACAACACAGTGAAAAGACATCCTGCGTCCCACACCAGATTATTAAATGGTATGTTGATATGACATGCTCCAACTGAGCAATTTTTAAAATTTGAAAGGGCTGTAAACACTGTTTCCAAAGCATGGGGGTGCACTGAAATGACTACTGTTCAGTCAAAGCCTGCACTCAGGTCTGCATGCAACATCACAACTTTGGCAGTGTTACCGTGTGCATTATCTCAGCATGCCACTGCTTGGCCTATTGCATCCACTGCAGAGTGTGCCTCCTTGACAGGCAAAAGCTAAGTACTCGGAGAGTGTGTGGTGTGCCTCAACAGGAGGCAGGCAGGAAGTTAATGTGTGTGTGTGTATTCCTGAGTGCCTATGTGTGTAAAATCCTTTAGAAACCTCTCTAAAAACAGGCCGCATGCTTCTTTTGGTAAAGCACATAATAACTCAAAAGCCTCCCATTGACAGCGGCTGTCTATAGCCGTGAAGGACTGTGAGTTTGACAAATGGATTCTCGCATAGCCGTCTACCTGTGTAGGTTCTGCATGGGAAAATCAGGGAGGAATGCTATCAGGCAGGTCTGTCCTTAGTCCTAAATGCCACGTCTGGGAACAGAGACGAGGGTCATTATCGAGTCAGACCGTGTTGTTAAGGCTGACAAAATGTTGTTTACATCAGACATGGCCGGCCCTCTCAATTGTCTGTATCACTCAACAGAATGGGAATTCATATTTTAAGTCAGCAGGTATATAAAGAGTGATCTGTTCTTGAGAGACCATCATTAAAATCAGACAATAGGTGCCAGCAGGCAAAAGCCTGGCTTCAATGACTTTTAAATGAGCCTCAATCTCCCTTTTTTATATTTCTCTTCTCTGTCTGTCCCTCCTCTCTTTTGTATCAAAGACAACCTTGATCAAGTTCATACTAAATGTAAATGCTGCACATCAAAGACAAACCATGTAACCATGGGAACTGAGCCCATACTTCATAAGAAAAATAGATTGTTTTTCTCTGTAGTCCTCCTTGAAGCCTAAAGCCCAGTTCAGACCACAATTTCGCGAGTTTTAGAAGGTTGCAGTGAAAAGATGCGACGACGTCAAGTGGCCCGTCAAAACTTGACTCAAGCCGGCTGATGGTGTCACCTGTGACTAAACTTGTCAAATTGCCAGAGGCCGGTTTCAGAATGTAAGGCATGTCACCTGTTTCAACAGCCAATGAGCTGGTAGCAGTCAGCTGGCCAAGTCAGTTTCAAACTGCAGATGGCGTGTTGGCTCGGCGGGGCAATCTGACAACAGCCCTCCGTCCCTGCCAAGCCCGAGTCCGTTGCATTTACATTTCCTGCGGCTGCTGACACGTATGTAGGCCTCCGTCATTACGGTGTGTCGTGTTGGACAGTGGGTTGCTGCTGCTGATGCTCGCTCACACATGCTCATTGACTGATTAATCAGTGCTGGTAATTTTAATTATTGTGATTACGAACACTGTACATCTAAAGCTGAGGTTATTTTGTTTATGTTTTTACTGTTTCATAACAACTTGAAATGCAACTGTAGCCTGTATCTGACTATCACTATCCTCATTCATATTTTAAGAAGCTACAATTTATATTCAGCTGCAGAATAAGCCTGAAAAGCTGCAAGTTAGAACAGAAGTACAGAGAGTCCTTGCTATTGAGATGATACGTCGTCTTGTCGGTTGCACTGGTGTAAACTTGCAGGTTTTTTAAAACGTTGCAGAGTGACGCATTACAAGTACTTCTTCTTGTCGCAAATATTTGGTCAGAACTGGGCTTTACAAGCCCAAGGGTGGCAACCAATAAAGAGAAAGCTCATCACAATCAGTGCTGCATAAATAAATTTACTTTATGTAAAAAGAGGAATCCCCAATGATGGGATAAGACAAGACAGCCGTGTCACCTAGAAAGCTACAGAGCTGTATCTACGAGCTGCATGACACTAATTAAGTGATTCTCTGACATAAAAATGTTCTAATTCATTGCTGCAAATTTTTTTTTCCTAAATACATTATTTAGGGCTGTCAAAATAACGCATTAATAATAAAAAAAATAACATGTTAAAAAATTGGTGCTGATTAATCACCTTCCGTTATGCCCTTTGACCCAGTGCGTCACTGAAGGCATGATGGAGGCAGACAAGACGATGCTGTTTGGCCCTATGATTGGAACATTTACATTTAAAAAAGACACCCAGATGGAACTGTTGATAGTAGCCCCATCCAATTTGCGTACTTCAAGCCTGAAATATTTCTTCAACGCAAAGCATTTAGCAGCAAACCCGAAGGTCTAAGCTTGCACAGCTAGCTCTGATGCTAGCGCTAGCAGCCAGCCTCGTCAAGCCACACTTGACCAGGCGTTCAGACACAAACTAAGTAAGTCTACCTGTGACTGATTAACTAACCAACTCCTTCACAAAATGGACTACAGACCAGTTTCGGTGGTGCAGGACAGAGGGGACAATTGTGTCCAAAATCCAGAAGTTCATTTCAATTGATTTTTTTTTTTTTTTATAACTTCCACAGCAAAAATTGATGCGTGCGATTAATAGGGCCATAACGGTACATGTATTTGTGTCGAACTGTTCGGTACGCGACTTTCGGTTCGGCACGACCCTGTACCGAATTATTGGGCGCAGGATATTATTTTATTTTATTTTGTTTTATTTTAATTCTATTTTTGCGAGCCGAACCATTTAAAATATCTAGTTTCCTGACGGACATAATTGAGTGACGGACCGAGTCCCGTAAATGTCCGCTTTCACTTTGTGTAGCGCATTCTCGCATTTTGACAACATGGCAAGTGAGCCTGACGAACCTGAAGACCCACCTGCAAACTTTAAGTCCTCCGTTTGGGAACACTTTGGTTTCAGGGTAAAATACGAAGATGGAAATAAACAAGTTGACAAGACAAAAACAGTGTGCCGACACTGCAGAACAGCAGTCGGGTATGTACTTGGAAACACGTCTAACATGCTAGCCCATCTAAAGCGGCACCACCCGAGTTTGAAAGTTAACCGGCACAACTAAGAAAAGCAATCTGGTGCAAACTACGATATTGTCGTCGTTTAAAAAGAAAGCGTTTCCCTGACCATCGCGCTAAAGAAATAACCAACGCCATTGGAGTTGAGTAAAATTGTTTAAGCTGCACTTTAGATATAAGCATGTTTTGTTTACTGCACTTTAACAAAGTGGGAAAGCTAAGTAAGTTCCTAGTAAAACTGAATCTGAGCGGGCTTTAAAGCTGACCAGCTGCACTATACTTTTTATTTTAATTGAGTAAAACTGTTAAAGCAGAAATGTATATTTATATTTTTCATTCAAAAAATGTGTTAAAAAAACAGCAGGATTTTATTTTTCACTTTTATATTTCTATTTTCATTCAAACAATGTGAAAAAGCAGGATTTTATATATATTTGTTTCATTCAAAAATTGTGTAAAAAGAGTTAACTGCTGTGGTGGTATGTTTTAATAAGGTTACCAATAAGTAAAAGATATTTAATAGTTGTCTATTTTTTTCATTACTGTACCGAAAAAAAAACGAACCGTGACTTGTGTACCGAGGTACGTACCAAACCGAGATTTTTGTGTACCGTTACACCCCTAGCGATTAATTAAGATTAATTAATCACTGAGCATGCAATTAATTAGATTTTAAGTGCTTGACAGCACTAACATTATTTAAAACCTGCACATACATAGAAAAGTCTCTATAATAAGGCACCACTGAGGAAAAGCCAAGCTACCACAGTTCAGTCCATTTCAGGCTATTCTTTACCATCACAGGAGCATAAATAACATCAACGATTGTTTACGTGAGAGAACTGCACACACTCTCAGCCTGTATATAATAAAGTCAACAAGCTTTTTCCACACAAACATAGAAAGCTTCAAGAGCGTGGTACTCATGCGAGGTTATAAGCTCTTGTCAGCAGGATATGGCATCGGGAAAAGCCAGTCGAGCGGTCTTAAGAGACAAGAGGCTGAGACGGGGGAGCTGACGAGGCCCCGGACTCCGGCTATACAGTCCAACAAGTGCATTATGTTTCCACTCAGCAGGGGGGCCGAGATGGCTGCCAGGCTCCATGAAAGGCAAGGTGGCAGCTTAACAAAGCAAACCATTTTAGACATGAATGAATGTATCCGATGCTAATCCAGTCATTTACATCACTTTGTCTCTCAGCAGGTTTTGGCGCAGTACATAGACTTTAAACACTGAGGGTTTTAGTCCTAATCATGACCTTGGTCTTGTCCTCCTTCCACTTTCATCCCTCCTATCCTCAACTCACCCCACTATTTCCTCATCATACACTAAATTTATTCCTATAATATGATGTAAAAATGGGATGGGTAACCAGCTGAAAGGAGCATCTGATGCTATGGAAACAAAGACTGTTCCCTCTCATAGACAGTCAAAATGAAGTTGAGGCAGCACTTCTTCATCAAGGAAAAAAAACACCGAGATGCAAGCATGGGCATAAATTAATAAATAGGTATTGGTCCACAGGCTCCTACCACTTGGCTGGAATGGTAAAAAGGTGCTGACAGAGATGTGAGTTGGGGTTGGAGAAGGAGAATCATGGGGAAGGATCCTGCAGAGTGGAGTTAAAAATAGAGCATGAAGTGGAGGAGGGGGGGAGGAAGAGGAGGGGGGAGGGGACATACCTGTGGGCTTGGAGGCAGCCTAGTTAGCAATGAGCAGCACCACTGTGGATGACGGCGGGCTGGAGAGGGAGACAGAAAGAGAGATGGTGAGAAAGAGAGAGAAAGACAAATGAGAGAGAAAGGATGAGGACAAAGTGAGGTGAAAACCAGACGACAGATAATGAGCAGAAAGAGAGAGAAGGGGAAGGGTTGGGGGGAAGGATAATGAGAAAACAAGTCAGATTAGCATGAAACCCCGTGTCTGAGTCTAAAGCAGACAATTATTTCACAGTAGGCCTTGGATGGCAGAAATGACTAGCAATAGTCCGCGACAGATGCACATGCTGAATTTACAAATGTCACCCAAACATACACATACACAACAAACACACACACACACACACACACACTGGGTGTTACACTGTAAGTGCTAGAGGTGGGGATTCCATTAATAATCCCTCCAGCTAAGCCAGAGACAATACAGCCATATGTAGTAACATATTATGTCATGTTGCCTATTGTCTAAGAACTAGTCATTCATAAACAAGGTGCCCCCCTACTCTCTAGGTTTCCTGTGCAGGATTGTTGGTTACTGTAAACACGCTTTGTCGCTTGAATGCCTCCTGCCTAGGGTCTGGCACCTGGTTGCTACCTTTTTATAAAGCCCCTGACCTGACCTGAGCACTGTGGGGGTGCACGTCCATAAACATCCCAAGCACAGGGCACAAGAAGAAAATAAGAACATACAGGCACTGCCACACACTTCTTCTAGGTCAAAAGTGATGATTGAGAGGGATTACTACTGTATGAGTACATACTTTTTTTTAGGGACAATCGTGCATAGTATATGTATAAGATGGAAAAAACGCACTGTCACAAAGCAAGCCACTTTATTGTCTATATGCTCCTTTCGCTTGCAGTGACTATTTTAACACCATGTAACTGAGGCTTTTTTGTGTTCACTTAAAGGAGTGCAGATTGCACTTAAGCATTTTCATACGCCTGTCAACACGAACACAAATAGCATAGAAGCGGATCAAGAGAGTGAGGGTCTCCTTCTCTCTATCTCAAACTCAGACCAAACTCCAATCAAACTGTAAAACTAGTAGAGGTGGGGGGAAAATTGATACAGCATAGTATTGTACTATTTTTGTTTGGCAATATCGTACCGTCATACAGTGCCAAGTATTAATTTTGTTATTTTATAAATCATTAATATTACAAATACAAATTAAACTTTTGCTAGCCTATTAGAATAATATAATTAATTGTTTTTTCAGTCCACTAGATACAGTTTGCTACTGCAAAACAATGACTCAAGTGAGATGAACAGACCGAAAACTTTTTGTTATTGGATAACACAGATGTTGACAAAATTTTCCTTCGGGGACATAATTTCCAGTTGAAAAAAGGTATTAAATTGTAATATATTTAATTGCAATACTCATACATATTGCATGATATTAAATTTCCAATAATACTGTAATATTGTATCTTATATATATATATATATATTCAGCAACTATACAGTCACTTGCGATCGTCATTACAGATAACATTTCATCCCCACTCGTATACATACGTACTCATATACATGTTTATCAGACACCCACACAGCCACAGACACACAGACACGCAAGGGCGACGGAGAGGACAGAAGTGACACAAGACACAGGGTTCCCTTGATTCATGCAGGGCTTCATAAATTGTAATATTATATCACGACTTAAGTTTTGGGCGGCACGGTGATGTGGTGGTTAGCACTGTCGCCTCACAGCAATAGGGTTCCTGGTTCGATCTGGGTACTCCGGCTTCCTCCCACAGTCCAAAGACATGCAGGTTGGGGATAGGTCAATTGGTGACTCTAAATTGTCCATAGGTGTGAATGTGAGCGTGAATGGTTGTCTGTCTCTATGTGTCAGCCCTGTGATAGTCTGGCGACCTGTCCAGGGTGTACCCTGCCTCTTGCCCGATGTCAGCTGGGATAGGCTCCAGCACCCCCGCGACCCTCAAGAGGATAAGCGGTTAGAAAATGGATAGATGGACTTAAGTTTTGTGATATTATCATATTGTGGATCTGGTGATTCCCACCCCTACAAACCAGTGCTAATCAAATGTTAACCGAGATTCTATTATTGCATTGCCCATTTCTTGCCTTAAAATGTCTACATAAACACATTTTAGTGCACTGTTTGGCTGTAATGTGAGAATTTGTGGACAGGAAGTGGGTGCATCCTGTTTCCTGTATTGTAAAAACAAAGGCTAAGAAAACTGATCAAATGGTAAAACTAAACAGCGTTGTTTAGTGCAAAGATTCTGTTACTGTGTTGCCTCAATCTCACCTGATATGTTTTAGAAACATATTTTCTTACTGTTTAACTGTAATTTTAGATTGTTTGTTACCATCTTGCTGCCATTTTGTTTCCTGTGTCAAAATGGTCAAGCCTGCAGTCAAGCCTGCATTACGTCACTGACGTGGTAATGTTTACTGGTCCGGTGTGGGTCAGCATGCTGGTAGTTGTAGGTTTGCTACCTCTTGAGCAAAGCGAATGTTTTGTCCTTCTTCTTTGTTTTGTCTGGTCATGTCGCACCAATTTCATAAGTATTTGGATATTTCTGCTGCATAACTAAGTAGCCTAGTTTTATGAAAAGAACATCCTCCCAGCAGTTAAATACTTCTTTAACAGTCCGCTTAATAATTAATTCAGGCTTTGGCCACACTGATTCAGTAATAAACCCTGCGCATGTATCTTTAGACATGGTAACCATAGCTCACACTTCTGGATTCATCATAAGGGAGAAGCACCAGTTAAAAAGACAGAAATCATCATCTCATCTAAACAAACTATTCAGCTGCTTCACAAATCAGACTTGTGCTAAGCCAAGAGCAGCAACAGAATCTCTTGAAACACCTTCCATTTCCAAAATAATACATGGAAATCAAACACACATTCAAAACAACAGCCCTGAGAAAGATTTCACCACCACCTCTGGCACGCCCCCATGTCTCAAATTTCATTTTCTGAAAAACAGGATTTCAAGTGAGACCTGGCCTCAGAGAGGCTACAGTTAAATATTGACACCAGTAGGCAGCCAAACAAAAGCAGCAGGAGGACGTCAACGGAAGAAGTCCCGACACGGACAATCAGTGCATTGTTTACTCGAGGGCCAGCCAGGTGCGATGTTACTTTTTTGTCAGTGCAAAATAATCTGAGAAAACAGAACACATGGCCCATCATCTGGGTCCTAATAAGCTATTGTTCCTAACCGGTTCAGGAGGGATTCCAGTGAGTCATCCACGACTGACGGAGAGGAAAACTTGGCAAGAGAGACTGTGCCGAGCAGCTGTGTTCAAAGTGCCTGCAGATTCGAAATCTTCATACCTGGATACTGGGAAGTATTCAGTGAACACAAAGGAAAATGTTGCTACACTTGAGCTTTTTGATGCTGCTGCATATCAAATGTTTGTTTTTTTGCTTTTGGTTATACATGAACACAGCTACACCTGTTGGGTTTATTAAAATATGTCTGCTTTGGTGAAATATATGATGTATTGTAATTCGTGGCTCTCCATGATTTGAATTTCATGCTGAGTTGTGAAATGATTTCATGGTCTCTGTGGCCCTAAAATAATGAGAATCAGAGTTACAAGCTCTCCTAACAATAAACCGAATACATTTGTGTGATCACTTAATTCACATTTTTTCAATTAGGGTTTATTTGCCGCACTCTGAATAATGAATTGTGCTTATAAATCACTCTGAAAGCATTCATTAATTTTCAAACAGCTCATTATTTAGCATTTTAACTAATTCACATGAGGTGTGCTAACAAAGCCATGGCTGCATTCTGCCAATCTCTCCTCCCTCTCATGTCCACCATCACTCTCTCTGAATCATTGATGCGCATCGATGTGCCACAATTCACCATAATGATTGCCTAATAAGAGACAATCAGAGGAGAACAGGCCTGTCAATGGACGACAAAGTGAGGCAACAAGTTTTCATCTCCTCTGAATACCAAGTGAGTAGTTAAACACAAAGGAGACAAATAGAAAGGAGGCAAAACCTTTTATTCCGACACATTCAAATATGAAAAATGGATGTATTTCAATGGGTAAAGAGGTCTGTGTTTATTGTAAAACTATACAAACTGTACAAAGTTAGAAGTGTTACTTTGTAGTTTTTTTGTCTTTTACTTTTGTTTTCAGAGTTTTACATTTCAGATAGATGTCACTCTGATAAATGGCAATCATCAGCACCGCACTAATTTTCACTCGCTCCGCATGTTAGTCTCAGTTAATCTAATATCCAAATGTAAATGAGTGATTAGTGTCAATAGCAGTACATTTTAACCATCTGCTACTGCTACATAATGACAACTGAGAATGGTCTATTTCAGCTGTCATATCACTTAGCGGTTATAAACAGAAAATGTGATCACCCGGTAATGCACATCAAATCTTATAGCCTTGCACAGATGACATGGATGACAAGAATACAGTGCTTTTCTATCCTGCAAACAGTTTCAGAATACTGTACTTTAAGACAGCCTATAGTATAGTTTTGTTTTTCTTCACTCTTTAATCTCTAATAAGAAACCCATAGATAGTTCTGATGTCAAAATGGAGCCCCGAGGTCATGTGACATCAGAGTTCACGTTCAAAGCACAACACTAGACACTCTCATCAACACATTCTGGCAGTGCACCCTGCCAATTTGCACCTTTGCCGATGTGAGGAAACACCATCGTCACCTCCCCATTCAGACCAGAATGAAATCCAATCATAAGACATATCTGAGAAGGGGGAATGCCTGTGATCCCTGACATACCAGAGTGCTCACTGAAATATGTGGCTAAGGAGCTTTATTTAGACCTACCAACACATCAACACAGTCATTCTCTCCGAACTGTAAGAAGGAACGTAAAAACTTACTAACTACACGTAAGTTGGTTAACAAAAAGTGAGGTGAAAAAACAGGCATAAGCTACAAGCTTTTTTTTTACACTAGGGCTGGGCAATGTATCGATAGTATGTCGATATCGTGATATGAGACTAGATATCCTCTTAGATTTTGGATGAAGCCATATCATGATGTTGTGTTTCCCTGGTTTTGAAGACTGCAATGCAGTAAAATGATGTTAATTTCTGAACTTCTCAGACTGTCTTACCTTACTTCTGATTATTTCTAATGTGTAAATATTTTATAATACCATATTCAACCCAACAATGTCCTTGCAATATCAATATTGAGGCATGTGGTGGGAAAAAAATCACAATATTTGGTTTTCTTCACATTGCCCTGCCCTAGTTTTCATCAACATGTACCAGTTTAATCACAGATAGCCATCACTGCAACATGAGACCTGGGCCTAGGTTAAATGGGCTGACTCTGTGACAGGATAAATAATATTTATGAGAAACCTCCTCTACTCTGCAATCTATATGGTAATTTATATCATTACAAAGCAACTGCTGGAATGCATAACTGATTGATGACTTCCTTCCACCAATCCATCCATCCATCCATCCATCCATCCATTTACCGCTGTTTATCTGGGGCTAGGTCACCATTGCAGCTGGCTAAGCGAGGTAGTCCAGACGTCCCCCTACCCAACAACATCATCCAGCTGGATTGTTGGTGTTCTGGGTCTACCCCAGGGCCTCCTATCAATTGGGTGTTATGATGGATGACACATCTCTACTTAACCATGTTGCACAAAATGAAGCCAAAATATCCCACATACACTGGTGTGTTGGCAAAATCATTTGGAGTCAGAGTCTGCGCAGTAGTGATATCGGTCAGTATCAAGTTCCCACCCATACACATGTCTGACCAATCACAAGCAGCACCAGTGATAGCATACCCATTGGCACACACAGCTCTCAATCATGACCTAACCCCCCCCCCCCCCCCTTAAACCATCAAATTACCAGTTACAGCCTATTAGAAAAATAGGGCAGGGTTTATGATCTATATTGTAGCCAGTCACTGGGCGTCACTTTTGGGGACCTCTCATGTCCTGAGAGGTTGAGGCTTGAAGCACCTCAACTTTGCCTGATATCACACAGAATTATCAACTCCTAGATTTCATTTCTATCTTCAATCTGACATTGTGTCTACTTTTACTGATTTCCATGAGGGAGAGGGATTTGATATTTTCCAGAACCAATCACTAGAGACCAGCGTATCCCCCTGAATCTACCGACATTGTAAGTCCACACTGATGCGTAACCATGCCAACATATCTGTTTTGCCAGTGTTTTAAGATTGGAGTGGAGGGAAGTAAAAAGAAACTATGATGTTGGGCAATATTGAGAGGACATGTTGATTCACAACAGCCTAAATAGCAGCGTTTATCTTGTCTATGGTGCTTGCCACTGATGTTATTACTCCTCATTGGTTCCTGCATAACACTTGACAATGCTTGACAACAGCATGACAACAGTTATTAGTCTCCCTGTAGCGCTCAATAGTTGTTTTTTTATTTCAGCAAAGAAACTGCTGTTTCATGTCACCATGCCAGATGAATCAATCAGCTCCAACTCGATTATGTGGCCGGGTTCAAAGGTCTGGACCCAGGCAAACCTCAGCAGTCTGATAGGGCTGACAGAACCACATCATCTGCAAAGAACAGAGAAGCTCCTTTGAGCTGTCCAAACCAGATGCTCTTCTTCATGTGGGTGCGCCTTGAGAGCTTGTCCATGAAGATCACAAAGACAAATGGTGATGAGGGACAACCCTGGCTGAAGCCAGCTTCTTGCCCAGAATACAGACACAGCTCTCACGGTGGTTATATAAGGACTGAATAGCTCCAAGCAATACCCCTGAGCCTAGCCTCGCATCACCAGGCTCTCCACTTTATGTGAAGAGCCTGGTTTTTATTCACTCTGAATTTTGTCTGGTTCTGGTTCTGGTCTAGAGAGCGGATGCGGAATTCACCAAATTCACCAAAGTAAAAGTGTTCACCAAAGTAAAACTTTAAATTCTGGCGCACCATCGATTTGGGGTGATGAGGGGTCTAAGAAAATAGATTAACTTAATGGCTTGGGGCTTTTCTTGTAAATCATATTCTTTAAATTAAAAGTTTCACCACATTTTTATTAGCTTGGTGCTTTTATTTTGACGAAATACCCTGAGCCCCATATTCCTCCAGCAACCCACAACAGACACCCTCAAAACACAATTTGATGACGTCTAACAATGTAAAAGGTGGATGTATCCTTTAATCTTCACAGTGTTTTTACAAAAGGAAACTCTTGACTCTGAGTGGAACATTTGGATCCTCTGAATAGAAACAGGTGTGGTGGTGAAAGCCAAGGGTCAGCACATTCATATATTGTTAGAACTGGTGATGCCAAAGAGGTCCCTGTGTCTTTATAGGAAACTACTGCGTGTAACTTAGAAACAGGTTTGTTATCAACCTGTTTTCTCATGTGTTCACCTCTCCCTCCTTTTAATTTGCCCTTATCTACTGCTTTCACTTTAGTTTTGACTACAAGTTAATATTAGTTTTGCTACTAATATTATGTTTCCAGCCCACAGCTCTTTTCCTGTGGGAGTCAGAAAGGGAAGATAATCAGGAGGACACCCGGAGAAAAATATCCAACCTGTGAGTATAAATAACTGTATATAATAATATTCTGTCCCTCCCCCGCAGGTCCTAAATATGCTCTGGTAAGAGACAGACAGTGATTTCACTTTGATGAGAGTACCCTGTTAGAAATCCAGACATCACAGTTTAGCTTGTTGATATATTTGCTTCTGTCACTTCCCCTGCTGAGAAAACCCTAACAGACAAAAAGTGGATGAATGGGATAATTGGGAGCATAGCATGAGACACAAAGTGAAGGGATTCATGCAGTTAAAAGCTCAGATGTAATAAGTGAGCCAATCAAAATAATGTGCCTTTCCTTCATCTTGTTTTGTGTCATTTCCCCGCAGGTCACACTTGAAATTCTCCAACTTCACTTGGAGTCTAACAGCGGCACTGCTTCAAAAGTAAAACTCTAAATTGGTGTCAGAGAAAGGATGTTTTTGTTGTTTTTTTTTCCCACTTTGGCCGCTGATTATTGTGAGAAAATAAAGCTAACCTTTTGTGAGCAACATGTGTTGAGCAGCAACAAGCCTTTGATGTGGATGAAAAGACCTTTCTGACCACAATCTGGTTTGGCAAACAGATAAGACGTTACCATAAAATTTCAAAAGCGTCTTTGTGAATGAGATCTCTCTGACCCTGACACTGTGTGCATGTCAACATTTTTATCAAGTCGAGTCAGGTTTATTTATAGAGTCCATTGTGAAAGTATGCCTTTAAGGACGAAGCATTCCCTTTACAGAAGCTAGTCAACACTTTACAGCCCTGATTGTGCGATATACTTTAGATGGATTTTCATCTTAAAGGAGTGCTTAACACACACAATGACCATTTGAAATCAATTAGTCATGCTGTGGTACCTTGAATTTGTGAAGAAAACATTGCTTTTCTCATATGCCTCCACAGAGAACAGTGTTTGATTTAATGATTGATTGACAACAACATAACTAGGGGTGAGCTGTATCATCTCGTTCACCATAATACTGGTATCATTCTTAATATTATATTAAAAAATGCATATTGTGATACTCACGATATTTAGACTTGTTGACATATTGATGTCACACTGTTACCCACAGAAACAACAAGTATGGCTGAAAGCCAATTGTTACCGACTCCACTGTGGTTCCAGAAAGAGGAGCAGCTTCAGTAGTGTGGAATAAACTGTGGCGTCCTGAGTGTTTTATGAACAGCCGTGGACTTCTGTGACTCTTTTAGAGAGTTACCGCTGAGAGGGAACTCATTCAGCGGCTCCTCTGGCAGCAGCACAGCGTCTCTCCCTCCCTCCCTCCCTCCCCCTCAAGTGATTTTGTCATACAGTAAGCCTTTGGTAATGTAAACCTACTTGACGCTCACGACTCGACAAAAAACTACATGTATGTGAACGTATGATAGTTATGGTAGCATAACAGCGTGTTGATTAGAGGAGAAATGGCAGAGCATAAAGGTCCAGGTGGAACAAAAACCACTCGATAATTTAAGATTTTACTAAAAGAGAAGGAAATCACCTGTCGATTTATATATATAGATCCCAGGGTAGATTTTTTTTGTATTTGGGAGCTGATTAAATGTGTAATTTGTGGTAGATTTTATTTTGTTGAACTATTAATATTGTAACAGAATCTGAATCTCACTCTGAGTTACTGTTGTTGTTCACAAACTAAAGAAATGAGAGATCATTTTTGTTTAGTTATAACTGGATATTTGAAGGCAAACTGTAAAACTAGATCACTTATTTTGTTGCAATTCTATTTTCCTAAATTAATAATGATTTTTTTTTTTTTTTTTACTAATATGTCATATCATCAAAAATATCGTTATTGCAAAAATACCCTAAAATATTGTGATATTATTTTTGGGCCATATCGCCCATGTCTAAACAGAACTATATCAAAACTTCTGTTCACAAACTCTCATACAACTTGTGTAGTAAAATACAAGTCTCATTTATCCAGTCGTACGCTCAGTACTTTCCAAATGCATTTTCACTGAAACACCTTAGTGTTTAAAACTTAGAGTGAAGCTTATATATGCTGTCTTCAAAGCTAAACTTTTAGTGAAAATGCATGTCTGGGAAATATTGAGCATACCACTGGATAAATGAGACTTAGATTACACTGCACAAGTTGTGTGAAAGTTTGTAAATGAATGTTTTGATTTAAACAAATTCCCAAATCAATCAGTAAATAAATTTGTTGCCCATTTTCTGTGGAGGCGTGCAAGAAAAACAAAGTTTTCTTTGTGTATTCAAGGTAACTTCGCCTGACTAACTGATTTACAAAAGCTCATTTTGTGGGTAAAGTATTCCTTTAAAGGTTAGGATTTTCCTAAAAAACAATAGACTCATACAAAAGTAATCCCTCTCAATCATCACAAACAATGTACAACCACAGTCCGACTGTTGGCCACTCAGCAGCAGCACAAATTGCCCAAATGCACCTTGACATTAGCCGTCCTTCACTTATTCCTAAACGCATTCCTCTAACTGGTCTAAGTGCTGGAGGTGGCCACTCTCTGGTCACAACCCCACTTACTACTTGACAAATACCATTAAATATTCCACGAGCACCCCATCTGTCTTGATCAAATTAAAAAGGCTCCCTGTTCAAGGCCATCACAAATCAACAATTAATATGCCAAAAGGGAGTATCTCGCACTGATAAATGTCACTGGTGCAATGTACACAGGCTAATGAGTTTTGAACACTGCTGACACAGTCTGGCTGAAATAAAATACAAAGGACAAGAGTGATGACTAGTTCACTATATTCAATTATCCGGCCTGAACAGAGGCTGTCGCTGTGCTCAGTCAACTCAACCTCCGGTGGGGCATCTTGCATTTTTCAGAGAGTAAATTAACTGTCAAGGCTTTGATGGAACAGAACAGAGCGAAAGCTACACAACAGTGTCAATAATCCTCAAGATTTTCTTTTTTTTTTTTTTTTTTTTTGCTCACCACCAACTTAACATGTGGTTGATATCAGATAACAAGAAACCAATTTGCTGCATATGTTTGAGATGACACGGTGTCAAGAGCTAGGAATAGTTATGGTGGGAACTTTTTTTTGGGAAACAGAACTTTTAAAGTCTCGGGGCGAGCGTTTTATGAGAAAGGGCGTTGGCTGCCTCTTCCAGAATTAGCTCAGCACACACACACACAGACACACACACACACCCACACGCACATCAATGCTCATTATCAGCTACACCACAACACACAGGAGCCACTTTGTATCGCCAGGGAAAACTCACACATCCTCGCCGCGTTTCCTGGCATGACCTCACTCGCAGCAGAATACAAACACTGTACGCCAACCATCAGCATTTTTTCCCACTGTGAGAAAGTAGTAACAGAACTTTTTTTAAAAGCCACTAAGTTTTTGTCTTTAATCAGGCCTGTAACATACAGACAGTGATCACTGTCGACAAAAGAAATGACCAACGCTAATGAAAAATACGGTTTCATTAATTTCACCAGTTTTGCTCATTTACCACGTTAAGACTATATGTTAGATCTACAAATAGCAGGTGGAACTGTCCTTTATTTCCTTGCCTGCGTGATCAGATTAAGACATTAGGTGGCTCCCTTTTTAATCACAGAGAGATTGCCTAAATGTAAGCTTAACACATTCCCTCCTGTCTTGTCTTGACACTAACAATGCTCTCTCTCATACATACTAACATGAGCAACGCCGACTGGATTTATGGGCCTACATTAACATAAGCAATGGTGACTGAATTTATGGGCCTATATTAACGTGATGCAATGTTGTGAAATCAGATTGTTGGGTACTCGTTCGCATTGATGAATTACCTTTACAGACTGAATTACAGCCCTCCTGAGCCTAATTTTCTTTCAGAAACAACTGCAAGATTATAAGAGATTCTGCTCAAGTTATTCATATGCGTCTGAGCCGGCCTGAAAAAAAAAAAGATCTATCTTTTAGTAGAGGTGTAGTAAAACTCATTGCTGATGGTCAGCATCTCCTCCTGCACATTTTGAAAATGTAGCAGCGTACGTGAGTGAGCGCGCAGCACTTCAGTTTGACATTTGCACTAAATTACATTTCAAGTTTAGCATTGTGGAATTAATGAGTGGGACTCGGTGATTTAATGAACTTGGACTGTGGTGTGCACTTGTGGCTCATAACTAAGCTTCTCTGTAATGGGGCGCCAGCTACAGCCAGGTCTCAGTCCCTATGTAGACTATTCAATAAGGCCAAACCTCTCACCTTAATGACTGTCGACTTTCTTCCTCAGTCGGATGCACTTTTAATTATCAGCTCCAAGGCTCTCTGTAGCATCTGTACTCGGAGGACAGGGCTCGTCTTTTAACTAAGAACCTCCAACTTTACAGAGTTGGCTCAAAGTCAGGCTCGAAATCTGTTAGCATTGCTGAATTCAGCCACAGAGCAGCAGAACTGCAGTAACCCTTTCACAGTAATGTCATCTTTAGCCTGGCTGCTATGTTAATAAGCTGCACAGCTGCTGAGCTGGTCTGTATTTTATGAGCACTGACAAAGCCAACAAATATGACATATGACAAGTAATGGCAGCTTTGATCTAAATTTAAGGGGAATTATTCCCATTTTAGGTTTCAGTACGTACATTTTTTAATACCAAAGATCCTCTGCCATATTTGGTATTCTGTCTTAGAGCTGTATGACCTTGAGGAGTCAGTTGGGAGAGCAGCTTTAATGCTAAATTGGCTCGAAAAATCATAAATCATATCAGCGTCAGCCTCTCAAACACACTGAAACTACACCACAGATTCTCTTACTGCATAGGCACATGTCCCATTATACTTTACTCAACAATGAGACAATAAGACGTGACAGATCTTATCAGAATCTGATGCGTCAGTCATGAGCAAAGGACTTCCTTAGAGCAAGCAGAACAGAGGCCTAATCAGGGTGCACAAACAGGGTGTCGTTTTTTAACCCACCGCAGACTGTGCACATTCTGCCTATTTCTGTGCTTCACCCAAACAGACAGCAGCAATGGCTTTCTACCAAGCAGCTGTTCCTCTCTCCCTGCTCAAACCCTCACTGGGGCATCATTATTGCAGAGCACATTTTCTTCCATCAGCTTTTGAATTAAGCACCAGTGCTTCTCCAATGAGTCTAATTCCAAGTGTCATGCTACTTAATGCTCCAAAATAAATACTTTTGTAACAATTATAAATTGTTCATCTTTAGAATATCGTATAAAGACACATTATGTGATTCTTCTTTTTCAAACATTAATTATTCAGTGTATTCATGAAAGCTCAGCACAGTCATTATGTCATTGTAGACGTCACAGAAATGCAAAGAAATGTGTATAGTGATGACAATTCCTGCACCAATAGTGCACCAGCTGCTAACAGTGACTCATGGTTGCACCTATTGGTAGTGGTTGATTATCATAAAAACATAATATGCAGAGTTTTCCTGAAAAACAACGTATAGACAGACAGAAGTGATCCATCTAAATCATCACTTATGACCTACAAGATGTTTTGTGGTGTATTTTTCCGCACTTATTTTCTTACTTTCAGTGTTCAGGACATTTATGGGCGTGTACCTCGACAGCGCTCAGGTGAGGTTGGGTTTTATAAAAAGGTCGAGGCCAGGTGCCAGACTGTAAATTTAGAAAAGGCAAATATAGAAAGGCAAAACGCCAAACGAGTGCTGGAAATGTGCTTACAAACAGTAAGCGACAATGCATATGTTATGTTATAAGCAGTGGTGGAAAGTAACTAATTACTTTTACTCAAGTGATCTACTCAAGTACAATTGTGAGGTACTTGCACTTAACTTGAGTATTTAAGTTTGGTTTTTACGCTTAATTTCAGAGGGACATAAAGTACTTCTTACTCCACTATTTGGTCATTTTAATTATTTTTGCAGATTTTGATTAGTACACAAAACATAATCAACAAATAAATGATGATGTATTATTATGGATAAAGATAAAATTGTATTGATCCTTGGGGGCATTCACAAGCTACAAGGCAATTAATAAAGTAATTAAAATTTGCTCCACCTTCACCAAGTGATGAACATATTAAAGGGGAACGCCACCTAAATTAAGAACTCCAATATGTTATTTCCATGACCTGGGAAAGTGTAATTAGTATTTGTGAACATGAGCTACTTTCTCTCAAAGCCAGTAACTAGAGGAGTAAGTCTCAAACATGTGATGTCATCAGGTGCTCCACAGACAATGAATGGGAGCCTGATTTTGTGAACACACAGAATGCTTGTTTTAATTTTTATACCCAAATGAGCGTTACTCTATTGTAGTGTTCTCAGTTCTGAAACAGAAAATGAGCCTGTATACTCAGAGCATCTCCCTGGGTGCTCTCACTGTCATCATCATCACTCCGAGGTCATTGAAATCCAGGGCTTAGGCAGCAACTTGCAGCATCGGACACTGATGAAAAAAGCCATTCTTTTACATCGACATGATATGCGGCCAGTCGCCGGCTTGGCGGCATTAAACTGTAACGGTGTCGGGGGGAAACACAGTGGGACAAGAATGAAAGTTAAGGTAGTAAGAGCCCAAGTAGGGTGGGCGGGACGGGTGGTTGATGGGTCCAACAAACGCCAACTTTCACTCGGAGAGCAGTGCTCGCATCCACATTGTAAAGCCGAACCCCACTCTATTTTCCTAACAATGCGCTTTTGATGCTGAAATCTACCCACTTGTGTTAGTTGTTGAAGCAAAAGAACATTAATTCGCAGTGTTGTACTGACGTAGTGCTTTTATTTGACTGTATGTAAATGGTAAATGACGACAATGCAAGTAACAAGCAGAACTTGATGCTGCGTCCCAGAACATCAACAATCGACGCATCCAGGGTACCTATCACATTGACGTGGAAAGTCCATGTCCATACGTCGAAATGTGATGAGGTTGGAGTGAGAATATGTTGATAACATCTTTCCTAATTCATTGTCATTGGAGCAGCTCAAGACTTCCCTATGACATGACAAATTTGAGCTTACCACCCTAGATTTTGGATTTGAGAGAGAGTTGTTCATGTTAACGTATATGTTTGGACTGTCTTGGACCATAAGAATAACATGTATGAACAGTTTTCAATAATTGGTTGAGTACTTTTACCTATCAGACTCAGTGTATTTTGATGCTAATAATTTTGTACTTTTACTTAAGTAAAATTTTGAAAGCAGGACATTTACTTTTTTCTACATTGTGGTCTGACCTATGTTAAAGATCTGAGTACTTCCTCCACTTCTGGATATGAGACATTACAACCCTGACACATGATTTGGTGATTTTAAAAAGTTCAGCAACCCATCTCTGGAGCCTACCTCTGTGGTTTGATCTGTTAGGCCTGTAAGAAAAAAACATTATGTTTTTAACCCCAATTATAGCTCCAAGATCAGCATTTCTCTCATTCTGATCTTAAATCCAGCCCAATCCCACTTGTAGAAACAACACAACCCCCCAAAGCGAGTGCACTCCCTAAAAATAGCATTTTATGTCTCTGTTGCATATTGGAAAAACAAATCCCAGACAATTAATCTTCCCTCTCACTTACCAAACTAAACTTTCATAATTGGGTCAGTGTCATTCTGGAAATAGAGAGAAACTGAACCAGCGTGGTGAAACTGGCAGCGCAACAAGTGCTGAGCAGATAATCTTGCTGGATCAGCCAATGTTTTATTTAGCAGGTAACCCAGCTGGATCGGCATCTTCGAGCCACTGGCTGTTCTTCCTCTACCACTGTGTTGGATCATCATTAAGACGGAGCTCAGCTAGTCAGATACTACTCACAGCTGAGCTTGTTAGCTGCTGGGCTGCAGAGCTAGCATGTTTTTATGTAATAGAATCTGTCTCAAAAGAAAGGCCACCGGCTCATCTTCCAGCTGCTAGATTATCTTTTGAAATAAATATATGTTCTCGATGTACTCCAACCTATTGTAGCTTTAGTTCTACTTCTTCTAATAAAGGTCAAGTTGATGGGATGCTTGTCTTTTTTTAGTATCTTTACCTCACAATCAGGTTTCACAGAACTGTAGTTATGACATGTCACCATACTGACCAAAAACATTCAGGATCAACCGTTTTATTTTACAATATAATATTAATTTTGTGTAAATGTAGTGTGAAATGAGTCATTGTTTATTTCCTCAGTAAGGGAGCAAACAGCTCTAGTGAACAGTATCTCATCCCAGATGAAAGCATAGCCTGAATGTAACATGCTAACACTGGCTCAGTTCTATTACATTATTAATAAGCTTCTTATTTGTAAAGAACATCTAATAGCCTTCCTGTTTTTGATGTGCAAACCAGACTTTGTGCAGCAAAATAAATCACCAGTTTCTCATCTTCTGAAAAACTCCAATGTGTGAGTGTGCTATTTAAAAAATAGCACAGGACAAGATATGAAAATAAATGAAAGGAGGGAGAGAACACACGGATTAGTGAGCCATCATCACACTGGGCATGGGAGTCATATTTCGGCCAAGATGGCTTCTGGGATGGGCAGATGTCTGACACTAGTGAGAAAGATGAAGAGTAAGTTGTAAGAGGATGGAAATGTGCTTAAAAGGAACAGTAGAGAAGAAGCGGAAGGGAACAGACAGTCAAAGAAACCTATTTAAACAGCATATACGAGCTGACATCAAACACACCGGCGGGAGGAGAAGGTTGTTGAGTGGGAGTCATCACGTTCCTTCTGCAGTGCTTCCTGCAGCTCCTCTTTTGCTCTGTTCTAGCTCTACTGTCTTCCTCTGCGCCATCTAAATATTTTATATGTAGCCTGATGTTGTGTTAGAGATGTGTCCCACTCTTTGATCAGGCTGACTGTCATTGATTTGTTGCCGGAGCAGAGTACGGCATTGACTGTTTCATCACATAGGAAGAGGCAATGAAGACGGGCTCACTGAACAAAGACAAATCAATAAATAATGCATCGTCAGCTTATCTTCAGCTGTGTTCTATCAATCATTAAAAGGCCCGATACAATGCAGTCCCACCATCACATACGGTTGCCACCTGCTCAATGAATATTGCTCCAATTTGTGTGCACGTGTGTGTACTCAAGTCTCAAACCAACTAAGTTACGTTACTGTAAATAGCTTCTTGTATGTTTCTTGTAAGATATGCACTGTATATCTACTGTAAAGCAATATTGCTTTTACAATTTTTTCAACATCCTACAAAGTGCACTTTGGAAATGCTAAAAATCAAATAGTAAGAGCAGCAGTAATTACAGAAGGACAGTCTTCTGAGTCAGGGAAGATGAGCTGTATACTACAAAATCGTATCAGCTCTTGTTGCATTACTGAGCCAAAACCCACTGTCGCTCTGGCTTTGATGTTCAAACTGCGGTCCTGCACAGCCAGGAAAAAAGTGTTCTAAAAACGGGACCTAAAATCTGGGAGCGAGAGGAAACGTCGCTGCTGCCATAATCCTATGGGTAATCGTTTACATTTGATCACCACGCATGAATATGAATGCTGTTCTGCGTGTCCTTGAAAAATCCCCCCAATTTACAGTCACTCGCCGGGGTAGGGGGACTGATGTGAACATTTTCTGCACTTCTTTCCGGAACATGACAGCTATTCAAACGGCTCACTCCAACCTCCAGCAAAACGGCTGGTGTGAAACACAGTCACAAGTGGCACACATTTAAATGTACTCAGCGTGGTGTCGCGAAAACAGCACGAGGGAGACAAGAAAAGAGAGAGATGAAAAAGAGAGGGCGCTACAGTGCTGAACAATGCCAAGTAAAAGATTACAGATGGCTGGCTTTGTGGAGGGGTGCTTGAGCATGTTTTCAGGCTCATTTCAGTGTAATTTTCTCCCTTTATCCATGGGCACGCAGCCTGTGAAGGGTCACAATGAGGCATGGAGCCTTGTGGTGGATAGAGAGAGGAAGGCCAAGCAGTGCGGACATGCGGGCAGAATGAAAACGTGACGGGGTTCTGGAAGGGCCACTGTTAATCCCTGGCACAAGGAAAGGGAGACACAGCGTGGTCGCCGAAGCGCGCACGCATGCACAGATGATGATGCACTTTACAATGCTTTGGATAATTTAATCTAAATTGTGATCGCAACCTGAACTTCTGCGTTAGACTGAAAAGCATTGTGCTTTTAAATTAGCTGTAATGAGTCATAGTTTAAGGATTTAGTACATAAACTCAGAACAGGCTTAAATTTCAATTCTTCCATGGCTCTGATAAAGAGAGGTCTGGAGTGCCAAGAGCATACCAAAATTAAATTTGAAAAAAAAAAGGGAAAAGGAAAAGGAAAAGGAAAAAAGTGAGGATTTCAGTATTCAGTATATTCAGTAAATGGACTGAGAAATGGGAGAGTGGTGGTGTAATGTTGCCTTCAAAATGGACATAAATTGTAGGGACAAGGTATTTTTAACTAGTGTCCCATTTCTTTAAATTTGTTAACAGAAATTTAGTTGAAATTGGCCCAATAGAGTTGGAATCCCAGCAGGGTACTATTAAGATACATAAAAGTTTAAAGATGAAGTCCTCCATTGAAAGAGATTTCAAGTTTCCACAGCAATTTTGGCTTCAAACTAGATTTCAGAACATAAACACGTCTCTCAAGAGGCCATAAGTAGAGCTTAAAGTGCCCAAGAGGTAAAATCCAGAGTTGTTCAGTTAACAATAGATGGAGACAGACTTTTTTAGGGGAATGCGATAAAGCCAAGGCTGTTTCCCCAGGATAAAACAGATTTATGCCTTTACATCAAGGTGTATAAAAGTCCAACCAAAGACGCCTTCAGCATAGGTACTAACTTATAGTTCAGTGAAGGATCTCACCCACTGATTGTGAAAGTGCCAAAGTAACACCAGATGACATAAATGATTGATTAAACACCCCTAAGAAATACAACAGCAAAAAGACGGGCACCTCGACACTTAAGAGGCACATGACGAAGGCTTGCCATGGAAAGAAAGACAAGAGTCAGCTTCAATGTCCACGTTTGTATCCTTAAAAAAATGTCGGGTTTAAACCGGGCTTGGGTTCATAATTACAGTTAAAGGAACGGGACGGGACGGGCTCGGACAGAACATGCACGGGCTTGGGTGGGGTCGGGCTGGATTTTCTGGGCCCGATCTAAGCTCTACTTCAAGTCCACAGTGTGGTTCACTCAACCTGTGCACTGTGAACAGAAAGCGTTCCACGTTCGCGTTGCTCTTTGCTGGTGTATTTTGTCCTCTAGGTCACATGGTATTGCACTGGGACGCTTGAAACAACAGGCAAAACCACGTCGGCTTGTAACTTGCAAGGACGCAGGATGAGGAGTAGTTTGGTCCATGACGATACTGCAGGTCTTCAGATGTGGAACGTAAAATACATCAAATGGCAACAGGCTACAGCACAGAAACGCTAAGGTTTTCCTCTGATTTAAAGTTCATCTGAAAGCGAGGGGCTTTATAACTGCACTGCAGTGCTATGTCATAGTAAACTATGTCAATTATATATAGGGTATAGTGTGAAGAGAAAGAGACCTGAGTCCTCTTTCAAAAGAACTGACAATGTGAACGCAAAGTGAACCACGTCCCTTTTCTGTTGGTCCACTTTGTGGTGCACTTTAAGAGTTCAATTCATTTAAAAAGGACTAAATGTGAAAACACGTGTTATGCGTGTGACCCATCACAAAAGATTTACAAAGTAGTTGTTAGCAATTAGCAGCTAACTCAAAGAAGAAGAACAGCGGCCAAAAATCTCCAAAAATTGGGAAAAGAATGAGGTCCGGGAGCTCCTTACCCTCCGAGCAGAGGAAGAGATCAGTTGCCACAGGGACAGGAAATGATTGTTATTAAAAGGTTATTAAAAGGCCATTGTTGTTGTTAAAGGGCCAGTGTGTAATATTTGGCATGGTTTATTGTCAAATCTGAATCTGAATCTTCTACCCATTAATATGTTTATATAAGTGTATAATCGCTATAAAATAAAATTCGTTTGGTTTTCGTAGCCTTATAGTTATGCTTTTATATATATACATACATATATATATATATATATATATATATATATATATATATATATATATATATATATATATATATATATATATATATATATATATGTATATATATATATATAGCAAGGGCCTTGCTTTAGAGAGGTCGTCATCTTGCGCCGCCATGTATGTACGGCAGACCTAGCGGACAATCCAGCCAGCCAGAGAACGCGTTTCGTGTGTATAAATAAACCAACGAAGACAGCGGGAGGAAGGAAGAAGGAGGAGGAAACAGCAGAGAGTGTTAGTAGTTCGTCGATAGAGTAGTGGAAAGTTTTTTTAGTTATAAAGTTTGCGAATGGACCACACTTACCACGCAACAGGAAAGAATGAACCCGAACCGTCATCTGCGAGGAAAAGAAGATGCAACTTCACTCCTTGTGATGCACTCTCTGCGGCGCTTTTCCTCCTGGTGATATATCTCCCCAACGATGGCAGCAGTAGCACCGAATCCCATTCTGTGCATTCAGCCTCTCTTCTCGCCCGCTCAGCATCAAACACATGGAGTTCCTCATCTGTATGCTCCGGCTCAAACAGGTATGGCTCTGGGTCTGTGTCCGCTACAAGAAACTCTTCAAAATCGCGTTCAAAGTCGTCCATTGCAGCTACTATAGTCCGGAGATATCGCTAGGCTAAATAAACAGCTGAGCTCTGTTTACGGGCTACGCTGTCAGTCAGTGTGCGGGCTGGAGGTTGGTGGAGCAGAGAGGGGAGGGGGTACCCGCTTGGTACTGTAAACGAGTATGTGTGTATGAAGTGAGTGTGTTACGCTAGAAGAGTCAGAGTTTGGGACGGAGTCTTTTACCCCATGGAGTGTTACCGGAGTTTCTGGAGTGCTAAAATAAACTGGCCTTTTTCCCGAACGCTCCTCTGGTCTCCTGCTCATGAGGGATTCATTACAATATCGTAACATAGCTTAGATTTCTAAATAAACATTCACCTCATCGCTAGATAGACCTACTCCTGAAAAACTCGTGCGCAAGGCTTTTTGTCCCTACGAGGCCGCTGTCATTTACCCGACAGGAGAGGTGAGCGAGTGAGCCCTGCAATCTAGAATTTGGCCACTGATGTCACTGTTTTCAACCCATTTTACACACTGGCCCTTTAAGAAAGCGGTGCCAACGCATATGTTATATGTCACACTAGAGGCTAACACTGATGTTTGTAGTCCGCGTGATATTGACCAATCACTTTTGTTGTTGTTGCCAGGTCAAACGGTCCATGCGGTGAACTAACAGGGCGGAACATAATTGGCGTCACTGCAAACTCTGAATCCATCGCAATGGTTCAGCATATTTACTTATGTATAAACGGAAGTCGGGAACGGAAATTCACCTCCTCCGCCCAAATCAAACTGGAATGCCAAAAAATCGGGAGGCAATCTTGTGACGTCATGTTGACTTTGGTAATAAACTTTGTAATGACTTGAGTCAAGATTGTAATCTTGCTTCTTCCTTTGTTCCAAAGATCTTAAAAGAATGGAAAACATGTCTTTGTATGCCTTTAAAAACATAACGACTGAAGTTGTTGCAAAATTTGTCATCTTTGTTCACATGAACCAGTAGGATAGTCTAACACAGTCTTGGAGAGGAGCTCTGGGAACAGACATGACAGTGCATATTTGACACTTAGTAAAATACATACTCCTGTTGCTCCTGTATCGAGAGGTTAGTGTTCTTAGCACTGCTTCAACACTTGAAGACGCGTTGGTTTCGACAGAGGCATCAAAGTGGCCGGGGAGTATATAAGAGTATCTACTGAGTGGGAAGAGATTGACTACAGTTTCTGCTGGAGTGTCAGCACCGAGGTGCAAAAGAAATCTCCCCTTTGGGAAATGCAGCATTCAGAGACTGATGCTTAAATGACCCGCAATGACTTCACACATATGCTGCTTGTTCATAATGTGGGGTTTAACACTATGATATGACTGACACCAGGAACATGAGACTCACAGGTCACAACAGTACCTGGTTCCCATGAGTCAAACCAAGGACAAAAAGCCCCAAGCGAATCTGTCACAATGCAAGCCATTACCCACCCAGTCGCATATTTGATGTATAAGCTTCTAAAGAGCCGAGCATGAAAAGTACTCTTTGTGCAGAACAAAGTTTTACAGAGAACAGTGGCATAATATCTGGTGGGTATTCCCCTTGAGTCAGGGGATGCCACATATGCACATGACAGACATACACACACACACACACACACACACACACACAGACACACAGAGGAAAGGACAAAAAAGACCCTGACACACAAGGCCCATTCAACTGCATGCATGAGTTTCTCCACACTTTAAGTTTAATGTCCTCTCGCTCACACACATGCACACACACTTTTTTCCCTCTGCCCTCCACTCTCTTGTGACAGAATATGCCCTTTGTTCATGTTCTTTGAGGGAGCATCGGGGAGCTGGGCTGCTGGGGCTCTGGGAACGGACATGAATAAATGGACTGTCCTTCATTGCAGCATGAGGAGAGCAGCCAAACACCCCAAGCAGGAGATCTTACATCCATTATCAAAGGGCCTTTTGAAAGAGGCTTCAGCTACAACTACGCCATGTTTGAAGTGGTAGTCACTCACACGCATGTCCAAGCCCACATGTATTTCCACAAGCATGTGGTCAATGCATGTACGGGAAATGCACAGTCCTTTACTATACATACACAGACAGACACGTCCTCTATATATCAGATCCAGCAAAATAAAGTCTCTTCTGTCCATCCAAATTACAGCAAACCAAGTAGACACTACCAAAGACCTATACTATGGAGAGTTATTGAAAAGGGGTCTTTCAGAACAGGAAATTAATATTTGATTCAAACGCTGCCGCTTTTTCGAGAGTGCTGTCTTGTGTGCCTAGGACTGAATATATTGCTACAACCATCTGCCCACTTTGAGTTAAATGCTTAAAGTGAAAGACTAAATTGTGTATAGGCTATAAAATGGATGAAAGAATATGAGAACATGTTCTAGCTCATTTCCCCAGAAAGCCTGTTTTTTTTTCCGCTGTCGTGGCTCAGAGTGGGCTGTTAATCTTAACATGCCAATGTGGCTGACTAGCATGTTGGAAAAGTTACTCCCCATTATGTGTCTGTGCTTCACAGAGCCTGGCCAGGCGTCCACATCACGCAAAGGGATGGTTAAGCTCCTCTGCAGGTGCAATGCTTTTGGCTTACTTCAGGGTTACATTCATTTTAATAAGGTTTTCCATGAAATGGTGCCTGCAGGGTGCCATAAACAGTGCTGGGTGATATGGAGGAAATCAAATACCTCAATATTGATACTGCAACTACATTGTAGGATTGACTATCTGTCTATAGTGCTTACACAAAATATTTACACAGTAAGATTTTAGATTAAAAATCAGCAGTATGTGCAAGACACAGTGAAAACAAATACTAAAACAGCTAGAACAGTTTGGCATGTTTAGAAAATTCCATCACTTCACTGTAATGCAGCCTTTAAAACCAGGAAAAGACTGAAACTGACATTGCTAATGTCAAGCAGTCAGGGTTTCTGTTCTTTGTCACTCAGTGTTCGGTGTACCTCTTTACCACCGGGGAAGCTTCCCTCCCAAGATGTAGTTGCAAAGTGAGTGCTCCTCACTTTAACGTCACTCTCTAGTACAGGCAGCTGCAGACCCAGACCACAGACCGTCTATAAAGATAGATGATGTGTCTCCACTTCCCCCCACTGTACAAAAATGAAGTCAAATTATCTTGGATACGGATGCTGCCATCTTGCGCTGGTGACGTCATTTGGAGCCAGAGTCTGTGCAGTATAGCCAGGTATGTCCATCCTAATGACTGGAGCTCAACATTCTGTTTTGCTCTCTGTATCAATCTGGCCCCATGCTGCCCCACACACTTTCAGTGGGCGGGAGTACTCACCTTGGCGGACAAACTCCTTCAGCCAATCAGCGAAACAAAACACCATAGAATGTTGAGCTTACGTCATCGGGATGGTCTTAACGGGTTTTGCGCAGTAGCAATCTCTGCCGGTATTGAGTTCCCACCTATAAACTTGTCCAAACAATCACACGCAACGCCACTGATACACTGATTGGCACAAATTACCTTAATCCCCTCTTTTTTCAAATCTAATTACCAGTTATAACCAAGCTTTTCAGCAAAATAAACACTTGAACACACATCAATGTGATAAGAACTACCTAAAATGACAAATCTTTTGGAAAAATGTATTTGACATGTACTGTGATGTTTTAGTTTGGCCCATGTCCCATCCACTAACATGGAGGGGGTGGGGTTTATGACCTATACTGCAGCCAGCCAACAGGGGGCAATTGAGATGTTTTGGCTCCACTTTTGAGGAGTCATCCATCTTTATATGTAGTCTATGACCCAGACCCAGAGTGAGTCTGAGTGAAAGTCAGAGGCAGTAGCCCAGAGGAAGAGAGGCTTTGCCAAGTCAGGCTCCAAGACGACAGTATCTTCTGCCTTTTGCTTAGAAATGATGAAATAAAGCTTCAAGTAACTTAAAATGATACAGTCTCTGGTTTTCTTTTATATCTGATGTCTGCAAAGTAGTTAACATGCCATTAGCTCAGAGGGCTAACTTGGCATGTTTACGGTATTTCAAGAATGTTGCTGTCACCCTGCATGTCCAGCTGAACCACATTTAAACTCTCAAAGTCTATATGGAAAAAAAGGGATATATTAGTCAAATATCCATTTGGAACAGCCAAATTGGATTCAACTGACATAATTAATTAATTAATAATTAATACAGCCCTAAATATTAAGGTATCCCAAATCTAAGTCAATATCTAATCTCATATCATGATATCAATACATTTCCCAGTTACATGACTGAAATCAAGAGTAAAAGTCCCACCGGCGCTAACTAGGCTACTGTTTGCAAGCTGAACACATCTTTTGAATCAAAATGTATAACTTAAATTAGAAGCTGACAACAGTACATGGACAAATAATAAAATACACTTTGCAAACACATCAACTAAATCACCTCAAATCAATCATTTATTATTTGGATCAAAACTATTTGACAATAAAAAATCAAAGGCCCTCTGACTATGAATATATAAACTGTACTTGCTGGGTTGCCTGAGAAGGAGTTTAATTGAAATACCTACCTTCTAGAATGGTCTGATTACTACTTGGGTCCATGAATAGCTCCATCTGAGAGACAGAATGATTGGATCACAGGGTCTAATCTCGTTTCTCTAGTGTCTGGATTTGGGAGAGATTTGTTCGTGATCACAACTATTGATCGGACTGTCCTAGACCATCAGAAGCAGCGCATGAATACTAAAAGCTGAGTCAGGTAGCGTAGCACCTGATGCAGTAAACATTTCAAATCTATGAAATCTGAAAGTGTGAAGGACTTGTAGTGCACACTGCAACCTACATTTATTGGCCCAGTTTCTGGAAAAAAAGTGAATGTGATGAAAGCTGTTGTTGCTGTTGAGCATTCTCTGCTTTTTAAATTCATCTTTAAGTTTCCATTGACCACATCTAATCTATGGCTTTTCTATTAGGGGAAGTGCATTCAGTGTATGCATTAAAAATCAAACCTAGTGAAGCCTTACATTCAGTGCTATTTCCACTCCTTGTTAGAAGGGGAGAAGTTGCCGTGTCATAGTTTCCCTCCAAGGCCTTTCCCCAACACTCTCATCTGAAAAATATTGCTGGGCTGGCAACTTTAACTCTAAGACACCTTGAAGAGTGCATCTGCCTCAAGCACACTTCTCATAGCCATCTGTATAAGACTTTATAAATCACTTAACCAACAAGCCTCTCTGTTGCTAATCTGAATAAAAAGTTCCTTGTTGTGAGTCATCATTGACTGAAATAAAATCCATTACTGATTTTTCTTCTTTCTGCGGAGAGCGGATAAGCCGCCCCTCTGTTGTTGCTTCGGTTCTAGTGGCCTTGTTGTGGGCTTAACGAGCATCATCGGCCGACACACACATGCCGACACAAACACACACACACACTGCCAGACAACTCTCTTGACTATGAAGTGCTCTAATTAGGGTGGATAAACATTGGAGTTGATAACAGTGTGCTTGTTTAAAGCTAATAGAGCTTCCTCTGTGATTGATCTGTTAGCTCTGTTTCAGAAAAGGTCACCGAAAGGGAAAACCTGACAAGTCTGGCAAGTGCAGGATGGATGACAAGTTTGTTATACAGTCAGTTACAGACTATATCACTCAAATGTCTGCTGCTGTCAGCTCTCAACAATAACACGTCATACTACACAAGTAAAAACCAGTGCATAATCCTACTTGGCACATGGTTAGTGCTTGTTCACTATGTTGCATTGTGGAGTACAACCCTGGTTTATTAAAAGCAAGATATTTACATCACAATCCATTCAAGAGTCAAAAATCAAAAATGTCAACCTTCTGGTGATGCTAATGAAAAGTTTGAGGGGACTCTGCCAGCTGTTAAATTCAGCAATATTTTCCAAGTCTCATAAAAGGAATCCACTGACCAGAGTGAACAGATGTGGCCCAGCCGTTTCCTGTTGGTTTGGCAGTGTGTAGCGAGGCTCGAGATGTTCAATTAAGAGTTCAAACACAACATTTTCAACCATGGAAAAGGGTTGGTCATCCATAATAAGTTCCCCATTTTTTTCCTGTTATCAGATTTGTTTTACTGCCGTCTGGAGGAAATTTCTCATGCTTCTTCTTCAATGGTTTCAACAATGTTGCTTCTGCATAAACATCACACTTGTTTATCATACTCGTTTACATCAGTGGTTCTCAAACTTTTTTGTGCCAGAGACTCTTATATTGATACACATTAGGTCACAGACCCCCATTTGATAAGATTTTGCTTAAGGAACCTCCATCTGTATTGTTTTGATTTGATTAAGACCAGAATTCTATAATTGTTGATTACAGTTGAGGAGATATCTGTGGCGGAAATAAAACTTTTAATGAGAATAGTCATTCTTATGACTCATATTGGGCTCATCTCTATAGTGAATTTAATAGAGAAAACAAACTGTTCCCCATGTTTCTGGGGACCCAATGGAACTTCCCCTACCCCAGGAGGTCCCTGGACCTCTGGTTGAGAACCACAATATTTAAGCAGGTTTTATAAAGTTCGTAGTGTTGAAGCTTCCAAAACTCCCAAAAAGTTGTTCTGCTTTATTACTTATTTAATAGAAAATAAAGCAACGCAATTAACATGGTGTTGGCTGGCAGCAGTAGGTCACATGTTACAAGTTTACATGACATTTCAATGTACACCGCTCAAAAAAATTAAGGGAACACTTAATCTTGATGAACAAATTCTTCAAGTTGAAAATTTTGTTGTTGTTGAGAACAAAATGACATAACAGCGGTCAGTGGAAACCAAAATCATCAGCTGAGGGATGGATTTAAACTTACACTGAAAATCAAAGTAAAAAATTAAAATCACAGGCCGATCCAACAACAACTCATAATGTGAGTCAGCAGTGTGTATGGCCCCCACTTGCCTGTATGCACTTCTGACAACGTTCGGGCATGCTGCTGAGGAGTCGGTGGATGGTGTCCTGGGGATCCTCCTAGACCTGGATCAAGGCATCAGAGACCTCCTGGACAGTCTGTGGCAGTACTTGGTGGCATCAGATGCACTGATACATAACATCCCATAGGCGTTCAACTGGATTTAGGTCAAGGGAACGAGAGGGCCAGTCAAGGACAACAATGCCTTCCTCATCTAGGAACTGTCTACACACTCTGCCACATGAGGCCAGGCATTGTCCTGCACTGGGAGGAACTCAGGGCCCACTGCACCAGAGTAAGGTCTGACAATCTGAGGATTTCATCTTGGTACCTAACAGCAGTCAGGGTACTGTTGGCTATGACATGGAAGTCTGTGCAACCCTTCAGGGATATGCCTCGCTAGACCATCACTGACCCACCAGTCATGCGGAATAATGTTCCTTCTCGCACAAAGAGGCAGATACTAGTCCTGCTGCTGGGTTGATGCCCTTCTACGGCCCTGTCTAGCTCACCTCATGTAATGGCTAGTCTCCATTGTCCTCCATTCTCTTGAGACTGTGCTGGGAGAAACAGCAAACCTTCTTGCGACAGCACATATGGATGTGAGGAGATGGACTACCTGTGCAACCTGACTGGGCTGCAGGTACTGTACCACCTCATGCTACCTGTAGTGACAGGGATACTAGCAGAACACAAAACTACAGAAGAATCAGTCATTCCTTTTGGGAGGTTGTCTTGCTTTTGCCTTTAAATTGCACCTGTTGTCACTTTGATTTGCACCAAAGCAGGTGGAACTGATTCACTTGTGCTTCCTAAATGGACAGATTGATATCCCTGAAGTTTAACTGACTTGGTGTTATACTGTGACAATTAAGTGTTCCCTTATTTTTTTTTTTGAGCAGTGTATATTTGTCAATGGTTTGGGCTAGACCAGTGTAGATACTGAGGATCAGACTGGCACATCCCTAGTTATTGGTATTGTAATGACCTCTTAAGACACACAACAAAAAAGATCCTGCTAAAATAAAGTTACTTACACACCACATAGACTTCACTAAGCCATGGGTCCTGCTGTGTGAATGCACTCCCTGCACACTTTGCAAGAGGAGAATAGCAATTGGATCTTTAGCAAAAGGATACCATGCTTTTCCCCTGGTCATGGCCTTGATCGATGTTTCCTTTAAAGTGTGCCTGCTTCGGTTTTTGCTGTCTACTCTAACTCTAATTGCTCTACCAGGATGTAAAAGTTCTACGAAATACAGCAGAAACACACTGCAGGTGGGTTTTGGGAGGTTCAATTTCCATGCAGTCAAATCCTGTATACTATCTTACCACGAGTCAGTTTAGTATCTGAAAAATATTCCATGATAATTAAAGATGCACCTTTTATCATATCATCATATTGCACACACATGTAGCACGATTGTTCATCTGCTAGATTTTTCAGTACATTTAACAATCTGGTCAGGCACTTTTTTTTTGACACATTGAAGCTCAGAATGCTTACAGCTGCATCACGGCAGGGCCTGCTAGATTGCATTGATTATTACTGAGGGGAACCATATGGGAGAGAGGAGAGAAGGGGAGAAAAGAGAAAATAGAGGAGGAGAGCTGGGCAATGGATGAGGACAGCACTGGGGAATGTAAGTGAGATTTATATGTAAAAGAGGGGGGAGAAAACACTGGAGAGAAGGAAGGGAGATACATGGACAGAGAATAAGATGAGATGTGGAGAGGAGAGGAGAGGAGAGGAGAGGAGAGGAGAGGAGAGGAGAGGAGCATCCTCTCTGTGGACAGGAAGGCTAATCCCAAACATAGAGCAGATTAAGTGCATGACACAAAATGCATGTTTATGAGGCACAGCCCTCAGCTTAGGAACAATCTGCTTAAAGGGATCCGGAGCAGGCACAAACACAAACACACACAGATTTAATGATATATCTTGGGTAATGTCATAATCAGGTGAAACATCCGTTTGAAAAATTTCCAAAGCTCCTGTGGGTACTGCTGAAGTCAGACACTTAATGAAAGTGCAGCGGCTTCTAGAGTAAATCACAATTAAAGGATTACATGATGAGTTTTTACTAAAACAGCAACACTGTGATGTGGTTATGTTCAGTACATCAGAGAGCAAATCAAATAAAGGGCTAGATTGGAAACAAACACATAGATAAACACACCTGACCGCAAAAAATCTCTCTCTCTCTCTCACACACACACACACACACACAGATTCTAATTTCCACCTATAAAACATATGAAAATGCCCTCTTATTGTCCTCTTTACATGACACAACAAAATCATGTCTGTCATTCAGTGTGTGTGAGAGCAATAGGAAGAGAAGGCAATAAGATTTCCCAGGGATTATATATCCATAGTGCCATCTAGTGTCTCCTGGAAAAACACACAAACACACCAGATTCCAGCTGCGATTATGCCATGGACAGCAGACTGTTTCTCATGTAAAACCTTGTCATGCAACACATCACAGGAGCTGACATTAAATGAAGCCATTTTAGTGGTAGCTTTACCTTTTAAACATCCTCATTTCCATATTTTTACACAAGAACTCTAAGGCTTTATGAGAGCAGACAATTAATTTGATATGGAGCAAGTGTATACTTATTATATCCAAAAATGTGCCAACAGTGTTTTCGCAGAAAATCAATCAGAAAGAACAGAAGTTCAAATTAAAGATTGGAGAACAGACATGGAGAGCAGCTGTCATGACTTTAAAGAGTATCAGCCATCTGCAGCTCACATACGAGACTAACTACAAGTTAACACAAACAATTAACAACATATTAGTAAAATGATTCATAACATGGTATCTTATAAATTCAATCAGGAACTGACTCATTATTCTGTCAGTAATTATGTGTAATTTGATGTGAGTGTGCTAATGATAATTAAAGTGATAATTTATTCACATTAGCCATGGACGCTGTTTAAATATTTTAGAGCCGTCTGCCCTAAATGGGGAAGTAGAAAAATGTGTAATGACATCACACATTAGTTCATACATTTGTATTTCATCTTGTAAAATAGACACCTTAGCAGTTGGTAAAAGTAGTATGTTGGATAATGGAACCAACCAGGAATGGAGAGCAGCAAAATGTTGAATTTACTTTCTCATTTTTTCCAGCGTAAAAACAACAACAAACCCTCACTGTTAAAACCCCTCAATAGGTGAATAAAACATTACGAGACAGAGGAACGACGTGAAGCTACACCAGAAACGATGAAAAATTCATTTCCAATTACATCCGGACATGGTACTGTCAGATTTTCCTAATCGTTCAAATATTTTTGTCACCGTGACAGGAATGTTCCCGTCAACCTACATTTCAGATCCATGCATCAAAATAGAGCACTTCCTCTGATGCCACACTCACACACAAACATCCATACACTACATACATTGCACTAAACTGGAGAGTTACATAAACACGTCACCTATAGTAGTAAAAAGGAAATACATAGTCCTCCTGATGGAGCAGGGAAACCAATAACATGGGCCATGTCCTGCTCCGATGCACTGCAGCACTGAATAGCGGTGATATAGGAGCTGCTGTTGCTGTTGCTACTGAAATTCAATATACTCCGGCTGGCAGGAGCCATGTCCTGTGAAATCCATTATGAAACAGGCCTCTGCTTAGGAGTACAAAGGCCGCAGCTTTGCATGTCTGTGAGTGTTTATACAGTGTAATTGCTGCTGAGGATACTGAGCTTAAGGGGGCGCCCACTGTGTACCAAACTGTCCCTTACTCCCCCTCTGTCTTCCTATCAGTGTCGTCCCTGCTCGTCTGCTTCTTCCTCCATCTGTTTCATTTCTGCGCTGTCCTGCAGGGTGCATAACTCTGCAGTGTCTACTCCAATCTACTTCATCAGTGCCCTCAAGTGTTGGGGCGAGTTACTGAAAATTATTAACTGCAGTTACTTCTCTCAAAAGGAACTGAATGATTTGACCGATAACCGCATATTAAAGTAATCAGTTACTGGTGAAAGTAGCTTCTGTGTACTTTTAAAAAGCAGGTCCATCTTTGTTTTATTCTGTGTTATTCAAATGGAATCTTACATTTAACTGCTTTCACGACGCAGTGATGTAGGTTACAGCTATTAAACCTTAATTTAACCAGGTTAAAAGACGATATTTGGTATATTACTGGATTTGTACTGTATTAGTCTGTAGGCAAACCCCGGAGATCTTGCCTCCGGAAGAAGAGTGGAAGAGCCCTGGTTTCTGGTTGTAGGCTGTTTGTCCGCGTGATACTGACCAATCATGTTTGAGCTGGCTGCAGTTGTTGCCAGGTTAAACGGTCCATGTGGTGAACTAACGAGGCGGAACATAATTGGCGTCACTGCAAACTCTGAATCCATCGCAATGGTTCAGCAATGGTTCAACGGAAATTCGCCTCCTCCGCCCAAATCAAACCAGAATGCCAAAAAAATCGGGGTCTGCCCCCAGAGACTGTATCGACTGTAAGTCAGACGCTGAATACAGCCGATGGGTTCCGAGAATGGTACTGTATTAACACATTCATAGATCCACAGTCAGTGCATGGTGGTCAGCACACTCACAGTTTGGAGAAGCAGACACGAAAACCGGGACACAGAAGCTAAGCAATGTAGCCTGCTGCTGTGGACACTACATTAACCTTAGCCTTCAGTCCCACCTAAAAAAATCAGCATCAGTGTGAGTGTGTGCTACATTAAGATTATTTTACCGCTTTACCATGCCATCAGACAGGCCTTACCAATGGGGAACTGAAGCCATTGTATCGCTCTCTTAGAAGCCACCAGACTCCACAGACGCAGTAATGTTCCCTCACAGCACAACGGAGTTAGTGGTCTACCGCCGACTTGATCATTTCATTTGTTTGTGTGACTTACGAACCAAACTAATGTGTCTTCCATAGCAATATGTGGGGTTCTATGGAGCAATGACATCATGCAGAATCCTATTTTAGGTTGTGTGAGAAGAAGTTTTCAGAAGGGCTTGGGAAAATAGCATTTTGAGGCTAAAAATTCTAACAGCTTGACTGTTTTCAGTAAAATTAAATGCTTCTTGCACCGCTGTCTATGGCCTGTGTGACATTTCAGTTCTCTCTGATCTTTTGTGGTAAAAAAAAAAAAAAACAACTCACACTTCTTTAGACCTGATTTTAATCACTGTAAATTGCCGTATTTATACTTATGCCACAGAAAGGTAATCCACAGGTGGACATTAATGGGCATCTACGTACAGCAGGTAAACCATGTCACGTAGACATACTGTAATCAACACTGATATCAGCTATAAAATTAGCTGATTTAGATTTTGTTTTGCTACCTTCCTCCGTAATAACATCTTTCATGGATACACTATTTTTTTTAGATGCTAAGCCCTTCTTTATACTGGTGCTTCTTCAAACACGGAGCTGGATCCCAAAATGGGTCATAGAGATGTTTTGGTGGATCTTCTAACAAAAAAAACACACTCTAACTTGAATCTCCAGCTGAAAAACTCCCATTGTATTCTCTGGCTGAATTTTTGTTTTTGCCGTAAGCTCCGAGCCATTTTTTGTTCTTCCTTTTTTCCCCCTCCTTGTGCAGTTTCCTCGAGCATCTTGAAAGAGATTTCAAAAAATGTCATTAATTATTAGCATCTCCCTTGTCAGGAGAGTTCTGTGTGAGAGATAGAGAAAAGGTCTACGTCTCCTGTGGGTTGGCAGTGACTGGTAAACACAAAAACGCTACCCTAATTCAAGAATAAAAGTAACTCATCACACCAGGGGATATTTCAAACTGTCGCTGCAAGATACTGAGGCAAAAACATGCTTCAAAAGGAGACTAGTGAGGAAATGAGTGAAAACATTATCTGACTATTACATCCAAATTTCATATGCTGAGGGAGACTGTGAACAACTGCAAGCTATTACAGCAGAGAGGAAATCTCTTTTGATGCATTCAGGTTGATTCACTTTGATATGGATTGATAGGCTACTTCAAACTGTTTACGTCTTTGGTAACCACTGAGTCATTTTACCATTTTGTTCGCAAGGCAGACATGATGTCATTTTAAAGTAAAACCACACAAACACACATAGTCAGCATTAACAAGATCTCACTGACCCATTCTGGTTTGGAAAAGACAGACCAAATCACAATTGTAGCGACTACTATCAATGAAAGAAGCTGCTGAGAGGCTGAGTAGGCTCTTTACTGTGACTCAGTGGAGAAGAAATCCATACTAAAGTCCAAGGATGTGTTTTATGATGATTTATTAAACAAACAACTGGATAACTACAGCACAAAGTATTGTGATCTTGTGATTAAATGATGTGATTACGGTCAACAGAAAATAGCAGAGCCAAAACTCACCCGCTTTGTCTAAAAGCCGCCACACCAGTGAATGAACAGTTGAAATAATGTGAAACCACACCCACCCCTATGCCAATTACAGCTACTGGAAGTAAAAGTGACCAAAAGAACATGTACAGCCTAAACAAATGATAAACATATTCTGGCTCCAACAACAATGTTCATTTACAATAACTTCTGGGTAAAAAAATCCTCACATCACATACATTAAAATCTAAGGCGCAGAGCAGATGTCGCCTCAATTAAAGGGAAATTTCGGTTTATTTCAACCTGTCTCCTATCGTCCTAAATTTGTTTCAAGTGACTAGTGACATAAAAATAATAGTTAGCACGTTAGCTGTTAGCCTAGATACAACTGGGGTGCATAGTAGCGTCAGACCTGTTACCTGTTGAATACACTGACGAAGAGCTTCGTGAAATTGAAGGAGGAGGAGGAGGAGAGAGAGAGAGGCGCAACAGGTAGAAGACGAGAGAGGAGGGATTGCTGCTGCAAGGCTGCGTAGCTCTGTAGATTGGTGGTGTACCTGTGAATGCTGTGCCCCAATGCCCACAGAAGAGGAATGCCTCTGTTGCAAGGAATGGGACCGGTTGCAGCCTTATTTTCAAGGTCTGGATGTGACTGAAGACGAGACACCTCCACCTGGAGTAGTATCCAGGTGTGCTTTATCTAGAGCTCGCCATATTTCGGCCGCGCTTTGGAAAGCAGAGTTTCTATATGTTCTTTGACATTTATCCTAACGATATGAGGCGGTCTTTGTGGAAAAAAAGCTTGTTTAGTGGACTAACTTTGCACTTTAAGTATGCCCGTTCACTTACTTTTAACAGGTCTGACGCTACTATGCGCCCCGGCTGTATCTAGGCTAACGGCTAACATGCTGACTATTATTTTTATGTCATTAGTAACCTGAAACAAGTTTTTTTTTTTTTTAGAGATGTTAGTGGGCAAATTTTGTTATCATTTGACAGCAAGGCTAGCTGTTTCCACCTCTTTCCACTCTTTGAGCTAAGATAAGCTGACAATAGGCTCAGGCCAACGTCATAATGACGTCATTTAATAGCTGGAGGCAAAACTAACTCGCCTCCACAGGGCTGTAGGCTACATAGGAGTCTTAAAATGTTGTGTTGTTTTATTGGGAGCCAGAATAGGAGTCATGGCTCAAAACTTTAATTTAAACACATACCAGCTGCCACTGCCTGACAACAAAAACAAAGACAACTACGATTAAATATCTGGACGCAAGGACTGGACAGAGGCAATCATTGGGGAGGTATGAAGAGGAATAATGGATTTCTCCATAATGCTAATTATTAGCTAACATTACATTTCGACTGCACTCTTTTTTTTTACTAGCAAGAATGAATTTACGCTCAATCCAGTTTCTGCTAGAGTGCACTCCTGCTCTCGGAATGAGTATTTCTGAATGCACCACTCAAATCATCTTCCTTCATTGTCTAAAACAAGCCAACAGAACTTGCTAGCAGGTGCTACCTAATGTCCGTGGAGAATTGTTTTGCCTCCAGCTAAGCCCCGCCCACCCAAAAACGTCACACTGATCACTAACAGTAAAAGGGTTTATAGCTTCATATTTAGAGACAAGAGTGGTATCTATCTTCTCATCTAGTTCTCAGCAAGAAAGAGAAATATGACCAGAGCATGTTTTTGAAGACAAAGGCTCACAAATGAAGCCACATCATTCTGTGAGAAATGTACCAACAGTTCTCTGTGAGGGGACAGAGAGACCACGCTGCCTCTGGGCTCAAGTTTAATGCAAAGCAGTAAGGATCTAATTACAAGGCAGAGCGGGGCCAGACACTGTATGCCAGGCTCCATTTGGAGGCCCACACAAGATCCCTTGGGAAAGACAAGAGAAACTCGGGCTCAATATTCTGTCCGCTTCTCTTTCATATGCTGTCAGTTAAAGACACTCCCTGTCCAGAGGAATTGATGGCTTGATACAGTGGCAGGAGAACCACTCGCAAACTTTCTTTTTTATTGTGCTCGGATGGGGTTTTTCAGAATTAAAACTGGAAAACGGCTGGGCAAGAATTATCTTACAAGAGAGCAATATCAACTAATACTTCCTTTTCATTTATGTGTAACACAGTTATGAAAAGAAGAGCTGCACTTCATACAGGGAATGATCCTACTGTGCACTACAGTTGGTCCTTTGTCAATTATACAAAAGGTCCAATGCACAGTATGTCAGGTTCTGTGGAGCTTAATTACTTAGTTGGTTACATGATTAGTGGATTGATTAAACAAATTTGATACTTCAAGCCAAAATGCCAAATGTGAGCTGGATCCAGCTATATGTTCATATTTGCTGCATTTATACCATTATTCAATTGAACTTTAAGGCAACTGATTGACAGTTTTTCATAGTTTTATGTCATATTATTGACTACACAATAGGGGTTGGCGATACATCAATATGGATCAATATATTGATTCAATGACCAACAATCCAATGTAAAAACATCGACACATATTGGTAAATGAACTGCACTTGTATAGCGCCTTTCTAGTTTCTCAACAACTCAAGCCATTTTTACACTACATGTCACATTTACCCATTCACACACATTTACACACTGGTGGCCCAGGCTACCATACAAGGTGCATTCACACGCTGTCACACACAAATGGAATGGTGATCGGGAGCAATTTGGGGTTCAGTATCTTGCCCAAGGACACTTCAGTATGCAGGCTGGAGGAGCCAGGGATCGACGTGGACGACCCACTCTACCTCTGACACACAGCCACCTTGTTCATATTGTCAACTTTCAGATATGCCTTTATTCTGAAATTCCTGTGTCCTGTGTCCAAGCATACCTTATTCCTGATAAATCAAACAATGCTGGCTGCCAGCAAAAAGACAATGAGAATATTTACTAAATTCGTCCAATATCGATCACAGGACCCTGAATTGAATCTAACTGAAATCGTATTGTGGCAGGCTTAGTGATATTAGCAAATATCGGAGATGAATATTGCCAGAGGCCCCACAATATGAAATTATCACAATACTTAAGTCAATATTATTATGATTTTTATAGGATTTCCAACATGCTGAGTGTTGTACAAACATACATTGTGATATATTGCAATTTTATAAATACAATAAAATAAAAGATTACATTTTTTTTCCATTTGCAAAACTATTTCCTCAAAGGAAAACTTTATCAACATCTGTTCTGTCTAAAGAGATAAAGTTTTCAGTCTGTTCATCTCACCTCAGTCATTTTTATTGCAGCAAAATGTACCTAATGGCCTGAAAAAGCTAAGGATATCAATATTTTAGTAGACTACATCAAGTTCAATTTGTATTTGCAATATTAATAATTTTTATATTGGAAAAAATGGATATTTGGCATCCGTGTATCGATACAACATATATGCAAAATACACAAAATGTTGCGATACTATGCTGTATCAATTTCTCCCCCAACCCCTAGCAAATATCATATTGAATCGAAAATTTAAATACTATATAGGGCTGAGCTGAATACTTGGATTAAATGAATATCCGGTACAGATAACATACTTCATATGAATACGACGACTATACAAGTAAGATGTTTCAATATCTGTACTCGTGATGAAGGAAAATCCTCATGTGTGTTTTAATCTCATACTCTTTGATCCAGAATGACCTAAACCTTAATTCTGAGGCTTTTCTGTAAATAGTTAAATAAATAAATAAATAAATAAATAAGAAATATAGCAACTTCTGGTCAACCAATATGAATTTCAGGCTTAATATAACAATGTTAGGCTACACCCACTTCCAATTGAAACCCCGCCCATTCCAAGTATACAGATAATTTTGTTGGTTAAACAGATACAAACACAGATACAGATAGTACTCACTCATCCCCAATAATATAGTCATGTGATGAAACTTGTGATTTACACCCTTATTAACAATGTACTGATTTCAAAGATTCAAGGATTCAATTAATTTGTCAATAAATCAACAGATGGATGAATAATAAAAGAGTCAGTATATAATCACTACCAGGAGTAAGTGAATGACCACTCCAATATTCGTTTGACTGTTATTGGGTATAGTTTCATTCCCACT
The DNA here is from genome assembly GCF_011397635.1 of Epinephelus fuscoguttatus. Lineage (NCBI taxonomy): Eukaryota > Metazoa > Chordata > Actinopteri > Perciformes > Serranidae > Epinephelus > Epinephelus fuscoguttatus. The sequence continues at coordinate 21,167,381 of NC_064760.1, forward strand.
TTAATTTTTCTAATCTGGAATATATGGATAGAGCCATCATCACAGCCAACAGTAGGAAGATTAACATCAGGATAATGTGGCAGTCAGATAAGAACAAATGTGTCAGATGCTGATGCAATGTTCTGTCAAAACATCCATAGAGTAAAAAGTGTCTTGGATCCACTCAGACAAATCCAGTTCAAACCTCTCTGAGTAAAAAAAGCTTTTTTGTCTCATTGCCTGCAGGAGATGAGATGAATGGGAATGTGTAAAATCTATATGGATATCAAAGACTATCACAAGGAAAATAGCCTTCAACCAATCCACTTGGGTTTCTCAACTCAGATGTGAATGTGTAAAGGCTGAGATTATGAAGTCACACAGGCAGCGGGGCTGTGATAAAATTTCAACATAAAGGCTCCACTTCATTATCTCGACCCATTCAAACACAATCATCATCACCATCGTTTTATACTGTGCATGTATGAAAGACAAACACCCAGCAACATTCAGAGTGCTGTATGGCATTTTTCCCATAACCAAACACACAAACACACCAGCAAGAATGAAAGTGGTTTTTATCTTAGATCACACCCTCAACTCGGCTGCAGAATGCTGCGGGGTGGGAGAGATGAGGTGGTGGGGTGTGGGCTGCCTGTATTTTCCCAGGATGCTTAGGCTGCGCGGGTTATGCGAGTTTGCTTTTGTTCAGGTTTTCTGAGGATAGGTTTCCTCTCTTATCGGTCGAGGAATTTAACCATGGGATCTAAAAATGATGCAATGCCAGTCTTTATTTTGTGTGTGAAAAAAAACCCATTGGTGGTGGTATGGTGGTGGAGCAGGGTCAGAATACTGGAGCCTGTGCAGCCTCTGAGAGCAGGAGGGCTGATTCAAGATTGCTGTCAAAGCCAGCTTGTGTGATCACAGCTGACATGGCCAGTCTTAGGGGATGGGCAGTGAGTCCACTAGATCCTCCAGAGCCCGTCTTTATAAAGCACTGTCATCTTTGATTTATTACGTTCAATCAGGGTGTGAAAGTTTTAAACACCAATCAAAGTTTTATATCCAGTATTGTACAAGAAACTTTTTTCCCATCTCCACTTCTCACCTGCCTTACCGCAACTTATTTTTGCTCAAGAGATCAGCTCTTTAATTCCAGGGTCAGGGGATTCCTAAAATAAAAGCGATAATCTCGCTAGTACAGGCCTTGAGTCCGATTGAGTTTTATGGAGTTACTGTATCTGACTGGATCATATGATCTCACAGCTCAGCATTAAAGCTTTCAGCACTCTCAGGTTTAGCCAGGCAATCGCTGTGAAAAGATGTCACATCAGGTTTAGAGAGGGAGACTCTCCTGCCCTCTACTTTTAAAGAAGAAGCTCTATTTTTGTCAGCAAGTCACGCCATGCCGATGCACAAGTGCCCATGTGTCCAGTGAAGCCCGATAATCAGGCAAAAATGACTCCGTCTTTGGTTTTGCAAATTATTCAAGCCTCTAAATTCATGAATACAGCGTGCTCCAAACATGTAACGATTTTGCAGCAACAATTTACGATGACACAACTTCCCCAACTGAGCATCTTCACATCTCAAAATGAGGATGGAAATTACAAAGCGGTGAACATGGAATGTGAAATTAGAGTCCCTCCAAATGCATTTATGCGACTATAATTATGCAAGTATAATCATCTGATTACGTGGAATGCAGGCTGTAGAGGACTCAGATAGCGAATCGCAATTACACGGCACACAGCAGCCCAGTTTGTCACCTTTCTTATGGCTCAATACTCTGTGAAACCATACACAGGCCTATTATTCATGAATGTAAATTTACAAGACATGTTGATGAGAGCCGCCTCCGGGGATTCAGAAGAGTGTCAGTTAAACGGGGGATGATTGGTCGGTCAGCTGTTCTGGCAGCTGAATTGGCTGACGACGAGGTTAAGCAATTAGCGCGGGGGTCACTGAAAAAAACACACGTGACCTTCTAATTTAGCACCGTATGCTTGTGACAAATTGTTTCTTCTCTCTATAAACCCAATAATTAACATTCCTATCAACACGGCAGAGGACACGTAACAGATAATCTGGCTGGAAACTGGCAGCAGTGCGTGGAGAACGAATAGGGCCTGCTAGGGAGATGATTAGAAACTACAAAGGAAAGATTTAGATCATGTTTGTAGGCGGGGTGTGTGTGCGTGTCGAATGGATCTGAATAAGAGGTACACAATAAGCGGGAAAGGCGGAGGGGAGGAGGAGAGGGAAAGGGAGAGGAGCAGGAAGGGGATTTGAGTATGCTCACGTATGTATGTGGAAATCCTTACATTGCAGTTTGGCCGCTGAGGTCAGAAAGACGGCGAGAGGTTAAGAGTAATTTATCATAGTGAATTAAGTAAAGAAGATCTCACTGTTGCAATGTCTCCTCCCCTGCTGTGATTGTAAGGAGAACAAGAGGTGATGAAGGACAACCAGAGGTCGCTGTCATCTTCTATTTAGCTCCTACTCAAACTACTATAGCGTCTACACCCCCCACAGAAAGCCATGAATACAGTATGCGATCATCAGGTGCAAATATATTGTTGAGAAGCGAGAGAAGAGAGGGCTGATCGAGCGTTTTAAATAGTCATTTCTCCACGGATACAGGGCCAAATAAACAGTCCAAGCCTTTCACATGTCTTCAAATACACCACACCATACATAGGTGATGATTTCACAAACAAATTCAACTCACACTGAAGACAGGTTTAAGTAAAGGCAGGGTGTAAAATTGGATTAAGCTTAATCCCGACAGGCTATGATGAAGGTTTGTTCCAAATCTGTACACTGTCAGAAGAAAAATGGCCAACCTCACGATGGAACATTTAAATTTAAGCTGTGAAAGGACATTTGCCCACAAAAGCCTGGCGCTTCACAGGAGGGGATAAGCTGCGTTTTTGTAGAATTAAGTCAAGCTATCATCAGGTACAGAAGCCTTTTCATGTTTTTATATACAGCTGAAGGCCACGGGGTATTTACGGTAGCCATGCTTTTGGTGGTGACCGCAATTGAGAAAGTTTGGGATTATTTCAAGCAGGCGCCTGCTGAACTTTACAGCACCAGTCTCTGCTCCCTGTTTTGGATCACGCCTTTATACAGAGCCTCACCCTCCCTGCTCTAAATGCAGGGCATGTCGCCTCGGTCATGCAATCTGCCTCTAATAAAATTACCCCGTTGGAGTTGGGCGATAACATCATGGGGCTTGACTTTGTGTCATTCAGCTGGTTCTGTGAATGCGGCAGACAATAGAAACCAAGATAATGAGCAAGGTGTCATTCTGAAATTTCACATAGGGGCATACACCGCATACAGATTTGAAAAATACGTGTTTGGAAAGATTGTTTATGTTTTGATATGGATGGCAAACATATGGAACGTGGTGATACTGTTAACAGTATATGAAACCATGCAATACCAGGCACATTTTTCAAAGTAAATTAAATATTTCATCTAAAATATTCCACCATGTTTTGGAGATATAGTATTGAATAAATGTCAATAAATCAGATCTGTAAAAATGGAATAGATATATGCTTATTTATTGAACATTATTTTAATAATTAGTTGATCAATGGATTGGCTGAGCGACTGAAAATAATTCAATAACTTTTTTGATTTAATAAGAAATTTGATCACATCACCTTGGGCTCAGCAAGAAGAAAACGGGTACGTTAATCGATAATAATTAGTTGCAGCCCTACAGTAGTATGTTCCTATATTGTGTATACTTTGGTGTTGGGGATGGAGATTGTACCTATTACATGAAATATAGTAAAGTCTTCAACAGTTCTCATTGTACTTTAATGTATTTCTCCACAGAGGCAGTAACACACTGGCTACTGCAGTGCACACAAACTGCAGTGAAAATCAGTGACCCATAAACATTGGATATCTAACCGTTTGTCAGTGTTTTTGCTGTCTGTCTTTGGAGGAGGGGACAGGATGTGTGACCATGTGTGTGTGTGTTTGTGGGTAAATGCATGCACATGTGCATGAAGGGCACGGAGGAGGCAGCAGTCTCCCGAAGGAGGAATTTATTTGAAAAAAGCCTCCCATGACCTGGCTTGATCTCGTCCCTTCATTCTTAAGTGGGGGTTGTGCATGCATCTGTGTGTGTGTGTGTGTGTGTGTGTGCATGCTCAGTGTTTGGGATTTGCAGATCTGTCTAACGGCTGTCCCCCCCGGAGGATAGGACTGCACTCCCACCAAAGGCACACAGCGCTAATCTGACTGACAGCTTGGTCCAGCTTTCAGCCAAGAAACAGCCCACTAGCAAGGTCCAAATACCTGACTGCCGAAGAATCTTATCTGCCATGAGATGACAGAGGAGGAGCTGCTCTCCCCACACTGTTCCCGAGCAAATGCTGAACCACCCGTCTCACTCTCCGCCTCTTTATCTGTCTGCTTGTTGTTTGTCAGCACAACACTGTAAGACCTACACTTCTCCGGACTCAGCTGGATGTGACAGTTTGACAGGCTGTCACAGCAACAAACTAAAAGGCAGAGGGATGACACTGTCATGGTACCCTTCTGCAGTCACTCTGAGAGAATACCTTGAAACCTTTGCCCTTAATGCCTCACTGTGTACAAAAAATGTACATACATTTACATGCATGCCTTTTTTTTTTGCAGCACTTCAAAAGGAACAACAAAAGGAAAGAAAAGGGTTCATGATTTCAGCAAAAGTCATATTCATTCATTCATTCATTTTCCATAACTACTTATCCTGTTAGGGGTCACAGAGGGGCTGGAGCCTATCCCGGCTGATATTGGGCGAGAGGCGGGGTACACCCTGGACAGGTCACCAGACTATCACAGGGCTGACACATAGAGACAGACAACCATTCACACTGCAAAGGTCACATGCTCATGAATAATAAAAATCAATACTGGTGAATTATACTTTAAATCCATCATTTGTCTATCAATTCCAGTGTTTGTGACACTAGATTCGTGAAGAAAACTTTGACTCCTCACATGCTTTCATGGTTAACAAAGAATCCAAAAATTGAGAAAATTCTTTTAGCCATGGGCGACCGTGTTTAACAACAGCAAAACTATACAAAACTATTATTGGTATTGGCACTCAATACTTTTAAAGTATTGACCAAAATAGCCCAGCACCAAGAAGTATCTCAGTGTCTCCAATCAAAGAGGGGGGTCTGATCCAAGACCATCTGGACTGCCCACCAGATCAGCAAACTTTCTGTTGCTGCCGTCTCTGGAGCCACTCCCAACAAATAGTCGATTCAATGTCTGCCCAATTACTATGAGCTAACACAGCAGCTAACATCCAATACCAAGCTGTTAAACGATCCTAACTAATCCTTATTCTGAGGGTTGAAACATGCAACCACTTGCAACAAATCATTCTGCAACATTCTAAAAACCTGCCGGTTCACACCAATGCAACTAGATGAGATGGTGTATCAGCTCTATGCAACAACTCTCTGTACATCTTTTCTGATTTGCAGCTTTTCAGGTTTATTTTGTTGCTGAATATAATTTGTAGCTTCTTAAAATTTGATTGAGGACAGTGATAGTGAGATACTGGCTACAGTTGCATTTGTAGTAGTGATAAAAGGGCGAAAAATATAAAACGAGCATCAGATGGACTGTATCCATAGTAAATACGCCACAATAATATAAGCAAATAGCACCAAGTAGTTAGTCAATGAGAATGCATGTGTGTGTGAGGGGGCATAAGCACATACATCGAGCAGCTGCAGGGACCCACCGTCTGACACCAGCACACGTGGAGAGAGAAACTGCTGCAGCAGGCAAACACGCCTTCTGCAGTTATTTTGACTTGACCAGCAGTCTTCACTACAAGCTGACTGGCTGTAGAAACAGGTGACGTGCCTTATGTTCTAAAGTCAGCCGCCGGTAATTTGGCCAGCGGAGTTGCAGGTGACACCGTCAGCCTGCTTGAGTCGAGCTCAGACGGCCAGCTCACACCACTGCAACTTTTCTCTGCAACGTTCTACAACGGTTTTATCTTGTCTCAAATTATTGGTTTGAACTAGGCTTTAATAAATGTTAACCTGAGCCATGTGATGCTAACAGTTAGCACTGTGTGTGTGTGCAGGTGGGCTCTCACCAGCTGCACACAGTGCAAAGCTCACACACCCTCAGCAGCAGCTACAACCCCATACAGTCTGTGGTGTCTGTGGTCACACCACTCCATTCACATTATGGGTATCAAATGAATTACTCTATCGTGATTTCTCAAACAAGACTCAGCCCTTACTCAAACATCCGTTTACAAACTCTCACACAACTCATGCAGTATAATCCAGGTCTAATTTATCCAAACTTATGCTACGTACTTCCCAAACACCTGCATTTTTGCTAAAACCTTGCTATTCAAAACACTTCTGCATAAACAGTGCAAGCACACTGCTCGTCTGTGCCTGAGACTGCCTAAACTCAGTGTAACACAGAGTGAGTGATTGAAATACAAATGGTCATTAGGGGTGTGAAATATTCCTTTAAAGCTTGATCTGACAGAACACTGATTCACTGTTTCACTCCTGTCACTGTGTACACCGCTAATAAGGCCAAACTACAAGAAACTCCTGCCACGTCAGTAAAAACACTCCCACAAGCCATCTGCCTTGTTTCTTCCTCCTTCAAGGGCAAACTGTGAGCCTGTTGAGCTAAGATGCCCACTCATCAATCAGCAGGGCTGTTCCACGAGCCATCCAACGCAGCTTGAACTAGATGACCCTCATAATTGAATATTAAACCCCTGATGAGTGGCAAGGCAAACCACTGTGATGCCTACTAGAGGCTGCGATATGTTGCTAGCAGAGATACATGTGGTGCTGTTCAAGGCAGTGTCAGTTGCATCCTGCCTGCCCTGAGGTTGTTCTGTCACACTGTCATAATTTCAATCTTTGGGATAAGAAACATATCTACAGACACACACCCACACTCACATCGGGGTCTACAGATGCAAGCAGGCATGAATGTACTTGGCACACACTTACATAAATACAGCCGGCTTTAAATAAATGGCGGCATTGCGGGGAGGCTGAAGAAATTGCCTTTTGTTCAGTTAAGTCAAGAACTGATTTTGGCTTTTGGTGTTTTTATTTTGGTCTCTGTTCAACGCAGCGTGCTGAATACCAAGGAGGGAGGAATGTGTAGACGCCAACGGATCTGACTAAAGATTACGGAGCAACCCGTGACTCTGCAAACAAATTAATATATTGTATTTCTCACAGGCATAAAAGCAACATGGTGAGAGGAGACATAAGGAGTGAAGTCACAGGGAAATTGCATTTCTCTAGCCTACATAATTTGATGTATGAAATGGATGCTGAAGCAGAACATGATGTGGGGAGGTACTCTTGAGAAGTTCAAAGGATGCTTTGTGCACTGTTACAAATTTGCATTCTTCAAAAGTGAGAATATTCCCAGCTACAGAGATGCAACCATGGTGTTTCTGGGGAAGCGAGCTGGGTTTTTGCACCTGTGCATATTGACATGGTGACAACTAAAATTTGGCGAGAAGAACGAACTTTGGACCTGTTTCCTTATTAGTTTTTGCCTTTACACCATGTATCCCCTGCCATCGCACCTACTTAAAATCACTCATAAAAGTATGTAAACAAAACCAGCCAGACCACAACATCCAAGTTTTAACAGGAAGCTGGAGTTTTATCCTTCCACCAACTTCAGGGCAGCTGAGACAACACGCCAAGCCCCCCGCTGCTTCAAGAGGCACCCTGAGAAAGCACAGCCAAGAGGCTGACTCTCAGAGAAACACTTCATTCAGCCTCAAACTGGCATCAGCTGCTGACAGACAGCCCAGAATAAAAACATCCCTGTGACGGGTGTCCTTTCTGGCTAACTGATCCGTGAGGATAAAGTGATTAAAAACTTACAAAGAACATCCCAAAGAAAACAAAAGAACGTGACCAATATCTTTTAAAGATTAACTGTGGTGACAGGCAGTCACAACAAAAGTGGGATTAAGATATTTCCTGTTTTCATTAGAGAGTAAATTATCTCTACAGTGTTAGAATCTCTCTTACTCATCAGTGTTTAATAGAGTAAATCTAAAAAGCAGGGAGAGGGATAGTGTGATGTTATGACCAAGCTGACACATTTTAATAAAGGGAGTACTAATTATGCATGGCTGTAAAGTTTCACTAGATGTGGGTCAGTTACATCTTTAAAGTTTAATACTGCATGGTGGCTTTGTTATGGCCGTGGTGGTCGTGGGATTTACAGTCTTGGCACCATTTTTGGGCAGCTATAGATACGTGAAAAATAGCAAACTATAAATGCATTATAAAACACACAGCTTTCTTGAAGTTGCTTCAAATCAAAGCCCTTCAGAGAATCATTCTTGGCTTATTTTAGGGTGCACTTTTTGGTTCACGAAGGCAGCAATTCTACAATCAGAGCGGAGATGTGAACGCGCTTCAAGCTGCAGAGAGTCCGCCAGGTAGGCCACTGTACAGTAGGTGCTTACATCTATTCTTGGATATCATTGTAGCTGCAGCATCTACACAGAATGCCAACCTTCTGTCACAGCTATAATCATCCCAGCACTTAGCTGGCGCCCTGTGTTTTTCTTAGAAAAAAAAGGCACTGCCGTTGTCATTATAATGTCTTAATAATTATCATCTAACAGAGCAACTGGGGAGAGAGAGAGAGAAAAAATGGAGACAGAGAGAAAGAAAGGGAGGCAGGCATGGATGGACTGCTGGAGGAGGCAGCACCCTGTAGATGCATGATGAATGAGGGTGTCAGCTGTATTCACCCAACTAGCAGCGCTGTCTCTGAGAGGGTTTGGCCCCATGCGCTGAGACCTGTCTCATTAACCACAGTGATCATGCATTAACGAAAGAGCGAGGGAGAGAGCTGGGAAATAAATCATTTTCTATAAGATGGTGAGCCACCAGTTTTTGAAAGTATAATAGCTGTCTCAATGCGTTAAACACACCAACGTGCAGCACATGTGTGTTTGAGTGTGCTGCGTTCACTTTTAAAAGGTAATTTGTTCTTTAACAGTGTCAAAACGCACATTTGGAGACAGGTACAGGCAGGGGACAACGCCTGCCAACACTGGACCCTACTTTCCTGCTCCCCATTGTTTTGGTAACCTGCATTATTGATGTGGAGCTGACATTTTACACTGTGCTTTTCTGAAGCCACAGTGCCTCCACTGTCACCTGCAGCACTGTCTCCACAATAACCATCCTGACACAGAGCCACAAAATGATGCAACACGCCTATGGGGACTGTGTAGGGATCCTATTGTATTCGTTAGTGAGTTCTCGGTGATGTGCTTCACTCCATTGTGTCGCCATCGGTACCACTACAGTACTGACAGTCTATTTTTCATACACAGACTAACAAACAACATGAAATCATACTTTTGATGGCACTAACTGTCTCTGTGAGGATTGTTACAAATGTCTTTATGTGCCTCATGAGCAGGGAAGATGCTCAACACCTACAGTAACTACTGTATGTTGCTCTGGCTGGCATCAGGGGCGTGGTTAAGAGTCAGCTCAGGTCAGTCCCTATGATCCTATAGTACTACTACACTATGATGGAAGTGATGGTTGTGTTAAGATGCCATAAAATATCTCACTCAGCAAAGTAACCCTCACAGCAACACCACCCAGTTACCTCCACAGAGTGTAGTTTCAGCACTCTTTAACAGTTCCCACTGAGCATTTATGGACCCTTTTACAAATAAAAATAAATGCATAAATATTAAGTCCATGATGTAATGCTGACGCACCACATACGAGATTTATGAGGGCACCTTTGCTCCCGTTGTGTTCTCCAAATCACCAGATCAGTCACACACTTATTGTTTTCATCTTGCTTGTTTCTGTACAAGTGTTAAAGCTCTCCATGCCCTCGTTAACAGCTGATAATGTTTATCATCATATTGCAACCCGGCGTCAATTAAACAGCCTCGCGCGGCGCACAAACTAAGTGTTTTTATTTAGCCAGCGTGCACGTTACTCTGTCTATCCCCTGAAAACCCACAGCAAACAAGCACAGCCTACCTCGGTTCGCCGTGACAGCTCCGTATGTCGACTTGTAGCAGTGTCTGGCAACAATGTGACGCTCGCAGTAAAGATCACAGTTGGTAAGGCGCAGAAGTTTTGACGAGTCAGTGACTGAGGGATCACACACGCTGTGTCGGTGCCTGACGGATCTGTGGATCACACACACCAGTGTGGAGTGTTTATGACAACGCCCCACAACAAAACTGATCTGCTTGTTTCTGCCGCCGGATCATTAACGCGTGTTTGAGATGTTGCTGTCCAACTCGGCTGTGCGCAACGGTGCGCTTCCTCTAGCTCTCTCTCTCTCCCTCCCGACGTGGTCCCAAAACCTAAACGCTCCCCAAGGACACGTGACCAACCCGAGGGGGACGGGAATAGCTCTAATTCCCCCCACGGCAGCAGCTGGGATCGGTTACACCGCTGCTCCAGTGCCCGTGCAACAAACCCGAGCTGTGCGCACCCATACTCCTCCTCCACCCGCCCTCGCATCCCCTGTAGCCTCACGGTGTCGCTGTCATTTTTACCTTAGGATGCACTGAAGGCAAGACCTGTGTGAAAATACACCTGTCTCATCAGCCTAATGAAGTCATAATTAAATTGATTTAATTGTTAGTAGTGAAAAAATTATATTGCCTCCAATATTTCAATCAATTCTGATAAAAGTTACAGGTTATTTTAAATTAGGAAACACTTTGACTAATACCATATTAACACATTTTAAATTGTAATCAAATAAAATAATAATATATAACTTCTTGTGTTTGGTATGCATTTTTAGTTTGTCCTATTTAGCTATTTGGGATCAGTTTGACCCACTACAAACATTATTAATCATCAATAAACAAAATGTGATCAGGTTTTGGACCAACTTCTGTGTCAGGATCAGCTGCAGACTGACTTGGCAGAGATGGCTGCCATCTTGTTTTTAAATGGATTAGTATATTGCGGTCTTACTACCACTAGATAGCGCAAAAAAAGTGCCCACGAACAAGGACAGCAGGTCTAAGTTCAGTAGAATAGAATAAGGTCAAGTAAACCCAAAATGTGATGTCCTCATATGAGGGCACAGGGTCTCAGGAGAATAAAACTGGACTGTAAGGATGTTTTTTTCCCCACACCTTAGCTTTGATTGTTGCTTATTCAGCCATGAATATTAAATGTCATGGAGTAATACCCAAGACTTGAAGCCAAGTTTTAAGTTTTACTCATCATTTGATGATTGTGAGTAACGCTGGGCTGAGTCATTGCTGGCACCCAGCTTACTATGATTGTGTGTTGGGTAGCTCTGCCTTTATTAAAACATTGTTTGAAAGAGCTTTGAATCATGTTTTTGTGGCTTGTCCAACTCCAGTAATGTTTTTTGAGAGTAGCTAGAAATGCAAATTTGCTTTTTGGTCCCACACTCACACTCACAGAAGTTGTCAGTTTTGATAGCTAGAAAGAGGTTTTCACTTACCTAACAACTTTAGCTTGTGTTTTTCCACCAACATGGCTCCTTATCTTTGGGCACCTGATGATAAGTTGAATCCTTGGCTGAATGATGGACTGACTCTCAAACTGATAGTTCACAGAAGCTTTGCTGATAAAACTGCAGGTCCAAAAACATGGTGTGATTACACCTAAAGCTAAGAAAAAAAAATATTAATAAATTACCATTTTTTCTAACTAAACTAAATTTCATGCTTTGATAGGGTGCTATAAGCTAGCATTTTAGCTTGCAGTGAAATGACTAATTCATTTTACAATCAACATGAAACATAACTAAAACAAACCGTGAAAATCACACATAAATCAAGCATGCTTCGCCCATATACTGTAGCAACTGCAGTACAGACTTCCATTGTATAGCATTTCTACCTTGTGCAACATGCGAGGCTGAAAGAAGAAGCCAATGCCGAAGTGCCAAAAACTGTAGTTCATCAAATGGCCACTTGAGGCTAGCTCCAAAATAGAGCTAATCCCCATAAACATCCAGGTTAAAATGCCCAGCTTTCCAGCAGAAAGAAACATATATACAGCCTGGTACAAATATGGTCATTTCTGGCTCCTAAAAAACAAGATGGCGACGGCCGAAATGCTGAACTTGAGGCTTCAAAACAGCAGTCCACAAATTAATGCTTGACGTCACGGTAGCTACGTCCATTATTATATATACAGTCTATGATTTACATAGCCTACACAGCAAAAGCTAGTAAAGCTGATTGCTTGTCAACATGGCTGATAGCATGGTACACTGAGCCAACATAGCATTCTTCCTAGCTTAAAAATACTCACCCAGCTAAGCACAAGTAAACATACATGTAAGTAATTTTCAACCTTTTTTTCAACTGCTATGCTACGTTTGCTATGTTAACACGCTAAGCTGTTAATATCAGTTAGCATCTGACCTTGGAGCAGGCGAAAGGTTTTTTGTTGATCTTCAATGGATTAAGCTGTGAGTGAGGTCTGCCACACTGTTCAATCCAGTTCCAACATCTCTACCCTTGTGTTTTTGGCCCTGGAAAAGCAAAAACACTGTTTTTGTGTTTATCCTTTTTCCAAGATACAACAGGCCTCCTGTGCCTAGTTACAGTTGCTACCATAGAATTGGACAGTTCTAGGATGCAGAGGGGTCAAAATGAACAAAAATGAAAAACATTATGTATGTATTAATCATGTATGGAGTGCCCCTGGCAATGAGTCCTAAATAAGTCCTACTAGTTACTGTGAAAATAAGTAGGTAGATTTAGCTAGCCAAAATAAACAGTAGATTCATTACGTGGAAAGGTTAGGGGAAGGAGGGGATGGAGTGGTTGCCTGGCAACAATAAAAAGGTGTAGCAAGCTTATTTTTTCTTTCCTTTTTTTTTTATTAGTGGCATTTGACCTCAAACTTAGTGGTTTAAGCCATGCTACTGTGGTGTAGTTGATTTATAGCCGAACGTTAGCTTTTTACTTTAGGCTTCAAACGTCATGGAAGTGGTGTTACTTTGTGAAGGTTATTTTTCTTAACAAGATGTAAAAGTATCATACATGTTTGTTTGCCACAGGCCTTATTTTCTGCAATACTCCAATATCCAATGGAAAAATCCCATAGGCTTTTTGACAAGGGAACCAGTGCGATGCTAACTTCCCCGGTAGCCTACAGAAAAACATCATCCCTGGAGCAGTCTATATTGAATGCAAAGACTCTTTGACTCCATGAGCTAGTACTTCTTGCCTTTGTTAGCTGGATTGATTTGGTTTAGGCAAAAGGAGTGGGATTGGTTAGGGTTAGGAGAATGTCAGGGTAGGCCAATCAGAGGCATAGTAAGGCAGGTCATTCCTTTGCTGTCCTTGGGTTCACAAATTTGCATACTGGACCATAGGAGGTCCTTTACATATAAATTGGAGCCAATACCATTGCCTCCTTTCCACTTTGTTTTTCTTTGTGGCAGCAAATCATGAGCCAGCAGAAATTCCCATGGTTTAAACTGGGCTTATTAGACATATTGGGGGCTGACTAAGAGTGGACACACTGACGGACAGCAGATGGAGAGAAACTTGCTACCCTAGCAATGTTAAAGCTACAAACAACCCAAAATTGCAAAACACACAGTCAGGCTCACTCTGTAAAAAAAAGAGCCTGTTTTTCAGCATTTCACGGCCATTAATTGCTCTGTACTGGAATGTAACTGAGCCTGCATTCTGTTTGCATTTCTGTGATTCTCATATTGTAATGTTAATCTATTTCTAGTTTAACTGTACACAGTACAGCTCTTTGAACTCTTTGAAGTATATCTATAAACTGTGTTGCTGTGAAAGAGTATGTATGCTCAGCTAACCCTAGATAAATGTAGAACCCACACTGGACTCTGTTGTAGTTGAGCTTGACTCTAACTGTGCACATTTTGAACTCACACACAGTGTTGTTCTCATTAAATACAAAAATCAAACTGTGCAGCAGTCAGTGAGAGAATACTGGATACCCAAATGCCTCCACTCTTCTATCTGATGTCTTTTGACACAGCAGATGACCATATTCCGATGGTTCAGTATCTCATATGATGAACAGCGGGGTATATTTTTTAAACATTTGTTTTTAGCATTCTGAAGTTGCTAAATGCAGAATTATGATACATGAAACATTGTTGAAAGACAGAGGGATTAAAAGTTTAGGTTTCTAAGTAAGCATGGCATGTTTCCAGAGGAGCTGATGTACGATACAATGCGATGCAATGCAATACGATACGATATAACATACGAAATGATACGATGTGATATGATACAATACAGTACAATGCAATACGATACGATACGATGCGATGCAATACAGTACGGAAGGAATGAAGCATACACTGTAAAACCATTAAAGCACATACTACACATAGCAGTACTGCACATCAGCCATTCACGTATTCCACACGCCAGCACACAACAGAGCACCATAAGCAAAACACAACACAACCCCAAAAGCATCAAACGACATTTTTTAAAGTCTTAATTGAGGTTGGAGTTTAAACAATTCAGTTTAATGTGAATAAAATAACTGTGCCTCATATCAAACAACTGCTGATAGGTTTAGAGCATGGAGGTATACCAGCAGCACTACACCGGGGGAAAGGTCAAACTAATCAGTGTCAGTTCGCAGATGCTGAGATGATCCAGGCTTTGTTAATGACCTGTGTTAAACTGGAGGATTTCCTGACCATTGTCATATGAAATATTTAAGTGCATGCAAAAGTGGTGTCTCTAAAATGTGACCTTAATGTCAACTTTCAAGCTCAGCATTTGGTGTATCTGTGAGCTTGCAAACAAACAACAAATTCGCTGTAAAATCTTCGAAGGTTTTCCCCATCTTATTAATGTCAATTTTATATTTTGTCCGTGTGCAAATGAAGTCTGGCAACAACTTGAGACCTCTGAGGCTGAATCCGCCTCCTCAGCTACTTGTGGTCATATCTTGAAGGTGGGTGGATGGAAACAACATTGCTTGTGCGCTCATTAGCCTGATGTGCACATACAGGCAGGGGAATGTCACATCATTACTGCTGCCTGTCTGCTCTGCATGCACAATGGAAACAACTTGCTCCTGTGATGGAAACCTTGGACCTGTGGTGTAATAAGATAATAATTGACAGGACCAACAGGCCTGGAAGCTGGAGTCCGCACAAGTAATGTTAAGCATTTCCTTCTATAACAAGCTGGTGTTTTATGGGGATAAAGTGATTGCTTTTTCAGGCAGCACTGATCAGACGGATCAGCTCTACAGTGCCATGTGAAGTTAAAAAGAAGGGGGCTGGAAAATGTGCGCATCTTAAATTTTTCTGTCACTTGACTCGGTTCCCGCCAAAGCACTTTGGAAACGAGGTTATGGTCCTAAAGATGAAGATGAGAGGAGCTGTCTTTTCCAAGCCCGTAGGTAAGCTAACGTGGGTGTGCTGCTGCGAAACAAGGATTTGTCTGCCGAATTACCGCCTTCAAACGGCTCTCAAATGCAAATGGGACAGATGTCAAATAGTAGCGGAGCTGTACAATCGTACAAGTTGCCATCTTAATTAGTTCCTCTGTGACAAGGTGCTCATTCAGCGGTGACAAGAAGGACAACTTAATGCTGGAGGGTAAACTGACAGGTGGTCTTTGTCTCTCTGTCTGTCTCCCCCTCTGTCACATCCACCCGCTCCCATCCCACTCGTATTGCCACTCACCAGTTCCTTAACACAGATCATTATTGATTGGATTTTGTTATACAGTGAATGTGCCATGTTCAGCTCACATCCCATTGTTTCCCAGCATCCCTTTTCAACTTGGCCTATTCAAAGATCAATCTCCATTTGGCCTATAGAAGCCCACCGCAGGAGAAAGATGGTATACAAAGGAAATCCCCAGTGGAGGGATGCACACTGGGAAACAGCTTTGAAAAGGGGCTAAAGGGAAAGCCAGCAATCTTCCTCCCAGCATGCCCGGAGAGCATATAGGAATATTTGCATATGGTCTGTGAAATGGGACCAGTGGTAAGGCAGATGATGACAGCAGTGGCTCCTTCCTACCTTGCATTTATGTTTATACAGGAAGTTGATAAACTGGATCCCCAGGGTTCGGCGTGTCCACAGGACTGATGATCAAAGGTGGCAGGTGGATCTTTGCGCCGCCGTGTGAGGACTGCAAAACTGGTTGTTCCCTCGGGGACGTGTCATTGCTAGCTGGGCAGGTTTCATCTCTGTTAAGGTCATGTCAGGACACAATGGAAGATGCAGATGCCATCCCTGACCTGATGATTGTTTTATTTTTTACTGTCTTCAATTTCATGCATTTATTCATACAAAGCGAGACACTGTAGAAGTGTGCTCTGAGGAATAAACATTCTACATTTCTGAGGTTACACTGACTTACAATATCACCCGACTCTTTCTCCCTGTGAACCAGCATCCAAGCATCCTTCAACAACACATTTTCCGCAGTTGAAAGACCTTCAAAGAGGTGTTTTCATCCTTTCAGACAGCTCAAAATGAGATGTCCTTGTCCTTCTTCATCTTGCTTGTGTGAAGGTAGAAAAGGATAACATTTGATGTTACCCTAATGAATGTCCTCTGGCCAAAACAAAAAACAATTACATGCCGAAGAGGCTTTTAAGTTTCAGTATGCAACATTCAAAACATTAACGTAGCAGCAAACAACTATTTGCTTTGTAAAGATGAGGTGGAGTAATGGTGTCCTGAGCAGAGAATGAGGTCATGTTACCTCTATGTATGTTATAGTACAAGCTAGTACCAGCTCATCACTGCTGCTTTGCATTATGCTCATACGGCAGTTACTGCTAAAATCAGGACAGCGGAAGCATAGCGCCCACTGTCCAGTTCCACCTAGTTAACACTGTTGATTCTGTATTGAGCATTTCTACCATAGATATGTTACGTTTGTATGTTTCATATGTATTAGGGATGGGCAACATAAGCAAAAACACTATTCGAAAATTGTGGCAACTATTCGACAATTTTTCGAATAATCCTCCCCCCCCTCAAAGCGGACGTCCGCAAGCCCTGTGCGCACACACCGGTGACTGCTCGGCATGTATTTTTCACATCACGGGGATTTTTCATGGACATTTTTACAGGAAACTACAATGCGGAAGTGCGCTCGACTATGAAAGCCCGAATGACTGCGGACATTCCTCACGGAGTAGTAGTCTCTGCATGTTTCTCCTGTTTGTAGAAGAGCATCAAACTAGCTGGTAGCCCATCTCACACTGCTGTAGCAATCCTAGACTGCCCTCGTGCGGTTAGGAGCATGTCAAATAAAGGGGGGGAAATAAGACGGCGAATAGTAATAGTCGCATTAAAAAATCGATTTTTCAAAAATAAAATGACTATTCAAAATTCGAAAATCGTGACGCATCCCTAATATGTATCAACATTTCTAAAGTGACATAGCTTTGATAACCTGTATATAAGCTGACGTTGACACCGGGACGTGGAGGGGATGGTGAGTGGTGTGTTGTCTAGCCAAGACGGCTACCTAGCCAACCCAGTCTCACTCAAGTTGTCGAAATCCAGTGCTCGGGCAGTGACTTGCAGCATCAGACACTGACGAAAAGGGGAAATGCAGTGGGACAAGGACGAAAGTTAAGGTGACGAAAGTGAGTAGGGAGGATTATAAAGCCAAACCCTGTTCTTTTTTCCTAAACCTAACCACGAGTGTTTGTTGCCTAGACCCAACCATGTGCATTACTTGTTGGAGGAAAAAAACATTTCTGTGAAAACAGAAGTGTATTTTGAAAGGAGACAATGCGTGTAACAGGCAGAACTTGGCACGGCATCCCAGACTGTCAACAATCAACGCACTCAGGGCACCTCATATCTGGACATGGAAGGTCCATGACTAAACGTTGATAAGTGACAAGGTCAGAGTGAGAATGTGTTTGCCGAGCTGCAGACCACTGTTTGAGACACACACAGCGAGACATCAGCAGCATTTCCAGTCATGAGTGTGCCACCAAAAACGAGTGTCTTAGCGAGACATCAGCAGCATTTCCAGAGATGATTATGCCACCAATTTAGCCAAAGACCTTTTCTAACCATGACCAAGTTGTTTTTTTTGATAAACATAACCACATTATCCACAGCATTGTTAAAGCTTAAAGAAATGTGAAGTTTAAACATATGTGCTACATAATAACACAGAAGTATTACATGTCCATATTTTGCAGAAACGTACAAGGCCAGCATTTAGTCTGGAGATTGGGTTGTTTTAAGACTTACTAACTGTTGGAGCTAAGCCTATTACTTGCACTATACTACACTGATGTTTCATCCAGCCTGTTAATGACACTGTTTGCATCCCATAGTAAATCCAATTCATGTCTGCTGAGTGAAATGACATATTTGGCTTTTACGCTAACCTTATTCCAAAGGAGTTTTACAACAAGATACATCCCAAATGCTGACAAAGTTAAGTTCTCAGTGTGCTGATGTGACAAAGTTAGAGAACTTTCGATGTGTTTGTGAATCTGGACCTCGGTATCTTTCTAATTATACACTAAAAACTAGACAGAAAAACAGATATTGTCGTCCAAATAAAACATCAACCCTTGCCAATGCTGAACCCTCAGAGGTTGATGAAGAGTATTTAGTAATGTGTGCAGATAAGTGGCAAATTGCATTATCTCTTACAAAGCTCCCTTAATCTACATAGAGATTAGCCCAAAACATATTGTTAATCATTACAAGGCTTATGAATAGTTAATTGGAAAGGGATAACGGAGACTGGGGAGAAGTAATAATTAATGAGGCTGGGTGCAGATGGGACAGTATGGGATACTTAATTAAATTTTGGCACTGAGAATGACCCATTTTTGAAGTTGTTTGGAGTACGGGTAAGTTTAAAGTCAATTCAAAGAAATCAAACTTACACAAAATTTGAAGTAAAACAAACAGAAAAAGATGTGTGTTCCAAGATGTTGCATGGACATGTATATGCAGAATACTGCAAGCTTTCGGACCTTTGGGAATACATAATTGTGTGATCTTCAACTCTGATGAAAAGTTTTTTGTTTGTTTTTAGTTTGTGTAAAACTAAATTAGTTTTTATATCAGTTGGTCTTTTCTTATCTTGGAAATTGTTAACACGTTTTTATTTAAAATGAGGATAGTGGTTAGCTTACAGTTTCTAACATGTAACATCAATAAAACAAAGAGACAAAAACTTCAAATCAGCTCAGTATGCCCAAAGGCTAAAACAAAAACGTTCATACTCAGTGGATGCTTCCAAGCGCTGCATAATACTCTATATTATATTTTATGTAAATATCTCAGTGGCTCAATCTCTTCTCTCCAACTGTGCATCTGAAGTTTTAAAAACACTCCTTTGTTAAGCAGCTCTGAGGATTTTTGCTGTGTTTGTTGTCTGTCTATATGTCTGTCTGTCTGGGGTTTCTGAGGATCAGCGTTGATGTAAGTAGCTGCCAGCTGCTGTCTCTCAGCACACTGTCCAGTCAGTTCCCTCAGTCACTGAGGATATATACAAATAAAATCCTGCAAACATCGGCTAATAGATGCCTGAGCAGGAAGACGTCTGCATTCAGGTGGTTTTTGTTGCACCGCAGGGACGCGTCAAACTCTGCAGGTCAGCTAAAGCAGCAGGAACACTTAAACAACACCTCGGGGTGATCAGGAGTCATCCATGACTTGCTGATGAAATCTGTGGGTAATGCATCATATACAGCACTCACACCTTGACCCAAAGTGCTTTTCAGCTCAGAATGCTTTGGAAACGGTTATAGAAACACCAATCTTTAAAATTGTGCACTACACAGTTTTGTGAACCTGACCTCTCACTGCTCTTTCAATATGTTTTTTGTGCTCTAAAAAACTAATTATAACATAAAGAAAAGGTTCAGATTCAAGTGCTATGTTCATACAATACACTTGGTGACTGTGTTTCAGAAAAGTGCTGAAGGCTGTTTAAAAAAAAAAGGCTTGTGATTAAAGTCTCTGAGAGTATTACAGGGTTAATAAATATTTTGGAGCCTGAAGGAGCTGCACTTTGTATTTATACTTGGTATTTATACTGTTTTAATTAAAAGTTTGAAAGTCTTTTCTATGCAAGGTATGTTAGCCTTACATAAAGAAGTGCTGAATCAGATTTATTAGTTTCACATATACTACACTTTAATTAAATGTTATGTTTAATGTACATTTATTGTGAAAACTTAAGTGAGGCGATATTAACAAAAATTCATATCTTTTCCTATTTTCAGGCTGAATGGTGATACGCGATATATATTGCGGCGTTTTCTACAAAATGGGCTACATGTTTTTAGTTGCAAGTCAAAGCCACATTTGAGATGTCACAGGCACTTTTATAAAAACAGACTGGGATCAAAATAAAATGCAAAGACAGGAAATATGATATAAATAAATAGCAGGACGTCAACATTTTTGCACACAGCATTGGAGCTACAGAGGTTTAAAGGTTTGCAACACAGGACACAAAATTATAACATGAGTATAAAAGCAGTCATTCATCTCACAGACTGATTTGTGAGTGAGTGGGGCGGAGCTATATGAAGAGTGTGAGACAGGAGAGATGCACGCTGGTGTGTGTTAAGTAACGCAACTTGACCCCATATCAATAAAGATGGTGCTGTCTAAATTTACTGTAAATCTTGCTTTAGAATATATATAGATATATTGTACATAGTCGTTATATCGCCCAGCTCTAAGTGAGGTGGACACATTTTTTACATTTTGAGTTTCTTCTCCTTTTCATGAATCTCTGATCTGATGTTATACTCCCTATGCTTGCAAGGTACATAAGTTGCGTTAAAAATATCATCAGTAATTGTTGCAGATTTGGGTCAGATGTGGTGTCCCTGGCTTATTGTGTGCATTACTGGAGGGAATTTTAAATCACAAAATCTAAAAACCAGCAAAGTCAAAAAAACGAATTGTTTAGTTACAGATTACAATCAGATTAGCCCCGGGGGCTCGTCACCTGAAGGTTATCTTGCATTCTGTAGACTATTCCGCTGCATACTGATACATAGCTGATAAGGCACAGACAGGAATTTGGATTTGTCTGACAATTTAGAGAGATATGAAGTGAGGTAGATAAAGGTAGTGCGCAGCAGGAGGTACCAAGCTCTAACACTGCGAACACCTTGGCATAGTTAGAATAGCTTGGGGGAAATAAACTCACTTTTAAAAGATGAGGATGAAAAAAGAGAAAAGAAATAGAAAAGGAATCAGCGATGAAGGGCACGGGAGTGTGGGAGTGGATGGAACAAGCTGGTGAAAGAGATCAACCCACTGGCTCGTGGTGCTGAGAAGATAAGCCGTTTATTCCTCTCAACCTGGAAGCAAACATGGAAAAGTGTGAAATAATGAACTTAATTGATTTCTTTAAAACTCATTAGCCGTGAAGGAGGGCATAAGGAGTGACAGCATTTATGACTAATGTAAAGTATTGTAGTAGAATCACTCACAAGTTCTAAATATTTGTCCTTGAATAAGAGATTTGTAAGCTTCTCTCTGTTTGGAGTGTTTTCTCTAAAAATGACTCATGTTTTGGCTGCAGTGGTGGAGTTCTCAATTTAAGCTTGTAAACACGATGGGTGTGTATCAATGTATACAGAAGAGAATAGATGTGTACTGGGCTGATTATTTATTGCAGTTGTCTTGCTATATTATAGGACAAACATATCGCTAAGTGGTGTTTATTTACCAACCAACTGATGTAGGTATTTCATTATTGAGCCTGCCGTCTCTGCATGACTACTTTCAAATCTCCTTCATGTGCTGTATCTGTCACTATAACACTCGCATGTTTTACCCGCAGCAGTGGATTTCATCCTTGTGTAGGTTCCGGTTTATTTCAGGATTGCAGGAAGCCAAATCTCTCCGTACCAAGCTCCCAAACTAAGCAGTGAGTGTTTTGTTTACATCTGAAGAATGAAAGCCAGCTGGGTGTCGCAGTAGGTATAGGCTAACGTGCTCCCATTTCTTTCTCAAGCTGATTAAATGTCCTCGCTCCGTAACTGTGCCTGACGGCAGCCTCGCATGGGCAGGATAAAACTTTTCCCAGCTGCAGAGGCCTGAGGGGGTGGTCTCGTGTCACAAACCGAGCTGAACGGAATATCCAAGCATCTGCTCCTGCCGGTCCAGGAAACATCGCCAGATTAAACCTTGAGGGGTCTGTGATTATCTTGGGGCCCTGTCTACGACAAGAGCCCTGGTTGGCAGCAGCCCACAAGGCAGTGTCGCCATCCTGAAATTGAATTGGGAAGGATTTAATGGGTTTAAAGGCTTTGGCTCTCAGTGTGATGGAATCAGATAGGGGCGAAAACGCCAGGAAGTTTGGACAGGCAGAAGGCTCGGCAGCGGAGCACAAACCGAGGGAGACAGAGAGGAAGAATTGAACACAGTTAAGACCATCTGATGGGAGGAAGCTGAGTTTCCTGATTAAGGAAAGGTCATTTTAGGTTAGTGTCTTGGTGGCTTCAATTCTGCAAACAATGACTGCATTCAGAAACCATGTAAACTGATAAAACATCTGTTGATAGGGCCTGCTGTTACACACCACATAGAGGAGCCTAAAACTATTCATGCTGTGTCTATTATTACTGACAATGAGACTGTAAGAAGCTCCACTGGTTCTGTTAACGTGTGTGCATGAAATTCAGCTTTTAATGTTGAATTTCAACATGAAGGCCAAATATTAAAACATTTTTTTACGCAATAAAACTCCAAAATGTTCTCTCCTGGGAGGAATTTAATCAACATGAGTAATTTCAGCCGCCGAATAAGTGTTTTCTTGCTTTTTTTTTGATTCTGACTCTGGGAAAAAGAACATCTAATCTGCACGAAAACCTGCGCCCCCACAGGGAAAAGAAAAATGAGTGATTGCTAATTTGTGAAACGATGATGGTGCTTTTGTAAAGAGATGACTTTAAGGGGAAGCATGACCAAAGTATTGTCTTCAAATTAAGAAGGAAAAGAGAATCTCAGCCTCAGAAGTGAAACGTATCAGCTCTGATGGGAAAATGTGCAGCAAAAAGCAAAGAACAGTCATATCATGTGACTCCGATATGCTGACTTGTGTTTGCATTTTAGACAGCAACATCCTACAAGGTAATCGGAGAAGAAAAGCATGTGGAGCAGTTTTGTGCTGCTTGATTCATGATCGACTCTGACATCTGCTGTGTGTGTCTTTTTGATTTTGCTCTCAAACAAACTCTTCCCCAAATATTTGCCTGAGAAAAAACATGAAAACACAGTAAAGCTGCTTTTTCAGTGCACAAAATGCCATCTCATACTCGTGTCAGGCCTCTAAGTGCATGGCAGCTCTGCAAGCACTGTACATTAGAGTGGTCATCATTGGGGAGAGAAGTCGGGCCAATGTGACATCTGTGCTTTTGTGCGTCATGCCATCAAGCTGATAGAGTGTGGGGAGAGGAAATGGAAGTGGCAAAATGTACTCGATTGTGCTGCGCTCTTATTTCCAGTGAAGCATAGAGCTTATAGGATATCAATACATCCAGATAGTGCTGCTGGCGATAAGGGGCTTGTGAAAAGAGGCAGTGTGTCTGTGCTGCTGCTGCTGCTGCGGCAGGATGTCTCAGCTCAGTGCTGGAAAAGAGCCCTGGTTTTATAGTGGTTTTGTTGTGAGAGCCCAGAGAGGCAGGTACAAAGTGACAGCACATTAACTTAAACTCCCTGGTGTCTTGCCTCCTCTGCTTTGGACTGGACAACACCATCTCCACTTTGCGGACCCGCGAGCTCTTAATGAGGAGAGGGGACCGGCTCTCGCTGCCCAAATCTGAGGGTCATGACCACTCGTTGTCATGGCTCCCAAACAATCTCGCAAAGTGTCAGTCCTCCGGGAGGGACTGCCTGCTTTCAGCTGGCTGCAGAATCAGCCAGCATGGTGCATCACAAGAAGAGACAGAGGGAAGGGAGAGGAAATGGAAGTACATCTTTATCGTAAGAGTGATAAAACAAACGTGAGAAAATAACAGAATCTACAAGCCTGGAAACAGATATTATAAAAACGTAGCATTTCATGGAAGGATGCCTTTAACTCTTTTGATATATGGCTCGGTTAAAAGAAGAGGCAGTTCCATTTATCGGAATGACGTTCAGCTTTTGTGGGTTTCTCATCAGTCTACAGCTAATGAAGTGTGACTTAAATGAGCATTCTTCCTCGGCGCCAGGCAGAGACAATGAAACAGAAAGAGCAGAAATTCAAGCTTGGGTTGAAATGTGATGGGAAATGAGAGGGCTGCACAGAAACGCTTGCCACCACACCACCAGCAGCCCGACAGCGCACAGAAGAAGATCACGCTGTGTTGTTGGACAGACATCAAAGGCGACGGCCTCAAATAGTTTCTCCGTCACACTGGGTGACCCAGCAGCACATCGCTTCCTCCATATGTACACAAACAAGCTCATAACCATAAAACCCATGCGTGCACTCTGATACACACGCTCACACTCAGACGCGTAAACACACTCATATGCGCTTATCATTCGCCACCTAAACCGTCTAGTAACTTCCTGCTTTCTAAGAAGTGGCATTTCATTTGCTTCTGCAGCCAACTAACCGAGCACCCAGACACAGTATCACAGTTGGGAATCTGTCACAGTTGTCTTGACCTTTGGTCTCTTAGTCACCCTATCCCACCACCACCTGCAACCCCACACAGCCCCTCCCAGTGTGGCATTTGGGGAAATGCCCACCAATCTGTTTTGCTGCTAAAGTTAGCGTGGTAGAAGTGGAGCCACACAGGGAGCGAGGTGAGAGGTGAGGATGTTTTTACACTTTTAGAGTCTTTCAAAGGGCCTTTGGTGCCTCTAAAGATCATAACATTTTAACTCATAGCATATGGGAGTCAAACATGAGTAAAAAACTCTATATACAAGGCAAGAGCAGTGATACTCAGCTTACGGCCATCGACAGGGTGCCGGATGGCCCCCCTAACCATTGTCTAATACACAGTGAAAATAAATTAATTCACATTGGGATATTCTTTTGGTACTTTTGATATATATTAAGCTGCTTTCACACTAGGGTTGCAAGAGTATGAGATTTTCATGGTACGATAACCGTTTCAGAAAATATTGTAGTTTTACAATATCACGGTATTAAAGGCGCTGTATGTAAGAATGTGGCCAAAACGGTTACTGCACTCAAATTCAAAATACTGCCGCGAGTCGTGTCCGCCCCCCCTCCCCTACAGATTCGGGGTTGCTGGACAGCGGCATGCTGGAGACTGATTTGTTTGCCCACGGCGGGTGCCATGGCAGGGCCGCATCGCCGCATCCTTGATCTTTGGTTTTTCAGAGGACCATTCGAGCAAGTCTGGCTTCTCTGCTGCTAATGCTGCTGCCGGGATACAGCTGAGGAGGAGCCGGCTGCTAATGTTATGTACCGGGACACTGCTAATGCTGCTGCCGGGATACAGCTGAGGAGGAGCCGGCTGCTAATGCTATGTACCGGGACACTGCTAATGCTGCTGCCGGGATACAGCTGAGGAGGAGCCGGCTGCTAATGCTATGTACCAGGATACTGCTAATGCTGCTGCCGGGATACAGCTCATGAGGAGCTGGCTGCCGGATGCTATGTACCGGGACACTGCTAACGCTGCTGCTGGGATACAGCTCATGAGGAGCCGGCTGCTAATGCTATGTACCGGGACACTGCTAACGCTGCTGCTGGGATACAGCTGAGGAGGAGCTGGCTGCTAATGCTATGTACCGGGACACTGCTAACGCTGCTTGCTGTGCTGCTGTAGCTCAGTCGTAACTTTAACTGATGCTGAGACTCTACTGACTGTGTGACTGGTAGACGGCGGTGGGTGGCGCAACAGGCCAAAACACAAATTCAAAACATAAACATGATTTGCGGACTGTAAAAATGTTTTTTTAATGTGAATATTCTGGCTGTACTATTGTTGTCCGTGAGATCAGTATGTTATATGAACATTATTCCTTAGTCTCTGTGACATATTAGGAGGATTTTATGACTATTTGATTTAGATTTCTTACATATAGCTCCTTTAAAGAATTTCTATTATTTTGTCCACTGGGGATTGAACCCAGGACCTTCTGCGTGTAAAGCAGACATGATAACCACTACACTATGGAACCACACAGTCTAAGACTGTGATAATGGGCAGCTGCTTCAGTGAACATCGGAGGCGCAAGCTGGATTGGCACCATGTAAAAAAAACTGCATACTGCAGCAAGACAGTTGAAATCACTGAAATGACCAAAGATTTCTACATAGTTCAACAATTTACCAGTCATGTGACGTTTGGTGGAAGTGTTATCGCTGGCCTTATAAGTTGCTAGCTCAATGTTGTACAGCTCCAGGTATCCAGTCACCAACATCATCAGCTCCATCTTGTCATGTGTCTGCTTCCATGATGCCCACTCCCTTCTGTGTGATCGGCCAAAGCCAGGCGGCTACCACCAGAAAATTCAACACAGTGAAGTATGCATGGTGGAGCAAAGTCTGTGTGCGTTCAAGTGAGGGGCAACCGCTTTATACATGTTTAAAATCGCTTCCTCTCTGCTGCCTTCCTCACATTGATGTGACAGCAGGCAGTGAATTGCTGGACGACGGTTTGAAAGCAGCTAAAGGTGCTAGAGTGCATACCAAAGCATCGAGAGAGCTTGTTTGTCAAAAAAATAGATCTTCTGGAACCCCCAGCAGAAGTTGCGGCAAAGACCCAAATCTCCTAAAATCCTAGAGACGTCCCTGCATACATGTGCAGGGCTGCAGACTGGCCCCTGATTTCCTGTCAAAGCAAGCTGAGTGTCCCTATTCAAGAGGGATAAAACACAAACTATGAAGACAAGGTTGTTTTCAAACTATCTTTACAGATAAAAATGTTGTCTGTCCCTGCGTCAACTCACAAGAAAGTGTAAGAATTCTGAAAAACATACTACATAATGCATTCAGTGCATTTAAATTCAAGCCTCATCCTAGAGAAGTGTATAATTTGCCTCTGACACCTAT
This sequence comes from Epinephelus fuscoguttatus, assembly GCF_011397635.1. Taxonomy (NCBI): domain Eukaryota; kingdom Metazoa; phylum Chordata; class Actinopteri; order Perciformes; family Serranidae; genus Epinephelus; species Epinephelus fuscoguttatus. The sequence continues at coordinate 21,194,415 of NC_064760.1, forward strand.
CAGGATGCATAAAATACTCTGATATGATGCATGACTTCGCTGAAAAACTCTCACCGAGCCTGTTATTGAAAATGACGCTCATGTGTCTCAAATCTTTAAGAAATCTCACACTCATTCTGATCACAAGTTTTTAAGAATATAAGACATAAATCAAAGTGTGTTTGTTGCACTTGAGACTGAGAACTACACAAACTAGATTATCCCTGAGAGCATATGGAGATGGGTCTTTCCTATCACAACATTTCTTCTCCAAATTCACTTACTGAATTACAAATTGACGTAAATTATCCGGGGACGGATTTGATTAGAGAAGCCAATCATTTTAGCAATCAGACTCAAGGGAGACCTAGAGTATACAGAGGAGAGACGAATACACACAGACTCATGTTCAGTTGGTATTTCATTACAGGATACTTCATGGTATCATTATAACTCTATAGCATATGTCAAAATGTTGAATATATTCTAAGTCTTTAGATGAACTGCCTGCTGGGATCTTCCGAACACACAATCCTTGTAGGCCACACACACACACACACACACACACACACACACACACACACACACACACACACGAACACAGGCACTCACTCAGTCACAGAGTACAAAAGCAAATTACAATTAATTCTGTTCTCCCAATACCATTTAAAATGCAGGGGAATTATACAAAACATTGTCTCCATTAAAAACAGCCGCAGGCAGATTGCTTCTCTTTCGATGACCTGAGAATTCATTAGAGACAACAAAGCACATGAGAAAATAATAATACAAAAGAAATCATTTATTTTGTGTAACTGTGAAGACTACCTTTGAAAACGCGGTGTTAGTGTGCGTGTGCAAGGACTCAGGGCCACCTTCTGTTGCCTGCGCGCTTGGTCTAATGGTGTTCGTCCAAAAAAGATAAGGACCTCTCCATGGAACAACCGATGGGATTTAATTAACAGTGAGTGACAGGGCCCCGGTAGCTGCAGCGCTGTGTTCTCCAGCATTTTTTTTTTTAATCCTGTCACGCAAGATACAACTCTGCTGCATGGTGCAGAAGGTTTCGTTTTAGTTGTGGGCTTGTGGGATTTACTCTAGAGGCAAAATCTTTTTTTGTAAGAATGGAAATGCAAGAAACAGCCTAGTCTTAATTGCTCAAGTATTATCATGTCAGAGAATGTGGCCAAGTAGACGTAGCTGCTAACCCTGGATTAGTACTTCCACTGTGAGGAGCTTAGTCACTGGTACCAAATTCTTCATGACTTAATTACTCTTAAATGTAGATGTGTCACCATCTTAATGACCTAAAAAGTAAGAGTGAGCTTGATTTTGCCTGTGCTGCGGACACAGAATTTCTGACGTGTTCGCCCTCGGCCTGCAACTGAGGACACGCATCCTCTCTGACTGGCCAAACAAATGCTGAGTGCTACAACTAGCCTCGGGAGCAAACAGGGAGCATTCATCAGCAGCGTCAATCAGTCACTAAACTGTCACAAAACGGCAGCTTTCAGAGGCCATTTCACCCCGTCTAGATTGTTTCAAAATCCATTTTTACCCACATCTCCCTCATCACTCACCAGGACAACAAAAGAGATTGGAAAGTTGTAAATAAACATATCCATTGTTCTAATGCTCCACTGACGGCTGTGCTGTGATCAACCAAGAGGAGGTGGACTTTAAAAGCCAGACAGGGCCAATCAATGCTGATCCACATGGGGGACAGTGAGCAGCCTCCTCTTAAACACGGGCCACTAAGGCTGGTCAATCAGGGAGAGTGCCTCTGCCATTTCCAGTTTAAATGTAGTCATACATAAATGGGTGGGAGTGGATTTGTTCCCCACTCTGGTGACTAAGTTTTAAGTCCCCAACTCATCGCAGATATTGTACGGACGCCCTAAGAGGCAAGTGAGGAAAAACTAGAATTGCAGTTGTATGCCTTTGCGAACCAGTCAAGTTTACATCCATTTGTATAGACTTGTATGTAACCATGATAGCTGACAGTGCTTCAGATACGGATGTTACTGCAAAGAAGCTACACATTCTAAAACATGGATGCCTCCCACACATCTTCAACCCAACACCACAGTTTAAAGATCACACAACATCAGTGTCACCAATTAAATATCTGACCAAGTGTCATCCCTTCTGTTCCTAAAATATGACGTTGATTAATGGCCAGAAGAGAACATTATCATGTCACAGTGAAGTTGACCTTTGACCTTTTGCATTAAAAAAAAAACCAACATCACTTTATTGTTTTATTCTATCAGACATTTGTGCGAAATTTGGTAGTAATATTCTTATAAATTATTGAGTTAGGGCCAAAAACATTTTTTTAGAGGTTACAGTGACCTTGACCATTGACCATCAAAATTACCCCAGTCTCACTCTGAAGTCGTTGAAATTCCACACTTGAGCAGTGACTTGCTGCGTCAGAAACTAATGAAAATAAGGCGTCCTTTAACTTCGGCATGACACGCGGCCGGTTGCTGTAATAGTTTACCAGTGTCCAGCAGTGTCAGGGGGAAACACGGCGGGACAAGGACGAAAGTTAAGGCAGCGAAAATCCGACTGGGGTAGGCTGGTTCTTTCGATTGGATGGGTCCTTTTTTTGCGTGTTTCTGTTGCGCAAACCCAACCACGTGTGTTAGTTGTTGGAGGAAAAAAAAGCGTTAATTCACACCGTTATACTTATGTAGTGCGTTTGTTTAGAAAGAGACTGTATGTAAACACTACATTTCCTGTGAAAATGGAAGTGTAGTTTGAAAGAAGACAATGCATCTAAGGCAGAGCTTAACATGGTGTCCCAGAACATAAACAACCAACGCACCTAGGGTACCTTTCACATCGTATGTGGACATGGAAAGTCCATAACCAAAACATCAGTACGTGATGAGGTTGGAGTAAGAATATGTCGGTTATATTTCTGGCTACAAGACAGACATGACAGTAATGTAACGTAACTTTCACGCTTTTACGCTATCACGTAATATATGCACCTTGTGTTTAGACTGCATAGAGAAAGTAAAACTCCCCTCAAAGTAAACGTTAATACTTAAGTCCTATTGAAACATGGGGTAGTGGTGCACAGAACTTTTTTTTCACTTGGCAGAACTTAGCATTCTACCTTTTCCACAGATAAAAACAACTGAAGGAACTCTGAAATATTATCACCTGCTCTTAAGTAGCAAACACAACAGAGAAATGATTTAGATCAGACGATTTTTTTTTTCTCGTTTGCCTTTCAAGGCTTCCATAATATTGTTTCCTGTATGTCAAGGATTTTTTTGTGAATACACAAAACAGCATGTCTAATTTATGTCATTGTCACATGATCCAATTCATAGGAAAGAAACATAAAACGAGTACATACATAATTAATGTCAACAACCGTTTTCAGCATATATTTGAAGTTTTTTGTGTGCGTCTGTTTAAAGGCTGTGTGTTTGGTGTGTGTCTGATGTGTGTGGATGCATGAGTGAGCAGCAGACAGTAAAACAGATTAGATGTCAGGTCTGAGATACCTGACCCCTGGTTTGGAACTGAACTCTCTAAACTATGTGAGATTACACAAATTTAAAATGTGGCAGATCGTTTATTGCATGCTTTTAGCTGCGGCCGTTTCATTTATTTTGCTTCCATTAAAGATAATCAATCCTCTATTGATCGCTATTACCATTTTGCTCCATTTCATGATATGTGCCTGCACACGATTGTACTGGCAGCCGAGGCACAGCTGGGTGATTATGTGCACATGTCGATACCAATGTGGTTAAACCGTTTTCACATTAATCAACACCTCAGATTTTATTTTCAGAAACGCCTGAAGCTCCACGATCATGCATATTAATAAAACTTTGATAATTGGAATTACAGGCAGTTTTAAAGGATGTTATTTATAGGAATAAGGTGAGAGCAGTGCTTGGAGTGTGTGGGTCTGACTTTAAAAAGCTCCACTGGCACAGATTTATAAATTCAGCATCGGCAACAAGATTAGTCTGCATTAATTTCTTTCTTCCCACATATTTTGCAATTTTTCAAAATACTTCCAAGCCCTTTTTACAGTTTCCAAACAAAAACATCCGTCCAAAGCTGAGACTTTAAGTATTAGAAAAACATCCTCTTTTTGTGTCAAGAACATTACCAATTAGCATAATGTAGGCTGCAACCTAAATTCCTATTTAGCTGTAATGTTTCCCAGAAGAGAGCAAGACCGTAATGAAAAAAAAAAAAACCCCTTCGCCAAGACATCGTTAGAAGCAATAACTAAATGCTGCTGTTGAAAATACATCCGCACAAATCTGTTTGAACTTCAAATAAGCTGGAGACAAACGTGGAGAGATCAAGCAAAGAAATCAAAGTAGCAGCACTTCAAACACTGGCTGCAGGGACAAGTGAATCATAAATGGGAGCACTTAAATACTTATTTCTTTTTTTTTTTTTGGTGCGCGAGCCAGGATTGCGATCAAGTTCTTTATTCTTTTGGCTTCTCAAATATCATATTTCAACATACTTTATTGAAGCTGGGGTCTGAATTGAAACGTACTTCACATCTACATTATGGATTTATGGAGATCATGGTTTATTCACAGCATTCAATCACTTTCAGTATGTATCGCCTGCACATATTTGGTCCAAAGGCTATATTTAACCTGAGCTCCTCTGGCATCTGTGCCTAAGAGGGAAGGCTTTTTCTAAATCTAAATGTGAAAAGCTTCATCGAAGAATTTGCGGCTATATGTATGAGTTAAATCACATTGGGTCTTATTAGAGGGGCGGCGGCAGAATAAGCTCGACAGTATCTTCTCGGGAAATTCCTCTGAATTGCTCTGAGTGATGGAAAACTGTCCTAAATGTTTCACCACTGAGAGCAAATGGGAAATATGTGATGAGTAAAGCCTGGGTTCAGATAGAGAGCAAGCTAAAACAAAGCTAAAGGCAAACAGTGGAAGGTACTGACACTGAGTCAATACAAGTTTCCTCAGCCAGGAACTGAGACAGAGCGTATGTTAGAGGAAAAAAAAAGGAGAAGACTAAAGGCATTGAGTTAAAGCTGAATAATGAGAGAGATGGTATAGCAGAGCCCTGGAGTGCGTGAGACCGAGCCTGGACAGTCGGAGGGAAGAGAGTTCAGAGCTCAGTTTCCTGACAACGGTAATTATTTCCCTGGCTTAAACTCATGGCCTGAATCTCCTTCACAGCCAACTAATGCTCCCCACTTGGGTTCGGCGCTGTATGTTCCTGTGATGAGAGATTGCCTGTAAAAGAGTTTGTGCTTTACTTTTCCACAATCCGAGCCTAACTAGTGGGGCACACTTCTTAAAGATGACTGGACAGCAAATTTAATCCTCAGAGGGGGCGAGAGAATCTTAGGATTATGCGCCATATCTCGCCAGCCAATAGGAGGATTTGAGCCTGTCTGGCCCCGATGTCTTGGCCAATCACAGCCGGAGGCAGGGGATCAAGTACACATGGGAGAAAGCAGCAGTGAAGGAATGATGCACTATGATAGCCATGGTGTAAGGGAGTGGCTCTATACTAAACTATATAATGCTAATTTTGTAAATTATTTATCTGACTATGGTCGTCTTATTGTAACCACAATAGGTGCGTTTTTCTTTTACTGAAACACTCAGCAGTGATTCTGATTTAGATGTTTACACCACAGACTGTTCAGCTGTAAACATAATAGTTTCCAAAAGCTGTTAATATGAATTTTAATCAAATATTTATACCATATTGAGAACATTTTGCGCTTGTTTGGATTCACGTCCCCAGCATGACAGCGTCTGTCAAATCAATGCTGGGCATGAATGCAGAATGGCTTTCATCTGTTAGGCTTGTTCTGACACTTGAAAGACAAGTGTGAATTAATTAAATAAACGACATATTTCAGTATGCTATGAAAACAACAAAAACATTTTTATTTTTCTTGCATTCTTCTCTCTTATTTTGCACTGCGTCTGCATCATCTACACTCCCTGCATACCTACGTTGCTCTATTTTGCATTGTAGTGCACCAAAACAACCAAAAGTTGTCAACAGAAATGCTAAGGTTGGTTGAGCACGATGATGGCCACAAATTGTTTCCTGTCACTACAACAGGACGTGCAGTATAGAAGAACAAAATACTTTCAAACTTCTAGAAATAGCTGTGATGTACCCAAACCACCCCTACAAACACACACTCACACACACACACACACACACACACACAACTCTGTACTTCTATACTTGTGAGGACCTGTATTCAGGGTGTCTGCAGGTCCTTAAAGAGCCTTAAATTGTCTTAATTTCAGATTCGATGGCTCCCAAATATTTTTGGTCACATGACCACAAACATTTCTCCAGCTAGACCAACACATTCTCACTCTGGCTTCGTCACATATTGACGTTCAGTCATGGACTTTCCACGTCCACATACAATGGTTCCCTGGGTACGTTTGCTGTTGACATTTGGGACACCATGTCAAGTTCTGCCTGTTACATGCATTGTCTTCTTTCAAAATACACTTCTTTTTTTTTCCTGTTTTCACAGGAAATGTAATGTTTACACACAGTCTCTTTCAAAATAAACTCACTACGTCAGCCGTGATGTATTTTTTTCCTTCAACAACAAACAAACATGGTTGGGTGTGGGCAACAAAAACACGTGGTTAGGTTTAGGAAAAAGGAACAGGGTTTGGCTTAAGTTGGTGTTTGTTGTACCCAATCACCAACCCTCCCGTACGCTCCAGTCGGACTTTTGCCGCCTTAATTTTCGTCTTTGTCCCGCAAAGTTTCCCCGACGCTCCCGGGCGCCGTTAAACTATAATGGTAACCGGCCGCATATCATGCTGATGTTAAAGGACGCCTTTTAGTTCCTAGTTAGTTAGTTTTCTACTCATTAGTTTCTGACGCCACAAGTCACTGGCCAAGCGCTGGATTTCGACGACTTCGGAGCAAGACTGGGATCATTAGAACCAACAACTGTTTAAAATCATTGGACAGACCGAAGTATTGCAATAATAAATAGCATTTATGACAGCGATCAGATTTTGTTTTCTTTTAAAATTTGACACATTTAACTTAAACTCTTTTCCTTACAGTTCAATTTGAACTGACATCAGTGTGTGTTTA